>NC_030683.2:19179727-19779727 GCF_000004195.4 Xenopus tropicalis
CAAATTGATCTTTAAGTTGGCTTGGCTAATATCTAAAGGTAAAATAGGCCACATAATACATACCTCTGGGTGTTGTGTTTGATAATACTCATTCACTTATACAGTTAAAATTACATTTAATTTCATTGTAGGGGAAAAAAATCCACAGTTCCCCTTTAAAAAGTAATAAAGACGGTCTTCCATGGAATGATAAATTGTTTATACCATCTGGTCTCTTAAACTTTATCACTTTTTTGTCTTTTTCATTCTTTTTCATTGTGCCCTGTAGGTCAGGCTGGGGTCTTCCCATCACTATAAAAGCTTGTGGGGTAGGCAGTTGAATCCTTTGTATTGCTACAAAAGACACTAAAGTTTATTTGGTTATTGGGCAAGGGGGTCCTACTGGGATTTTTGGAAACCAGTATTGTCTTTGCTGCACTTGGTAGGAGACCAAGAGAAAAAAGAATTTAAGATGTACGCCACATTTACCCTTTTGAGTATACTTTCTCTTTAAATAAAATCCCTGACGTTTGTTCCATTGTGTGGGCCATTGTGGCGCTCACGGCAGTTATAGTGTGGGAATCTCTGCTCTTTGCTTTTCTGTTGGATTTGACTTTGACTTGTCGCTGTGCTGGTTGTCAACCTTGAGCCAGCAAAACTGCTCATTACCTTCATACCATTGTACTGTACTTGCCATGGCAATGTGGGTTCTGTAATGCCTGTACCTTTCACTCCCTCTGAAGGTAAGACTTGTGAGGTCTTCTCCTCCCAGCTCCCAGTTCAAATCGAGTTTCCAGGAGTCCTACCAGGTGTATAAACGCTATCAAACAACTATTCACCAGGACCCACCCGATAAACCAACCATAAGCCAGGTTAGAAGGCCTTGCTTGAAATTTCTTCATATCATGGGAATCCTATAAGATGCAGCCCACCTAATGCAACTCGAAGGTGATGAACTCCATCTGCACAGTTAGGCACAACACAGCTCAAAGCTTCTCTAGGGAAGGTCCTGATCTTCATCTGCAAATAGAGGCTCAACGCTACTTGAAGCTTCTCTAGGGAAGGTGCTGAACTTCATCTGCAGATTGTGGCTCAACCCAACTTGAAGCTTCTGTAGGGAAGGAGCTGAATTTCATCTGCAGATTGTCGCTCAACACAACTTGAAGCTTCTTTAGAGAAGGTGCTGAACTTCATCTGCAGATTGTTGCTCAACACAACTTGAAGCTTCTCTTGAAAAGGTGCTGAACTTCATCTGCAGATTGTGGCTCAACACAACTTGAACCTCTATGTAAGGTGCTGAGTTCTTCCTGCAGATTGCCATGCAAAATAGCTTCTCTAGAGAAGGTGCAGATCTCGACCTTACAATCTGTCATTTTCCCTAATGGGTTGTTTTCAGCAAATGACAGACTTCACAGCAGGGTTTGGGTACTTCCTCTCTGGTGAAGAATATGCAGTGTGTGCCATGAGCCTTTGGGCTGATTGAGACCTGCCTGAAAAACAACCAGAAGCCATGTTAGAAGGCCTGAGAGAGGTACCCACCAAATGTAACACTCATGCTTATATGGTCACACTACAAGCACCAGATTTTGTGCACATTTGGTGGATGTTCTTCTAGCTCATTTGTGCCTACACATCATCTTTTTTTGCCAACCATTAAATGTTCACTTTCATATATAATACTGGCAGAAATTATCTATAGGAGTTGCAGAACGGGATCAATATAAAGATCACATAGCATTTTGCTTTGTTTTTGAGACACTAGAAATGAAAGAGCTGTTTATTATGGTATGGCACAAAGCCCTGTGTGTTCCGTGTGGGCGTACAGTTGGATAGGATCTCTGTCAGGTGTAACATGAAATCACGGAATTATCAAATATATAAAGGGTAAAACTATTTTATTTTAGCATTAGACAGTTAAGTATAATGACATTGTTTATTGTGTACACAGAACACACTTACTTTGCATTGGTGCTTACATACCTAATCCTAGGGACCCTCCATCGCTTTAAGTCACCTTGAATCCTCATTTTGGAAATACTGTATAGTGCAGATGTATCACCCACTCCATATAAGAGAAGGAATATTTTGTGTACATAATTCCCTGTGTTAGAGAACATAAGTTCCTTGTGGGTGTGCAGAAACATACTGAACTTGTTTGTTGCCATTGCCAGCAGATTATGAGCCTTTTTCCTTGGTGGTTCAATATTAGTAAGAGAACCAAGAGAAGATAAGTAGGAAAACACCTTGTTTTCAGAGACTAATGTACAAGCAGAAGTATTTAACCCTGGCCCAAGGAGCCAATGGAAGGGCTCAAAACAGAGCTGAGGCAAGTAGTATTTGCAACCAAGGCAGAACTACTTTGACTAGTGTGACCCTCATTTATTTGTCCCATCCCTGTGTTTGGTTCACATTGACCAGACCCCCTGCTGCTTGCTCACAGTCTGCTTATTTTTGCTTCCCCACTCCTTCTCCTATTGCCCCCATCACCGCTGTGCTGGCCCTGGCCGAATCATCTCCATCCGCAGAGGGAATTTGCAATTTTGCAGGATAAAAACCTAATTGTCCTACTAAAAGTGACCAAAAACCCACTGGCGTATGTACTAGCTAAATAGTTACACATTCGACTCAAGTGACACAGCTTGCTTGTAATTTCTTTGTATCATGGACTTTTTACAAACTGCAGTCAACCCAGAATAACTTTAAACTTAAGATACAGATTGCTGCTTAATACATCTCCAAGCTTCTGTGGAGAAGGTGCTGAACTCCATCTGCAGATTGTCACTCAACACAACTCCGAGCTTCTCTATGGAAGGTTCTTATCTCCATCTGCAAATAAAGCCTCAACACAACTCAAAGCTTCTGTGGAGAAGGTGCTGATCTCCATTGAGACTCAACACATCTCTATGCATTTTAGGGAAGGTGCTGAACTCCATCTGCAGATTGAGACTCAACACAACTCAGAGCTTCCTTATGGAAGATACTGATCTCCATTTGTAAATAAAGCCTGAACACAACTCAAACCTTCTGTGGAGAAGGTGCTGATCTTCATCTGCAGATTGTGGCTCAACACATCTCCATGCATTTGTCGGGAAGGTGCTGAACTCCATCTGCTGATTGCATTTCAACACAAATCAGAGCTTCTCTATGGAAGATACTGATCTCCGTTTGCAAATAAAGCCTAAACACAACTCAAAGCTCTGTGGAGAAGGTGCTTGTATTCTTCTGCAGATTGCGGCTCAACACATCTCCATGCATTTGTAGGGAAGGTGCTGAACTCCATCTGCAGATTGCATTTCAACACAAATCAGAGCTTCTCTATGGAAGATACTGATCTCCATCTGCAAATAAAGCCTAAACACAACTCAAAGCACTGTGGAGAAGGTGCTGACCTCCATCTGCAGATTGTGGCTCAACGCATCTCCATGCTTTAGTAGGGAAGTTGCTGAACTCCATCTGCAGACTGCAGCTTAAGGTACATATGGTGCCTTCTCTGCCAGAACCTGTGCATGCGTGGCATCATGCGTGGATCATTCCTGCATGTTTGTGAACTGCTCTTTGTGTTTTATACAGAGCTTTTATATCTTATATTGCTGGACACTAAGCACGTTTGTATTTTCTTCAAATTATAGGCTGTGGCGTTTGTTATAACCAATTCAATAGAGTAATTTTTCTACATTTTATTAACGTCTGTCCATGGAATGTGCCTTTTTTTTCCCTCCTAAAATGAAATTGCTGTTCAGGGAGCTGCCCCCCTTAAAGGTCATTTTGTGGTAGGGAACACATCCTCGAGACTTTAATGCTTCTCATTGTGTAGCTGCCATGGTGTGTGTACGGTGACGGATCTGTACGTTTCAGAGGTCAGTGTTTGTGCTGGAGAGCTGATGTATGAAGTGGCGGCGAGCACAATGCCGAGCTTTCTATCGGTTGGAACGTAGGAGGCTTGCCTTTGCAACTTATTTTCATAGTTTGATCTGTAGTTATTCATTGATTGTGCTTTAAAAAAAACATTGGTTATGGATTTCTGTCCTATAAAAGAAAGCATTGTGGTTACAACTGGGTTTCATTCTCTTGTGTTATCTTTGTGCGGGATATAAACATGGACTTTACACGGCAGAGATGGAGCCCTGAATACAGGCTTTTCTTCAGTGCACCTGGTCCTCTGGGGTCTGTGGGCTAAAGGCTAACTACTATCAACTCTGGATCGCAGGATGGAGGCTGTTAATGTATAACTTCCCGCTCTCTTTAACCCTTACCCTAGAGGGGACTGAACAAAAGAATAACGCAAACATCTGTAATGTAAAATCTTTATAATGCTAAAATTGCATTTAAAAGCTTGGAAATTGAAGGTCACGGTGCTGTGGTGTTCTAATGTCTCGGCGTGGCAGCAAGAACTTCTGCCTATCCATATCTCTGTATCAACCACTCCCTTAGCAGCATCCAGCTTTAAAGGGCCACTATACCCTCATATCTTTGCAGAATTGTAACTCACAGGACTGGGTGAAAGAATCTCTGCAGAAAGAAAACAAAGTGCATTCAACATATTCACCCCAATAGGAAAAAAAATACCGTATTTACCCTTTAAATAGCCACTAAAGCATCAATATATTCTACAGAACTGCGCATAGTACAAAGGGGTGCATTTAATGGGGTATCTCTAGCTACGAGAGAACGTAGAGGGCTGTTCCTGCTAGAACTCTCCTATTGCATATCATTAGGGGCGGTACTTAGGAGCCTGCATGAGCGACATTGGCTGCAACCACAGGCTGGGCCAGTAACATGCTTATGGGAACCAGGGCATTTGATGGGGTATCCCTAGCTACGAGAAAACGTAGGGGGCTGTTCCTGCTAGAACTCTCCTATTGCATATCATTAGGGGAGGTGCTTAGGAGCCTGCATGAGCGACATTGGCTGCAACCACAGGCTGGGCCAGTAACACGCTCACGGGAACCGGGGCAAATGTACGTAAATGGTTATGCTGGATGAAAATAAAACATTGTGGTTGCCCTTCAGGGACTGTTGGTATGCTCTGGCCCCTCGGCTACTTGGCATGTTTTATTGGGCAGTGCTGGCTACAGCATCTTCCTTTGTTCTGTTTCTTTATTTTCTTCCTTCTGCTTCTTGCTAGGTGGTGAACAGTTCTTAGTCAGTCCCCATTGGGCCCAGAAGCACTTTAATTTTAAGTAGAAATGTTACTATGAGTTGACTTACTATATTGGGGAGATTGACCCAACCCCCCACAGTGTAGTAAGATCCCCGTTAGCTCCATAACGTCTACTGCAGGGTATAACAGCCCCCCCCCCAGAGTTCTCCTATTCAATTACTGCTTGAATACAATGGCTTATCCCTTGTCTGCTTGACTTTCCTTTGCCCCGAAGGTCAAGTTAGTCCCCGTCTCCATGGAGGACCCTGAATTTGTCTCGTCCTTCGATCGTTCGGCAGCCCTGTATGCCAAGTACCAGATGGCCATTCACAAGGACTCTCCTTGTCAGTGCAGCCCAGACGAGGTACGATCTCTGCCTGTCTGATCTTCCTGTATGTTGCTCTATTTCCATACTCTTCCTCATCTCCTTCTAGGCATGCACTGAATCATTTTAAAAGAACTAAACGTGGCCAAATATGTAGCATATGGCTTAAAGGGGAAGTTCGCCCTTAACTTTGGTTTAAAGGAGAAGGAAAGGTAAAAACTAAGTAAGCTTTATCAGAAAGGTCTATGTAAATACAGCCATAAGCACTCACAGAAACGCTGCACTGAGTCCTCTATCAAAAGAAACAGGATTTGTTGTCTCCTGTGCCAGAGACACACAACTCTCTCCTCTCGCCCCTCTCCTGCTCCCCTCTCCCTCAAGAATGCTAAGAACTCCCCTCCCCATCTTAGGAATGTTTGATCTGAGCCAATCAGCAGGAAGCTGACTCATAGGGGCCGATTTACTAATCCACGAACGGATCGAAAGCGTCTGAATGCGTTTTTTTCGTAATGATTGGTATTTTGCGATTTTTTCATTGCCGTTGTGACTTTTTTGCAAGTTGTCGCAACTTTTTCGTAGCCGTTACAACTTGCGCGAATTGTCACGACTTTTTCGTAGCCGTCGCGAAAAATCTGAAAGGTTTGCCCGCCGTTTTCAATACGAAAAAGTTGCGACAATTCACACAAGTCGTAACGGCTACGAAAAAGTTGCAACAATTCGCGCAAGTTGTAACGGCGACGAAAAAGTCGCAAAATGCGTTCGGGATTCGGATTCGTGGATTAGTAAATCAGCCCCATCGCCTTACTAACTGCGCATGTAAACCGGTCTTGGTCTTCGTGCAGGAGTGAGGCATTATGGGAACTTTTTCTTCCTGTTTGGCTTCTGATCATCTGAACGGGAGAAATATGGGGAAACTTAAGGGCACTATTGAGACAACTGAAGGTATGCCTGCAGCTTTAGATTAACTCTTTATTAGCCTTTCCTTCTCCTTTAATATGTTGCGGATAGAAGTAATCAAACCAAAGTAATGAAAGGTTAACTTTCCCTTTAATGAAATCTCTAGTATAAAGATTTTATTTCTTGAATCATAATGTATGAAAAGATGTTTATTCAGATGTATTTATGCCCAGCAGCTCCTTGCATAACCATACTTGTTAATGAATATAGATGTAGGGAGCTGGATTTCATGGATCACCAACGAGCCTCAGTTTGCGCAACTTTCATAAATCAGATAAAAGATTATCAATCCGCTTTTATGATAAGGAAACCTCAGGAAGTAGGAACTACTTACTTTAATGGACAGTTAATAGCCCGAGTGCAGTAATCGAGACATTGGGCCTTTATCCTGTAGAAAGTATAGTTTTCTTTCTTAACTGGATAACAGCCTTAAACACCAAAACCAGGGCATCATTTATAGCCCATATATGCGTATCTGGAGTCCTAGAACTTCCGTAGTGACCCAAGATTTGTGAACCTCCTTTAAAGGGGAACTCCACTCAAACACAACTTAAGTTTTTTGAAAAATAAACATAATTTTAAGCAACTTTGCAATATACATCAATTAAAAATATGCAGCCTTTTCATGATTTTTTATGTAATAATATAGTTTCGAACAGTTCCCTAAGCCCCTCCCCCTGTTCCCCTGCTGATCTGGCTGGCTACTTTGAGACTCAAATAAAATGTAACAGTAGTCGCCTGTCCCTCAGCCTGCCTTCAGCCTGCATCCTCCCAATCCCACAATTCCCTGCACATGTGATGTCAATAAGGAAAGGAACATCACAGTGCAATGCATTGTGGGTTATGTAGTTCCTGCATGCTGTCTGTAAGCTGTGGAGAAGTTGTTACAATTTATAACATGAGAGTTTAAGTCCCTCCTCCTCTGCCAGGATTTCAAATGATGCAGAAAGGAAAGAACTGTTTTGCAGCTGGATTTCAGCATATAAAATTGTATTTATTCATACTTTTTGAAGGAACAGATTACAGGGATAGGTATATTAGGGGTTTTTTTGTGTGGTGTGGGGCTCTCAAATTTTGATTTTGGAAGCTGGAGTTCCCCTTTAATAGTTGTTTTCTACTGTATGAGGAAATATCTCTGTACTCAATGGGGGATCGTTTTAGACCCAGCCTTAACAGTATGGGGCCCTATTTTGGGGTCTTGGCCCATAAGTTAATAATCCCCTAGTACAATTTTTTGGTTTCCACTATGGTAGTGGCACAAAGGGTGATTTCTAGCATATGGGTGGCACACAGAATGCTCGCATTCACCCCCAATCACATTGAATAGCAATCGCTTTAGGTTTTTCGCTGACTGCAAAGTAAGGGATGCACAGAATCCAGCTTCCAGTTCAGGGTCTGGCTGAATCCTGGGGTTTTTTGTTGGATTTGGCTGAATCCGAAGTGTTAAGCCAAACCAAATCTGAACCATTAAAGCCTTAGGTCAAAACTCGGGATAATTGACAATTTTTTGCTTTAAGTCGGTGCAAATGTTTAAAATGTATATGTAAATAAGGATTCAAATGTATTTGGCTGAATCTTTTGCGGATAATCCAATGTTAGACCAAATCCAAAAATAATGGATATTAACTTTTAGTATAATGTAGAGAGTGCTATTCTGAGATAATTTGCAATTGTTTTTCTTTTTTTCTATTATTTGTGGTTTTTGACTTGTTTAGGTTTATATTCAGCAGCTCACCACTTTGGAATTTCAGCAGCTACTTGGTTGCTAGGGTCCAAATTACCTTCCCAACCAGGCACTGATTTCAGTGAGCGACTGGAATACAAATAGGAGAGGACTTTAATTTAAAAATGAGTAATAAAAAGTAGAAATGACAATAAAATTCTAGGCTTATAGAGCATTTGTTTCTTGGATGTTGGCGGCAGTGACCCCCATTTGAAAGGAGGAGAAGAAAGCAAATTATTCAAAGAAAATATAAAGAAAATTAAAAGTTTCTTCGAATTAGCCTGTATCTGGTTATGCTGGTGATCCAACCTTTAGCCAAAATTACTAGGGATGCACCAAATCTGCTTTTTTGGATATGGTTTTAACTTTACATGAGAAAAAGTAACATGATTTTTAGGATTTGGATTTGGTTCGGCCAGGAGCATGGATTCAGCAGAATCTTGTCCAAATCTCAAACCTAGAACTTACATTGGGTCTCTGGTTGGGCACCAGCGGCCCACACCTGCAGGGCTTATTCTCTATGCCCCCTGAGAGGTAGATTCAGATTTGCATTAGAATAAAAGGCCCATGTCCTGCTGAAAAGACGGGCCCTAATACACAGGGCAAGCCATCCCAGGACACATTGAAATTCTCATCGGTGCCTGCACATGGCATTTAGATCTGTGACTAAGGAGAGGCCGGTAAATCTCTGCTTGTTCCTCTGCTTTGATTTAGTGCACTGTTTGTGTAGAGAAGGTGAACAAGCGTCCCTCTGTTCTCCTGCGCAGCATTAGCTCAGTCGGCTCGAGCCCCCTCTCCTTTCCTCCATCAGAACCAGGAGGGAGATGTGGGGGGGGGGGGGGTGCACTTTGCGTGCTTTCTAAACCACAGCCACCCGCCAGTGAGACGGAAATGCAAGAGGCAATCACACCGGGCCCAGTGCGTTCCAGCTCTTAGGGACAATCGCAGCTTTGACATTGTGCAGTAACAGTGTGTGCAAGGAAATAAGCCAGCATAATGATGGAATGCCTTTTCCATCCCTTCCCCGTGCTCACACAATAACCCTTTGGCAGCCAAGGGAACTTCAAGTGCTTGATAGGATGTGACCGGGTTTAACCCTTTCGCTGCTGGTGTTACAGTGGGTTACGGCAATACTTATAAACCCTTGTGCAAAGAGACCTAGTGTCTCCTCCCAGCTTCCTCTCGTCTGGCCTTAGCCTATACATTTAAACTGAAACATATGAACCATTACCCGTGTTGTTTTGTTATTACTCTGTTAGTCTTGAAGCTGTTCCCTGAGAAATGTTGAGCAGTCGGCATCGTTAAACACTTCTTCCTAATTATGGTATAGGTTTGTTAAAGAAAAACAACGAGCGTCCCTTGTGACGAAGACTAGTCCGACGAGGATGGCATTCATTTCCGGGTCCATTTTTGTGCACCTAATACACAATTTTCAGATTCAGCTGAACCCTGAATCCTTCGTAAAAGATTTTTCCGAAAACCGAACTGGATCCTAATTTACGTAAATTAGGATCCGCAAGGGATAAAGAGCTCCCATGTTTATATGAGAAAAAGTCACGTGATTTAAAGAATTCGGAGCATGAAAAAGGCAGAATCTTGGCCGAATACTGAAGCAAATCCTGGATTCGGTGTATCCCTAATTTTCAGGCAACAAGCTTTGGTTCAGTTCCAGCCAGACGTTTCACCGTTGTGCTTTGTAGCACACTGCAGCTTCATCTCCAAGCCAGAACAGAATAAACATAAGTCACACTTAGTGGGATTCAGTAGACAAGTTGTCTTTGTTTTTTTGTTACTTTTTAACTATGTGTCCAGTTGGATCTGTTTTCAAATCGGTTCGAGCGTAATTGTATTCTAACATCTGATCAGAGAGGGAACCGAACCACATTCACATGACGATCTTGGGAGTGACCAGGCTCCGGTCTCATTCATTTTGGCAATAAAGGTGGAACCACAAGACTATCATAGTAGCAACACTGGATGTGTGGCCGAGGCTGCAGGAATTGTGATGCTTTTTATACCAAGGGTTTCCTAGAAAGTATCCCTTGTAGTTAGTTGGGGGTCAAACAGCTCAGTACAGTTTATTTAAATAGCAAATACATTTCTGCTAGATTTGGCTGGGGTATTAATATCTTAAGGTCAAAGACCTAAGTGGGATTGACACTCATGTGTCCTTGGATGTCCTCAGGGTATTACACATGATACTGTGACTACATTTTTCCTGCAAAGTGTTCTGGAAGGTATTTTATACGAAGCTGTTACTGCATTCATCCTACCATGTTTTCTGGGGTATTGGGATTGGCTGTGGCATACTGTATGTGTAGAAAAAAAAGCACCACTGCCTATGCACAACAACTATTTGGTCTTTGCTTTCCCTCTTACCCTAACTCAGGGGTGGGCAAACTTTTTGGCTCAGGGGCCACATTGACTTTTAAAATTCTGCTTGTCAGTCCCCAGATGTCTCGCGTGATGAGACTTGCGGAGTCGGTGGGCCGGATTAAATAGACCAATGGGCTGGACGCGGGCCGTAGTTTGCCCACCCTTGCCCTAACTGGTCGTCTTCACCCTAATGGGGCAGCCCTACTGGAAAGCACTGGTTTAGGCCACCTCTGCTGCTTTCTTTTTAGTGATGCCAACCATTACATGTGTAGCTGGTACCCGTTTCCCCCCTTGGAACAGAAATGCTCTTATGGTGCATCTAGTGTTGTATGATGTCAAAGACCCTACAATCATTGCTTGAAAACTTACTGGCGAGTGCATATCTCTTCCTGGAGTGACTCCCGTAGTAGGTAGACACCTATTTGAATCATTCCACTCCCTTGTCTGTCCATATGGCCTCAAACACAACAGTTAGTGCTGGGTTTGTAATGGGTCATGAGATCACTGTTGGCTTTAGTCAAGATGGCACTTTGGGCACACCTGTGTATGAGATTTGGCCCCTACACTTCACTTGTCTCTCTACATCAGCTCTGGATTCATCACTTTCCACTGATCTGTGTGGACCCAGACATGATGCAAGGCCTCCAGCTCTGTCAACACCGAGCCCTGTTGCCGAGAACACATTTAGCGCCTTGTTCCATGTGGCACTTTAGAGTGATTTATTGAAGATAGTAGGGCAGCTCATAGCGAGAGCCAAGATTAAAGAACTCGCATACAGATTTTGGCACCCATTAAGAACAAAATGCTGTGCTTACGGTGACATCAGCGTGTAATTCTGCTGTCAGGGATTGTATGGCAAATTGTTTCATTCTGATCTCATGTCTTGCTACTACTTGGCAGGTCATCTTCTTCCACTCTTTGTTCATGGAGAGCCCTCTCAAGCTTAACGTTCTGCCCACTCTTCATCAATTCTCTGCTCTTCGATATAACTGGAAATGTAATTGTACAGAATAAAGTGGTGCTCGTATAGACCCCGGCAGTCATTGGCCGCATCCGAGGGCTACGCCAGCTGTGTCACGTTTAATGTTACACAAAATCCCCTGCAATGACAAGTCTTTCCAAGCTGTTCACATCTTCTGTGAATCATAACTGGCACATTACCCACTGGTGTCGAGATTTTCATGTAAGCGGCTACTCGAATATAGAGCCCCTGACTGAACTTTCTTCTGCTGATTTGCATTGAGAAGAACTTAGCACACAAAAGGCGCAATGGCAATGAGTGTTACTAAAGGAATACTGTCACAGGAAAACATGTTTTTTTTCCCCCAAAATGCATCGGTTAATAGTGCTTCTCTAGCAGATTTCGACACTGAAGTCCATTTGTTTAAAAGAGAAAACAGTGTTTTTTTTTATATTTAATTTTAAAATTTGACATGGGGCTAGCCATTTCTTTACTTTCCCAAGTGCCCTCAGCCATGTGACTTTACTGCTATACTGCAAGTTGGAGTGAAATCACCCCTCCCTTTCCCCCATAGCAGAACATAGCAGACACCTTTGCTGAAGGATTCAGCTGCCTGAACCCATAGTGCCTCCATAGGCTAATGCTACTGTCCTGAATTATAGCAAGTGGCTAAATGGGCAAATTGCCTGTTTACCTGCCCTAATAATATACGATGGCGTAAAGTATTTCTCTGCCAGCTAAAATACACTGTGGAAAAACTGCCCCATATTCTATAAGCCTCAGTTAACTTTTACACACAGTATGCATTTGTATATAATGGCACATTAACGTCGATGAACAATAACACCAGATATTAAATACAGTGAGGGACACAGGGTAGTGGCATCCAAAATACATTAAATACAGTAAGAAGCAGTGGGAACTTTAGCCTTAAATATAATGAGAAGCAGTGAGAACTTCCCCCGGACCCCCTTACCCTTTCAAAAAACCTGAAGGCTGGAGAGGATTTTAGCACTGTAGAGTTTAAAATGATTTTTGCATTGGTAAATGTGTGTAGGCATGAAAATAGCACTCAGGCAAGATAAACCCTGTTTGTTATAATGTGACTTGGGTCGTACTGACCGTCCATTGAATAGGAGCAACAATAGCTTATCTGAAACCAGTTCTAATGTGTTGTGCTGGCTCTTTCTGGAGGCTCAGGCTCAAGCACAATGCACTGAGATGGCGCCTACACACCAATATTACAGCTAAAAAAAATACATTTGTTGGTTGAAGAATAAAAATTAATATGGTAGAGTGAATTATTTGCCATGTTAACAGTGTAATTTAGAAATAAAAAAAAGTACACCGCTAGCAGTCCACATGGGGCTACCACATGGGGCTACCAAATGGAGCAGTCCACGTGGGGCTCATGAGTAAGAAAGGTTGGGATCCCCCCCATGGGTTCTTTAGACAGGGCATTTCCCATAGTTCTCATTGGGAAGGATTGAAAGGCAGATAGAGGTTTTTTGACCATCACTGTTTTGAGCTTGATTACAGCATCATTACCAACTCCCCTTGTGCCATAGCCCTTAGGCATTCGACCAATAGGGGACCAAAGTCCATCATGTTTAGCTTGCCTTACATCACCTGTTATGGCAACGTTCGAAGCAAATAGTATTTCAAATAAATAAAAAAATTTTAGATGTTGGAATAAGGGTAATTGCGATTCCTTGGTATGTACCGTGACCCCATAGTCTGCTGACAACCCAGGACAGAATTAGTTCATTAACACTTCCAAGAAATTCAATTTATAGGGTACTCGTTGTCTTTTGTCGAGTTCTCCGAGCCGCTTGGTTGCATCTTCAGTCCTTTGCCCCCCCCCTCACTGCCGTCTTTCAAAAGGTGCCACATTTATTTACTTCTCAAACAGTATATAAATGACAAGTGAGGTGCCAGTGAGTTTTCTCTAGCAGTTCCAGGAGGAGCAGGCCAAATGGCATACATTTTTATTGGAAGAAAAAAGAATATATGCTTTAGCTGGATAACACTTCATTTGTAGCCATTCCATTTACATTTATCTTAGGGTGCGGACCTTCCATTTCTGTCTACTTAGAAATACATTGGTGCCCCTCGTCTGCAACAAAGGCCCCCGTTCTCTTTTTATTGCTTTGTACTGCTTTCCTATGACCCAAAAATCAAATTCATGGGATACTTAAATATTGTTATTATACTGTTACACACTACAGAGCTGTAACTGGTATTAAAGGGAAACTTCACCCAAACCACAAATTAAGCTTTTTGAAAAATTTCAAGCACTATACATTAATTGCAAAATATGCCGCTTTTTATGGTTTTTAATGTAATTTGGTTTGGAACAGTTCCCTAAGCCCCACCCCCTGTTCCCCTGCTCATCTGGCTGGCTACTTTGGGACTCAAATGAAATGTAACAGTAGTCGAGTGTCTTCAGCCTGCCTTCAGCCTGCATCTTCCTAATCCCATGATTCCCTTCACATGTGATGTCAATAAGAAATGGGACATCACAGTGCAATGCATTGTGGGTTATGTAGTTCCTGCATGCTGTCTGTAAGCTGTGGAGAAGTTGTTACAATTTGTAACATCAGTGGTTTAGTCTCTCCTCCCCTGCCAGGATTTCAGATGATGCAGAAAAAGAAGAATGTTTTGCAGCTGGATTTCAGTATATAAAAATGGTATTTATTCATACTTTTTGAAGCAACAGACTACAGTGATAGGTATAATAGGGGTTTCTATGTTGTATGTGAGGCTCTTTAAAAAAAAAAGTGGTTTGGAAGCTGGAGTTCCCCTTTAAGCATACATATGTCCCCAATAATCCAATCGGAATCCAATAATTTAATACAGATGCTGCGTTTGCGTTATGTCTGGTCGTAACCACAAATTGGCTATTTCTCCTTGCACCCCCATTTTATTAACCGTAGCCTTCACCAGGGATGACCAGCAGGCCTTTGGATGGGTCTGGAAATTCTATGCTTCTTTGTTTGATGACTTGATTATAATTGCAAGGAAGTGTAAAAAGCTGGAGAATTAGGTCTGGGTGCTATTTCCCAATATTTTTCAGAGTAGAACGATTCTGGGTTTTAAGACATTTAAAGGAACAGTAACATCAAAAAATGAAAGTGTATAAAAGTAATAACAATATAATGTACTGTTGCCCTGCATTGCTACAACTGGTGTGTTTGCCTCAGAAAGATTACTATAGTTTATATAACTAAGCTGCTGTGTAGCCATGGGGGCAGCCATTCAAAGGAGAAAAGGCACAGGTTACTTAGCAGATAACAGACAAACCCCCATTATATGGGTCTTTTCTACTAGTTATCTGCTATGTAACCTGTGCCTTTTTTCCTTTTTTCCAGCTTGAATGGCTGCCCCCATGGCTACACAGCAGCTTATTTATATTGTAGCTTTTCTGTAGCAAAAACACCAGTTTTTTTGCAGAGCAACAGCACATTTTATTTTAATTACTTTAAAACACTTTAATTTTTTGATGTTACTGTTCCTTTAAGAGCTGCCAGAGCCTTAACTTTCCCTTTACAGCGCGCTGCTGTGCGTCTCATATTGCTATAAAGTTGAAAAAAAGATTAGCAGGCAAGTAGGTATTAGAGGTGGCGGTGGTGTTTTGCTTGGGGTTAACAAGGGGTGTCAGATTGCAAGTGATTTCCTCTATGTAATCACCAGATTTCACAGATAATTACTGCTCAAATAACGGCTTATTATGCCCAGATCCTGTCGTACTGTACATGCAGTCCCTCGGCTCTTAACTGTAGTCTGGCCTGAGTTAGAGAAGGAAGGCCCCAGTTTGGGGCCCCAAGATGAGGTGAAAACATATATGTACACCAGGGATGGTCTCGTCTTGTGGCCTTTCAGCTGCTCATGAACTACAACTCCCAGAATCCCATGTTGTAGTTCGACAACAGCTGTAGCATCACAGGTCCAACTTCCAAACCCTGTGAAATAACCTCAGTTGTACCTCAGTGGTATTTTCCAGCCAAGGGGCCCCACATGAGATGAGAGTTTAGGACAAATGCCCTCTTTCCCTGCACTAAAAATGGCACTGACCTGAACCTGCGAGATTTATACTCCATTGACTAATACAAGTGTTTTTTTTTTTTTTTCATCCTTATTCGTCCTTATTGTGTAATTAAAGGGGAACTCCACCCAAACCGTTCCCTAAGCCCCGCCCCCTGTTCTGCTGATCTGGCTGGCTACTTTGAGGCTCAAATAAAATGTAACAGTAGTTGCCTGTCCTCCGCCTGCCTTCAGCCTGCATCCTCCCAATCCCACAATTCCCTGCACAGGTGATGTCAGTAAGGAAAGGAACATCTCAGTGCAATGCATTGTGGGTTATATAGTTCCTGCATGCTGTCGGTAAGCTGTAGAGAAGTTGTTACAACATCAGTGTTTTAGTCCCTCCTCCTCTGCCAGGATTTCAAATGATGCAGAAAGAGAAGAACTGTTTTGCAGCTGGATTTCAGCATATAAAAATGGTATTTATTCATACTTTTTGAAGGAACAGATTACAGTGATAGGATATTAGGGGTTTCTGTTTTGTGTAGGGGCTCTTTAACAAATTTTGCTATGGAAGCTAGAGTTTTCCTTCAATAAAGAAAAAATTACTAGGCGTGGGTAGACATTGGTCTGAAGAAAATATAGGTGGCCGCTTGGGGGAAAATCCCCAAGTGTGACAGGGTTGTTAGTGAGTGGATTATAGCCAAAATGGGCAGATCTGATTGTTCAGCTTTTGGGCCAACAGAACATCATATAGCGGGCCCATTTGAGCAGCTGGGAGAGAACTGCATCCATGGCCCAATGGGAGTTTCCAGCAGAAATCAGTGGAAATGGCATCCTTCTGGATGACCAGTTAATTTCGGCCCATGTATGACCAATTTATATTCTCTTCTGTTTTTATACCCTCTAGTGTTCTGCCCTGTGTTATTACACTATATAAATCATTTAATTATACCTACCCAGGTAATTATTCAGGCTGTCTTAATGGATTACCATCTTGCATTCAAAACAACATATGGCTCACAAGCAAGATGTTGCTCCCCCCCCTTGATGTTGCTCTCCGTGGCCTCAAAGTAGGTGCCATTTTTAAAATTCTGGCTTGGAGGCAAGTTTTGGAAGCACAGAGAAAAACAGTTTTACCCCCATGGGGCTACCAAATGGAGCAGTCCATGTGGGGCTCAAGAGTAAGAAAGGTTGGGATCCCTGCCCTATGGGTTCTTTACAGTGCTTCTCATTGGGAAGGATGGAAAGGCAGAGGCTTTTTGACAGCATCATTACCAACTCACGCTCTGTAAGTGTCCTGTTACGCCAGTGCCCCCCCCCCCCCCTGCATTTAGAACTCGCTGGCACTTTAGTAAGCTCCTAACTAGCCAGCTCTATTAGCCACAGCCATGCTGGCCTGCTTGCTTGCTCACCTTGTGATGGGAGTTGGCTAATTTGTAAATATCTGGCTTGTTTCACTAACAGCTGCTAAATTACTTCAAAAGTGTTCTGAAGTGACAGACAAATAAGCTGCTGTTGGAAATCTCCAGTCCATAAACATGAAAGTGTTTATTTGCTTTGTCATTCCATTTATTTTTTGCATGGCATTATTTTGGGCGCTGTGCAGTAAGACTGACTTTTGCCTGGTTCGTGACTAGTGTTTTCATGTACCAGCTTATCGGGCTTGTATTTTATTTCATTTTACACCAAGGAGCAATTATGGGGGTTAGCCAAGTCATTACAAGGTGTATGTTAGAACATCTGCAATATGCCTGGTCGTTTACCCTCCATGTACAGAGCCGCCCTGGGAGGGGTAATGACACTGCCTGGAATCTTCGCTTGTTTTGGAAACGGGCGCGCACCCACCGTCCTTTGTACCTGGAAAAAGTAGAGTATGCGCCAAGTTCCATTCCCCCCCCTGGTCTTCTGCTGGCTAGGATGAGCCCTCCTGCTTGGGGGGCAGACCCTTGCAGCTGTCAGATTAAAGAGGTCTATTCCTGGAACTGTAAATAAGCACAGAGGCTGCCGGCACGCTGTGCCAACTGACAGAGTTGGGCAGACTGCTACAAACTTTGAAGAGCCAGTTCATGTGTCACAATCTTGTTGGAGGTTCTGCCTCTTAACTCCGGGGCTGTATTGGCAACCACAAGTATTGCTGGACTAGTTCTAGCCAATGTGTATAGTTCAATACATTGCTCAAGGTGCAGTTGAACCCCATGGCTTTTACATTAAAATTAGAATGTAAGAGTGACAAGTTTTGGTTAAGGCTGATGTCCCAAGGGGAGATTAGTGACCTGCGGTTAAATCTCTGCTACCGCGGGCAACTATTCTCCCTGAAATGCCTTTCCACCGGCAACAAAGTGAATCGCTGGTGGATGTGCATCGCTTCGTTTTTCTGAACTCGCACAAAGTTGCCTGCAGGGAGAAAACTTTGGAAAAGGATGTGATGCGTATGCCTTTACACCAGAAATTCACTTTATTGCCGGTGGAATGCATTTTGGGGAGATTAGGTGCCAATGGTAGCCAAGATTTACTGTGGGGGACTAATCTACCTTTGGGCCTTGAGCCTTAAACGTAGAATAAATTCCACTCCAACAGGCTGTATTATCTCCAGCCGATAGCCAGCTCACATATACCTGTACAAAGCTCTTGGTATTTGGCAGATTCAGTTAAATACCATTGTGACCTCTAAAGCTCCAGCACAATGATGTATTACAGAGCGAGGATTCCAGAAATAAGAGGAATACGTATGCTGCAGGGGAGACACTGAGCGGCGCAGAGAAAGATCACTTTATAGACAATAAAGCGTTTGCAGACCCTTGCTGGAGACCCGATACTAAACAGGTTACAGTGCCGAAGTCTGCAAGCCGTTAATCCTAGAAAGGTCACAAAATTCATTTTATATAGCCCCAGCCATGGAACTAAGAACACACAACATTGCAGAGCTCTGTTCTGTTTCCTCAGTTAAAGAGATATATAGATGTGTGGAAACTTGCCTTTTTTAACATCGAAGCCATCTTTTACAAGCAGCCACTTGGAATTGTGCAGATTTATTGCTGGGAGGGAGTGGGGGGCAGAACTCTGCAAACCTTTACCTCCATGATTCCAGTGTTGCCCTAGAATACGTAGAAGCATTTCTGAAAATAAGTTGCAGGGACAAATAGAAATGAATTTCCATGTATTTTCTGGTAGCTATACCCAACATGTGACAGTGGGGCTTCTGTGAGACTTGTTTAGGGAAACCTCTCAATAAAGCCGACCACACACACACACTAAATAATGAACAAAACAAAGTTTCATACGATTTTCGGATTGTGTGTGGGCTCAGAATTATCGCCCTGACCATTTTCGTACTATGGCGATAGGACAGGTTCACAAATTTCAGTCAGAAAATGTCAGATAATTTTTCCTCCTGTAGAGATCCATGGCACTGCATTTCTTGCCCTTTTCTACAGTCACCAGTAAGGGTCATATAAGGAGAGCAGTGCCTCTCAGATTTTGTGTACCCACTACCATCTAATTCTCCTAAAATGTGATCACAAAAAGGAACACAGCGGGATGTGGCCCCTGGAAGGAGTGCTGCTCACGCCGTATAATGGCTGTGTTTATATGTACTCTGTACGAGAGCTGGGCCGGGATGTTCCCCTCGGAGAGAGCACATTCCTGCTCTTAATCAGTGTGAGAGTCCGGCTCGGTAGCCGCTGCCTCTGCGTGGAATCTGGCAGCATCAATTGCTAATTGGGTGAAAAGAACGCAGAGACAAAAGGTTATTTGGAGGGTTCCTTTAACAGATAGGAGTTCTGCTTTCTGGCTAATGACATTGGGAAGGTCCAAGCGCTCTGGAGCATTCTACCCTGAATTCCAAATTATGTGTGATTTCCGCTACCGTAGCTTCTACATGCCTGGTCTCTTCTCAAGTACAGGTATTGGACCTGTTATCCAGAATGCTTGGGACCTGGGGCTTTCCAGATAAGGGGTATTTCCATCATTTGGATCTCCATACCTTAAGTCTGCTAAAAATCATTTAAACATTAATTGAAACCCAATAGGACTATTTTGCCTCCAATAAGGATTAAGAAAAGTCGGGATACAAGGTACAGTTTTATTATTACAGAGAAAAGGGAATCATTTAACCATTAAATAAACCCAATAGGGCTGTTCTGCCCCCAATAAGGGGTAATTATATCTTAGTTGGGATCAATTACAGGTACTGTTTTATTATTACCGAGAAAAGGGAATCATTTAACCATGAAATAAACCCAATAGGGCTGTTCTGCCCCAATAAGGGGTAATTATATCTTAGTTGGGATCAAGTACAGGTACTGTTTTATTATTACAGAGAAAAGGGAATCATTTAACCATGAAATAAACCCAATAGGACTGTTCTGCCCCCAATAAGGGGTAATTATATCTTAGTTGGGATCAAGTACAGGTACTGTTTTATTATTACAGAGAAAAGGGAATCATTTAACCATGAAATAAACCCAATAGGGCTGTTCTGCCCCCAATAAGGGGTAATTATATCTTAGTTGGGATCAAGTACAGGTACTGTTTTATTATTACAGAGAAAAGGGAATCATTTAACCATGAAATAAACCCAATAGGGCTGTTCTGCCCCCAATAAGGGGTAATTATATCTTAGTTGGGATCAAGTACAGGTACTGTTTTATTATTACAGAGAAAAGGGAATCATTTAACCATGAAATAAACCCAATAGGGCTGTTCTGCCCCCAATAAGGGGTAATTATATCTTAGTTGGGATCAAGTTACAGGTACTGTTTTATTATTACAGAGAAAAAGGAAATAATTTTTAAAAATTATAATCATTTGCTTATAATGGAGTCCATTGGAGATGGCCTTTCCATAATTTGGAACTTTCCGGATAATGGGTTTCCAGATAACAGATCCCATACCTGTACTACATGGGTATGAACCGGGACTTCGGCTTCATTGGCGGCACTACAAATTTGGCATCTTTGCTGAACTCAGAAAGCCAAACCAATTTATCAACCTATTTTTCTTGCCGTGTGTATTCACCACCCGTCGTGGGACCTCAGTCCCTAAAAAGCCATATTTATTTCTGTTCAGTAAGCCTTGCACGTCCGGCTGAGGCAAGTAATATGGTAGCAGACAGGGCCAGCCAAGGTAACTAGTATGGTTGCTCCCTCTCTTATTTCTAAGTACAGATATGCAGAGAAGGAATATTCTGTGTACACAATAAACTGCACTTCTCACTTCATCAAAACAGATTGTCTACATGACTTGTGCTATGTACACACAGACATTCTAACACTGGGCAGTATATGACCACATATACATTTAGATGTAAATACTTGTGTGCAGGACAGGTGTTTAACACCCATGTGTATATAAGCTTATACGTAAGCTGTTTTTTGTGTTTAGACTCTTTTACATCTGTGTTATTATCAGACGTAGCTTATAGCACTCAGCAGTACACATATTTTACATGTTATGAAGCAAAATTGCCAAACACTAACTGTTTTTATCCCCCTTCTCTCCATTTCCCGGCTGGATTTCATTTTCCTGTGCAGTTCACCCGGTTCCTCTGTGATTCTCCGCTGGAGGTAAGGTTCCACATGTTGCGTGCTCAGTGTAATAATGTCCCCCTATGTGCGTCAGCACATGTGACTCTCCCTATATTGGGATTAGGCGTAGGAGTGTTGGCCCATGTAGCCTTTGCTAGAAGCCATGCAAAGGGCAGTGTTGGTGCTGTATAGAGTTACTTTATACCTATCCGCATCACTCTGAGAGGCATTACTGACATTTATAGATGCGCAGAATCCAGCCAAACCTAAACCTTAAATTGCATTTCAAATGTGAGTAAAATAAGAAAATAATTGCATTGTTTGTGAACCTAAATGTATTATTTTTCCTGAGCCTAAATGTCATGAGTTTTTAAAGGACATGTAAACCTGCCACTCTGGTTCTTCAAAGGTTAATAGTAAGGCTGCTGCATCCCCTTAATCACTTGGCATTCCTTCTCCTCTAAGCCTCTCGGCCCCCTCCCTTAGGAATTTACTTTGGCTCTTTGCTACTGAGCATGCTCAGTGCCTCTTGGCTCAGATTACAAAACATATTAATATTAATAACCTCCTTAGCTCAGCTTAGCCATTACAGTGCTCAGTCCAAGCAGGACTTTTTATCAAAGTGACTTCTGCCTGTGTAAGCCTGCATTCGTCATTGCAAGAACTTTACAGTGCACTTATTATTTGCTTATAATGGAGTTTATAGGTGCTGGCCTTTCCATAATCCCGTACCTGTAGAGACAAGATTTTTTCTTTTCCGTATGTCTATTTTCCCATGCATGCAATGTACAAACAATGTTTATTATTTATAGAATTTTAATATGTCATTTCTTTAAATCAGCGCTTTACTCAGACAATGCATCATTCACATGTTTTTTTTTTTTGGCGTAAAAATGATTGCTTTTAGTTAGATAAACACTGTATAAAGTGCTGAATAAATGTATCAGTGCTATATAAATAAGAGATTGTCATTTTAAAAGAATGTTATGTTGGGCAAAACATTTTTTACAACAGGCATTTATTGGGGAAGTCATTCAAATTATAGGGGAAGTCAAATTAAAATTGAAAAAGGAATTAATTTCCGAATGTTAGTTTTAATGTGAACCTTCCATTTAACTTATAGAACGATCGACCAATAAGATGCTTTGTTGCATAAATACTTTGAAAAGCTTTCAACCAAATGTATCAGGTAAATTGCACTCATGTAATAATAAGTTATTCACAGCATAATAAATATCCACATAGCTGCTAATCAGAATCAGATGTCTAAATTACAGGAAAATGATTTGCCGGGATACATTTGCTGACTGTATGGTGAACTCACTCTCATTGGCTCAAAACATAGCTGCTGTTTTGTGAAATAGCTCACAGCATAAATCATGGCGAAAAGGAAAACTGGGCAGTTCCCCCAGCTGCCATTTTTCTTCTAGTTCAGTTTATGCAAACATGCAAAAATAAATCCTTTCCCCCTATAAGATGCAATGGAATGACTCGCTGAAATGCATGTTTTTTTTGCACCACAAGTACCTCAAATTCTATTGTAGAATCGACAGAGTATTAATAAAATACATTTATAAAATTACACTGTTTGTAAATTATCTAGTAACTTTCACGGATAAAGTACAAGAAGCAAAATGGCCACTCCTAGGCATTGTCTTTGATGGAAAAATAGCTTTCTTTTAATGACTAAAGGTGGCCATACACGATTGTAGCTGCCAATATTAGTCCCTTAGACTGTTTGGGCAGCTTATCGGCCCGTGTAGGGGCAGGAATGACTTTCTTGCCCGACCGATATCTGGCCTGAAATCGGCCAGATATCGATCGGGCAGGTTAAAAGATTCATTCAGATCGGGGACCCGCATTGGCTCGTTGATGCGGGCCCCAAACCGACTGTGTCCTAAACAGTTGTTATAATTCGATCATTTGGCCCCAGGGCCAAATGACAGAATTAGCCTAAATTCCCCCGATTTTGCCCCCACCCTTACGTGGGGATATCGGGAGAAGATCCGCTCGCTTGGCAACCTCGCCAGGCGATCGGACCGTTATGATACAGGCAAATAAATAGGGTTTAGGGGTAGAAATGCATGCTGCCTATTCATGTAAAGGAAACGGAAGCCCTCCAAAGAGATTCATGTCTAATTGTTCAGGGCCCTCTCCTGAGAATTTTTGTAATTGTTATTTTTTTTCAAGTTTTCAAGATGTTTTTATACTGCAGCAGTTTAGTTTACAGCAGTTTTTGCACTATTAATGTCGTTAATTTGGAACAGCAGTGCCACCTGCTGCTCATGTCTGTAGTACACTCCTCTTTATTTGTAAAGGTGGCCATACACGAGCAGATCCGCTCGCTTGGTGATGTCGCCAAGCGAGCGGATCTTCCCCCGATATCCCCACCTACGGGTGGGCGATATCGGGGAGCATTTAGGTAAAAAAAAAAAATAATCCGATCGTTTGGCCCTGGGGCGGCAATGGGGCAGTCGGATCGGGGACCGCATCAACGAGCCGATGCGGTCCCCGATCCGACCGGATTTTCTAACCTGGCCAATCGAGATCTGGCCAATTTCAGGCCAGATATCGGTCGGCCAGGCCGCTCTGCTCTCCCCATACACGGGCCGATTAGCTGGCGAATCGGTCCAAGGGACCGATATCGGCAGCTATAGTCGGCCCGTGTATGGGGACCTTACGTTTGAGAGACAGGCAGCCATTGGGGGAATGGGAGGAGCTCAATCTTTCCATTAAGCTAGCACAGCTCATTCTCAGAGGGATGAAGGTGTGGTTATAATGTTAAATATGACATCACCAATGGGAGAGGTGGGCTCACAGGGTAGCTCGGAGCTATGTTGGCAAGCATTACTCCAGCTGGACCTGTCTGAACCCATGTCAGCAGCCCCTCTGGTTATTATAAATAATAATAGGAGAGTGAAGGAGGACATTACATGAGCAATTGGAGGTTGAAAAAAAATTAAAATACAAACAAACGTATGGCTGTTTCACAATGTTTCAGTTTACTACAACATGCATTCTAGTCTGCAGCCTGTGCCTATTAAAGAATCTTGCCAAACTGGAGTATATATATTGGTAAATATTTCCCCCTTTACATCCCTTGAGCCGCCATTTAGTGATGGGCTGTGTGCTCCCTCAGAGATCAGCTGACAGGAAATAATGCAACTGGAACAGGAAGTAGTGTGGGAGTAAAAGGCAGAACTTTGTCCATTCATTGGCTGATGGGGCCTAGCATGTGTGTGTGCCCTTAGCTTGTTTGTGTGCACTGTGAATTGTATGACCCCAGGGGGCAGGATTACCCAATGGCACATACTAGTAAAAAAGTATATATTTATGAAAATGGTTTATTTAGATGAAGCAGGGTTTTACATATGAGCTGGTTTATGCAATATATTTTTATAGAGACCTACATTGTTGGGAGCATCATTTATCTTTAATTCTTATCCCGCCATCTTTCCCAGCAAATATATACATTGCAGGCCCCCAGCATTCTGCGTCTGTCTCAACTCTGTGCATGCCTTCTGTTTGCCCTGAAAAGGGTTAATCACTCCCTGCCCCTGTCGTAAATGGTAAACTCTCCAGTAATTACACCGATAATTTGATGGACTGAGGTACTTGAGCACATCCATGTGTCTGTCTGGCCTTCAGTGCATTCCTGCACAGCTAAGGACTTAATACAGCTCATTAGTCTTTTATAGGGAATGGCTTTTTATCACCTCGTCAATCCTTAGCATGCTACTTCCGCTTGTGTCTCCGCCACTCTGAGGCCTAGTCAGGCACACAAGCCTCCCTGCCCCACATCTCTGTCAGCTTTATGGGACTTGCCGGCTGAAATTCGGTTTCAATTAAGGCTTCACATGTTACACATTTTTTAGTCATATTTCACATTGCCACAAAATGTACCTTTGGGAGCAATAGTACAGAGACGTGTATAGGAACCTGGTGATAAATGGAGAAAAAAGGACAACTGTTTACCCTTTGAAAGACGACTATATGTTCCGAACAAGTAAATCAGTGATCCCCAACCAGTGGCTCGGGGGTAACATGTTGCTCCCCAACCCCTTGGATGTTGCTCTCAGTGCCCCCAAACCAGGGAGTTATTTTTGAATTCCTGACTTGGGGGCAAGTTTTGGTTGAATAAAAACAAGATTTACTACCAAATAAAGCCCCCTGTAAGCTGATAGGGTGCATAGAGGCTGCCTAATAGCCAATCACAGCCCTTATTTGGCTCCTCCATGAACTTTTATGGTGCTTGTGTTGCTCTCCAACACATTTGACTGCGGCTCACAAGTAAGAAGAGTTGGGGATCCCTGAAGTAAATTAAAGAAACTTATCAAATGGCCATATAAATTGGTAAATATTGCCCTTCTACATTGAGCCGCCATTTTGCACTGCTCTGTGTGCTTCCTCACTGAACTCCTGACAGGAAAAATGCAGCTATAACAGTAAGAAGGGTGGAAGTATAAGACCCGCCTCTTTCTGTTCATTTGCTTATAAACAAAATGCCGCCTAAGAGCCAGAAGGGCAGCCTTTGCTACTTACACATTTTTTTTTTACTATTGCTTATCCAGTCCAACATATTATTGGAAAAATATATTTTATTGTTCTATGATGTAGAATTTTTTTTAATAGAGACCTGCAATTTTTTGTGGTTCAGGTATGGGATCCGTTATCTGGATACTCGTTATCCAGAAAGCCCGTCTCCCATAGACTCCATTTTGATCAAATAATTCAGATTTTTTAAACTGATTTCCTTTTTCTCTATAAAAATAAAACAGTACATTTCATTTGTTTCCAACTAAGATATAATTAATCCTTATTGGATGCAAAACAATCCTATTGGGTTTATTTAATGGTTAAATGATTCCCTTTTCTCTGTAATAATAAAACAGTACCTGTACTTGATCCCAACTAAGATATAATTACCCCTTATTGGGGGCATAACAGCCCTATTGGGTTTATTTCATGGTTAAATGATTCCCTTTTCTCTGTAATAATAAAACAGTACCTGTACTTGATCCCAACTAAGATATAATTACCCCTTACTGGGGGCAGAACAGCCCTATTGGGTTTATTTCATGGTTAAATGATTCCCTTTTCTCTGTAATAATAAAACAGTACCTGTACTTGATCCCAACTAAGATATAATTACCCCTTATTGGGGGCAGAACAGCCCTATTGGGTTTATTTAATGGTTAAATGATTCCCTTTTCTCTGTAATAATAAAACAGTACCTGTAATTGATCCCAACTAAGATATAATTAATCCTTATTGTATGCAAAACAATCCTATTGGGTTTAATTAATGTTTTATTGATTTTTAAGTAGACTTAAGGCATGAAGATCCAAATTATGAAAAGACCCCTTATCCGGTAAACCCGGATAAAATCTGCTCAAGTGCAAATGTCTGATATCTAAAAGGAAATCTATATATGTTGGTGCTTTATAAATAAATGTTAATAATAATATTTGCCTGAAATGAATAGAGACTTGTAAAACAGTGCTTGTAAAACACTGACATGATTCCATGGCTTACTATAGCTTTGCCGTGCTGGGTGCCCCGAATCTTGGGTAAACACAGTAAGTAGGTCTTTCCCTCTATGCCATGTCCCTTCAGAGATGTAAAAACATGGCGTACATTGTAGCTTGCAAACCCCTACACTAAACATTACATTGTGCATCTTACCGTGTCAAAGTCAGAGTAGTTCACGTGAATCACCGACCCTCTCTTATGGTGCAGTTTGATCAGTAGGGGGCAGAATTAGTATTGCAGTAGTTTGCAGAGATGATACTGGACTAGTACACAGTCAGAGATCTGCTGCTTTCCTCTGCTCTTGCTCACTAATACTAGGGGATACATTTAACTGTAAGGGAAGAACTGCAAGTTGACACACACATGCCGTGTAATGCAATGCACAGGGAAATGTGGCCAAAAAATATAATAAAGGTATACTGTATATATACGTTACATGATAGTTGCTATTTTTGGGAGATAATCTTGTTCAAGTTGCCTTTCAAATATCAGTTGTTTTGTCTGCTGCCCAAATTAAATGCAGCACTTTTGTTCTTTTACTTCTTTCTGAAAAGGAATACCTGTTCAGCTTGATAAAATCCAAGGTATTATTTCCCCTTTGAATGCAGAACTGTTAGTTGACATTGGAGTTTACCAGGCCTGGACTGGCATTTCAAGTACAAAGAGGCCCAAACAGCCCCCCACCAGCCCTAGAAATAGTGACTGTCTATGGCATCTTACAGCAGCCCCTCTGGCATTTGCCAGAATCCACAGATTGCCAGTCTGGGCCTGGCAGTTACTCATTCTGATACCGCCAGTGCAGACTGCTGTTAACATTGATGGCATAATCCACCCAATGCATGTAGTGGCAAGTGGTTTCCATTAATGTAAGTAGTATGTGCTGGTGGTACAGGTATCAGACCCCTTATCCAGAAACCAATTATCCAGAAAGTTCCAAATTATGGAAGCCCATCTCCCATAGACTCCATTTTAATCAAATAAATTACATTTTTAAAAATGATTTCATTTTTCTCTCTAATAATAAAAAAGTAGCTTTTACTTGATTCCAACTAAGATATAATTAACCCTTATTGGGGGGCAAAACAATCCTGTTGGGTTTATTTAATGTTTAAATAATTTTATTAGCAGACTTAAGGTAGGAGATCTAAATTACAGAAAGACCCCTTATCCGGAAAACCCCAGGTCCCGAGCCTTCTGGATAACAAGTCCCATACCTGTATTGGGTGGCACACAAAACGCTGTTTGTGGCATTAACCAAGTCACCAAATAGTGGAGAAGCCCAGAAGACTACATTCTGTCCAACCAAGTCCTCATCAGTTATGAGAAAGGCCAGTAAGCTGCTGACTTGAGAATGGCAACCATTATAGACCTTTGTGTGGCCAGTGGAGTAGTTGAGTAGCTATGCACAAAACTATGTGAACTAGATATTTTGCTTTATTAACAATATTTATATTTATTCCATGTTTTTTCAGTACCACCTGTGCCCCAGAAGGGTGCACCATAGCTCTTTCCTAACTACCCTCAGCCCCACAGTCACTAACTCCATTTAGGGATCTGTGTGACCCTGAAAATAGTGGGTGGAGCGCAGCCCAAAATCAGAAAGCACGGGAAAATAGATATGCGTATGGCAGCCGCTTCAGTTCTCTCCCCAGATTAATGTAGATAAGCTCATGTTCAGACAAAGCATTACTATACTCAGAACCTTGCCAAGTGCCGTGCTACACCGCATTCTTTCATCATCCGTCACCACAAATCAACAGAAATGACATGACTAAACGCATTTTGTACCGTATTACATTAATAAAAGTTCTCTTAAACCCTTCCCTGCCAGAGGGACCTACCCAGCATTGTTAGGTGATATGGGCCGCCTTGGCAGAAAAAATAAAAGTTATTAATATATGTTTGAAACGGCAAATTCTTCCTTAATCCTGCCCACGTGCTGGGCCCTTTCATTCCTGTGCATTGTGCATTTCACGCTGTTTCACAATCAAGCTGCAATAAATCACAGCCACCCGCTTCAGACTTAGCAAAGACTCCCCTCCTGCTGTCTGCACTGCTTTGTTCCCCCCCCTCCAACTCCTCCTCAGTTTTATTACTGACTGTTAGCCTTCACCATGGTGAGGGTCAGTACAACAAGGTCAGATATCCATGCACAGATTGAGCCACACTCTGTATTGGGCAACAGCTCCCATGCCATCTTCAGCCTTAGACACTATAGTTTGATGCTGCCAAGCTGGGAACTTCAGGCTGCAAATTCTGTTTATTCTTAGACTGTGGGAATTGTCAGACATACATATTGCAGGGGGACTGAATATTGATTTGCTCAAGCTGTAAACTACAACTGTCTGCTGTAAACTACAACTGTGGGTAATACAGATAGACTGCAAAATAAAAAAATGTTTTCAATATAGTTAGGCAAAAATGTAATCTATAAAGGCTGGAGTGGGCAGATGTCTAACATAATAGCCAGAACTCTACTTCCTGCTTTCAGCTCTCTAAGCTCTTAGAAACTCAGTGACTTTAGGGGGGACCACATGGAACATGACTGTTCAGTTAGTTTGTGAGCACGCAGGTCAGATTCAAATGCAAACTAACTGAACAGTTATGTCCCATATGGCCTATCGGTTATTGGTTGCTTTATATGTTACTCTGTATGTCCAATGTATGAAACCCACTTATTGTACAGCGCTGCGGGATATGTTGGCACTTTATAAATAAATGTTAATAATAATGGCCTGCCCTCAAGTCACTGATTGGCTGACAGTTAGAGAGCTGTAAAGGCGGGAGTAGTGTTCTGGCTATTATGTTAGACATCTGCCCACTCCAGCCTTTATAGATTACATTTTTGCCTAGCTAACTATATTGAAAACATTTTTTATTTTTGCAGTCTGTCTATTTTACCCAGTATCATTTTACACTGAACTGCTCCTTTAACTCCGAGCCCATGACTTTGGCTTCCCTGCCTTTCATTGTTTCATTTGGAATCTATAGAACTCTTTGATGGGGGAGTTCACATTAGTGTTAATATGCTGCTTATAGAAGTGATCTAAGCAACTATGCAGTTGGTCTTGGTTTTGTTTTCTGTGTGTAGCAAATGTGCGAAGGCAGTGTAGATCTGTCTGCCTCCCAACACACCTCCACCAATAACTTTTTATCTACTAATCAGGCATTCTGCTCTTCCCTTTCAACATTCCAACAAATGTCAGGTTTCTATGGAAACTTCTCCTCGTAACCAAAGAAATTTAAATAATAACCTACAGAGCCGTGGAACTAAAAATGAATACAAACCGCAAGAAATAAAGAAATAACAGGCCAATGGCAAAGTTCAGGAATATTGTTACACTTTCTCCTCTGCAAATGCTAAAATTTTGGCAAATACCTAATTCCACTCCCAAAGATTTAGCTGAATTCTGAACTGTATCTAAATTCCAACCAGTCTAATTCAACAATGTAAGTGGAGATTAACTTGAATATCCAGGGTAAAGGTGGCCGTACACAGTAAGATCCGCTTGCTTGGCGAGGTCACCAAGCGAGAGGATTTTCGCCCGATATACCTACCTGTGGGTGATATCGGGCTTATTCGGCTATTTTGCACTGGGGCAAAAAGATTAAATCAGAACGGCGGTTCGGGGTCCCATATCCGATGGAAAAATCAAACCTGCCTGATCGAGATCTGCACGATTTCAGGCCAGATGTTGGTCGGCCAGGCCTCTCATTCATGCCCATACACGGCCCAATAAGCTGCTGAATCAGTCAAAAGGACAGATATCGGCAGCTACAATTAGCCCATGTATGGCCACCTTTAATAGAATTAAAGAGTGCTATTTCAACAACCATAGATTATATCATTGTTTTCTTAGTTACAATATGACAGCCATCACCTCTGCTTGATGATTTCCATTGATAGCTGAACTTAGTTATTCAGCAGCATCCCAGAGCACACTGAGCATGTGCAGTGCCACCGGCATACAAAAGATGGCCTAACAAGACCCAAGGTGGGGAGCTGCTTTGGGCATATTTAAAGACTTGAATCATTACTGCTGTAACGCTATTGGACCTCTAGGCTGGTAGGGTAATTGCTCAGTATTTTTAGCCGTAGTCATTTTTAGGTTTTAGTTAACCTTTACGCTGTTAAATTATGTACCATCAGTAGATAAAACACTATACATTGGAAAACATTATGTGAGCGACTTGTATTGCAACCTTTAAGGGCATTATTACAGCTAAAGAGTTTGTATACAGAATCCAGAATACAAGATTACATTTAATTGCATTACTAGTCCGGGTTAAGACCTTGCCTGCGAGGCTCGTAGTAACTGAGCATGTTTGGGGCAGGTCCAGTTTCGTCGCCGAGTGCCAGAAGATGTACGATAACTGCTATAGCTATTGCATTTCTGTCTGTAGCCAAGTTTTAATTCATATCACAAGGCACGTGCACTGTATAAGCTTCTATAAATATTCCTGTCTGAATATCCTGTTTTTTTCCCCCCTCTTTTTCTGCAAAGCCGGAGACTCGACCGGATGGCCCTGCGTGTGGCTATGGCTCCTTTCACCAGCAGTATTGGCTGGATGGAAAGATCATTGCTGTTGGAGTGATTGACATCCTCCCTTATTGTGTTTCCTCTGTGTACCTTTACTATGATCCCGACTATGCCTTCCTTTCCCCTGGGGTCTATTCTGCCTTAAGGTAAGAGCAACAGCTGGGGAAAATTCACTTATTCTCACTCTTTTTTTGCAGCAAAACCTGGCAGAAAATTGAGGGACATGGAGAATTATGATGTTATCATCAGTAAAGGCTCTGCTACAGGAGTAATGGCACATAGGGTGTTTTGACCTCTACTATGAGTGCAGGGACTGAAATCTGAGAATCAGTCCCTATACTCTGATCAGCCAATGGATGTGCCAGCACCTTGGCATTGCAATGACTGTGGGTGCAGGCAAGTGGAAAAGTTGTTCACGTAGGGGTTGACTCTCTGTTTATCCGCAGCCTGAGAATCAGCCCCATGTGGCCGTAGCCTAAAGGAGAAAGATATAATCAGATAGCATACCGGGAGTTGTAATTCCCTAGAGAGAATGTCAATGGCTGATCTAGTAAATGCAATATACACATGCCACAGTCCCCTGCTCAACCGAGAAAGAGCAGGAAATAAAAAGTAATTATTAATTTGTACCCCCGGCCCATTAAAATAGGCTTATTGACTGTGGCTAGCAATAAGGGATAACAATTGCTCCCCCTAAAGTACGTAGTTGTACCACTGCTTAGAATCCAGCCCAAAGTGTAGTGCTCTTAGGGAGGGATCTTTGAGCAAGCGGTAAACGATAAGCAACCACAAAAAATAAAATGTAGCAAAGTAATTAAAATATTATATTGTGTTGCCCTGCACTAGAGAAATTGGTGCGTTTGTTTCAGAAACTCGAACAAACACTGCTGTGTAGCCAGGGGGGCTGCCATTCAAGCTGGAAAGGAAGGAAAAAAGGCACAGGTTACATAGCAGATACCAATGTATTCTACAGAGCTTATCTGTTATCTACTATGTACCCTGTGACCATTGCCATCATTCACTTTCCCAAAGGGCGAAGACAGATGGGGTGATTAGTTGCTGTGACTTTTCGAATCCAGTTGCAGCGATTAATTGCCACGCTAAACATAATGGTGACTAGTATCGTGCTGTAGCAACTTCTAGCAATTGTAGCAATTTCTGCAGTCACCTTAAATGAAAGTTGCCAGATGCTTCTGACTGTGTTGGCCTCTATCAAGGCAACAATTTGTGATCCAGTTAGGAGACAATGTGCAAATAATAATGCACAGAGGTTCAATGCCTCCCTTTGTGAATGAGCTGTATAGTATGTATGTGTGTGTAATGAGTGATACATTCAGTGTATGCATTCCTCCCTACAGAGAAGTTGCTTTCACTCGCGAGCTACAGAGAAAAGCTGCTGACCTGTGCTATTACTATATGGGCTTCTACATTCATACCTGCCCCAAGATGAGATACAAGGTAAGCCCAGTGCAGCATGGGAAATACTGAACGGACACACGTTGAACAACAAAGTCATTACTAACATGCTACACCCAGGGCCTTAAGCGTTATGTAATTTACACATGTAAAAGGGAAAGCTCCCAAAAATGGGAAGGTTGTTTAATGTATGTGCTGTAGTGTTTTGCCTGTTTAGGTTTAAGGAGACTCCCATCACAACACTGTAGCTATAGTAGCCTGGTGTAAATACAAAATCTGCCCATATTTAAACCCTTTTCTTGAAAAAGGTTGTGAAAACTTTTACAAATATGTTTAAAGGGGAACTCCGGCTTCCGAACCAACATTTTTTAAAGAGCCCCACTTAACACAGAAACCCCTAATATGCCTATTAATCTGTTCCTTCAAAATCTATGAATAAATACCATATAGTATGCTGAAATCCAGCTGCAAAACAGTTCTTCTCTTTCTGCATCATTTAAAAACCTGGCAGGTGAGGAGGGACTAAAACATTGAGGTTTCAGTCAAAATATCCAGATCAGAGGTAGTCTCACCTGTAGTCCTGGGCAATATTGAGCATGGTGCAAAAGCCTCTCAAACTGCCCTGCAATGTTTCCTTATGGCCAAAAATGCTATATTTAATATTGTGAATTTACTGTACCAGCCCCAGTGGCTTAGCAGTCCCATAACAGTAATGATACAGGCTTTCAGAATTGTCCACAAGTGCTCTCCGTCTTGGATCTCGCTATATTTTGAGTGTCAGTGGCACTGCACATGCTCAGAGTGCTCTGGGCTGGTGCTGAGAAGCTTAGGATCATGTGATGTCATTTAGTAGAGAAGCAGACAGGCAGCTTCTGGGGTCATCTTTAGAGGCACAGATCTTCACTGCTAAAGGACTTTTGGGCTTTTACCGAACCCCAAAACACAGTAAATAACATTTATAGCCTTCTCCATTGTTGACCATTACTTCTCCTTTAAATTATTTTGTATATATAATCTGAGACGCTGACGGAACGTGCAGTTGAACGGTTTAGACTTGCGCTGCTCTACCAATAGTCGGATTACCCGGCCTGCTGACAGATATGTGTCTGGCTGGTGAATTCAAAGCGACTTGTTTGAAAACATGGGTCTCGCACAAATAACTTGCTTTCATTTTAATAATGATTGTAATCCTGAGCGACCAAGTAGCCTATAAATCTCTCAGCCTGGTTCTCTAAGCTTTACCCTGCCTCAATCTCACAGGCAATGTAAGGAGCAAGGAGAGGTGATACAGTGCAGGAAACGGTCATGGAGGGAAGAGTGATCAGGCAGCACAGCAGATCCATCCATTATGGGGACCGGGGGGGGGGGTCCCTTATACTAAAGGGGTGGTTCACCATTAAGTTTAACTTAAACTTAAGCAGCTTTTCACTTAGTCTTTATTATTTATTTGTTATATATTTTAAATTATGTGACAAACTCTTTGCAGTTTTTACACAGGGGTCACTGACCCCAGCAACCAAAAAGCTATTGCTCTGTTTGGCTACAGTGGTTATTGTTACTTTTTGTAACTTTCTTTTACTATTTGGGCCCTCTCCTATTCATATACCAGTTTCTCATCCAAACCACTCAATGGATGCTAAGGTAACTTGGACCCTAGCAACCAAATAGCTGCTGAAAACGGAGAGCTGCTGAACTAAAAATAAAATAACTAAAAAAAAGCTACAAATAATAAAAAATGAAGGCCATTTGCAAATTGTCTCATAATATTACACTCGACATCATACTAAGTTAATTCAAAGGTGATCAATCCCCGTAAGTGCTTATATTCCCCATCATTGTATGTCATGCACTTCTTACTGTGGGGCAACTTCTTGCCATTCTGTTTCCAAAGAGAACTAATGGCACACATGACACAGCACGCAGAATAGTATTCCACTTCTGTTCTGTGTAAAGCCGCGCTCTCGGGGCCTCTGTAAGTGCTGGAATATACAGTCCTTGGTTTGTTTTTACAGAGGGAGAGGTAGAGTCACATACCAAGAATTCTGAGCAAGTGCTGGGTTTGTACTGAATGGCCTAAAGGGCTTTGGTTTATAGCCAACCAGTGGCTTTTCCTAATAGCAACACCCCTCCTACTCCACTAACCATGCCATTGCCCAGGCTAGAAAGGATGCTGTACAGCTGGCTACTTTCACTTCTAGTGCTGTAGGTAACACGACTCTCTGTTATTCACTCACCATCATCATCATTTATTTATATAGCGCCAGCATATTCAGTGGGTGAGCTCACAGGTGCCATTCTAACTCTGGCTGCTGGGGCTCTCTCCTACCCAAAGCTTTCTATAGTATAGCACTGCAGTGGGCAGCCTCAGGGCCCTAGTGGCCATAGCCTGAATGAAAATGATGAGATATTTATAAATTGGGTTTATCCTCCTCCTCCTCCTTTAGATTCTAGGAATTGAGCCAGCACACTTGAAAAAGAGAAGATTAAAAGAGACCAGGGGAAGCTATACCTGTACAAAACTTCTTTGATTTTACCTTTAGGTTCAAGGGTAACCTGTATAGTAACCTATAACAGGCCATAATAAAAGAGGGCTGGTCTGATAATGATCTGGTTAGGAAAACATTAGAAACCTTGGATAACTTTAATCACATCTGTTCTAACCAAGAGGAACACCAGCCCAGCCCTACTTTCTTATTCCTTTTCTACACTGAGGCTTATGTTTCCCTTTACACATAGCTGTGCCATGGCTACATATAACATTTATACACACACCGCAACTTGCTATGTCTGGATTCTTTATAAAAACACTGTAACCTTTTCAGGGAATTCGTGCAGTTGGTACAGAATAAAGCCACATATTCTTCCCTGACAATACACAGAACCGTTGGGTTTCTATAAATATATATATTTCCCTGTGTAAATGAAGAATCAGAAAAATGCCCCGCGGACGCCTTATCTCTGTGCATCTGCGTTTCCCAAGCTGCCTCGGAATGTGATGTTAATTCCATTCATGGTCAGGGCTCTCCAAATCCGGACACTTTTCTTTAATAAGGCTTCAATCCCATGACCCTCCGGCCGCACTCCCCCGAGGCGTTTGTGTCCCTAATGCGCCTCTGATGACAGTTTAGGCAAAGGTTTGTTTGCGCAGGGGCGAGCTGCCTTAAACAGCAAAGCTTCCTTAATACCCGTTTAATAAAATATCAACAGGGGTTATTATGCCGCAACCGAATGCAGATGTGCGAGTGGGGCTGGAGTGTGTGTTTAACCTCCCCTGTGCCAGCCTGTGTGGACTCTGCTGCCTTAAATCCCCCCTTTGTTGCTGGCTTCTCCCTGATCTCCATGTGACCCTTCCCTAGCTGGGATCTGGCAGAGCAAACAATATTCCCAGTGCCTTCTGCAAATCCCTCGCAGGCTTTTCCTTTGAAATGTCTCCAGAGCTGAGGACCGGGAGAGGGGGCAGAGCTGCTGCTCGCTTCTGATCTTTCCCTCTCCTGGCACATAGCGTATGCCAATATTTTGGTTTTTATGGTAATCATAAAAGGCAGCTCTTTGGTTCCATTGGAATTAAAAAAAAAAAAAATACACTCAAAGTGTGCAGATAGTTTCCCTAATCTAGAGATACGGCCAAGCATCCTTTAATAGCCCCGTGAGCGGCCTTTTTTCATCATACATTTTTGTGCACTGTGAAATTGGATAAAAAAAAAATCTATGACCACAACTCCGCAAGCAGACATTTTCACCTGGGGTGTTCCCTGCTCTGTTATGATTGTGGTAATTAGTTAGGGTGCAAGGGTAAAAATGTTACAATCGCTGCATAACTACAGAGGAAGCAGGCCCTGCGGTTGCAGGGGGAGGCAGGAGTGTACCCACTTAGGTTTTAATATCTTGGTATAACACGTCAACTTACTAATGTTTTGGGGCCATAAATTGAATTTGCTGTGGAGCCCTGTTAACATGTATTTACGCCATTGGTTACAATACGCCATTGGTTGCAACAGCTTTAGCGTCTACTGAGTGTGCCACGTGTGGCGTATTCTCAACCTGTGGATAAACGCAGGTAGGGTCGGACTGGGGGCTGCAGGGCCCACCTGGGCTTGTGCCTCAGGGGCCCCTGCACCCCCCAATGGCACCGCTGTGACCTTCACACACCTCCCCGCAGGGCACCCACCCGTCCAACCTCCTCCCCCGAGCACGTGTAAATGAAACTTACCTGCAGCGTGTCTGGGGAGGGAGACTTGAGGATCAGTGGAACGCCCTGCTGGGATCTGGTCCGATCCTGAACGCAGGCCGAGAATCTGCCCCTATGCAGGCATCAGCCTTCTTCCTTGTCAACACCCAGAAACATTTCTTGGACCCGGGTGCAGGCACACAGGGCAGATTTTGGCACATAAACATGCAAGTATGCAGTTCCGCACTTAAATCTGCTGCGTGTGTCTACACCAGGTTCTAGGTGCAGGCAAGGAATAAGGCTGATTATGATTTTATGGTTGGGGGAAACAATACTATTGGGGCCAGAAAATGCTCCAAGTGAGTTCTGTGCCCCCCACCATGGGAGGGAGTTCCTGGTTTGGGAGGCCATGTTAATTGCTGGCATGTCTCACCTACTGCTTTTCAATGGCTGAAATTAATGGAGTAAATTGTAAGAATTTAGTGAGTCGGTAACCATGCTTTCTGAAGTGCTGCTGAGAAATATAAAGGAATTGCTAAGACAGTAATAAACCCATGAACATGGACACCCCAATACTGTGATTAATTCTTTTTCTACCATAAGGCAGCATTCAATATGGGAATAGAATATATTAACCTGCATACATGTTGAATACCAGAGAGTGAGTGCTAATCCCCTAGCTGCCCGTCACAAATGACCCTCGTTTCTATGCATTAAATAGAGCGCTACACAATTGCAAATTCCAAGAGCGACTGCAGTGAATGAGAGTTAAGCCCTAGTTCTGCTTGTAACTTCCCTGAGGGGTCCCTTTAAGGGTCAGCGCTCTTGCTCACTGAAGCCAACGTAGCCAAGTCAGGAGTGAGCTGAATGATCGCCAGTAAGAATTCACTCTAATCTCTCTCTTGGGATTAAAAGAGCTGCTGAATGTGTTTATGGAGATCACGGATTATACTTTTTCTTTTGAAGTTTAAAAAGATATTTAGGCTTTGGAAAAAATGCCCCCCAAGTTTAGTATTTGCTAGTTATAATGAGGGGCCATTTCTTTCCTTCATTCATCCCTGCTGCATATATACATGGGCTTAGGCTGGAGAACAACAAGGCTTCACCGGATTAAATGTAAATTTCCTCCGAGGCAAGTAGCAAGCACTTCAGATACAGAAGAGGCAACTCCGGGTCATTTCTTCATCTCACACATTTTGCTACTCTCAACTCTCTCAGATGTGCGCTCTTAAATTTAAACTTCTAGCTCAGCAATGCTACCAGTGTATTAAGGTGGCCATACACGTGGCGATCTGACGATGTTTCGTACGACCATCGGTCGCACGAAACATCGTCAGATCCGCCACACACCATTCAGGGCTGAATCGGCAGGTAAGGAGGTAGAAACAATAGGATTTCTACCTCCTTCTGCCGATTCAGCTCTGAAGGGAGAATTTTGGTCAGGTGCCTTCTATGGCACCCGATCAAAATTTTCAAACTGGTCCGATCGGCGAGTCGTCCGATATCAGCAGCTTCCTGCGATATCGGTCGACTCGCCGACATGCCATACACGCACCGATTATCGTACGAAACGAGGTTTCGTACGATAATATCGGTGCGTGTATGGCCACCTTTAGAGATGTGCAGAATCTTCTGCCCCATCGAGTGGGTGAGATATATACACATAGAGATGTGTAATAAGCAATGCAATTTACATTGATTGGGGCATTGGCCCCTAAGTGCCTAGACTGCGTTAGATGTTACACCATCAGAAAGTTTGGGGCCTCCCATGATAACAAGTGCAGTACCAAAATTTTGTCTATGCCCCTTGTGTGTGCAATATAAACAGCTGATGATTCTCTATAATAAGCAGTTCATATAAAGAGTTCCATTGATCAATGTGCTAATAGGAAGTCATTCAGTTTATAGGGGGTCAGTGGAGTTTGCCCTATGTTTAACCCCTTCCCATCTACCTGCCCCTGCTTTGTGCTTACATTGCTTGATATGGAAGTTAAGTAAGTTTTGCACAAGTTACGTAAACTATGTAAGTTTAGGGGCCCGATTTTACTGCTGTGGGGCCCAATAACTAGCAGTAGTAGGTCATAAAAACAGTAAAAGTAATGTAATAATAATTAGGTTTTTTATTGCGTTTTTTACTTACGCAAATGGTGTAAATGTAGGGGTTCAGTGATGTTGCTGTGGGGCCCAGTAACCAGTCATTCCTATGCTGGAAAGTAGGAGATGCTCATGTAATTTAGTAAATCACAAGCAGTAAATAATAAGCAGTTCATATAAATAGTTAAAATTAATAATTAATGTATTAATAAGTCAGTCAGCTCATTGGGCGGCAGTGAAATTTACCTTAAGTTGTTAATTCATTGGGGGTCAGTGGAGTTTGTCCCTACAAAGCTTCTCTGCATTGTCTTTTACAAGATATGCAAGTTACTTAAGTTTCTAGGCAGGTTACATAGTGTTCTAGGCCATTTTTGCGGAAGTGGCGTAAATTGCAATTTGCGTAACTTCTGTGATGAAGGCACAACACTACCCCCTTTCCCCCCCATGATTGCAGCCCTGAGTTGTTATGCCAGTGCTCCTAGAGGAGTCTTGGAGGATTCTACATGGCTGAGATCTCAACATTTTTACCTATGAGTGACATTCAAGTGTATGCAGTATTAGGGGGCTGCAAATTAAACCCCAGTGGTTGCTAATTAAGGCTGTGATTGGCGATTATTATCCTTGTGTGGACTGCCACCTTGTAGGCGGCTCTGTTAAAAGCAAAACTTGCTTCTATGCCACAAATTGAACTACGATCACCTGCTTTGAGTTACGCCAAAAGCGTTACAGGCACAATGTTGGATCAGTGCTATATGGAGGAATTCTGGGATGGCATTCCTCAGGTAAGGAGCAGCAGGAGAGAGAGGTTTGGGGCAGGATACAGCAGTGGAAGACCAGCGGTGGCTCTGAGAGGAACATAGGGGTTGGCCAGAAATATATGGAGACACAAGAGAAGAGATGTATTGTGGTGCTGAGGAATGAAGGGCTTTGAAACTCACAAGAAGAATCTTGTACCTTATTCCTTTCTTAACAGAAAACTCTGGATAAAGATTTCAGCAGTAAAGGAGCCTGTTCTTTCTTAGACCAGAGAAGGAATAACATCTACTGAAACATCTAAAAAGATGATGCTCTTCAGCCTCTGCCTGACTAACCCTCCATAGACCTGAAAGTTCATTGCTACAGGCTTTTGATAGTGGGACAGTCAGGGCACGTTCATTAATATTTATCTGTGTCATTTCCTGGTGACCTTCATGTCCTCCCAAATATGATTAATTGCCTATTGGAAGCCTTCATCGTGTCCTCAACATCCTCGTTATGTTTAATGACTCATTTGTGTAAGATATGCGGTTATTCTGTATATATAAACATTAGCTAGGCTTTTCTGGATTTAATTTGTGTTAGCAACTGTCTCTTTTCATCTCGAGAGTCCAGTGTAGTCTTGTTTATTTGCACTTGAAACAGAGGCCTGACACCCAGGATGTGAAGAACCTCTGCTATCAGTGCTAGGATAAGGGCTTTCCTGTACAAAAAAAAAAAACACAGCTGTTTTGGGGATAAATCTTGCTTATTACAATTGCTTATAAAACTTATCATTGATAGGTTTTGGGGGACTTGTAAAAGCTGACATCAGGTATGGACTGACATTTCAAGTATACAGATGCCCAAACAGCCCCCACAGGCCCACTTAATGTCTATGGCATCTTACAGCAGCCCCTTTGGAATTTGCCTGTTGTCAATTCCATTGGTCTGTTTTAAGCTGAGGGGTGGGTTGAAAGTTTGTGGGTAGCAAGTGGTTGTCCACGTGTCATATAGGTTTCTAGCATGGTCCTGCTGATCATCAGGGTGGCAGTTGCCCAAAGTGGGCACATCTGTCTGACAGCTATTCCTTTCATCCAGTTCATCTCTTATCCTACATACCAGAAAAATGTGTAATATTTACATATATATGTATTATAGCAATAATAATGTTAAGCACCAGGTCTGGACTTGGATTCAAAATGGGGGCTGGCATTTTGCCAGGATCCACAGATTGCCAGTCCGGGCCTGTTAAGCATAATGTTTAAGGGGTTGTGTGTAAATGACACTTAAGTGTTTGGTTTGATTCATGACTCCCTCTTCTTATTTTTTTCAGGGTCAGTATAAACCATCGGATTTGTTGTGCCCAGAAACCTATACATGGCAGCCCATAGAGAAATGCCTGCCTCTTCTGGAACGTTCTAAATACTCTCGCTTTAATAACAACCCCAAAGAAGGTATGTTGTGACCCGATAGCTCATGTGCTGCTAAACGCTGAATAAAGGGGATATTCACAGATTTAGTCATCGGGTCGCACCATTTAAAGTGGAAATAACCAGAAGAACTTTAATGTTTATTCAAACTGAAATGTGTATAATAAACATAGTCTGGCAGGGGGTTGCTTCATGCCAAATTGTATCTTGGCGCCCAGTGAGCCACTCTGTAAGCATGTCGGCATATAGAGAAGCCTAAGGGGCTCCATGGATGAGCAGCTGGGGTCCTCTACTGACCAAGTTGGCTCAGAGTCATCTTGTCAGACTGGGGGTTGCATCAAGTTAGTTGTGTGTTTGTGTTAAGAACACAGCTGGCAGGCAGTATGGGCCCATTTAAGTTAACGTTCAGTATGTTATAGAGTAGCCAGTTCTAAGCAACTTTTCAATTGGTCTTTTTTTTTTTTTTCTATAGATTTTTTTACTTATTTGCTTTGCTATTGTTACTTTTTCATTATCTTTCTATTCAGAAAGTGCCTGGTTGCTAAAGTAATTTGGACCCTAACAACCAGATAGCTGCTAAAATTCAAATCTGGGTTGCTGAACAAAAAGCTAAATAAGTTAAAAACCATGTCTATTTATAAATGAAGACCAATTGCAAATTGTTTCAGATTAGCACTCTCTATAACAGTGATCCCCAACCAGTGGCTTTTGAGCAACATGTTGCTCACCAGCCCCTTGGATGTTCTTCTTGAATTCTTGGCTTGAACCAGAGCTTCCCGAAGGCTATTAGTCCACATAGGGGCTACCAATAGCCAATCACAGCCCATATTTGGCACCCAGGAACCTTTTGCATGCTTGTGTTGCTTTCCAACTCTTTTTATCTTCGAATGTTGCTCATGGATGAAAAAGGTTGGGTATCCCTGCTCTAGAACATACTAAAAGTTAATTTAAAGGTGTACAAACCCTTTTACCATAGATATTGCAGTGCAGCAGGGGTGGGGTAGATAGGTCCCTGCAATCTACAGAGATGGTTGTATATACTATATATATATATATATATACTAGGAAACATGCACGAGGGTTGGGGAGAGAGGAGCTGGGGACCTGCTGTACACGCACATTTATACAGCAGCTTTAAGCTCTGTATTGAACATTTGTAGACAGAGTAGTGCCGCTAACATTAACATAATGATTTGATCTGTTGCATTTAGACATAAGGACCCCCCTGCCCCTCTGTTTCTCTTTGTCACACTGTAATACACTTTCTTCATGCCGTCTTCATAAGAGTACAAAGTGAGAAGAATTTCGGCTTTCTTTAATACGCTGCCCAGTGCTGTGCAAAGGGGGGAGTCTCTGTGTGTGTGTGTACCCCAGCTGTGCTACAGATGTTCCCCCCGCATACTTAGCTCAGCAGAACCTTTCCTATTTCTCGCTTATGTATGAACAATAGACATGAACTTGCCACCTACTTATATTCACAGGGGACAGAGACCTGCTGGCGGAGTTGGGTCGGGTCCGAGTCCTGTATAAGCGCACAGTCATGCCCTACTGCATCTACAAGAAGAGGCGCAAAGGGCCGAACGATGAGGCGACTGTGAAGCAATACGCAGGCCTAGTGGGTCAGACCTGCGCAGAACGCATGTTGCTGTATCGCAGCTGAGATGGACAGTGAATGCGTGGTTCCCAGGGGTGGGGGGGGATGTACTGCATGCTATTTTGTTCTGTGGAGTCGGCTTCAATGAAGGAATAGGTATTAGCCAGCAAATATTAGCAGCACCCAATGTTTCTCCAACGCCTTCCTCTATGCACTGACTTAGAGCACTATGCAAGTACCTGCGAGTCTTACGCGGCAATGTCAGGCTTTCCAGCTTTCAGTCCATGATCCTCAGGCGTCAGTTACCTGATGGAGAATGATTGGAGTTGTGCAAATGCTGGGGAGCCTTGCGTTATCTCCCCCCGTCCCATGGTCTAGAGCCCCCATTTCTGCAGACTTGAACTAGGGCAGTGTTTGCGTGGGAAACATGGCACTTTTAAGTTATTTGTCGTTCTAGATTATGCCGATTTGCCTTTTTTTGGTTCTCGCTTATTTAGGCATTTGATTGGCAGACGCAGAATGTTGGCAGTTCTAGGCTTAACCCAACAGGATCCCACTATGTTTTGCCAAAGGCCTGAACAACCTACTGCGTTAATTCCAAATGTTCCCGGCTATGTTCTCAGCAAGCTGTTTTACGAGGTGTTCTTCAGATCTAAGCGCACTCTTCATTCACTTGCTATTATACCATGCGGGGCCGCGTACAAACGAGCGGTTGGAATGGTCAACGGCAGTAAGTGCATCAGGCTCGGCCAGTTGTTTTGTTTAAATACATCACAATCCATGCATATAGAACTCATACTCCCATATGTAATCAAAGACACTAAGTTTGCCCAGGAGCAGTAACTTATAGCAACCAATAAGATATTTACTTTAAAACATGTGACCAGTAAATGCTTCCAGGTGATTGCTGTGGGTTATTGCTCCTGGGCATTACAGAACCCCCTTAAGGGTGAAGACACACAGAGCTACCAAGTAGCAGCTACTTGTCATGACTACTAAACACCGGATAATCCCCTGCCATAGACAATACTAAGAATTGCCTGTTCTAAACTACATAAAGCGACAATTACAGCCTTAATTTACTACTTGTTACAGACTCGCCCCCCCCCCCCCCCACAGCTCTCTTTCCTTTCTCTGTATGTGCCACATAATGTAACATAATAAGTGAAGGCAAATGAAGCTAGATAACAATATGTGCACCATGTACGCTTCTTGTTAATATGTCTCATTGTGAAGTGTCCTTAGAAGCATCCCTGAAAGTAATTGCTTGCCAGACTGTCCGACTGGCCCCCGGGGGGTATTGGGGGTTCAGAGTAGTGAAATGGGCCTGAAAGCCAGTTGGGCTGGATATACCTGCAACCCCAGCGGGAAGGTTAGGTGAAATGGGCAGCAAAAATGTATTCAGTACCCCAGGTTTTCTTGGAACTATGGCTGATACTGCCATTGTTATCCTTTATCTGTGACCTTGTTATGAGCTATAGGGGGGCGTCAATAAGGGTGAACACACACAGCTACTTAGTAGCAGCTACTTCTCACGGCTTCTAAATACCAGAAAATACCCTGCCATAGACAATACTGAGAATTGCCTCTGCTAAAACACACATAGAGACAATTATCAGTAAATGATCAGCATTGTCTATTTTAGTAGCCACGACAAGTAGCTGCTACTAGTAGCTCTGTGTGTCTATCCACCCTCTCCCCATGCCTATTGCCATTGAATAGAACATTATTGGTATATTTTTTTCCTTTGTATAATGTCGGCATTATTAATATGGTTCAGCGGCTTGTACTTGTACGGCAGATGGAACAAGAGCAAATGACGCTGAGCCATTTCACTCTGTTTATTGCCATAATTATGGAACTGTCCCTTCTTTTTCTTTGTAGATAACAGGCAGATCCCAATGCTCTAAGCTGCCAGAATAAATATGTTCCACATTTGGGCCTTTGTGTCTCCTATCTGTAGTATCCTCTGCTTAGATTGTAAGCCTTTGGGTACCGTATCTTGCAAACAATGCTTACATTGCAGGATGAGCCTTAAATATATAAAACATTACACAGGATGGTAGCGCGGCTACCTGTATGGTTGCCACTGGAGTCAGATAGACCTTCCTCTGATCTTGTTGGTAGGAACCATATTTGGCCGGTCAGAAATTCCAGTCCGATGAAACCTTCTATCAAGGAATTGCCCAGCCCAAGAATGGGAGGGGCCAACCCCCATTACATCCAGTGAGATCAGTTCATCAGTCACGATGGTGTAACCTGTATATCCGTATTCATGAACAAACTACACAGTATCCTGGGTGACCTGAAAACAGGCCCATGAGGGATCAGATTGGATCTGGTTGGGCAAAGATCTGCTCTCGGTGACCTGGCCAGGTAAGACTATCATTCTGTGTATGTATAATCATTTTAAAGAACACCTCAGGTGGGTTTGGCATCCATCTAAGGGCACTTACCCATGAGGCAGTTGCAAAGGGGCACTACTGCTCCATGTCCCATCGAGTATCTCATCCCATTATTCTGTATAGCAGTGTGCTAGAGGGATACCCTGAATCAAACACTTCCTTACTCTCTCCTTCACCTATAAACAAATTCAAATGTAGATAACGAGCTCTGTATAAACAAACCCCATCACTTCCCTCAGCTGGAGCCTGTGATAGGTTTTGAGATAAGGAGGAGCTCATTATTCACAGGGTTTATCCGTGAACTTGTAAATTAAAAAGATTAAATGAATTTGGATGGAAAGGTGCAGCATCCTTGATACCTATTCACATGAACTGGGGAATTTTTCTGGAACATTTTTGTGCTACAAAATAATTGTTATTTTGCCTTCATTAAGTGATGTGCACTGTAGGGGAAAGTCACATAGATAATTGGCAGCGGGAGAGCCTACTCATATTAATTTTTAAAACAAAGGAACAAGTCCCTGTCGTTTTCACAATATTTTGGCTGTTCCTGAGATTCGCTGGTCCTTGGCCACCAATCTGAATGGCTCCGCCCACCCTACATCCCTGGTTACAGAAAGCAGAGCAGAAATAGAAATTGCCTGTTGTGGGGTTATTATTAATATTTATTTATAAAGCGCCAACATATCCCGCAGCGCTGTACAATATGTGGGTTACATACAGTGGTGTGAAAAACTATTTGCCCCCTTCCTGATTTCTTATTCTTTTGCATGTTTGTCACACTTAAATGTTTCTGCTCATCAAAAACTATTAACTATTAGTCAAAGATAACATAATTAAACACAAAATGCAGTTTTTAAATGAAGGTTTACGTTATTAAGGGAGAAAAAAAACTCCAAATCTACATGGCCCTGTGTGAAAAAGTGATTGCCCCCCTTGTTAAAAAATAACTGTGGTTTATCACACCTGAGTTCAATTTCTGTAGTCACCCCCAGGCCTGATTACTGCCACACCTGTGCCAATCAAGAAATCACTTAAATAAGAGCTACCTGACACAGAGAAGTAGCCCAAAAGCACCTCAAAAGCTAGACATCATGCCAAGATCCAAAGAAATTCAGGAACAAATGAGAACAAAAGTAATTGAGATCTATCAGTCTGGTAAAGGTTATAAAGCCATTTCTAAAGCTTTGGGACTCCAGCGAACCACAGTGAGAGCCATTATCCACAAATGGCAAAAACATGGAACAGTGGTGAACCTTCCCAGGAGTGGCCGGCCGACCAAAATTACCCCAAGAGCGCAGAGACAACTCATCCGAGAGGCCACAAAAGACCCCAGGACAACATCTAAAGAACTGCAGGCCTCACTTGCCTCAATTAAGGTCAGTGTTCACGACTCCACCATAAGAAAGAGACTGGGCAAAAACGGCCTGCATGGCAGATTTCCAAGGCGCAAACCACTTTTAAGCAAAAAGAACATTAAGGCTCGTCTCAATTTTGCTAAAAAACATCTCAATGATTGCCAAGACTTTTGGGAAAATACCTTGTGGACCGACGAGACAAAAGTTGAACTTTTTGGAAGGTGCGTATCCCGTTACATCTGGCGTAAAAGTAACACAGCATTTCAGAAAAAGAACATCATACCAACAGTAAAATGTGGTGGTAGTGTGATGGTCTGGGGTTGTTTTGCTGCTTCAGGACCTGGAAGGCTTGCTGTGATAGATGGAACCATAAATTCTACTGTCTACCAAAAAATCCTGAAGGAGAATGTCAGGCCATCTGTTTGTCAACTCAAGCTGAAGCGATCTTGGGTGCTGCAGCAGGACAATGACCCAAAACACACCAGCAAATCCACCTCTGAATGGCTGAAGAAAAACAAAATGAAGACTTTGGAGTGGCCTAGTCAAAGTCCTGACCTGAATCCTATTGAGATGTTGTGGCATGACCTTAAAAAGGCGGTTCATGCTAGAAAACCCTCAAATAAAGCTGAATTACAACAATTCTGCAAAGATGAGTGGGCCAAAATTCCTCCAGAGCGCTGTAAAAGACACGTTGCAAGTTATCGCAAATGCTTGATTGCAGTTATTGCTGCTAAGGGTGGCCCAACCAGTTATTAGGTTCAGGGGGCAATTACTTTTTCACACAGGGCCATGTAGGTTTGGATTTTTTTTCTCCCTAAATAATAAAAACCCTCATTTAAAAACTGCATTTTGTGTTTACTTGTGTTATCTTTGACTAATAGTTAAATGTGTTTGATGATCAGAAACATTTTGTGTGACAAACATGCAAAAGAATAAGAAATCAGGAAGGGGGCAAATAGTTTTTCACACCACTGTACATTGGACATACAGAGTAACATATAAAGCAACCAATAACCGATACAAGAGGTGAAGAGAGCCCTGCCCAAAAGAGCTTACAGTCTACAAGGAGAAAGGGTTGAGACACAAGGTGTGGGTTCTTCACCCAGGGTGCTCATCTGTGTGCAGTATGAAGGCTCCATGGCACAGTAGCGCCTGACTGCAGTGCTGCAAAGCCTTTGTAACTCAAGTGCTTAGGAAAGAAAAGCAGACTGTTTGTGGGATGCCAAATGACACAGAAACCAACAAAATGAAGCCTGATAGGGAGGAAGATGGACAGCCGGGGAGGAGGCGGCTAGAGAAAAGATAAAAAAAAACAATGTTTTCCAAATTCAAAGACGCTTTGCAAATAATGAATCTTTTAATCTAAGAAACATTAGGTGAAACTAAAGACGTAGGTTTGGGCCCTGTTAGTGCCCATTAACTGGCTGCTACTTGGGCTATTTTATTTTTTTCTAAATGGGAGCATTTGCTTTATATTTTGGAAATACTGTTATAGCAACGGAGACCCTCAAACGTATTCCCATTAAACAATTAAAGAATTATAGGGTAATTACAGTTTCTTTTAGCATACACTTTATGGCTAAACGTATTGTGCTATTAAAGGAACAGTAACACCAAAAAATAAAAGTGTATAAAAGTAACTAAAATATAATGTGCTGCTGCCCTGCACTGGTAAAAGTTGTGTGTTTACTTCAGAAAGTCTACTATAATTTATATAAATAAGCTGCTATGTAGCCATGGGGGCAGCCATTCAAAGGAGAAAAGGCACATAGCAGATAACAGATAAAACACTATTGTATTCTACAGAAATTATGTTATCTGCTATGTAACCTGTGCCTTTTCTCCTTTTTTCCAGCTTGAATGGCTGCCCCCGTGGCTACACAGCAGCTTATTATATAAATTATAGTAGTGTTACTGTAGCAAACACACCAGTTTTACCAGTGCAGGGCAACAGTGCATTATATTTTTATTACTTTAAAGCTCTTTCATTTTTTGGTGTTACTGTTCCTTTAAACAGCCTCTACTTTTCTGGGAAGGTTCCCATTGGATGTTGGAACATTGTTGCTGGGATTTGCTCCCATTCATAGGTAAGAGCCTGGGCACTGATGTCGGGAATCAGGTCCGGCTCCCATTGGAATTCCAATTCATCCCACAAGGGTTGTATTAGGGTCAGGCCAATCGGGTTCCTCAACTCCCATCTCAGCAAACCCATTCTGTATAGACCTGGCTTTGTGCATGGGGGCATTATTGTGCTGAAACCATTAAGAGCCTTCCCCAAACTGTCGCCCCAAAGTAGGAGGCACGGGATTGGCAGGAATGTTATTGATGTTATTGTATGCTGTAGTGGCCCCGGGTTGGCAGTGATGAAGGTGGGGGTGTCAGTTTAGCTCTTTTATTCTATAATTAATGAGTTGGTTCCCCAAGCCACCCGTTCCTTGAGTGCTGAGGAGGGTCAGACCTTTCCCCTATATAGTGGCTATAGCCTGTTGCTAAGTTCTGTGTTTGGATAGCAATGCCTTCTGGGTGTCCGACCTAATAATGCCCCCCTGACCCTTCGCTGGCACAGCAAAACAAGTTGGTAAAACTAAGAGTTAAAATAATTTCTGGGGGTGGAGGCAAAGATCAGTACATCAATATCACTTTAAAGGCCATGGTATATCCTTGTTAATAATACAGAAAAATGTTGGGTTTGCTTCAAGAGTGAAGGGTCTGAGTGGCCTAATCCTTTTCTCTCAGGATGGAGCAGCACTTAATCTTGCTCTCTGCTGCTCCCTGTGAGTCTGTGTGAGTGTTTTTTAATCTGAGCTTTAATAGAACCCATATGCCCAGAATTAAAGGGCTTAGCCTTCATCTGAAACCTCTGTGCTGCTCTCCACTCCTCGCGTTTCGTGCAGGCTCTAATCCTCGCTGGCTTCCACTCTTGTTATTTCACCCTTTCTTTTTGTGGTTCAGACGGAAGGGCCAGGGTTCCTTCGCTGATCGGCGCTACTAAATGAATTCGAGACACAAAGAGCTCCCTCCTAGAGCCATGGGAATTACTACTGTTGGTTCATGTTTTGGCTTCTAACCTGACCGTCCTTTAACCTTAAACTCAACTGCATGAAGGTAAATAAAACCAAATGAAGCCTCCAGATGAGACCTGCCACATGATGTTGCCTATTGTAGTGGCCAGCTCTTAGCATTGCTACTAGTGACTGTATTTAGGCTACAGTTCTATGTTGCTCTTTATTGACTGGGACTTTTGAGATAATCAGCCATTTTCACGCTTGGCTCTAAACACAAAGATGGTGAGATCTCAAAACAACAAATGAATGGGGGGCAACTATCCCAACTAACACCAAGACGCGTCCAAGGCCACTAGCGAATGTCTTCTGTATCAGTCATCACCCAAGTCATTCCTATTGGGGAACAAAGAACGTTAGTAGATGTCTCTCTCACAAATGGGTGGTTTGGCACAAGTGGTGCAACCCATCCCCTTCCCAGAGCTTGATCCATCTAACAAGCATAAATATTCTTTGTGGCATTGCTACCCAAACCTGAAATCTGTTTAGAAGGTTATTGCAAGAGGATCTAAAGACGCGGAACAGTGAGTGGTGCCCATGGTGGCCCATTTGGTGGCTTTTAGTGTTCCATTTTAACCTGTTTACCAATATAATAGTTACAGGTGTGTCGTCAATGGATCCCATTCAACCTTTACATTGCTAGTGGTTTTCTGTGATGATATATAGACGGATAAATAATAGATGACAGATAATAGATGGATTAATAGATGATGGAAAGATGGATAGATAGACAAATAGATAATGGATAGATGACAGAAAATAGATGGATGAAAAGATAGATAAATTATCAATGCATAGGTATATGGATACATAGATGACAAATGAATAGATAGCAATGGAAAGATAGAACGCAAAGGAGGGATGGATAGAAAGATGAATAGGTAGACAGACGGAGAGATAGATAAATGATAGATAGATTAGATTAGATAGACAGAAAGACAGATAAAAGATCAGTTATTATGTCGGCATATATATTTATCACAGAATAAAACTAGAGTTGCCACAGTTCACCAGAGGGAATTTTCAGCACAAAATTTCCTATACAACAGTGATGTGTAAAAATGTTTCAAACCACAGCCGACCCTGAGCGCCGGTGCCCTAACCCACTGCTGAGCCACACGTCACTACTATACAGGTAACCAGAGAGAGGCGATTACCTGTGCTAAACAGTGGTGGAAAACAGTAGAGTTCTCTGCACTTCGCCATAGGGACATCTCACAGCCCTCTTGGTTTCTAGGGACATGGGCCCTGTTATTTGCCCTTTGTGCTTTGCAGGAAAAAAATAATCTTAGAACATTTCATCCCTAGAATATTAAACCAGCACCAGGTGCTGAAAGCACCAACCAGTGTTACCAGTAGCACCAGTAAAGTGCCACCCCCAAGACATCGGGTAACCGTATTGCTTTCAATAGTAAAACCATATAGCCGCTTTGCATTGGGAAAGTGTGATCCTGTGGCCAATCCACACCTGGCATTCCATCTCTGCAGCGATCAAGTTGGCATAGGGAAGCCTACCCCAGGGCAGGAGGGCATACAAAGTCAGAATATGGTACCAGGAGGATAGTATTGGTTTGCTGGGAGGCTGGCATGGTGGGCACCACACCGTCTCTACTTTTCCTTTATTAGTTTCATTGCTTCCTGGGGCCCGGGCAGCGGACAAAATTACCCAGTTTGAGCTGCAATCTCAGAGCTAAATACGAGTTGCTTGACTCTTTGCCCCCAGTTTATATGTCATTCTCCACCCCCTTTGTGTATGAGTCTAAGCAGCAAGCTGTCTCTTTTCATGTGTTTCCCTCTTGCCCTTTGTAGTATTACATTAGCTAAGTGGGCTTGATGGGCTACTGGCCCAGCTCGTATGCATCTGGCACAGGCACCTATTACACTGTAGGCCATGAGTGTATCACAGTGTGCCCACCCTGCCAACAGAACCCTCTGTATATAACATACTCTGAGTATTAGGGATGTAGCGAACATCGCCAAAAATGTTCGCGGACCCGTTCGCGGACTTTCGGCAAAAACTCGCGAATATTCGCGAACTTTGCAAACCCCATAGACTTCAATGGGAAGGCGAACTTTAAAACCTAGAAAAGCCATTTCTGGCCAGAAAACTGATTTTAAAGTTGTTTAAAGGGTGCCACGACCTGGACAGTGGCATGCAGGAGGGGGATCAAGTAAAAATTTCTCTGAAAAAAAAAAACGCCCCAAAAAAAAACGCCAAAAAATAATGCCAAAAAAACGCCGAAAAAAAAAACGCCAAAAAATAACTAAAGAAAAAAAAAAACGCAAAAAAAACGCCAAAAAAAACCGCGGCGAACCCAAAATGGGGAACATCGCCAAAAGTCCGCGAATTTGCGCAAACGCGAACACCCGATGTTTGCGCGAATTAGTTCGCCGGCGAACAGTTCGCTACATCTCTACTGAGTATATGTGCGGCTTTGTAAGACCCTCACTATATAGGTTGTTGTCTCTGTCTGGCCAGTCCTTTATATCTAAAATCAGCAGAAAGGAAGGGCCCATGACATAAAGGCTGGAATCCCCTATAAAGACCTCCTTAATAGACGGCAGCCCCCTTAACAGACTGCCTTTCTTTCATCTGCCACTAAGTTTGCAGACGCAAATTGAAATAATAATAATCAGGAGTTGACTCTTTGCTTCTCGCGTGTGGGGCGGTGGGAGAATGGGGTCCTTGTTCGGGACGGGCTCCCCTCGCTAATGGGACATTTCTGGGAGACGGTTTGTGTCTCTTACTGGGCTGTTTATTAAAGGAAAACATAAAGGAGCCAACGGCAGCAGACACTGATCCCTTTCACTTGGGGGCCCCTCTGTTGCTCTGAACTCTGGGTGCCCCCCTCTGCTGGAGACTTTGCTGGCTCTAATACAGATCCTAATCACCCGTTCTGCAATGAATTATGGGACGTGTAGTTTAAATGGGACTTGGCTGCTCTGGAATTGTCACTGTTCTTTTCCTGATGGCTTCGGTTACAGGCAGCTAAATATCAGCAGCTGAATCATTTAAAGGGGATGTAAACCCCTCAAAAATAAAATAATACATTATTCAAAGCAACTATCCAATGTACATTCATTACTGGTTATTTGTAATTGCTGTTGAACCAGTTCCGACTCCTGAAACAGTGTTGCAGCTGATTAACAGAGCTGGAGGGAACTTGCTGCTTTAAGAGCCAGAACCCGAGAGAGACAAACTAATAGCACTTTTAATAGCAATTACGTTTACAAATAACTTTATAATCACTGAAATGTACAATTTATGTACAGGTATAGAAACCTTTATCCAGAAACCCGTTATCCACAAAGCTCCAAATTACAGAAAGCCCATCTCCAACAGACTCCATTATAAGCAAATAATTATAATTTTTAAAAATGATTCCCTTTTCTCTGTAATAATAAAACAGTACCTGTACTTGATCCCAACTAAGATATAATTACCCCTTATTGGGGGCAGAACAGCCCTATTGGGTTTATTTCATGGTTAAATGATTCCCTTTTCTCTGTAATAATAAAACAGTACCTGTACTTGATCCTAACTAAGATATAATTACCCTTATTGGGGGCAGAACAGCCCTATTGGGTTTATTTAATGGTTAAATGATTCCCTTTTCTCTGTAATAATAAAACAGTACCTGTACTTGATCCCAACTAAGATATAATTACCCCTTATTGGGGGCAGAACAGCCCTATTGGGTTTATTTCATGGTTAAATGATTCCCTTTTCTCTGTAATAATAAAACAGTACCTGTACTTGATCCCAACTAAGATATAATTACCCCTTATTGGGGGCAGAACAGCCCTATTGGGTTTATTTCATGTTAAAATTATTTTTTAGTAGAATTAAGCTATGGAGATCCAAATTATGAAAATTTGTCCTGCGCATTCTGGAAAACAGGTCCCATACTTGAGAAAATGTGTGTTGGTACCAATGCATCCGTTTTGCCCGCTGTTCTAAATTGCCCATTATTGTATCTGCTCAGCAGGAGAGGCACATGCCAAGGGCACAATGGGGGGTAATAGCCATGTACCTCTTTTGCCTTCACATAGTCCAGGCCCTTGTCCCCCTATTGCTTGCATGTTTTCCCCACCAGGGTCGAACTGGGCTGGTGGGAAACTTGGGAAAAAACCCGATCCGCCCTGTAGACCCAGACCTGATCCCTGCCAGGAAGCAATGGCGCTTCACCCAGGACCTGCCTCCCGTTGGGCCCCGCACACACCCCAGTCCAACCCTGCCCACATACCCACATACCCACATTACCCCCCCCCCCCCCCCAAGAGGTCAGCTGGGTTGCCAAATAAAATTCTGCTTTGTGGGTGAAAACATGTCAAATTGCATTCCATATTACACTTAGCACAATGTCAGTAAATGGCCTTCCCACCAAAGCCTCTCCGCATCATCTATACCTTCTAAAAAGCCTGTATTCATCTTTCATCTTTTCATTATGGTTGTACTGCAACTCCCAGCATCCTCAGCAACAGGGAAAGTTTGTCACTTGGGCTTGCATGCATAGATATATAGAAATATGTGCAAGTGCAGAGATGTCCAGCAGGGGTCACTAGTGCCATTGTGCTTTCTGCAAGCAGTCACTGCAGCCGGTCACTATATGATGGCATTCTGTCGCTTGTCATCGCTATAAGTGAGAGGGTGACTGGGGTGTGGGGGCCACAGGGAGTCAGGACTGAAGCACAGTGACCCCTGCTGGCTGTGAAGAATACAGAATGCTGATACATAACATCAGGGATTACATTCTGTCTAATGTCCCTGTGATAAAAAGGGTTAAACTAGTCTTATTTGTATGTACCCAGGCTGTGCTTCATGCCCATTTGGGTTGGCACTAACTGTTGGCTGGAATCAATGGAACAATTATAGGGTGGTCCCATCCTGTATGGACCTGAAACTAGCTTTCCATTCCACCCAATGGGAAGGGGCACAGGCAGTTTGGGGCACTTGTCCCCTGGCAGGAATATGGGTGCAATGGAGCAAGTCACTGCCCATTCCCAGCCCAGTTCTGCCGATTCCTCCCCAATCTCATTTGGATGCCTACCCTGAAACGTTAGCCATGTGGCTGTTTGTGTTGCTTCCCGTGTGGATACAGCGCTTTGCATGTGTATGGCTCAGAGGGGGGACTTGCGTATGGGCCCCCGCTATCCACTGTCCAAATGATTTCTTAATAAGGCATAGTATCCCTGTTACGTAATAATATTAAATGTGATCTCCCTGCTGTCACTGACAAGAACATTCCTACACATCACATAAAACACTCTATAGGGGAAGGTACTTATTATACTTAGTCCTGTAAATGATTTGCCCGCTAGAAGTGCAGCCAGGTCAGACTGAGATTCAAAATAGGCCCTGGCATTCCGAGTACACTTAGGCCCAAACAGCCCCCCCAGCCCAATAAATACTGACTGTCTGTGGCATCTTACAGCAGCCCCTCTGGCATTTGCCTGAACCCGCAGATTGCCAGTCATAGCTCTGAAAGAGTACACTGTACACTGGAAATTAGGGCTAGACAGAAATGTAACATGCCGAGGGCACAAAGGTGGTGTTGGTACTACCTACCTCTTGTACTTGCCTGCCCACCCCTTGTTTTGGCCCATCTGTAACTCCATTGGTCAGTATCTCAGCAATCAGGTATCACCAGCGGAGCATCAGTAAGGGGGGTTGCATGAGTTGCCGAGCAAGAAGCCATGGAGTGTGGGGGGTACTCAGGGCTGGGCTATTGCCTGGGTGTCTATAGTGTTTGGCCCTGTGCTGCCACTTATGCTCAGCTTTTACACATTCATACGATAATACCCTGAAATAAAGGCGGCCATGCAGGGATAATAAAAGCTGCTGACTGGGCCCCACCGGCCCATGTATGGGGTCTCCTAGCGGCTGCCCAATCCTTTGGCCAGATATCCGGCAGGTTAGAAAATGTCACCAATGGGATGGGTCTCTGTAGGCTTGTGGGATTTGACCCAACAAAGATGCGGGTATAAATGAGAGGTGTATAAGGGGCTCATTTAATAACCACTGATTTTGTATTTTAAACTCAATTCTGATATTTTTTTTAAAAAAAAGTTGCAGAAAAAAAATGTGGCGATTTATCTGTGATTTGCTGTGCGTCTAAAAATCCGAATTCAACAATTCGCCAGATTAAATTGCCAAATTCATGTAGAAGTCAATGGCAAAGGTCCCTTTCCATGAAGTTCTTTCTTTTGTCTCATAACTTTAGAGATTTTGCTGGGTTTTGTCCACAGCCTTGACTTTTTTAAATTGTCGCACTGAAGTTTTTCCACGACTTTTCTTGCAGCGACTTTTCCTTGCAACTTTTTTTTTAGTATTCAGTATTTTAGTACATCCGGGAAAACGACTTTAGTCGCATTTGAAAATTAAAAAAAAAAAGAGAAATTCTGGAGTTTTAGTAATTCTGCCCGTAAATGTAGGGGATGTAGTTTGTCTGGGTGGGGGTGGTTGCTAGGGGGCAATGGGACCTAGTAGCACTTGCCCTGTAGGCTGTGAATGTCTATTTCCACTTTTTGGCCCTCCAGTTGTCACACTACAGTTCCCAGCATCCCTCACTGCCCCACCCTGCCTTAAGCATCTGTTGTTGGTCCTGTTTGGTGTTATTGTTATTAATGAACTGTAACCAGCCCTGCTTCTGTGCCGTACCCAGGTTCTTTATAATCTGATACATGGCATAAGGTCAGCAGGATGGTATGATTTCATTGGCACGGGCGCTGCCACTCCCGGATACATTCTGCTTTCACTGTAATTAGCAGGTAGCACTGTTTGTATTGTGCTGTTTACTCCCGGCAAACAAGATTTAACCCTTTGTGAGGCTGCTTTGTTGGTAAGCGAATCGGCAGCTTATTGGCCGGCACATTGAGCCCGCCCAGCAGTCTGCCCAACCGATATATGAGGGTTGCCACCTGTTTGGTTGTGACCCGAACAGTTCAGTATTTCTAAAGGTGGCATACACTATTAGATCTGCTTGTTTTGGAGAGATCCCCAAACGACTGGATCTTTCCACCAATAAGCCCATCTATGGGCCAAACATTCTATTGACAATGATGGTAATAGGACCCATCGGAGCGAGGATCACTTCTGCTCATTAATGTGAAGGGATAATCAAACCTGCCCAACATCTGACTAGTATTAGGCCAGATATCGGTTGGGTGGGGCTGTCGGGGGTCCCCATACACGGGCAGATACTCAGTCTGAGGGGCCAGAAGCTGAAATCTGCCTCAAGGCCTGTTTCAGTCTCGACTGTCTGTTCACTTTTCAGCCTTGTGAAACCCAAACAATAATCCGGCCAATAAATGAAAAAAAAATGTAAATATTAAATTACTCCCCTCAACATGGCTTAGTTATTATCAAGTGCAGTTCATTTCTCATTATTACAGAAACAAAAAAAAGAAAATCTGTCAAAAACGAGGAACTGTTTTACTAAACTAGCATTGATGTATTTCAGAGCTTTCTGGATAACTGATTTCTGTATAATAGATCCCATACCTCTCTGTCTGGCATTATAGAGATACAGTTGCCTATTGGCTAGTCCCCCTGCCTACACTATTGCACACACGGTAAGAGATAGCAGGCTAGGGGTAGGCATAAGAGGTACTTGCCTAGATCCCCCCCACCATTGTGCCCTAGGCAGGCACCTCTTCTGCTTACCCCTAGTGCCAGCCCTGTGTCCTGTACAGAACTTTCTGTCTGGTTTAAAACTGGACAGAAATCCAGCCTATAGCATCTAAATGATGCAATTACCCTGCCTCGGCATCATGCCCACCCCCAACATCACTGCCCCGCCTCCAATGCCATCTGCCCCGCCCTCTTTGTTTGGGTTTAGCCAACTGAAAAGGTGGCAACCCCAGGGCCAAACGATCAAATTATTTTTTTTTTACCTAAATGCTCCCCGATATCGTCCACCCATAGGTGGGGATATCGGGTGAAGATCCGCTCGCTTGACGACCTCGCTCGTGTATGGGGACCTTTAGGCACCCTTGGTCAGGGGGTGCAATCAGAGAGTGAGTGGGAGAGCGCCACATGGACCAGGCAGTGGGGTGGGGAGATGTTGTAAGTGCCTAGGAGATTGCAGGCAGGGTGCCAGGCCAAGTAGTATTTGCCTTGGGCACTAATAACACTAGCTCTGCAATACAGTAACAGTACAGACAAATAGAGCTATATTTGGCTGTTTAATAGCCCTATGTTGACTGGCAGCCTATAGAAGGCTCTGTTTAGCTTTACACTGGGTTTTTATGCAACCAACACTTGCCCCCAAGCCAGAAATTCAAAAATAAGCACCTGTTTTGAGGCTTCTGGGAGCAACATCCAAAGGGTTGGGGAGCAACATGTCACGAGCCACTGATCTAAACATAATATATGTTTGTTACTGACAGGAGGGCTCATTTATGAAGTGCAGGGCAGTTTTTCACTTAGAACCCTGTCCCACACATGGAGCCCCATAGGCCCCCTCCCCATGAATCTGGTGCTGCCTGCAATCAGTAGAGATGTATTCATGAGGGGTGGGCTGAGGGTCGTACATGGGCGCTCCTGCTTGTGTGTGTGTGACATTGACATATAAAAATGGGCACAAGGTACTACAGAGCCCTATATGTACCACTATAAGCACCATTATGTACAGGACTGAGTTGCACCCAAATGCACTGAATTGCACCGTGTACACCCAGTGCCAGAGCTATGGGCAGGCAGAGAAGGCATGTAGCTTAGGTGCAACTGGATCAGTACCCTATGGTGACTTGGCCAAGGAGAGAAGAAGCCCCGGCGCAACACAAACACCCACAGCCCCTTGTTTGTAAACAGCAAAGTGTCGCCCAAAATGGCCGAGGGTGAAAGTGTTTATCTTACCTGCAGTTTTGGCAGTGAAGGGGTTAACGACTTGCTAGGGGTAATTTAACTCACTGTCTCTGTAAACAGATCAGTACTTGCAGGGACAGCTTTCACCAGACAGATGCTAATACAGATAGAATGTAGGTGTTATAGGGACGTGTCTGTGCAACTCCCTGACAGCCCGCAGAGCTATGAGGTAATGTCAGCCAGAAAACCCGAGCGCCTCTCAGCTTGTGTTTGTGGGAGAGAGGATCTCAGCCTGGCTTGGGTGCTGCTGGGAGTTGTAACTATCTGGCTTGGGTGCTGCTGGGAGTTGTAACTATCTGGCTTGGGTGCTGCTGGGAGTTGTAATTATCTGGCTTGGGTGCTGCTGGGAGTTGTAACTATCTGGCTTGGGTGCTGCTGGGAGTTGTAACTATCTGGCTTGGGTGCTGCTGGGAGTTGTAACTATCTGGCTTGGGTGCTGCTGGGAGTTGTAACTATCTGGCTTGGGTGCTGCTGGGAGTTGTAATTATCTGGCTTGGGTGCTGCTTGGAGTTGTAATTATCTGGCTTGGGTGCTGCTTGGAGTTGTAACTATCTGGCTTGGGTGCTGCTGGGAGTTGTAACTATCTGGCTTGGGTGCTGCTGGGAGTTGTAACAAGCTGGCTTGGGTGCTGCTGGGAGTTGTAACTATCTGGCTTGGGTGCTGCTGGGAGTTGTAACTATCTGGCTTGGGTGCTGCTGGGAGTTGTAACTATCTGGCTTGGGTGCTGCTGGGAGTTGTAATTATCTGGCTTGGGTGCTGCTGGGAGTTGTAATTATCTGGCTTGGGTGCTGCTGGGAGTTGTAACTATCTGGCTTGGGTGCTGCTGGGAGTTGTAACTATCTGGCTTGGGTGCTGCTGGGAGTTGTAACTATCTGGCTTGGGTGCTGCTGGGAGTTGTAATTATCTGGCTTGGGTGCTGCTGGGAGTTGTAATTATCTGGCTTGGGTGCTGCTTGGAGTTGTAACTATCTGGCTTGGGTGCTGCTGGGAGTTGTAACTATCTGGCTTGGGTGCTGCTGGGAGTTGTAACTATCTGGTTTGGAGGAGTGATGGGAGTTGCAACAATCTGGTTTGGAGGAGTGATGGGAGTTGCAACAATCTGGTTTGGAGGAGTGATGGGAGTTGTAACAATCTGGTTTGGAGGAGTGATGGGAGTTGTAACAATCTGGTTTGGAGGAGTGATGGGAGTTGTAACAATCTGGTTTGGAGGAGTGATGCGAGTTGTAACAATCTGGTTTGGAGGAGTGATGCGAGTTGTAACAATCTGGTTTGGAGGAGTGATGCGAGTTGTAACAATCTGGTTTGGAGGAGTGATGCGAGTTGTAACAATCTGGTTTGGAGGAGTGATGCGAGTTGTAACAATCTGGTTTGGAGGAGTGATGGGAGTTGTAACAATCTGGTTTGGGTACTGCTGGGCAGGGCCGCCATCAGGGGGGCACAGGGGGGACAACATCTTCGCTTTAATACAATTCCTGTTGCCAATGGTGCCGGAAGAGGTAAAATTGGGGTGCATTGGGGACGGTTCAGGGGCTCATCTTAAGGGGATAACAAATTTACTGCCAGCAACATTGCTAGTAATGTATTACCGCCCCCCGGCCTTGGCAGCTATTTTACCAGCTAGGCCAGTAATATACCAGTGGGGCAAACCCACTGAGAACTGTAGCCCAACATAAAGGATGCAGGCTACATTCCCCCAGGTTACTACTAATACAGGAGGGCCCCAGGTCAGGACTGGAATCTGTGGGTCTAGCAAATGCCAGAGGGGCTGCTGTAAGATGCCATCGACAGTCACTATTTATTGGGCCTAAAGGGGGCTGTTTGGGCCTCAGTGTACCTGAAATGCCAGGGCCTATTTTGAATCCCAGTCCAGACCTGGAAGGTTAACTCTGAGGTTTGGGTGCCCATCTGAGGTAAATAGTTTCCCAATTCCTGTCTCTGTGCCCCTCTCACACCTGCCCCACTGGAATGTGCCGGCTCCATTCTATAAACATACCTTCTCCCTAACCCGGAGCCAGAAACCTGCCGCTGGCACCTGTCATGGCCCTTGTTCATCTATCCGGCAGCTTCCCGATCCTTTTGGTGCCCCAATGGTTGGCGCTATTGTGTATGCAGGGGATGCCGCACAGAAGCCATGTCCCATAACCTCAAGTAAACAGGCAGACAATGGGGAGTGTGTGCTGGGCCCAAACGTGTGCAATAACGCAGCTCAATCTGCCACTGAAAGGACAATGAATCCCAGACAATGGGGCCTCAGTCCCCTGACACTGGCAGGATGGAGTCGCTGCGCTGCTTGCCACCAGTAGAACTGAGGGCTCACTGTTTGGCACTAATATTATAGGCTGCGCTCCAATTGCACCTTCCTGGGGCACCCCTAGCACTGGGGGACAGGTGCTCCATGTCACTACCTGCCCTGCTGGGCTTTATAGAACTTATCAGTTGTGGGTGGGACGTATTTAGCGACAGCTGGGCACGCAGGTGGCACACCCCTGGGCTCAGGTTAATGGCTGGGTGCCCACGTGACCCAGTTACATAAGCTGGATGCCACCGTCCCTTGGCGCACTGCTGCCTGTTTGTCACTCCAGAGTCGCTGACTGCACTAGCTGTTCCGCCTGAGAGAAAACACATTTTTCCATCCCTTTGTTGTTCTGAGAAATAAGCCAGGATTAGTAACATTCCCGCTGGGGAGCAGGGAGGCCGCAGGAATTGTGGGGTGTCCTTCTGCGGGAGGCTAAATGGCAGCACAATGTTCAGCTCAGCTTTGCCCCCAGCACAACTCATGAATTCCAGCCTCCAAATCCTGGCTTTTTAAGGGAAAAATATTCTCTTATATAAACCAAGAGGGTTCTGCTTTGCCTGATGCAACTATTTATGCAACCAGTCACAGTGTTTGGCCCCTTCTAACAGAACTGGGTTCGATTCTAGCCGGGCACTCTGTGCACTCTATGTCCTACCCATGTCTGTGTGAGTTTCCTCCCACACTCCAAAAATTTGGAATTAATTATTCTGCAAGGCTAGCAATACCCCCTACTGTAAATGATAAGGATATTAGCAGTCACTGAGGGGTTCTGTGCCCATATAAAGGCACAAGGCTGCAGGCTGAGTTATAAAGGGAACTCTGAGTATCACTCATGTATTATAAGGGATAATGTACCCCCTACTGTAAATGATAAGGATATTAGCAGTCACTGAGGGGTTCTGTGCCCATATAAAGGCACAAGGCTGCAGGCTGAGTTATACAGGGAACTCTGAGTATCACTCATGTATTATAAGGGATAATGTACCCCCTACTGTAAATGATAAGGATATTAGCAGTCACTGAGGGGTTCTGTGCCCATATAAAGGCACAAGGCTGCAGGCTGAGTTATACAGGGAACTCTGAGTATCACTCATGTATTATAAGGGATAATGTACCCCCTACTGTAAATGATAAGGATATTAGCAGTCACTGAGGGGTTCTGTGCCCATATAAAGGCACAAGGCTGCAGGCTGAGTTATACAGGGAACTCTGAGTATCACTCATGTATTATAAGGGATAATGTACCCCCTACTGTAAATGATAAGGATATTAGCAGTCACTGAGGGGTTCTGTGCCCATATAAAGGCACAAGGCTGCAGGCTGAGTTATACAGGGAACTCTGAGTATCACTCATGTATTATAAGGGATAATGTACCCCCTACTGTAAATGATAAGGATATTAGCAGTCACTGAGGGGTTCTGTGCCCATATAAAGGCACAAGGCTGCAGGCTGAGTTATACAGGGAACTCTGAGTATCACTCATGTATTATAAGGGATAATGTACCCCCCACTGTAAATGATAAGGATATTAGCAGTCACTGAGGGGTTCTGTGACCATATAAAGGCACAAGGCTGCAGGCTGAGTTATACAGGGAACTCTGAGTATCACTCATGTATTATAAGGGATAATGTACCCCCTACTGTAAATGATAAGGGGGATATCATTTTTCTTCTATTTCTTTTGTGACTATCTGGATATTGGACACCATGGATGAAAGAGCAACAATTGTTGCAGCTCCCTCCCATGTGAATAAATATAATTTTCTCATAAATAATATATTATCCCCCATATGTAATAAAAAAAACACTAAGTTTGCCCAGGAGCAGTAACCCATAGCAACCAATTAGACATTTGATTTCAAACAGGTAACCAGTAAATGCTACCTGCTGATTGGCTGCTATGGGATACTCCACCTGGGCAAACTTAGTGCCTTTTAGTGCCCCCAGACCCCATCTGCAGATGAAGGTTTCTGTGTGGGACCGAAACGTTGAGTAATAAACCTTTCTATTTTTGCATTTACATTTTGCTCACAATTCTTTAAATCCTGGGAGTGCTGTCCTTGTTCCAATATATATATTTTTTTTCATTTTTCATTTTATTTTTAATTAATTTATGTATTTAGAGCCTGATACAATTTATTTTTTGCCATATGTTTTTTACCGTATATACTCGAGTATAAGCCGAGTTTTTTAGCACCAAAAATGTGCTAAAAAAGTCGACCTCGGCTTATACTCGAGTAATATAGATGTGAAGATGTCAATCCCCCACATACAGTACTTCTCCACACGCGCGGTACTTCCTCCATGAGTAGGGTCCGGTCCCCGATCCATGCACCGCTCCGGCCCGCACAGCTGCCGGCACTTGAGGGCTGTAACTCACAGCACATGCCAGCCCCGCCTGCAGCTCTCCGCTATGACATGTCTGCCTCTCAGCGCAGTCAGCGGGGACCTGCCCAGGAACAGCGCCAGCACCGGCATGTCTCCCTCCTTCACCCCCAGGGGGCTCAGTGTTTCGGGAGTAGGGTCCGGCCCCCGATCCATGCCCGCTCCGGGCCGCACAGCTGCCGGCACTTGAGGGCAGTAACTCGCAGCACATGGCGGCCCCGCCTCCATCTCTTATCCCTGAGAGAGAAAGGGGTATGGGGAGTGATATCAGGGGGACAGTGAGGGGTTTGGAGGCTACTGAAGAAATCCGTGGGGGTTGCACTGGCAGAGAAGTAGCACAGTCCCGATCCTGCTGTAGTACAGTCATTGCAGGATTCACACAAGTCCCACTGCCTGCATTGTATTGTGTCATTTGCGTGCGTGTGTACGCACATTCGCTCTCGCCGGCTTCATGCGACATTATGGGAGCGTACACAGCGTGGGTTACCCCTTCTCCTCGCAGCTATAGGTAAGAAATATATAAATCCTAACTGGGCTAAATATGGTCTCCTCCTCTCCTCTTCCAAACCACCGGCCTATGCTGCACGGCCTCTCAGTATACAGATGAGCCAGGGGGCTGGTCGGCTTTATAGGTGGCTACAGAGGATCGGGTGGAACCCGAGGAATAGAAAAATTGGTGCAATGACCATTATGATTCCCAGCCCTTTGCAAGCTGTGCCCTCTAAGCCATGTAATGGTCTCAGGAGTTAGAACCGGCAGTAAAGGTGTCTCAGTATACAGATGAGCCAGGGGGCCTGAAGGACAAGCAGTATGTTAACTGTTATAGCTATGTTATGAGAACAGAGGCCAATATTTTCTAGCACATAATGCTGCCACTCAGTGTGGCTCACATGCAGAACACAGTGTGCTTCACTCACAGGCCAAACCAATGGAAGAGGCAGCAGGCACTGATTTGGGAATCCGCATATATGGTATATATGATATTTACCAAAGCTTGCCAGTTGCTTGGATTTCCATCTTATCATTACTATCATTACTTAGTATGGCAACTTCCTTAGCCTTCCCAAACTTGCCTGACAGTTAAAAAAAAAACTTAGCAGTAGCGGCTGCATTTCCCCTAGGCTTATACTCGAGTCAATCAGTTTTTCCAGTTTCCTTAGGTAAAATTAGGTACCTCGGCTTATACTCGGATCGGCTTATACTCGAGTATATACGGTATGTTTTTTTTTATGAGTTTTCCCTTAGTGGCTGCGGTGCTTCTCACACATAACAAATAAGCCAGAGCTCCCACCACACCTCGGCGAACAAATAACTGTATGTTTGCAGCTGCGGCAGGTTCCATTCAACCCAATCGGTGCCCCAGAATCCTAAAAAAATTGCTTGAAAAAAATAAATTCCCCCAGCTGGGGTTGCCACCTCTCCATTTTTACCCCGGCCAGGCCAATGTGTCTGTATATAGTCATGTGAATACGTTTGGGAACCCCTCTCAGCCTGCATAATAATTTACTCCACTTTCAACAAAAAAGATAAAAGTGGTTTGTCTTTCATTTCCCAGGAACATCTGAGTACCGGGGTGTCTTCTGAATAAAGATTTATAGTGAAGCAGCATTTAGTTGTATGAGATTAAATCAATTTCTGTGCAAAAATGTGGGTACCCTTGTAATTATGCTCATTTAAATGCATGTAACTGCTCAATACTGATTACTGGCAACACCAAATTGGTTGGATTAGCTGGTTACGCCTTGAACTTCATTGGCAGGTGTGTCCAATCATGAGAAAAGGTATTTAAGGTGACCTATTGCAAGTTGTGCTTCTGTTTGACTCTACTCTGAAGAGTGACAGCATGGGATCCTCAAAGCAACTCTCACAAGATCTGAAAACAAAGATTGTTCAGTATCAGGGTTTAGGGGAAGGCTACAAAAAGCTATCTCAGAGGTTTAAACTGTCAGTTTCAACTGTAAGGAATGTAATCAGGAAATGGAAGGCACTGTGTAAAACCCAGGTCTGGCAGGCCAAGAAAAATACAGGAGCGGCATTTGCGGAGGATTGTGAGAATGGTTACAGACAAACCAAAGATCACCTACAAAGACCTGTAAGAACATCTTGCCGCAGATGGTGTATCTGTACGTCGTTCTACCATTCAGTGCAATTTGCACAAAGAACATCTGTATGGCAGGGTGACGAGAAAGAAGCCCTTTCTGCACTCACGCCACAAACAGAGTCGCTTGTTGAATGCAAAAGCTCATTTAGACAAGCCACAGTCATTTTGGAACAAAGTGCTTGGACTGATGAAACAGAAATTTAGTTATTCGGTCATAACATAAAGCGCTTTGCATGGCGGAAGAAGAACACCCCATTCCAAGGAAAACACCTGCTACCTACTGTCATATTTGGTGGAGGTTCCATCATGCCGTGGGGCTGTGTGGCTAGCTCAGGGACTGGGGCCCTTGTTAATGTAAAGGGTCGGATGAATTCAACCCAATATCAACAAATTCTTCAGGATAATGTTCAAGCATCAGTCACAAAGTTGAAGCTACACAGGGGTTGGATATTCTAACAAGACAATGACCCTAAACACAGTTGGAAATCTACAAAGGCATTATACAATATTCTGGAATGGCCGTCACAGTCCCCCGACCTGAATATCATCAAATGGTACCAGTCACCGTTACTTTAGCAGTGACGATTAGTCGCTGCAATTGGATTTTTAAAAATCACTGGGACTAATTGCCCCGTCTATCTTCACCCTAACATTCTATACTAATGTCACCAAATCAGCAACTGCTTTGTGTATTACTGGAAGGGATAAATCTTTGCTGTGCCAATTACCAAATCTGTTGGTTTCAACCGGCTTGACCAGTTCCCCTGACCAGTTCAATCAATAACAGCCAAAATAGCCACCAAAATTGTCCCATAAGCTGATGGTTGGACAGCCCTGCTTCATACAGGGGTCCCATAGAGGCAGATGCACCATGTGGGATGTATAGTTCATAAAAGGAATCATCAGCCAATAAGAAGAGTGTTGACAGAAAGTCACTGGTATTTGTGCCGAAATTATCCGGATTTCTTTTTCGTGGAGCCGCACTTTTACGCAGATTGCAACATTGGGATGTTTACTTGGTGGTGGGACTCATGGAGGGGGGTTTTCTATACAAATACATGGAAAGGGTGACTCATGGTGAGGGAAGGCAGGGGTTAAGCGGTGCTTATTAGAATTGGGCACCTCTCTCTACGCCACACACATAGGAGACAGAAGAATCTGTGCTTAGACAAGAAACACCCTGTTAGTGCTGCACAGCCAGCTCCAAGTCACCACGGCACAGCGTGCCAAACACAGGCAGGTTACGGGCAGCCGCCAGCAAGCATAGAAAGCCCTGCTACCTTGTAACCCTGAAAGGATACACCAATGAACACAAACAGGTGAAAATAGCAAATATGTTAAAGGGGAAGTAAACCGACTACAGTGCAAATCATTGTCACATCAGTTCTCTTTACAGCCTTGGTCTCAGTGATGAGCAAACAGACATTTGTTCAATGGAAAGCGACCCATGGTCCTGGCACACTGCACTTGCTACTGGCCACCAAACAGTTATTTTGACCCACCTCTGTGCCACACAAGCTTCTGTACCTGCGCTACCGATCATTGTTCTTGGATTGCAGAGGGTTAAGTGGTTTTCAGGTAATACTGGTTTCATTAGAAGCTGTGGTATATATAATTTACTGCTGCTGCACTTATGTCTGTGATTAAAGCGCAGTTTGGGGATGAACCATATTAGGCAGGCACTCACGCTTCAGTAAATTATATTTATCTTTTACTTGTTTCTTATTATCCCTTTATTAGTCCTATAGCCATGGTAGTTTACATTTCAGCTATTCATCCCTTGGGAAGGGACTGGGGCTGTGGGATAGCAGGTATAGTAGGGAGAGATGGTGCCTATAGTAGCAGTGGGGGGATAATAGCCTCTGGGAAGGGACTGGGGCTGTGGGATAGCAGGTATAGTAGGGAGAGATGGTGCCTATAGTAGCAGTGGGGGGGATAATAGCCTCTGGGAAGGGACTGGGGCTGTAGGATAACAGGTATAGTAGGGAGAGATGGTGCCTATAGTAGCAGTGGGGGGATAATAGCCTCTGGGAAGGGACTGGGGCTGTGGGATAGCAGGTATAGTAGGGAGAGATGGTGCCTATAGTAGCAGTGGGGGGATAATAGCCTCTGGGAAGGGACTGTGGCTGTGGGATAGCAGGTATAGTAGGGAGAGATGGTGCCTATAGTAGCAGTGGGGGGATAATAGCCTCTGGGAAGGGACTGGGGCTGTGGGATAGCAGGTATAGTAGGGAGAGATGGTGCCTATAGTAGCAGTGGGGGGATAATAGCCTCTGGGAAGGGACTGGGGCTGTGGGATAGCAGGTATAGTAGGGAGAGATGGTGCCTATAGTAGCAGTGGGGGGATAATAGCCTCTGGGAAGGGACTGGGGCTGTGGGATAGCAGGTATAGTAGGGAGAGATGGTGTCTATAGTAGCAGTGGGGGGATAATAGTCTCTGGGAAGGGACTGGGGCTGTGGGATAGCAGGTATAGTAGGGAGAGATGGTGCCTATAGTAGCAGTGGGGGGATAATAGCCTCTGGGAAGGGACTGGGGCTGTGGGATAGCAGGTATAGTAGGGAGAGATGGTGCCTATAGTAGCAGTGGGATAATAGCCTCTGGGAAGGGACTGGGGCTGTGGGATAGCAGGTATAGTAGGGAGAGATGGTGCCTATAGTAGCAGTGGGGGGATAATAGCCTCTGGGAAGGGACTGTGGCTGTGGGATAGCAGGTATAGTAGGGAGAGATGGTGCCTATAGTAGCAGTGGGGGATAATAGCCTCTGGGAAGGGACTGGGGCTGTGGGATAGCAGGTATAGTAGGGAGAGATGGTGCCTATAGTAGCAGTGGGGGGATAATAGCCTCTGGGAAGGGACTGGGGCTGTGGGATAGCAGGTATAGTAGGGAGAGATGGTGCCTATAGTAGCAGTGGGATAATAGCCTCTGGGAAGGGACTGGGACTGTGGGATAGCAGGTATAGTAGGGAGAGATGGTGCCTATAGTAGCAGTGGGGGGATAATAGCCTCTGGGAAGGGACTGTGGCTGTGGGATAGCAGGTATAGTAGGGAGAGATGGTGCCTATAGTAGCAGTGGGGGGATAATAGCCTCTGGGAAGGGACTGTGGCTGTGGGATAGCAGGTATAGTAGGGAGAGATGGTGCCTATAGTAGCAGTGGGGGGATAATAGCCTCTGGGAAGAGACTGGGGGATAACAGGTATAGTAGGGAGAGATGCTGCCTATAGTAGCAGTGGGGGGATAATAGCCTCTGGGAAGGGACTGGGACTGTGGGATAGCAGGTATAGTAGGGAGAGATGGTGCCTATAGTAGCAGTGGGGGATAATAGCCTCTGGGAAGGGACTGGGGCTGTGGGATAGCAGGTATAGTAGGGAGAGATGGTGCCTATAGTAGCAGTGGGGGGATAATAGCCTCTGGGAAGGGACTGGGGCTGTGGGATAGCAGGTATAGTAGGGAGAGATGGTGCCTATAATAGCAGTGGGGGGATAATAGCCTCTGGGAAGGGACTGGGGGATAGCAGGTATAGTAGGGAGAGATGGTGCCTATAGTAGCAGTGGGGGGATAATAGCCTCTGGGAAGAGACTGGGGGATAGCAGGTATAGTAGGGAGAGATGGTGCCTATAGTAGCAGTGGGGGGATAATAGCCTCTGGGAAGGGACTGGGGCTGTGGGATAGCAGGTATAGTAGGGAGAGATGGTGCCTATAATAGCAGTGGGGGGATAATAGCCTCTGGGAAGGGACTGGGGGATAGCAGGTATAGTAGGGAGAGATGGTGCCTATAGTAGCAGTGGGGGGATAATAGCCTCTGGGAAGGGACTGGGACTGTGGGATAGCAGGTATAGTAGGGAGAGATGGTGCCTATAGTAGCAGTGGGGGATAATAGCCTCTGGGAAGGGACTGGGACTGTGGGATAGCAGGTATAGTAGGGAGAGATGGTGCCTATAGTAGCAGTGGGGGATAATAGCCTCTGGGAAGGGACTGGGACTGTGGGATAGCAGGTATAGTAGGGAGAGATGGTGCCTATAGTAGCAGTGGGGGGATAATAGCCTCTGGGAAGGGACTGGGGCTGTGGGATAGCAGGTATAGTAGGGAGAGATGGTGCCTATAGTAGCAGTGGGGGGATAATAGCCTCTGGGAAGGGACTGGGGCTGTGGGATAACAGGTATAGTAGGGAGAGATGGTGCCTATAGTAGCAGTGGGGGGATAATAGCCTCTGGGAAGGGACTGGGGCTGTGGGATAGCAGGTATAGTAGGGAGGCATTAGCCTTGGATGTGTACAGTATATGAATAGGTGCTCTCTCCGGTCTGCACAAACAATAGAACACATGTAAAGTTCCAGTTCTAGATATAAGCCAGTGAATGTCCCAAGGTGCCCTCCTGTACAAAAGTACCTTTGTTTTCCCAAGTCGGCAGAGACATGGCACAGGCAGTATAATACTATCATGTTATGGAGGCAGATATAGCGCTGAAGGTCACAATGCTCCCATTTATATAAGAGCAGATTAGTTTATCGCGCCTGCACTGAGGAAACGTGCAATTAGGCAGGGGCCCCGGCCTGCAACTGTGCTGTACCTTACAGAGCAAGGGGGCAGTAGAACTGGCAGCTTTGTCTCTATGATGTCACGGCCCCCGTTGATGACTCCATATCAGACCCACCAGGCTGGGAAAATAATGATGTCAGATGTGAGGATGGCAGTCTGGGATTTTTTTCTAAACAATGTTTCTGCCTTATATACATCCTGGGGGGGGGGGGGCGGTGTCTTTTATTTTATTTTTCTACCAATCTGATGTTAGGAAAATAAACTGCTGGGAAATTGTGTAGGAATCAGTCCCAGCCGGATGAGTTTATTTCTTTCCATGTGTCATGTAATTATCCAGTGTTTCTACATGGGGGGGATCTGATACAGATAAGCAGATAAAACCTGAACGGGGGCCCCTATATAACAAGATCATTGAAGGGGCAGTTAACCTTTGAATTAAAGTTTTAGCAAGGAGGTCCAAACAGGGGCACCTTCCCTGTGCTTTAAACACAATGGTGTCCTACAGAGCAGCAGTGGCCCAGCATAAAGGGTGTAACAGGGCAAGATGGCGACAGTAGCACTTATGTTGCCCAACTTATAGTCCTTCAGCTATACCTGATCGTTATAACCAAGGCTGCCCCCAGGGTGGTACAGTGGGTACTGCAATGAGAGGCACTGAGGCAGTGGGGGCCACAAGAGAAGCATACTGGGTAACCGCTGGGACACCGGAAAAATCCCAGTGGGCCCCGGTGGCCCTGACCCGACCCTTGCCGGCGCTCCCCCTGCCTGACCATTCCTCCCTTGATGCCAGTGTCGGACTGGCCCACCAGGATACCAGGAAAACTCCCGGTGGGCCCACGTGTCAGTGGACCCTCCTGCTCCTGACCATTTGGCCTACTTCATGGTCATTCCCTATTTCTAAATGGGAACAAAGAGGAGAAATAGATGGAAGGATAGATGCTAGCATGTAAATAAAAGAGACTAGGAGAATAAAGTGGTTGTGTGAGGAAAGGAGGAAAAATAGTTTGGAGAGTGGGCCCCATATTTAAAGTTTTCTGGTGGGCCCCTGAGGTCCCAGTCCGACACTGCTTGACGCGTTTAACTTACGCACGCTCAGGGGAAGATGTTGGGTGGGGGACCCTGCGGGAGGGGTTGGGGGGCCCCTGCAGGGGGGGTTAGGGGACGTGGCAACGGGGGCACCTGAAGGGCCCCTGGTGGGCCCTCCACCCCCCAGTCCGACCCTGGTAACTCAAGCTCAAGTAAGTGACAGCAGCACAGAGTATGTGCAGGGAATCAGCAGAAAAAAGATGGGGGGCTACTGGGGCATCTTTGGGGGCACAGATCTAGGGCTGTGGGTGCCTTGGGCTGGTACAGATTTTTGCTTTGCTTTTTTTTTGCTTTTCTAGCCAAATTCTTCTTGCATTTTCCCCCCCCATCCAAACTCAAGGCTGCCACAGGGGGCGTCAAAAAGGCTGGAAGCGCCCGTGAATTAACTGCAATTGGATTAGTCTGAACATAACCGATGAATGATGAATGAAATGATTTTGGCTGTAGGATAATGAGCTCTAAATGCTGGCTTTGCTATCGCTGGGCTGTAAGTGTGAGGGTGCCAATTGCTGATAGAATAAACACATATCCTTATTACTCAGCGCTGGGGCGTTGCTTGTTTGTATTTGTTTGCTGGATTGTGTAGAAGTCACAATAATATAAACTAGCCCTGATTGCTGACGTTATTGCATAGGCACACCTCAGGGGGTAAGTGCAACGGTGGCAGGGGGTCTCTTAGTGCTGGGGCATTTGAAATAAAAGGTGATAGGAATGGAATGGAGAAGACAATTACAATTACATGACACTAATTATACCAATATTTTGAGAATGAGAGGCCCTAAAAAAGATACGGAGCCTACAAACATCTGATTAAGGTCCCCATACACGGGCCGATTCTAGCTGCCGATATCAGCAGCTAATTGGCCTGTGTATGGGCACTACTGACGGAACTGCCTGACCAATATCTGGCCTGAAATCAGCCAGATTTTGATCCGGCAGGTTAGAAAATCTAGTCGGATCGGGGGCCGCATCGGCTCGTTGATGCGGTCCCCGGACCGACTTTACCTATGCCCCTTGTTATAATTAGCCTGGATTCTCCCAATATCGCCCATCTGTAGGTGGCCCGTGTATGGGGAGCTTTAGGCCACTACTGATCAATGTTTTCTGTGGAAGCCTTCAGATAGTGGTTACTACCCTGAGGCCCCACCCACAGGGTCACCATTAGTAACCATGTGGCCCCATATTAAGTTAGAAGGGCCCTCCTCAGGGTGCCCCAATTATTAGTCCTCTAGTCACCTTCCCCATCTAGGTTATGAGACCTGCTGAGATGAAGAATGAAGTCCCGGTGAAATAATGCCCCTGACCTGCCCTGGCCAACCTATGATTTGCATCGTTTAGGGCCCCAGAGTGGAATGGTCCCTGTACCCTAAAGGGCAATAGCTGAAGGTAGGAAGTGTGGGAGATGGCAGATATAGTAGAGTAAAATGGCAGTTGTAGGACAGGATACACAATAATTTGTATATCTGCTGCTGAACCTTCTAGCCTTCAGCTGTTGTTGAAGTCCAAGTTCTAGGCTAGGGCAACTGCCATTAGCCTGTCAGGGGATGCTGTCAGCTGTAATTCAAGGGCCACTGGGCGGCCTGTGCTATTTTATAGAAATATTAGGTCCCGTGCAAGGGCCCTGTCTGAAGAAAAGGTTTCTTTTAATGCCAATACAGGTATCTGTAGGCACTGGGTGGCACTCCTGGCACCGACTGACCACTCTACACTACACATGTATGCTTCCTAGCCAAGGGGGCTGCACGCCCTCAGTGGGAAAGCCTTTCCCTGGCAGGACCCTCTCCTTGTTTGTCGTATCTTTGCAGTTCTCAGGGTGTGAGGGAGAGGATTAATTGTGTATTGTCTCCATCCTGATGGTGTAATCTTGTGTGTGCACAGGGGCGGGGGGGGGGGGGGGTTGGCACGGAACAAAGGAATCGTTGGGACGGTTTTGCAGTCTCTAAGTGCTGCCTGGGAGATGCTTTGCAACCCCCCCCAAAAAAAACTTGGCTCATGAGATGTCAGCGCTCTGAGGTTGGAGCCTGATTTTCTGAGACCCTGAGAACATCCGTCCAAACACAATATAATCAACCAGCTCGGAATTAAAAACTCCTTTTCACCACAACACTTCCAATCTTTTACTGCCAAAGGGGCCTGCCATGAATTGTCACTCAGTAGAATGTGGCCCCTCTGGCACAGGAAGAGTTGGCTCCTCAGCCCCTAAGTCTTGGCACCTTATATGAATCCTCATGGGTCTTGTTCTCTGTGTGGAAGGTTTTATTCCCCCCCGTAGCAAGACATCAACCACATTTACCATAAGATACGGATGTAGCCCAGAAGGTACAGGCACAATCCAAGGAAATAAGCTTGGCACCCCTCGGGGAATTAGAGGTTTTAGCAATGGATGAAGCCTAGAAGCCCCAGAATCTCTCAGCAGCTGAATGGTACATGGGGCACTCCTTGGCCTCCCTTGGTGTAGATGCTGTTAAACTGCAACTTCTAGCATCCTATCCAGAATAACTACCCGACAAAACCCGGCACAGGCAATTTTATGTACTGTCTTATGGCAGTACAGCAGTTTCCAGAATGACCCGTCATTTGGTCGGGGCCCTCCTTAGCTCACAACTAGTCAACCTATACAGTCATAGTTCCAAAAATATCTAAGAAGGCAAATAAGCGTTCACCCCCCAAATCTTACTCCAAGTGACCTTTAAGCTGGGCTTCCAAGCAACAAGCTAGGCATTCTCCCCAAATCTCTCCTTAACGGGCCTCTAGTTTGCCCCTCCCAGCCAAGTTATGAGCCCCCTCTACGGGAACCACTGATGTAGAGAGTAATGGATAGTGATTTTGGGTACTTTGTTACTGGGTCTTTAGCATGGAAGACTGTGCCATTACCTTAAAATCACATGAGGTGGTTTCCCCCACGCCCGTAGGAACTGCCTGGTCCTTTCTACATTGGCTTGCATTATTAGCACAACATTAGCCCCGGGGGCCAATTTTCTGTGTGGGTTACATACATTGGACATACAGAGTAACATATAAAGCAATTAATAACTGATACAAGAGGTGAAGAGGGCCCTGCCCAAAAGAGCTTACTATCTACAAGATCAACATGATGTGATTTGGCATGTGGTTGCCCAAACCGAGCTTGTGTATGCCCAGCTGTAGTAGCCATTTCACTAAGCACTGCATATGATTTTAAAGAAAAGGCTCCAAATGTTATTCTTGGATGATAGTTTCCCTCTAATGATATTTTGAACATGTTGTTAATATGAAATGCTCTTTTCCGTCCCCAAATAGCAGAAGGGCTTGTGTTTGTTTGGAGAGAGAGGATTTCAGTGCTGTAGCCCCGGGGCTCTCTCACTCAGAATATGTTTTGGGAATAAACAATGAGTGGCGAATTCAAATGCAAATGAAGGGAACTGGCCGGGGCCGACTAATTCATCAGCCATTCTTCACTTCTAGATTGCATTAAAATAGACCCCATGAGGTAAGCCGGGCAGGATGGTGCGTTTGGGGTTGGCCGGCTTATTTAATTGTATCTGTCCTTATGTGTCCAATGAACTCATATAGGGAAACTGAGCTATTCATGTAAAATCAGAGTAAAACTTGTGCAAAATGTCTCTTTGCGCCCAAGAATAGACTCACACCCTTGGACTGCGGGATTTGAAAAAGAAACGCTACTGACATAATGAGCTCAGTCTAACAGCAATCTCTCCCATTGGCTTCTGTGTGCCAGGCAGATTAGAGAGGGCGGAGTTTATTACAACAAGGGTGTAACTAGGAAGGAGGATCTAATTAAAGATCCTCCCATAATTGCAATGAGAAGCTCCTCCCATGCAGGGGTGTAACTACGGGAGAGCAAGGGCCCATGATGCCACCTAGGCACCAGTCATTAGTAACCCCCCCCAGATGGTGGAAGTGACATCACTTCCATTCAGATTGAAATTGTAGGATAAAGCCCTAAAAATAACAAATGGGAGGATGTTCTGAACATGAAATAAGTTGGCAGACACCAATCGTATGAAAGTGACTTCCTTGGTAGGTCCCCGAAGGCAGCATTGGTCTGGGCCACCGGGGTACTGAGAAAAAACCCGTTGGGCCCCGGTGGCCCAGATCCGATCCCCACCCCAGGGTGCTCCCGCGATCTGCCATCTTCCTCCCCCGACACGCCGCAGGTACGTTTCTATCAGGAGTGCTCGGGAGAGGAGGTTGGAGGGTGTTGGGGGCCTCTGGGGGGAATAAAGGTGGCAGGGGCCATTGGGGGGTGCAGAGGCCCCTCAGGCAGAAGCCCCAGTGAGCCCTGCACCACCAGTCCGACCCTGGCCCTAGGATATCGGCAGATACACAATACATGCGCAGATTTCATTCATTTTCATTTGTTTGACTGACTAAACAACTAATTGCCATTGTACGAAAATTATCGGGACAATAATTGTGAGCCCCCACATGGACTGAAAATTGCACAAAACTGTGTTTTGTACGATTATATTGGTGCATGTATGGCCAGCTTACCCTTGGGTTTGTACAACTCTCTGTAGGTGCCATTGGGAGGGAGATCAAAAGCTTTCTTATCCCCCCTAAGACATAAACCACTTAGTCCCCCCTGTGATCCAATTGGTAGATAATTAAAGAGATAGTGCCCATATCTGTCTCTTTGAAGATGGTATTCACCTCATCATTAGCGAATAATCTGATTGTAAACAAAATGAATGAGCGGCATAGACATGCAATGAGCTGTGTGAAAGGGACTTTGCACTGACCAATTAGGGAGTTAGGGAACAATACATGCTTTGTGTTGCCTTTTCTACCTGATACAATAAAGGTACCCCTTCCATGTCTCAAAGGTGCTTCACTCTTATGGCTTGGTAAAGCTGAGCAGGCGTTCCACCATTTCTTCTCTAGGGGCATTGTTTCTGTATGAGGATACCTCAGTCGAGCAGTCATGGCCGCTCCAACTCATCTGAATATACACAAATGTGCAGATAATGTTTGTAATTCAACATATGAGCCTTCAGTTGAGGGAGTGGATATCACCGAGCAGGCACTCATTGAGCAAATCTTCAGGCACAATTCTTGATTTAATAGTAACTTTATTGGGGTACCATAATCGCCTTACGCGTTTCGTGTTTACAGACACTTAATCATAGGCCAATTGTGCTGCAAATGTGTCAGATTGGCCAATATCAATGCAACTGTGTGCAACTGCACGTAAGTTCTGGTATTTGACATGGTATGACATGGTAAAATTGAGCGCCACCTGTGGGTTGGGGGTAGGACTTTCAGATGCGGGTATAGATGCGGGTCACAGGTCTATATATATAATCTATATTTTACTCCTTTAAAAATAAAATGTAAACGTTTATTTTTCTACCACCGCCCACTTTTGATGATGTCACTTCCTGAGTAATGGTGGTCAGTGGGCCGCAGACTGGGTTTGCGGATAAAGGTGGCCCTTAGACCGATTCGGCAGCTTATCGGCCCGTGTATGGGCAGCAACAACGGGCCTCCCCGACTGACATCTGGCCTGAAATTGGCCAGATATCGATCGGGCAGGTTAAACTATTTGGTCGGATTGGGGACCGCATCGGCTCGTTGATGTGCCCCCCAAACCAACTGCGCCAATTGCCGCCGTCATAATTCGATTGTTTGGCCCCAGGGCCAAACGATTGAATTAGCCTACATTTTCCTGATAATGCCCACCCGTAGATGGGAGATATCGGGAGAAGATCCGCTCGCTTGGCAACATCACGAAGTGAGTGGAACTGAAGGTGTATGGGCACCTTAAGGCAGCTGAGGTCCTTCAGACCAATTTGGCAGCTTACTTGCCCATGTATGGGGACCCCTAACGGGCCTACCTGACCAATATCTGGCCTAAAATTGGGCAGATGTCGACTGGACAGATTTGATTTTCCCTTCGGATATGGGACCACTTAAACTCATTGATGCAGTCCTATTCTCCTTCCATCGGATTACACCAATATCACCCACTTTAGGTGGGCATATCCATGGACAGGTCATTTGGCGACCTAACCAAACAAATGGCTCTTATAGTGTATGGCCACCTTAATATGGCACATAGGACAACATTGTGTATAACCCACAGACGACAACAGCATTTATTGTTTAACAAGCGGCAGGGCCCCTTCAGCTTCAGCTGCCGTCTAGAACCTGGGCTAAGGTACGAGTCTGAGTCTCATGGTGTTTGGGTGGTGAACTGTGGGCAGCAATTTGTTAAAGGAAAACACCTTTTTGGGGTAAGAGAGCTCCTTGTTGTAGCACCGTGCCTTACCCAGAGCCAGAAGTCTAGTCTGCACCGAATCCTGCGACCCACGGGAGCTGCCAATAAAAACACCCAGATAGTTTGTAAATGCCAATGATTTCATAGACAGGTGTGTTTGGAAAGGTTTCTGGGGGGGGGGGGGGGGGGGGGGCAAACAAAAAGGGAAAATCCCCAGCAGTCACAATCCATATATATATATATATATACAGTATATATCAATAGGAGAGGGTTTGAATAAACAGATCAGTAATAAAAAATAACAAAAAAACAACAATGTCATATGTCATACTCAAAGTTACACTGAAAGTGAGCTACCAAATAGTACACGGTCTTGCCTACCTGCATTTATGTGATGGCTAACTGCGCTTTTCTGCATAAAGTACAAAGTGCAGGGAACACGGATGCCGAGGAGTAATGGAATAAAGCGTTTGCTCAGAGACCCACAGAGCTAATAATCACCCGGGCAGGAGAATGTCCACCATTGTGCCGCAATGCGTTTCATATAACAGTGTGACCACTGTGACAGAAGGCTGGTCTATAAGGAGGGAAGGAATCCCTGCCATAAAGCAAGGCCCAACTAAAGGAGACATCACCAGCCGATTCCAATACACATTTTAATAATATGTATCATTATTTATCCAGCAATACTTTACTTTACTAAACATCTCTTCCTGTGATTGGCTGGTGGGATAATAGGATAATGGGATAATCGCGACAGATCTGGCGTGGAGCAGGAACGGACTATGTGTCCCTCCGAAATGACTTGGTTGGGTCCCAAGATAAATAAATGCTATGGCAACTCCCCTTCCTGCCTCTGTTTATTATTAGTCAATTGGGGCAGTCTGGGCCACTTACCCTTCTCTTCCAAATGTTACAAACAGTTCCACCTTTTCTCTGCTGCGGCACCGAAGCCTCCAGTTTCAGGGCATTATGTCCCATAGCCTCAGAGCTGAAATGCACTCTTACCCAAATGACTATCCTTTGTGTATATAGAACCGACATATTCACAGATCTAGAGCTTACAATCTAATGTATGTATAACGGACATATTCACAGATCTAGAGCTTACAATCTAATGTACGTATAACTGACATATTCACAGATCTAGAGCTTACAATCTAATGTACGTATAACTGACATATTCACAGATCAAGAGCTTACAATCTAATGTATGTATAACGGACATATTCACAGATCAAGAGCTTACAATCTAATGTACGTATAACGGACATATTCACAGATCTGGAGCTTACAATCTAATGTATGTATAACTTTCACATACGCTATGGTCATTTTTATCTAGAAAAACTCCACGTCAGCACAGGGAAAACATACAAACTCCATGCAGGTAATAACCTGGTACCACCATGATGCCCGTGTAATCTTGATGCCAACTAATAAATGGGGCTTATGGCGCATGTGTTTTTTTGGACTTAGTGTTTGTCTTGTGTCCATCATGCTCTGCTGTGCCTACTAACTGCCAACTCTTCCTACCTGTACCTGCTGCTCCTTGTGACCCCCACTATGTAAGGGACAGTGTCTGGGAGTCAAAATAGGCCCTGGTATTTCATGTACAGAGAAGCCCAAACAGCCCCCCACTAGCCCAATAAATAGTGAGTGTCTATGGCATCTTACAGCAGCCCCTCTGGCATTTGCCAGAACCCACAGATTGCCAGTCCGGGCCTGAGTGTCACTATTTATATAGATTGTAAGCTCTACGGGGCAGGGACCTCCTTCCTCTTGTATCCTCGACTCTCAACTTATTGCTGCTGTATTTATCTGTATTTATTATTATACTTTGTATTTATCTATTATCTTATTAACACCCTGTTTGTATTAATCTATTCTACTGTACAGCGCTGCGTACATAAGTAGCGTTTTATAAATAAAGATATACATACATACACACATATTTGTACCCTTTCAAGACACAAATTATCTGTACAGTAGAACTTTCCAGCCTTCCTTTGACAATGACTGTATTTTAGATTGTAAGTTCTTTGGTGCAGAGGCTTACTCTTACTTTATATAGCTGGCATTTGCCAGGACCCACAGATTGCCAGTCGGGGCCCGAGTGTCCCTATTTGTACCTTTTCAAGACACTAATCATCTATACAGCAGAACTTTCCAGCCTCCCTTCGACAGTGACAGGATTTTAGATTGTAAGTTCTTTGGTACAGAGGCTTACTTTATATAGCTGGCATTTGCAGAATCCACAGATTGCCAGTCTGAGCCTGAGTGCTGCAATCTGTACCCTTTCAAAGCACTTTTTACCAATCACCTATTCAGTAGAACCTATAGAACCTTCCAGCCTCCCTATAGCAGTGACAGTTACAGGATTGTAAGCTCTTTGGCACAGAGGTTTATTTTCTACTTTGTATAGCTGAATATAATTAGTAGCGCCATAAAAATATTACTTATAATATATTTATAATTAGGCAGTAGAAGATTATTTTTCTCTTGTTAACATTGCCAACCCTATTGCCCAATGGCGATGCAAGTACACAGTATGACATCACTAAAATACTGTGACCTCACCGGTGATCTTAATTTTTTTTTTGTTTGTTTAATGATGAGGGGGGTATGAAGAGAAGATAAATATTAGGAGAAGGAGATGGAAAATGGGAGAGAAAGAGAGCGCACATAGCATAGTAATTCCAATACAAACAAACCTTCCCCAGTCTGTGCAGTGATGTATGCCAAAGTGTGGGGCAGGCACAGGGGGAGGGCCAGCAGGGCTTGGGGAAGGGAGACTGGGCCAGGGGAGAGGAGCTGCTCCAGCATTGGATGAAGGGAGGGATGAAGGCTCAGGTTCCAGACAGAGGGGAGTGACTCAGGGAGGAGGAAGGGGCTGGGAGTGAGGATGAGGAGTGAGGGGGAGGGAGGGAAAAGTCACACAGACTTTCCATTGCCCCTCACACACGGGATCTACACTGGGTTGCACCTCTCACACATCCACTTTTGGGAACTTTCCCTACCTATTACCTTATTGTTTGTGGCTGCACTGCTGCCTGGAAGGGCTTGGCTTGCCTGGATAGCACTTACCGGGATTCCTATGCACTGAACCTTGCGGGATTCATCACTGTGGGACTATCAGGGGATTGGTGATTCACTCAGAGAGAAAAGAAATCACAGAGAACTTACTCATTCACCCTGCAAAGGGGATTCTGCCTGTTCCCCTCTTTGGAACCTCACTGGCTTTGGCTGCTGCTGGTTACCGGGCTCTGAGTCGGGATCGGGACTCGCTCACCCTGCGCTCGGAGGGATACGTATTTCTCATTGGCTGAAACGGGACTTGGGAATCTGTCCCCTGGGACACACGGAGTCTTGCCAGGCACACGCCTGATGCAGGGCTGAGGGGATTTTCTTACACCGCCATCTCTCCAGGTAATGCCAACAAACCCGCAACGTTGTAACTCTAGGAGGGGCTTCTCAGCCTAATAGAACTGGGGTACAGACCCCCACAGGGGATATACCTGTGTCATGTCATTGGTTAAACTTGTCTAAAACTCCTTGCTTTAATCAGGTAATGAGGAAATCGCTGTGCGTAATTGGAAGCGCAATGCGTTAAATTCGCTTTGCCGCACAAAACCGCTGCAGGGTGATGTTTGTTGCATATTTTACTTTATGGTCTTTATTTATGGGAGCAATGCATGATAATGTGGGTTGGTGTTTTAGAACATTTAAAACAGCTTTAGATCGTTATGAATTTTGAAAAACATGGACTTTTGCCCAGCTTGTATTTATTGCTGAAGTGAATGGTACTCAAGTGCCTACAAGAAATTGGGTTTAAATATTAAAGCTTTCTGGCATGTTTGGCCACTATGAGGCGCTATATTATTGGAGTGAGTGGATAATATTTAATTTTACCCCTGCCATGCAAGCTGTGTGGTAGCTCCCAGGATTGATGTTGGAAAGTTGTTGTAGAAGGCGCTATGTCTATGTGTTATTATAATTGTTATAGACAAATGGGATCAAAGCAATCATATTTCCCAAACTAAGAAAAGCTGGTAATTAATGGTCAAACTTGGGTGATAATGGTCAGCCATTGGGCAGCCTACAAGTGAGCGGCTTTTGACTGCCCAAAGCCTGTTGCAGTTGAACAACACCTTGTGTCTCAACCCTTTCTCCTTGTAGATTGTAAGCTCTTTTGGGCAGGGCTCTCTTCACCTCCTGTATCGGTTATTGATTGCTTTATATGTTACTCTGTATGTCCAATGTATGGAACCCACTTATTGTTCAGCGCTGCGGAATATGTTGGCGCTTTATAAATAAATGTGAATAATATGGAGGGCCACTGCGGCCTGCATTATGGTATGCAACAAAGCATGCTTTGCCCCAAGTAGGTTTATGAATGTAACATATAAACATAGGCCCTTGGTCATGACCAGACAGTCTAAATGCCACTCTCACTATTATCTGATGCTTATAGCTTACTGGGGAATTCTGGGAGTTCCAGATCAGCTGGAGGGCTGCAGGCTGGACAAACAACATTGCAGAATGTGGATTTGCTTTTACAGGTTACAATGTTATACCCGTGGGTACCCCTTGTGCAGTAGGGGAGTGCGACTCCTGATTGCTCCTAAATGCTCGCTAAACAATAGGGTCTTTCTTTGTACAGTTATGTATCACAATGGGCACGAATGCTGGAACCCACCGGGTCTGATGGACCGGTTGCTATGTATATGCATAGAGCAGAGCCACAAGCCACATTTACATTTCCACTGTGTACATACGTAGGGCTGGACAAGTAAAGGGTCATGGAACCAATGCAGGATCCATTGCGTGCCTTTGCCCTAGGGTTTGACAGGACTGTTTAGGTGCTAAGATGCTCGAGGGGCCCAGTACAAGGGGCACGGACAGTCTGAGTAGTAGTGTGTATGTACCCTCGCTATGTCTGTGTTTGCATTCATGTACTAACGCTATCTTGTAAAGACTGTTTTATGTAAAATGTCCTGGGGGCAATAATGCACCCCCAGGTCCTCATATTTTGGATATTTGCATGAATATTTTACATGTTCTCCTCCTGCTGAGCCTAATATTGCCTGCCCCACAGCAGCCCCTTCGGCTTTTAATTCTCTTTATTTGTCCTCCTTTATTTTCTACGCAAAACTCGGCAACATCAGGGTTGGGGGGGGTGCTTCCTACAGGTTAAACGAACTGCCGATCCATTAATGACAGGTTTATAGTCTGCATCGGGCAAGGAAGAAAGGGGCTAGGATTCTACCCGTGAGAGAGGCCTGTTAGGTGTTTAGCACCCACACAGCGGGCAAAGCCACAGACGCATTACAGGCCCCTGAACGCAGCCCAACAAAAGCTTCACATTTTGGAAAATTCAGGTTTTCTTTATCATTATAAAAAAAATCCTTGCAAAACATTCCTTTGTCCCACCGGCCGTGAATTCCTAACCCAGTCAGCGTGGTATCTGGTGTTAATCAAGGAACTGACTTGAAGGCTGTTTGTAAAGGGGGAAAAAATCCATCTATAATGTAAAGGTTCCAGGGGCTGCATGTAAAATCCCTGTGTGCCAACTGCTCTTGGGACTGTGCGTTGGTGTTTGCATTTTGTTGTGAAGCTCCATTGTACCTTGGTGTCGGAGCTTGGTCTAAAAAGATAACAACCCTTTTACAAATCTCCGTACTGGATGTGTTAAGTGTGAAAAAGTGCATTGTGGAGCCCTCATTAAATGTACATTGTGTGCTGGAATCTGGGGTGCATACAATGGGGGAATCCGTGGCCAAGAGGGAGGCTGAATTCCTTGGCTTTATATGAGAGTGTACATGGTGCCCCCGCTCATTGTGCGGGTTTAATGGGGGTTGCACTAAAGCCCCTTGATAAGTAGGGATTGAGGCACGGTCTCCCCTTCTGTGGAATCTCAATTAAAATGCAGATTAGGGCTATTTTCTGATCTTGGCCAAACCTTTAGATAATAGAAATCTATGGTGGAGTGCTGGGGGAGGAAGCCAAAAACTTCTTGGAAAGAAATGAGAAATTCTATATGGGATTTAAATGCACAAATAAGAGCGCCAGCACTGTGCCTTCCAGGGATTTAGCAGGTTTCAGGGGTGCAGGGGTTAAACCCTCTTACATTGCGTTATTTGGAGTCGCCGCATTAGGGAAGAGAAAGTCCGGGGCAAGGTGTTGTTTCCATGAAAGGGATGTGCTTATAATAGGAATGGGTGCTATAGAGAGTGGCTTGTTAGAGCTGAAAAGAGATTATACCAAGTGTCATTATTCAGAGGGGGAGACTGTTGTGTAACAAGACTTAAATCATTTGTAAAGCAGGGGCCCTTTCATTCCCGCATTCTTTCCCAAAGAGCTGAAATGACATTTTGTTTTGCGGGAGGAAAAAAGTCACTTATGGATCTTTCTTAATGTGTCAACGCATTTCACAGTTTTGCAGGGTTTGGGACACAGATATGAACATGTGTGTTGGGGGGTTTCCTGAACATTTAAAAACTTGAGATTTTGTAGGTTTTACAGGAAAAACAGGATTGTCAGGTGCAACTTCGGAGGTTTCACTATTTATTGGAATAGAGCCCGTATTTCTGCCTCGGCATGGACGTGTGTACCACTTTGTCTTCTGCGCTGGTGTTAGCATTGCTTACTGCTCTCTGTAGGGATCCCTAGCAGGGGCTGCCCTCAATCCTGGGAAAGGGGGGCTGCAAAAATGCAACATTTGTGTAGGTCGAGTTTGTGAAATATCCGTGACATACCATACATTTTTTTATTGACCTTGCAACAGGGTAACAGCACCTTTTAAGTAGCCTCTGGGAAGGGACTGTGGCTGTGGGATAGCAGGTATAGTAGGGAGAGATGGTGCCTATAGTAGCAGTGGGATAATAGCCTCTGGGAAGGGACTGGGGCTGTGGGATAGCAGGTATAGTAGGGAGAGATGGTGCCTATAGTAGCAGTGGGGGGATAATAGCCTCTGGGAAGGGACTGTGGCTGTGGGATAGCAGGTATAGTAGGGAGAGATGGTGCCTATAGTAGCAGTGGGGGGATAATAGCCTCTGGGAAGGGACTGGGGCTGTGGGATAGCAGGTATAGTAGGGAGAGATGGTGCCTATAGTAGCAGTGGGGATAATAGCCTCTGGGAAGGGACTGTGGCTGTGGGATAGCAGGTATAGTAGGGAGAGATAGTGCCTATAGTAGCAGTGGGGGGATAATAGCCTCTGGGAAGGGACTGGGGCTGTGGGATAGCAGGTATAGTAGGGGGAGATGGTGCCTATAGTAGCAGTGGGGGGATAATAGCCTCTAGAAAGGGACTGGGGCTGTGGGGTAGCAGGTATAGTAGGGAGAGATGGTGCCTATAGTAGCAGTGGGGGGATAATAGCCTCTGGGAAGGGACTGAGGCTGTGGGATAGCAGGTATAGTAGGGAGTGATGGTGCCTATAGTAGCAGTGGGGGGATAATAACCTCTGGGAAGGGACTGTGGCTGTGGGATAGCAGGTATAGTAGGGAGTGATGGTGCCTATAGTAGCAGTGGGGGGATAATAACCTCTGGGAAGGGACTGTGGCTGTGGGATAGCAGGTATAGTAGGGAGAGATGGTGCCTATAGTAGCAGTGGGGGGATACTAGCCCCTGGGAAGGGACTGGGGCTGTGGGATAGCAGGTATAGTAGGGAGAGATGGTGCCTATAGTAGCAGTGGGATAATAGCCTCTGGGAAGGGACTGGGGCTGTGGGATAGCAGGTATAGTAGGGAGAGATGGTGCCTATAGTAGCAGTGGGGGGATAATAGCCTCTGGGAAGAGACTGTGGCTGTGGGATAGCAGGTATAGTAGGGAGAGATGGTGCCTATAGTAGCAGTGGGGGGATAATAGCCTCTGGGAAGGGACTGGGGCTGTGGGATAGCAGGTATAGTAGGGAGAGATGGTACCTATAGTAGCAGTGGGGGGATAATAGCCTCTGGGAAGGGACTGGGGCTGTGGGATAGCAGGTATAGTAGGGAGAGATGGTGCCTATAGTAGCAGTGGGGGGATAATAGCCTCTGGGAAGAGACTGGGGCTGTGGGATAGCAGGTATAGTAGGGAGAGATGGTACCTATAGTAGCAGTGGGGGGATAATAGCCTCTGGGAAGGGACTGGGGCTGTGGGATAGCAGGTATAGTAGGGAGAGATGGTGCCTATAGTAGCAGTGGGGGGATAATAGCCTCTGGGAAGAGACTGGGGCTGTGGGATAGCAGGTATAGTAGGGAGAGATGGTACCTATAGTAGCAGTGGGGGGATAATAGCCTCTGGGAAGGGACTGGGGCTGTGGGATAGCAGGTATAGTAGGGAGAGATGGTGCCTATAGTAGCAGTAGGGGGATAATAGCCTCTGGGAAGGGACTGTGGCTGTGGGATAGCAGGTATAGTAGGGAGAGATGGTGCCTATAGTAGCAGTGGGGGAATAATAGCCTCTGGGAAGGGACTGGGGCTGTGGGATAGCAGGTATAGTAGGGAGAGATGGTGCCTATAGTAGCAGTGGGGGGATAATAGCCTCTGGGAAGGGACTGGGGCTGTGGGATAGCAGGTATAGTAGGGAGAGATGGTGCCTATAGTAGCAGTGGGATAATAGCCTCTGGGAAGGGACTGTGGCTGTAGCTTTTAGGTACAATTCTGGGTAACATTGATTTATTCTGTTATTTATATAGAATTTGGCTTTCCAGTTAGTAACATGGTATTTTCCTTGCCATATGACGAGCTGCAGGGAGTTGTAATACAGTAATGACTGTAGGGTAGATACATAGTCTTCCAGAATCTCTAAAAATCCAAGAACCATTTAGCCTTTGAGGATATGTATCCCAGGCATCATTAAATTCCTGTGCATTTGTATTTATTCCTTCTATGCAGCTACCACCCATCCCTTGAAGCTATAAGTGCTTTTCATGTTGTGGGATTCGGCTTAATGCTGTCATTCCTCTGACTGGATTCTTTTGAATTCTTTCAGTCAGGCATATCATGTGCCTTTACCCATAGCAGTAGGCTCGCTGAGAATGCTGGGAAGTGCAGTCCGCTGTGGGTGAAATGAGAGTTGTGTTTTTCTTGCTAATGTACCAGTGTACTCGCCATGTCACATTTGGAAACGCCTGTGCTCCATTTCTGCCTGTGCGGCTGCCTGTAGATGCCCAAGCTTCAGTGGCTTTGCTAAATGGGCAGAGACAAGCGGTGAGGGTCAATGAACAATAACAGGGGGAATCTCTCCGCCTGACCCTGATGGCCTTTTATTGTGCTAATCCCACAGACCCCCGCACCAGTGCAGTCAGGAGAATAAACATCTTCCTTTGATCAAATCATAGCAGGGGCTTAATTTTATTTAATCGCCCTCTTTATTCCGCCTCCCTTATTACTTGCTATGCCCGCTACCAGCCGCTCTGCATAATCTGCTCTTGTTTCCTCTCTCTGCCTGTTGTTATTGCAGCTACAGGGTGCTGACGTCCTTATCTGGGTGTCTGGCTTCCATGATTGGATTTGTAGGGTTTTGTTCTCTCCCCTACATGGCGCCTCCTGGATAAGGGGCCACAGGCTACAAGCGGATGGTGTGAAGTGCGTTGTGCAACTAGGTGTTGGTTTGCCGGCGCTGATTCCGTTATAACATTTGACGCCTCTGGTGGGGAGGATGGAGTCTTGAGTACATAGGGACACACATTTGTAGGAGAGGTTGTTGGTGCTTCTCCTTTCTGTATAAATCTGTTCTGCAGTTGGGGTGAGTGCCCAACTAATGCTTATAGGTAATTACACACGGGAAACCTCCTCCAAAATGCCCCGTGGATCATTGCCCATAAAGTTTGTAAAGTGGCTTTAGTGGAAATTTCAACAGGCTCCTCTTTGTCCCAAATCTTATAGACCAAGATGCTGGCCATACTGGGGCAGATTTATACCAACTGCTCTCTGATACATATCTGTCCGAAAATTGTCCAATATTTATTGGGAAGGTTTGGAAATCCCTTCAGGCAGGAACTGCAGTGGCACTCGTGGTCCTTTCCCGACAGGCTTGTGCCCATTATGATCTTATTGCTTTAGTCAATTTGTCCCAGTGGCCAAATCCTGTCCTTATCCCCCCCCCAGGCATTAAGATTAGAGGGTATTATTTACATTTACTGGGACATTTTCCCCTTGCAACCAATCAGCATTTAGTTTTGGTCATTCTGTAGCAGCTAGAATGATGTAAACTAAGCTCTAATTGGTTATTGGTTGCTGTGTGTCAGCACTTTTGGCACTTAGATTATTTCAGCCGTTACTCACCGGCAAACTGCAGAAGAGCTTACAGTCTAATGGAGGTCTTCCAGGGAGGGCAGTGAAAGGTCCCAAGATAATGGGCCATACATGGACCGATCTTGTCGTACGAGATATTGGTGCGTATATGGTGGGAGATGACCAATAGCTGCGGGAAATATGGTAAATGTGTAACATGTATGGCCACCTTTAGGGAGAGGAGGAGGAGTGTGAAATCTCCATGTCCTTTTTTTTAGAATTCCAGGCAGAATTGAGGATTCTAAAGCCCCTCGATGCTTAACCCCCCCCCCTTCCATCTTAATCTTTGTGTTAGGGATGGAGATCAGAGCTCAAAGGGAAAGGGGAGGCAGGAGTCACAAGTGTGATGGATGGGTCAGCATGAGGGAAGGGGCAATTAGCGCACCGCTCTTTAGATCCCCCACGGAAAGTGAAAATAAAACAAACACAAACATAAAGTGATGCTGCTCAGGTGCTAAGCCCCTCACCTGCCGTGCATAAACCTCATTATGTGCCTGATTAGCAGCCTTAGAAACGGGGTTTAAGGTTATTTGCATATGTAATTGCCGTCAAAATCAGCGTCTGGCAGTATATAGTCTGTGCACCGCTGCTTCTGACTCCTGAAACAATGTAGCTGATCCACAGCTGGAGAGGAGAACAGCGTCTGGCAGTTTATAGTCTGTGCACCGCTGCTTCTGACTCCTGAAACAATGTAGCTGATCCACAGCTGGAGAGGAGAACTGATAACCAAAAGCTGCTTTCAATAGCAAATACATTTAGAAATAATTGCTTGGAATTAGGTTTTCTGTCATTATACACAATATACTTCCCCTTAAGAGCTTTCCTTTTTTTTTTTTGCCCCATTTTATTCAGGAGCCACTAAAGAGCTCACTAAATGGATACTGAAAGAAAAAGGGGTATCAAAGTGCTGTTTTATAGCCCCATAGTATTAAAGGGGTGCCGTGTGGGCCAACCCAGGGGCAGATTTGGGGGGACACTGTATTTTAAAGTTGGCTGATTGAAAGGCAATGTAATAACATTAATAATCAGCCCTTTAGCATCAGATTTTATGACAACCAAACCCTTTTCTGCTTGATGATTTCCAATCACAGCACACTGAGCATGTGCGGAGCCACTGACACTCAAAATGGCCTAATCAGATCCAAGTTTGGGAGCTGCTGGGAAAACTTTGAAGGCCTGGATCATTACTGTTATAGGGCTGCTGAACAGGGGGGTAACAATAGAGAAAGCAGCCCCCCATTGAGGATGGAGGGGTCTGGAATGCAGGGTCTGCTTTCTCCATTGTCGCCTATAAATGTCCGTGCAGAGAGTGTGGATTTATATGCAAGTGGGTGGAGCTACGGGGCTGGGAGGAGGTATTTTTGCAGGGGGGGGCTGGCGCAGAGTAGTTACGCCACTGTTGCTGAACCTCTGGCCTGGTACAGTAAGCTCAGTATATAAAATACATGAGGTACAGAATGGCTTAACCTATGCAAGCAAGATGGCAGCTCCAATTTGTATGTAAATGCAGCATAATGCGGAAGGGATTTCATAACTGAGCTTTCGTACAACGTTCAGGTTATTATTTTTATAATCCGCTCTCTGATGATAGGAAACATTTGGTTCGGATAAAAACCGAATAATAATTTATAAAACAACAAGCAACAATGGCGGCAGTGTCTCGGCTCGATTCACGGGTGGGTGGCAGCCTTTATATATTTCACGTAGAGGAATTTTATTTTGCTTTTATTTCCAGGTGTGATGGGGCCCGGCCAAAGGTGGTGGGGGCCCAATATTAAGAGCACTGCTGTCCAAGCTGAAGCTCTTGTTGTACTATAACTCCCAGAACCGTGCAGACTGCTGTTTTAGGCTGATGGCACACCGGGCGCTCCGTATGGCACTGCCATCTGACAGGGGAGGACCATTCTTAGGTGTATTTATTAACACTGACAAACATCACCAGTGATGTTTGTCTCCAATGTTAATAAATCCCCCCCCTAAATGTTGTTAAGAGGCTAATGGCCCATGGGAAGTTTCATATGGTGCTGAACAGTGGTGGCCACCACCATAATGCCCCACGTGCCACAGACCTTAGGGTGCTGGCAATATCAATGCCACCCCATGGACTCACCCTAATACATCTAATATTATCCACACTCTTGTTCTTTGAGAATCCTACCATGCACAACGCAAGGTTCAGGGTAGTAGCCCACTTACTTGCCCCTTGTATATCTTTATGTATTTATTGCACCTACTGGGAGCCAATTTAGGGGCCTCTCACTAGATAGCTTGCCTTTTAACCCCTTATGGCTGCCCTGCTGCACCTCAAGGGTTACTCCATTCTCCACGGAGGGGTGGATTTTGGCAGCCATTTATATAAGAGTTGAGCAACGCTGTGACCGCTGTGGGCCCGGACGTATTGTCTTTATGGAGACCACCCCGCTGAGGCCTTAGTGTCGCTGTTTTCATTTTTTTTGCACGTTTGGAGGTATTTGGACGCATTCCCTGCCAAATCTCTTTGGTCTCGTTTTCCCCCTTAGCCAAGTTGTTCTGGCAAAGCCCAGAGTTTGCACAGTGCAGAGGCAGCGAGAGGGGGAAACTGGCTTGTCGGTGAGACTGAGGGGCTCTGTGTGCTGTTCTGCTGTGAGTTCAGCAGCCGGGGCCTGTGGGTAATTAATCACAGGCAGGTTGACAGGCACAGAGTGTAGCTCTGGTCTGGGGTAGACATGGGCCTGGCATTTTTTTTTTGGGGGGGGGTGACAAGAAACAGACCCTGATCCGACTTGGGAAAGATCTTGCAATTAGGCCTGTGCTTGGTGCAGGCTGCACTCAGTCGAGTTACAGACTTCTCCTAGGAAGTTCATAAAATGTAAAAGTCAAAGAATGTGCTGGGAGGGAGGGTGGTTGCAGCGTTTAGCCCTCTCCTATGTGCCTGCAGCGTCGCATCAGGGAGGTGCAAGTGCAATATTGCGACTCCTGAGCAATTGTACAGCTTCTGAGTAATGTAGCAGCCAACCTGCCATAGTCCTGACACTGCCTCTCTGTTTGACCACTAGGTGTGCTGTTGCATTAGTCTCTATGGTGCGGCTCTCTGCCAGGGTAAGTATTATGGCAGCTCCCACTTACATATTACAGAATAAGTGTTTGCATTTACTTCTTGTGAATTAACCTTATTAAAAGCCTGTATAATTGCAACTTATTAACTACTCCTACTGTATTTTCCTATTAGCAGAACGGGCATAACACAATGGAACTGAGCTCTTTTTTTTATTATTATTGTTAAATGCCTGACCCACCTGGATTAAAAACCAGATTTTCGTGCCCTTGTAAATCACAGAACGATGTCCCTTTCAGCTCAGTAAGTCATGAAAACAATGGCAGGGGAGGCCGGATAGCTGGGAACGAAGGCGCCGGGAATGGGGCGAGACAGTTACTTGGAGCAGCAGCGCAGGGGGAATTACCTACCATGAATTAGGGGTAAAATCATGTGACACTTTAATGATGTGCCAGAAATTGTAGCCTCGTGCTGAGGCCGCTGTGTTTAGGGGTTATTCTCCCACAAAATGGGGCAGGCACATCTATTGTGTATCATGTATCCCCCCTACAATAAAGCTGCTTGCCTGCTAGAGCAATATAGGGATGTGGATGCAGCGTGAATGTTGGATGTTAATACTCGGCCATCCTGGGCAGGATAGGGTTACACAGGGGCAGAGAGAAATATCACACACACACACATATAATATATATTTCCTGCATTGGAAATATATATTATATGTGTGTGTGTGTAATATTTCAGACATAAAGGATATTTTTGGGCCCCGACCACTAGTTTTGTATTTGATTTATCAGCATTTTACTCCCCTCCTGGCCATGTATTTGTCTTGCTTGTTTAACCAACAACAGCAGCAATGGCTAATGATAGGATCATGATAGGGGGCCTAAGAAGACATAGAGGGTCCAACAACATGCCAATGGTGTTCTTGCCAGGTGGATGGTTATTAGCCATAACACATGGGTTATTAAGCCACTGACTCAGTCTGGAATGGCCCATTCGGCCCACCTTTAGCTTCTTAGGTCAGTGATTGGATGAGCCAGATGATACATGCAGTTCCATTGTACACAAGCTAACACAAGGGCAGAGCAAATGTTGATCATGGGGGGCTAGCTGCTTTGGTCACATGTTCGGGCACGTGACCTGCAAATTCTGTCAAGACTGGCCCAGTTGTGGCCTGAAGGAAATTATTATCTTTTAATCCTATTAAGAACGAGAAATGGCTTGCATTTAGTTCAACAAAATGCGAGAAGACCTATCCATGATATGGGGACGGAAATCCCTGCAAAGCAAAACCAAATGTGTTTATAGATAAACAGAATGGGGAAATACAGACCGAGTGAACATCCTGTGTATATGCCCACGGGGCATTCTCAGCTTCTGGTGCAATTTGCCCTTTAATGCCCGGAGTGGTACCTAGTTAAACCCTTCATTCCTTAACTGTGAGTAACGTGAGAGTCACTGCTGTTATTCTGTTATTGTACCTGAGGGGAGATTGCAGTAAATCCTCATTGTCCCTCCCAGGTATCACCCTTGTCCCACAGATTTGCTGCCTAAATTAAATATATATATATATATATAATATATAATGCCTGCACACTGTGCCCAGTCCTGCATAAGGGCTGCTTAGGTTTACGGGTTTATACGGGCGACAACCTGCTTCTTTCATATAGATGCTGAGGTTGAAAAAAGACACGCTGACAAGTCTTGTATTACCCAGATCCTATTCCCGTGTAGCCACAGTTCTCTATGGAATATAAGCAAGCTGTATTGTTTAACTGGCTTTTTTTTTTAAAGTAAACAGCTCACACTTATTGCCAAGAGCATGTGGTAACAATAACACTTTATAAAATACAATGTATTTATAGTGTCTGACATATTCACGCAGAAAACATTAGAGCAAGAAAATGTGTCCATGTGGTTGGGTTTTTTTTCGCTACATTAAAGCCCTTATGTAGCTGGATCACTTAATGCGCTTTATAGGGGGACTCCACCCAAAGGATAATTCTAAGCATCTTTCCAGTAGATAAATAAATGGAATATTTCAATGGCTTTTAAAGTTTAACAGATCCTAAACAGTGTTGGGGGTTGTTTGCAGTACTAGGAAGGAACATGTGAGATAGGTCGTTGGTCAAGTTATTCCCATATGGATACAAATCAGCCAATCAGTTGATCGGTCATGGTACATTTTAAAGACCCCTGAACCCTTGACTTTTCCTGCTGAGCCCAAGAGAATATCTACACTGGGATATTCTAGCTGTATCTCCCAGTTCAGGCTATGAGAATACTTAGGAATGTCTTTACTCTGCTGGGTTCCATAAATTACTTCAGGCTCATTTGATCATTTGACCCCCCCAAGGGATCTCAATGACGAGGGGTAAGTCCTTGATCTGATGGTAAAATCAATCCTGCCCAATTAACATCTGCCCATTTAATGGAAATAAATGGGCAGACCCAAGTGCTGTTACTGGCTCAGCTTGCAGTTTCATCTTTACCAACCCTGTCCAGGCTATGAGAATATTTAGGAATCACATTTACTCTGGTGGGTTCCATAAAGGTCCTAAGCGGGCCATGCATTATAAGATCCACTTGTTTGGGCAATATCAGGCTGGTCTGACTGTTTGGACCTAGGAATCACAACGCTGGAGGGTACAGGCTGTTGGGGTGAGGACTGCATCAATGAGCTGATCCAGTCCTCGTCCAACAGGAAAATCAAACCTGGACAACTTCTGGAAGATTTTGAGTCTCATATTAGTTGGGTAGGCCTGTTGGAGGGCCCCATACACGGGCAGATAAGCTGGCTAATGGGGCTGAAGGGCCTGAATCAGCAGCTCAAATCTGCCTGCGTATGGCCACCTTAAATCTGCCTCTCCGTGGCCACCTTCCATGGTGCAATTAGGAAGCTTGTGGCCTGAGACAATGGCAGCGTAGGCAAAGCTTAAACTGCATGCTGAGCCAACAAAAGCATCTTGGGTAAAACAAAAAAAGGGAAAATTAATCCTATATTTCCATTAACCAATTAACAAAGGGAATCTATATCAATAGCCCCGTGGGCATTAAATATAGCATGTTACTGCTTGGGGGGGCATTACAGAGTTCTTTCTGTTCTACAGTTGGGCTGCACAGTGTGGAACTTGGCTCCTAGACTACCAGAAAGAATGGAAAAGGTATTTATTTTTGCCCTGCAGTAAGGGAAGGTCTTAGGTTTCCTCTGGCAGCAGAGAGGAGAGGCGGCAGCCTCCAGGCCCATATTCACTTCAGTGCACAAGGGAATTCGTGAGACTGGAGGGTGAGAAATTGCTGAAATGTATTTATGAGGTGCGAACAAAGAACTTCATCTTCTGGTGTAGAGCGATGTAGAGCATTTGGGGGTTAAATAGCAAGGCTTCCTAGAAATTAAACGTTTAAGGCTTTTTTGGTGCCACTTAAATCTGAAACTCAAAATTTGTATTTTGTTTCACCGCTGGACTGCGAACAATGAGTGGGACTTGGGTTCAACCCTCTACATGTGGTCAGGTTTCTCTTGGCTGGACAATTGCCTCTGTGTGGCACCTCCTGGGCCTGTGGATTCAGTTCTTGGGTGCAGGGTACCCTTTGGATCCAAGTATTGGTCCTGCTTACACAATCATATTGGCCATGTTTGGCCCACTACTTGGGTGGTCAAAGCAGACTTTGCAAACTGTGTTAAAGAAACAGATCTTACTTTTCAGTGCTGATGGGTTCAATTGTGCCCATACACGGGCAGATTTTGGTTGCTGATTCAGCCTCTGTTTACTGAGGCTTGCATCCCTTTCATTCTTCCTGAGCTCCCAAATAACAACATGAATAGAGTTTGAGTGGGCAGGCCGAATGGACCTCTATCCTCTTTCCTTTCATGAACCATAGGCTTATTAATGGACCTACCACAAAAGAAACTCCATTGTATCATAGTGCTTTATTGGTGTCTATTGTGTCTGTGTTTGTAGGCAAATAGAGGCAATACATATGGACGCTTGTAGAACCTGAAAAGCTTTCTAGGAAACTCCACGGGAGTGGTACTGTAGGGGCTTTGAATGCTTTGATGATATTGGTGGCTTTTGGAATGTTCTTGGGTTTGACCAATAAAAAAGGAACCCTGTGGCTTTTGGTTGCCATTAATATTCTGTATGTCCTGTTGGACACATTCCTGGGCATGTTTTTTCCATGTTTAGTAGATTCCATCTTGCTGGACATCATCAGTTCATCATTAGGTCCATAATCCTGGGACCTTTGGAGTGCATCACTTTCCCCAACATTATTTGTTGAAAGACATCTCCAGTTAAGCCTAAATAGTCAGTATGTTGGTGTATGAGATGCTGGAATGCGTGATCCCAGTTGGTGGTTTGTTCCATGGACAGAACACAGGAGTTATAGATTTATTAGTAAGCGTTATAGCCTTCTGCAAGCTTCTCCAACTTGGTCCTTGGTAATGGATGTGGCCCGCCAAGAAATGTGGCTACTGTTATGTTGAGGTGCTCCATGGGTGTCTTTGTTTGACCTCATTTTATTATCCAGCCCCTAAACATGTGGACTGCTTACTGCAGTGGTGGTTGGACTTTTTCAGTTCAAGTCCCACTTGGAGGTCCAACTTTGTTTCCCCCTTAGCTCATAATAAGGTTATGAGCCAAACGATCCAATTAGCCCTATATTGCTCCCACCTTAGGTGGGCATATCGAAAGAAGATCCGCTTGTTCTATTACCTCAGTGGTACATGGAGCGTGTGTATATCTACATTTAGTAGGTGTGGGGCGCCTTGGCCGTATCAGGGAGTTGTCCAGTCCTGTTTTATTACTAACAAAGTAGTAAAAGTATCATTGTAGCGCTCCCGCCTCTGTGCTTGCATTGTAGTAAATGTATCATAGTGCCCATCCCAGCTCCATACTTAAACACTCATACACAGGCGAAGCGGGGGAACACAATGGCAAAATCCTATTGACACAGGGAGCTTACAAAAGCCGAGTCTCCAGAGACGAAGTGCAAACACAGCCACCTGGGCAGTAACATTCCACAACGTTTCTTCTTTTCACCTTTTCATAAAGGAGGCTTTTGACTATTGTAACACATGGGCCTTTGTGCCTTTTGTGGCAGTTTGCTGGAGCATGTTGTGTGTTTGTGGAGGTATATGTGTGTGTGTGTGCTTAGCGGTTGGAATGTGGCGATGTTCTTACAATTACAATTAATTGGCTCCTTTCTCCGGGTAGGTATGCTAGGCTGGGGCTTAAATATAAACATGTGCGCTCTGCGCACCCCTGGATCTTGCATGCCTGCAATTGGGCTCTTAGGGAGTTTGGGCAGCACATGTAGAGTTATTATTTTCCTTTATGTTTATAGTGCTGATGTATTCCACAGCACTGTGCAGAGATTATGCATTATTCCCATCAGTCCCTGCCCCAATGGATCTTATAATTTAGGGTTCCAATCACATTCACAATCCCTAGGGTCAGTTTATTTTTAGAAGCCTGTAGAAGTACCTGGAGGAAACCAACCCAGACACGGGGAGGGCGTACAAACTCTGTGTGCATAGTGCCTTGGTTGGAATTGAACCCGGGACCCCAGTAGCAGCTGTGCATGCTGGGGTAGGAAGGAGAAGTACATACAAATATAAGTGTCCTGCAGCAGGATTGGTTGGTTCCATCATAAAGTTATTTCCTTGGCTGTGAGATTGTGCATTCAAGCCTTCTTACTTGGTAAAGCCATGCAAGAATTCTAACACTATAACCACAATAACAAAACCACCAGGGGGCACTGTTTTAATAGAGCTACCCAGAATGCTCGGGACCTGGGGTTTTCCGGATAAGGGATCTTTCCATAACTTGGATCTCCATACCTTGAAAATAATTGAAACTGTAAATAAACAAAATAGGAATAATTATATCTTAGTTGGGATCAAGTACAGGTACTGTTTTATTATTACAGAGAAAAGGGAATCATTTAACCATTAAATAAACCCAATAGGGCTGTTCTGCCCCCAATAAGGGGTAATTATATCTTAGTTGGGATCAAGTACAGGTACTGTTTTATTATTACAGAGAAAAGGGAATCATTTAACCATTAAATAAACCCAATAGGGCTGTTCTGCCCCAATAAGGGGTAATTATATCTTAGTTGGGATCAAGTACAGGTACTGTTTTATTATTACAGAGAAAAAGGAATCATTTAACCATTAAATAAACCCAATAGGGCTGTTCTGCCCCCAATAAGGGCTCTGGCACACGGGGGAGATTAGTCGCCCGCGATTAACTCCCTGTTCGCGGGCGACTAATCTCCCCGAGTTGCCTACCCCTGCCATCCCACCGGCGAACATGTAAGTCGCCGGCGGGATGGCAGACGCGGCGGGGCAATTTCAGGGAATCGCCGAAAAAGACTCGCGAGTCTTTTTCGGCGATTTGCGCGAAATCGCGCTGCCGCGTCTGCCATCCCGCCGGCGACTTACATGTTCGCCGGTGGGATGGCAGGGGTAGGCAACTCGGGGAGATTAGTCGCCCGCGAACAGGGAGTTTTATCGCGGGCGACTAATCTCCCCCGTGTGCCAGAGCCCTAAGGGGTAATTATATCTTAGTTGGGATCAAGTACAGGTACTGTTTTATTATTACAGAGAAAAGGGAATCATTTAACCATGAAATAAACCCAATAGGGCTGTTCTGCCCCCAATAAGGGGTAATTATATCTTAGTTGGGATCAAGTACAGGTACTGTTTTATTATTACAGAGAAAAGGGAATCATTTAACCATTAAATAAATCCAATAGGATTGTTCTGCCCTCAATAAGGGGTAATTCTATCTTAGTTGGGATCAAGTACAAGGGACTATTTGATTGCTACAGGGAGATCCTATATAATGGGTTTCCGCATAACAGGTCCCTATACCCATTCGTTTAGTTTTAGGGAAAAAACACCTTTATATTAAAATATAATCTGTTTAATAGGCTCCCCGTGTATCGGGTTTGTAAGCGTGAATGGGTTAAGCGCGGAGCTGTTTGCACAAGAGATGGGAGTATGTAACCGGGCTGGAACAGAATAATCCATTTATTTTTTATGTCATTTTGTGGGGCCCCCGCTAAGTTTTTGTGTGCGTTGAGTGAGAAAGAAAACCTTGATTTGGCCGGCCCGGCCTCCGAATATTGGCACAAGCCGTAAATATGCCTTTATGGAAGGAGCAAGTTTCGGCTTGCGTTTGTATAAAGGGAATGTTTGTGTAAGTGTTGTTTTTATAGGCCAATGTTTATTTAAGTTTTCAGTCGTAATGGGAGAGGATTTTTTTTTTTTTATGGGAGACTGTTTTTCCCCCCTTTTTAATTTAAAAAATTAACTTTTTAAAAAGAAAAAAAAAGTGGGGGCAGGATCTGGAGGTGCCACGGGGTTTATAATTGTTTAACGTCGACGGATGTGTGTTCCGTAAAGTCTGGGTTTAATCACTGGTTAATTTCCTTAAAAAGAGTCTTTTTTTTTTTGTTTCGTATTTGTTTTGGCATATTTGAATATATTTTTTTTTTTCTTCGAGTGACTTCTGGCGTCTGGGCCTCATTTAAAAAATATTGCGGCAGAGGTTCCCTCCGTCCTGCGGAATTAGTATAAATACAAATATATCACGACTGTAAAACAAGGAATGGCTGCAGTTATGTGGAATGTGGGGGGGACTTGCACACAACACAAAATAATAGCACCAAATGGAAAGCGGGTTCCAGTTAGGGATCGGAGGTTACACGGAAAAGAATGTATGCGTCACGGAGGGCCGGGCTCTGAATTGGGGTCCCCATCTGTAGAGTTAAGGTGGCTATACACGTTACGATGCGCTCGCTTTGCGCCAGTCGCCAAGCGAGTGGATCTTCTCCCGATATCCCCACCTACGGGTGGGCGATATTGGGTGAATTTAGGCTAATTCGGTTTTAACATTAGAACTAGAATTGGAACTAGAATTAGAACACCAGTAATAGGCGCAGTCGGTTCGGGGGCCGTATCGACGAGCCAATGCGGTACCTGATCCAAATAAATTTTTTAACCTGCCCGATCGATATCTGGCTGATTTCAGACCAGTCGGGTATGTGCCCCTACATGGGCCGATAAGCTGCTGAATCGGTCTAAGGGACCTATATTGGCAACTACAATTTAGATCTTATAATTAAACTTTATTGTTAATGGCTAGTATTATATGCACAGGGGTCCCAATAAGTCTGAGCTACGGCTCAGAGGATCTCTGCTGATGCAGGCACCTGGTTAATATATGCACAGGGGCCCCAGTAATACTGGGTCAATGCTTAGTTCAAAGAAGCTGTTCGGATGCAGGCAACTAGTTTATATGCACAGGGGCCCCAGTAATGCATACACAGGGGGCCCAGTAATGCATACACAGGGGACCCAGTAATACTGGGTCAATGCTTAGTTCAAAGAATCGGTGCTGATGCAGGCATCTAGTTAATATATGCCCAGGGGCCCCAGCAATATATACACAGGGGCCCCAGGAAGGTTGGACCCCCAGTGCAGAGGATCTCTGCTGATGCAGGCACCTAGTTAATATATGCCCAGGGGCCCCAGCAATATATACACAGGGGCCCCAGCAATACTGGGTCAATGCTCAGTTTAAAGAATCTGTGCTGATGAAGGCACCAAGTTAATAAATGCACAGGGGACCCAGTAAGGCATACACAGGGACCCCAGGAATGTTAGACCCTACTGCTCAAAGGATCTCTGTTGGTTCAGGCACCTGGTTAATATACGCACAGGGGCCCCAGTAATGTTGGGTGCAGGCACCTGGTTAATATACGCACAGGGGCCCCAGTAATGTTGGGTGCAGGCACCTGGTTAATATAAGCACAGGGGCCCCAGTAATGTTGGGTGCAGGCACCTGGTTAATATACGCACAGGGGCCCCAGTAATGTTGGGTGCAGGCACCTGGTTAATATATGCACAGGGGCCCCAGTAATGTTGGGTGCAGGAACCTGGTTAATATAAGCACAGGGGCCCCAGTAATGTTGGGTGCAGGAACCTGGTTAATATAAGCACAGGGGCCCCAGTAATGTTGGGTGCAGGCACCTGGTTAATATACGCACAGGGGCCCCAGTAATGTTGGGTGCAGGCACCTGGTTAATATATGCACAGGGGCCCCAGTAATGTTGGGTGCAGGCACCTGGTTAATATATGCACAGGGGCCCCAGTAATGTTGGGTGCAGGCACCTGGTTAATATATGCACAGGGGCCCCAGTAATGTTGGGTGCAGGCACCTGGTTAATATATGCACAGGGGCCCCAGTAATGTTGGGTGCAGGCACCTGGTTAATATATGCACAGGGGCCCCAGTAATGTTGGGTGCAGGCACCTGGTTAATATACGCACAGGGGCCCCAGTAATGTTGGGTGCAGGCACCTGGTTAATATATGCACAGGGGCCCCAGTAATGTTGGGTGCAGGCACCTGGTTAATATATGCACAGGGGCCCCAGTAATGTTGGGTGCAGGCACCTGGTTAATATACGCACAGGGGCCCCAGTAATGTTGGGTGCAGGCACCTGGTTAATATATGCACAGGGGCCCCAGTAATGTTGGGTGCAGGTACCTGGTTAATATATGCACAGGGGCCCCAGTAATGTTGGGTGCAGGCACCTGGTTAATATATGCACAGGGGCCCCAGTAATGTTGGGTGCAGGTACCTGGTTAATATATGCACAGGGGCCCCAGTAATGTTGGGTGCAGGCACCTGGTTAATATATGCACAGGGGCCCCAGTAATGTTGGGTGCAGGTACCTGGTTAATATATGCACAGGGGCCCCAGTAATGTTGGGTGCAGGTACCTGGTTAATATATGCACAGGGGCCCCAGTAATGTTGGGTGCAGGCACCTGGTTAATATATGCACAGGGGCCCCAGTAATGTTGGGTGCAGGTACCTGGTTAATATATGCACAGGGGCCCCAGTAATGTTGGGTGCAGGTACCTGGTAAATATATGCACAGGGGCCCCAGTAATGTTGGGTGCAGGTACCTGGTTAATATATGCACAGGGGCCCCAGTAATGTTGGGTGCAGGCACCTGGTTAATATATGCACAGGGGCCCCAGTAATGTTGGGTGCAGGCACCTGGTACCAATGTTCTGCAGACAGCACGCTTGCTATTAAAGGGCAGACTCCACCCAAAAACCTGTTTGTTACATAATGAAAGAAAATGTACATTGGAAAGTAAGTTAGTGATTGCGCTTGCAAAGGAGAGCCGCGTTTGTTTATCCCTTTCTGTTCTCTCCATCGGACTCTTTAGCAGAAGTCTGTTCTCTTCCATGTCCGTCAGCTGGATTCTGCAACATTGCTTCAGGAGTCAGAAGCAGCAGTGCAGCCAGACAGATACTGCCTTCAGCAGCAATTGCATTTTCAAATAATAAGGCTGGTAGTACATGGGGAGATTAGTCGCTTTGGGCAACTTCAGAGAACTGAACCAAAGCCATCCCAGCGGCGAATCACACTTTTGCCGGTGGGAAGGCATTTCTGGTGCAACGACTAATCACCCCATGTACCACCAGACTTAAACAGTAAATAAAAATACAATTAATGCATACAAAAAAAGATTTCTTACACCATGCAAAAAAAGACAAGTGAATTAAAGGAGTATTATACTGATCAGTTATGGATGGAGCTCTTTTGTGCACAGTCAGTATTTCAATGGAGCTATTAAATGCCGATCCATAAATATCATTAGCGGTAGATAAGTACAACTCCCTGTGCAGAACGAGCTTTGCCAATATGTGTCACTGGGTATTTATAGAAAAATAAATCCATAAACCCTACTTATAAACTGGGTGTGTTTTCTATGGAATAAAAACAGTGAAAGTCACAGTCCCGTAAAGCACGTTGAGGGCAATGGCACACAATGCGTTTTGCTGCCCTCTTGATTTCTAGTTTGGGTGGAGCAGGCTGCAAAATGCTCATTAATACCCATAGTCCTCTCTAGCAGGGTCAGCGTGATTACCTCAATTGTTTATGTATAAATATATGTATATATAGAAATTGTGCCAGCTGCAAAACACGTGTGCCATTGAAAGAATGAGTAAACATCTTTGAATAGGGTCAATCTAGGGTTTAGAGTTCCAACCCTGGTGGGCCCCAGCCTTAGTGGGCTCTAGCCAAGGACAATACCCATCAGCCCTTTCTTATTTCCACCATTGGTCTATACGAAACCTACTCCATTTAGCGCTGGCTACTTGTTAGAGTACTCCCTCAATGTCAGGTTCTTTGATGGGACCTAGGTGGCCTAGTCGGAAAGTGTTTATGAACAACCTGCTACTTATTAGTAAGACCATCCCTAGGAACTTTCTAATGCTCTGGTTGGCTACAGGTTTTTTCCTGCCCTTCCCAATACAAAGCTTCTTCTATACAAAGAGCAAATAATCAGTGAAATAAGCCTTAAGGTTAATGGATCAATAGTGGTCAAAATGGCCCGTGTGTCATAGGTGTAACTCATAGCAATGAGCCCTACTCTCGGGAGATAAGCAGTGGCATCTAAGGTGAGATGGATTCCAGCTCTGATATAAAGTGAGCTCTGTCTAGTAAATACCAGAAGGAAAATAAGCATTTATTCATCTCTTCTTGGCATCCCACTCACGTATTTCCCCTCTTCGTACCTGGGGACGTTCGGTGTGAGCCTCGAGCATTCTAACCCATACATATCCACGTTTAACGGTTTGAATGCAAATCTTATTGCTCATGAAAGCAGTATCTGTCTTGTAGATTGTAAGCTCTTTTGGGCAGGGCCCCCTTCACCTCTTGTATCGGTTATTGGTTGCTTTATATGTTACTCTGTATGTCCAATGTATGTAACCCACTTATTGTACAGCGCTGCGGGATATGTTGGCGCTTTATAAATAAATGTTAATACAAGGTATAGGACCCGTTATCCAGAATGCTCGGGACCAAGGGTACTCCGGATAAGGGGTCTTTCCATAATTTTGATCTTCATACCTTAAGTCTACTAAAAAACCATTAAAACATTAATTAAATCCAATAGGATTGTTTTGCATCCAATAAGGATTAATTATATCTTAGTTAGGATCAAATACAAGGTACTGTTTTATTATTACAGAGAAAAGGGAATCATTTAACCATTAAATAAACCCAATAGGGCTGTTCTGCCCCCAATAAGGGGTAATTATATCTTAGTTGGGATCAAGTACAGGTACTGTTTTATTATTACAGAGAAAAGGGAATCATTTAACCATTAAATAAACCCAATAGGGCTCTTCTGCCCCCAATAAGGGGTAATTATATCTTAGTTGGGATCAAGTACAGGTACTGTTTTATTATTACAGAGAAAAGGGGATAATTTAACCATTAAATAAACCCAATAGGGCTGTTCTGCCCCCAATAAGGGGTAATTATATCTTAGTTGGGATCAAATACAAGGTACTGTTTTATTATTACAGAGAAAAAAGGAATTCAATTTTAAAAATCCTAATTATTTGATTATAATGGAGTCTATGGGAGACAGGCTTTCCGTAATTCGGAGCTTTCTGGATAATGGGTTTCCGGATAAGGGGTCCGATACCTGTAATAATAATAATAATCTGTCTGGCTCTTTATATTCTCTGCACTGCTGGTTCTGAGTTCTGAAACAACGCAGCAGAAGCTGGCTTCTTATTTGACCTGGGGGAGAGCTGACTGCTGCTACTGTGTTTTTATTTTGACCATTGTGTTTGTGATGGGGACCTTCGATTGTAAGCTCTGCTGGGGGAATATGGCGGAGATATATAAATTAAGAGTATAATAAAAATGAATGTGAGGTGATTTTTAGCTGAACAAATCTGTGATCTCCAACAAAATGAATAAGGGGCAATTCCAGATGTTTAGTGGGCAAAACACCCTGAATTGCCCCATGTGCCATTGCTCTTCTACTGGCACAAAGGTGGCTGGGTTTCTGTGCACACACGGGAAGCTAAGTCCTTCTCGTCCCGGCCGGGGTGGGTTGGGGGGGGGGGGGGTTGAGTTTGGCTTTGCAGCTGTAAAAACACTGGAAGAACCTACAGCAGTTTTCTCACTTTCTCTGCAAACAAGAGCCCACAGAACTTGAAAAGACCGTTCCATTCGCAGAGATGTAGGGTCCAGCCCAGGAAAGCGAGCAGGCGTTGCACTCAGTTCCAGGCACATTTAAGAACACGGGGGCTTTTTTTTTTTTTACATTTTTTTTTTGCCAACAGCAGATTTGCAAAGATTTGAATATGGATTTTTCTCTGACCACATGCTGTAGGATTTATAGGCTTTCTGAAGGATTCACTGCTTTAAATTGCATCACTAAGTCCCTGCTATTTCCTCGACGACAGCTGAGCTTTATAGGTTCGCACACTTACACGGGCACACGTGGGTGCACGCGCAGGGCTCCTCTAGTGTGCCCCCTGAACTGGGTGCTCTTGGATGTTTTGAGGTGGAAAAAGATATTCCCTACTATTCCATATTCCCTTTGGTTTCCTATAGGCTGTGTGTGCGGAAATATCTTGTGTCTATTTGTGCCGAAGTCTGAGCAACTGCTGAATTGTGTGTGCACCCTAAAGCTGGCCATACACGTTCAGATTTTAGCCGTCTTGCGAAGAATGTTTTAGTCTAACTAACATTCAGACTGAAATTGTAGGATAAAGCCCTAAAAATAACAATAGTTGGCAGACACCAATTGTACGAAAGTGACTTCCATTTTAGGTCCCCCAAGGATATTGTCCGATACATAAAACATGCACAGATTTTATCTTAAGCCAACTGAAATTTTCTAACCTGTCCCATATAGTAAACGACCAATCATCATGATACGAAAATTATGGGGATGATAGTTCTGAGCCCACACACGGTCTGAAAATTTTAGTGGAACGTGTATGACGAGCTTAAGTCTTCTCTGTGCCCTTATGGTGTGAAAACTATAGAGCCAAGCAGGAAGAGTGGTCATAACAAGTTGGCCTCTCCACGGGGCCTTCTTGAAAGTGTGCCCAACTTATTTGTACATCAGGCAGATATCTATTGGACAAGTTAGAAATCCTGTAGGCAAGGACCCCATAAACCTGTCGATGTGGCCCAATGCGTGTGTTAGCCTGGGGTACTAATGACTAGATCTGCCCAATGTGTGGGTGGCCAAATCAGGCAAAGATCCACTCGTTTGAAGACTTTGCCAAATAAGTAGATCTTATAAGTGTATGGCCAGTGTTACATGTTGTGTTTTCTAAGCTCTAGCACATTCAGTAGAACTCTCAGAACCCAATGGCACCTGTAGGCCCAATACAGTCTCCTTCCCACACCTGATTATAAAGTGGACATGATGGAAAATTCCAAGGGTTTGGTCAGTGGACATTGTTGGAAACCAATAGCTCTGCAGTGCCCCCCCCCCCCCCCCCCCCCAGGATCTAATGTATTGATCTGTTGGCTGAATGTTGGGTGCCAAAATCAAGTAGCAGTTCTTTCTGGGTATGGCCTGGCCACTTCTGTAGATGAAATCTTCCAATGGAAGGGGTGGGAGTCGTGATCAGGTAGGAGGGTGTAATTCGTGTTTTGTGAAGGCTACCAATGGCTGTTCATAGGAGAGTTTATAACTATAATTATATATTACAATTGGTCTCTCTTTGGGTAATGGAAGCCTCATCCAACCTTTATATTTCTTCACTAAATATTTAGGCATTAACCCTAGTGGGGTGATTCTCCACAAAAATCCTTACAGCTTGTTGGGGGTGGCAGCTTTCTCTATACCTGAGATCTGAACCCTTTCTCAGGGAAACGCTGCAGGCCACATCGGCAGTAAAGAGGCAAATCACAGGTTTTTTTTCCCTGATATGTGTCAAGTGTTAAAAAACAGGTTTAGAGAAAAAAAAAAGGAGGTCAGGGCTCATTTTCTTGGGAACAAGTTAAAAAATATATGTATCAGCAGCCAGCTGGAGGAGAACATCTACATTGTTTCAGGAGTCAGAACCAGCGAACAGAGAGGGGAGGGAAGTGAAATTGTGGGTTGGTGCCACATTTCTGTGCTAACGATGCAGATTTCATGTTTCTGGAGTGGGGGAATTTTTATCGTGGCAATGCGGTAAATAAGCCATAGTCAGTGTAGTTTGCTGGACTTCACCGGGCAGCAGTGCAGCCGAACAATGGCGCTGGTAGCTCATTGCACTTTATTTTGAATTTTTCAGAAATGATTCGCTTACAGCTGGTTAACGCCTGTCCTGACGGGGCGGCTCACAAAAGCACTTTGTTTGGCTTCATTACATTGGTCTTTGGATCGGTAACCTTAGGTAGCAGTCCTGACATTTCCATGACATTAAAATTTAAGCTGAGCAGATTAAAGAAAAACAAATTCTTATCCGCCGCTCGCTTGCCTTTAAAGGGATACCGTCCCGTATGTGCCGGCACCACAGTTCAGGTAGAAAATTCTGCCTTTATACCACTGTAAGGAAAACCTTTAAGGGCCACAGTAGCCTTCAAAATTTATACCAGAATTCTTCTTAATAGGAATGCCTATGTCCTCCACGATTTATGGTATCCCCTTTTTACAGGTCATGAGAAAGCCTAGAGACTTGTCCCTGCTATGGAAAGTGCCATTAACAGCCATGTTTGGCTAGACACACCCCCATAATATCAAACCACACCCACTGGACTTCTAGGGAACTGTCACTGCTGGCTTTTTATAATGGCATGCATAATAAAATATGAGAAGCCTGTGGCCAATCAGGTAGTCTCTTATAAAAGTGATTCAGATTGTCCCAAAGAACTTGCAATCAAAACAGGTATAAATGAAGTGCCCCTTGTGGTTTGGCGGGGAATTATCAGTCACATTCCCTATTAGTGACTATGCTGATGTCTCCTTTGCAGGTCTCCCGGGCAGGGAGCGGGACCCGCAGTTCCTGGGACCTCCCATTGATACGTGCGGCTCATGCTTGCGCACAGCTGGACAGATGGGGATGTCCTTAGTGTGGCGTTCGGGGAAAGCAGGAGGAGGCGGCCACGCTGACAGAATGCTGGTACTCGTGCTACTTGGGTTGCTTCTGGTCAGCCGAACAATAGCCCGGCCATCTTACCACATGGCGGAGGATACCACTTCTGAACCCGAAGGTAGGATGCAAAATGGATTCAGGCGCTAAATATATTGTGGGGAAAAACATAATCCTGTATATATAACTCCTCCCATGTATTCAGAAATGGACTTGATATGTCACAGTATCCGTGCACCCATAGTTGGGCAGATATTTGTTGTTGTTGCTTTTTCCAAGTGCTCAGGAGATGATTAGGGTTTGCTGTGAATTTTGACTTTAAACTTAGCTTTCCTTAATTGTTTGGATTGTCAGCTTGTGGCCCAGGCCACCCTCTATAAAGTGTATTACATTCTTGCTATCCCACCGTCCCTTCCCAGAGGCTATTATCCCCCCACTGCTACTATAGGCACCATCTCTCCCTACTATACCTGCTATCCCACAAGCCCAGTCCCTTCCCAGAGGCTATTATCCCCCCACTGCTACTATAGGCACCATCTCTCCCTACTATACCTGCTATCCCACAGCCACAGTCCCTTCCCAGAGGCTATTATCCCCCCACTGCTACTATAGGCACCATCTCTCCCTACTATACCTGCTATCCCACAGCCACAGTCCCTTCCCAGAGGCTATTATCCCACTGCTACTATAGGCACCATCTCTTCCTACTATACCTGCTATCCCACAGCCCCAGTCCCTTCCCAGAGGCTATTATCCCCCACTGCTACTATAGGTACCATCTCTCCCTACTATACCTGCTATCCCACAGCCACAGTCCCTTCCCAGAGGCTATTATCCCCCCACTGCTACTATAGGCACCATCTCTCCCTACTATACCTGCTATCCACAGCCCCAGTCCCTTCCCAGAGGCTATTATCCCCCCACTGCTACTATAGGCACCATCTCTCCCTACTATACCTGCTATCCCACAGCCCCAGTCCCTTCCCAGAGGCTATTATCCCCCCACTGCTACTATAGGCACCATCTCTCCCTACTATACCTGCTATCCCACAGCCACAGTCACTTCCCAGAGGCTATTATCCCCCCACTGCTACTATAGGCACCATCTCTCCCTACTATACCTGCTATCCCACAGCCACAGTCACTTCCCAGAGGCTATTATCCCCCCACTGCTACTATAGGCACCATCTCTCCCTACTATACATGCTATCCCACAGCCACAGTCACTTCCCAGAGGCTATTATCCCCCCACTGCTACTATAGGCACCATCTCTCCCTACTATACCTGCTATCCCACAGCCCCAGTCCCTTCCCAGAGGCTATTATCCCCCCACTGCTACTATAGGCACCATCTCTCCCTACTATACCTGCTATCCCACAGCCCCAGTCCCTTCCCAGACATTATTATACCCACTGATACAGGTGTTTTTCCCACTATCTCTTCCAACAACTTCTGTTTTTTGATGCCACTCGGCATACAGGACCCTGGGTAATGACCCCAGTTTAGACCCTGCTTACGGTAGTTTTACTAGGAGAGATTATATTCTGGGTTTGAGTATTACTCGCTGGTTCTGTCACATGCTGTAAATATGTTTCCCTTTAGGCATCAGACAGTGCTGCTTTACTTCCTTTCCAGGTGAGAGAGTTTACAGACTCTGTTGGTCTAATGTTGCCCCCATCCCCCATTTCTGAGTGCTGTGGTTGCGCCCTGGCTTGAAGGTCTGTGTGAAGGAAGAGCTAATGGTTTCCTGAGGACGCGCAGTAGTAGTGGCTGCTGATAATTTATTGCCTTTTATCCCCATTCCTAACTCCAGTCTGTCAGTCTGTCTCAGCTCGGTGACACGGTATTGGAGCAATGCCACCCATCCTGTTTGTGGTGTCTCATTAAGGTGGAATTACACCTGAATGCCTTCAGTTTCCCCTACAGCAATAGAAAGTTGCCGAGGGGGCAGACAAATAAACAATATAATCCCTTTCCTGTCAATGGGTCCCTTAGATAAAGGCTGTTATTTAATCCCGAGCAAAGTAACCTTATGTCAACCCACACATAGATCAATTGTGCATGGATGTGTCTAAGTAAAGTCTATGGAAAGGACGTTGTATTTCCTGCCATGGAAACCAGTCCCTGGAGAAGCTGGCCACCAATGCTATGGGCTTACCATAGACTTTGATTGGAAGTTAGTAGCACCCAGTGTGTTGCAGTAGTTTATGGGCATTTTAGAGCATATTCCTCCAATGAGTGAGTGGTAATGACTTTATTGATGCACTTTAAACCATATCCATCCATCCTAGTGCCATTAGCCCATCCATTATCTGTTGTTTTTGGATTATGATGGTGCCAATGAGAACTCCCTGCCCAAGGGGCAGACGACAGAGGTGCAAAAACCACCAGCTGGCAGGTTTGGCTGCTCTGATCTTCTGCTTGTACAGAAACCTTATGGATACATTACATTTAATGTAAACACAACTTTAGTTGCCCTTTTAGACTTGGGTTTCGTCTATATGAATATTTTTGCAGAAAATAAACATTCACATACGGACAGCTATATATTTCACCCCTAGTTTGCCTTTAAACGATTTATGACCTATTTTTCTTTAGGAGGAACAGCGGAGACGAAGGGGCATGTCATGGCGCACAAAGGACTCTCTAGCTTTATATGAAATGATATGTGCCTTTACAGAGCGGGGAATGTAAATATTTCTGCACCTAGGTCAGGGCTCAGTAGAATCCAAAGAATGCTGCCAATGTTACAACATGCTCGGCGCAGTAGAAGGAACTGGGAAGCATTTTAACTTATTTACTCTACAAAACATGGCCTCATATTGTTATTGCCACTGCTTGTTCTCTATGTATAACCCAGCTCTCCAGACTCCAAAAAACTATTGCCTTGTGGGATAACAATATTAGTATTACTTCTTGTTCCTTCTGTTTCTAGTCAGGCCTCTCCTATTCATCCTCTAGTCTGTCATTTATGCTATGGTTGCTATGGTAATTTTGGCCCTAGCAACCAGATAGCTGCTGAAATCCCAAACTGGAAAATTGCTTCTCAGTGGATGCCATTAAAGTCTATGGCATTAGAAATGGAAGGTATTGGGGTTTTCTTCACCTGTGTTTTAGCATGGGTGAAGTACATGCATGGGCAGATCATGGCCTAGTCTACACTCTACACCCATTCATCAGAGAGAGCACTGAGTAGGCCAATATAATGCAACTTCAGACCACTGACTCTTGGACACTTTTTGCTATGAGACTGATTTAGAATCAAATAACTAGAGAGAAGCAGAGAGGCACCAGGAAATGTGCAATCTGTAAAAAGTCAAGAAAATCCAGTTTTTCCCCCAAAAAATAAATACACCAGTTTTTTTGTGCCTGAAATGTACATTTTGTTGGAAAAATTGACGTTTTTTACTTTCTGTGATGTTTGTTTTAGAGAAATTTTATATAAAAGTATTTCAGTTGTAGTTGTACTATGTTAGTTATTCTTTTTTTTTTTTTTTTTTTTGGTTTGGTTAGAAATCAGCCGCTTTTGGCATTTAGCTTTTGTGCATATAAGGAGGTAAACAGACAATAGTACAGTGGGTTCCTATTGTTACTTAGAAATCTGGGGACATGTCTGCCAGCATCAGACTCTCCCTTGGGCCTGGCAGGGCTGGAGTCAGTGCGGTGGGCATACTTGGTGGTGGGAGGGGGTTGTTACTACAGGGCTCAGTGAATTCTTATAGTAGAAAGAGCTAGAGATGTGTCTGTGTTTTTCCCCTGTAAAACTAAAGGCTAAAATGTTTTTGCCCCCTGTATCCATATTTTCTCATACCTTTATAATAAATAGGGGTTCAAATGGGCTCCCACTACTCCCTGACGTGTGGACCAAATTTTATCTTGAAACCCAAACACACAGGGCCTAAAGTAAAAATGAGGTAAAACCACCACCACCTGATGGTCACACATGTTCCTTCTGTTACATGATACTTAACCATTAGGGAACCACAGCTGGCAGACTGGGGTCTTTATGCCTTGCCTACTGGGTCAGTCAGGGGGTATTGCAAAGAAAACCTACCTTGTATGGCACATTTACAACTGGACTTGTTGAGTAATTATAAAAATGTTTCAAGTTTATTCAACAAGTTGCTTAAGACTTACTACTTCTGGATACTGTGTATCATGACTTGATGACCACCATAGACATGACTGGCATTGATTGATATAGAATTGGGATGGCCTTCAGCCATTTATGGGTTCCCGTGAGTTCCTGAAGGACAACAGGTTGCCAGTCGAATGAGTGGTGAAACATTTTTTAAAATTACTCAAGAAGTTAGCTTGCTTTAGACCAGGGATCCCCAACCTTTCTTACACGTGAGCCACAGTCAAATGTAAAAAGACTTGGGGAGCAACACAAGCACCATAAAAGTTCATGGAGGAGCCAAATAAGGGCTGTGATTGGCTATTAGGGGCCTCTATGCACGCTATCAGCTTACAGGGGCTTTATTTGGTAGGAACTCTTGTTTTTATTCAACCTAAACTTGCCCCCAAGTCAGGAATTCAAAAATAACTCCCTGGTTTGGGGGCACTGAGAGCAACATCCAAGGGGTTGGGGAGCAACATGTTGCCCCCTGAGCCTCTGGTTGGGGATCACTGCTTTAGACTAACCACTACTAGATACTGTCTGTCGTGACCTGGAAGACCGATAACCTTCATAGACATTAGTTGGGATGGGCCATCAGCCATTTATGGGTTCCTGAAGGGTAACAGGTTGCCCGTCCCACTGACAGTACATGCTAATTTAGGAATATGTGCCCATGTAGCACTGGTATATTGCAAGGATATCAAGCTTGCCTACAGTAGCTATGGGTAGTGGGAAATATATAAATGGAGTTGTACACTGTAGTGCAAGTCCCTGTAAGAAATAAGGGAGGTTATTAGGGTGTGTTAGGAGGGCACCCCACAGTGACATTGAGGGCTCAATGGAGAGGATTTTGCCTGGACATGTTTCCCAGGACTGCACTGTGACTGGTGGAGATATCAGGCCCAGCCCTATATAAACAGCTTTATATAAACAGCCAGAGACAGCACAGTCAACTGCCCTTGCCTTACACTGAGAGGAGGCCAGGCATAACCAAGTACAGATTTTTCCATCCTGCTGGATACACACCAGAGAGGCCCAGGAAAGCACCCCACATCCACTGCTCCAGCTTCTTATACCAGGGGTGCCGGCACAGGTTCTTGTAGGACAGAAGCACCCAGGTGAGAGCTACAGGATCTCTGCAGGGTGGGTTCCCAGCCATACAGACACATGGGGTGGGGGGGTCACTATGAGGGTTGCCACCTGACCAGCCTGGACAGTAAAAATAATGCTTGATGCCAATGTAATTAATAGGGAAAAACATAAAAATATAGGAAGCCCGGTACTCACCATATATAAGCTTTGTGCTAAGGACAGTATAGGATTTGTATCCAACAAAGAACTTGCTTAATATTATTGTGCATTTATTTTTAAAATGAAATAATTGGAGACAGAGGAAACATTTGTGTGTGTGTATGTATGTGTATATATATATATATATATATATATATATATATATATATACATATAATACATTGTTTTTTCATAAAGTATAATAATTTGAAACAGAATTGTGGCACCTCCAGCTGTTGTTGCCATTCCTGGAGTTCCCTGAGGGCCACTGGCTGCCAGGATTTGTAACCTCACAGAATCTGAAGGAATTTACCTGGGAAATATTCAACTGCCCAACTGCTGGTGGCCTAAATGTTTGTTGGACTACAACTCCCAGCATCCTAGTGATCCCCGATTAGCGCAGCTCTTTCTGGGGATCATGTCCAGAACCGAAGGCACCGGGTCGATACAATACATTTTCGTAGCCCGGAGAGAACCACAAACACACATCTGCTTCCTTGTATGGGCATGCTCAGGCAATTTGGGAGCACAACCTTCTCTAGTATAGAAATATAGTGAGCTTATTGTACGCCATCTGGAATGAATTATCAACCCAGTGCCGGCAATTAAAGGGTTAACCGGGCCTATAAAGGATAATGTGTTTTTCTCTCAGCCACAGGAATATTCATACACAGCAACGTAACTAGTGTCTGAGAGACCTGCCTTTTATTATGATATAGGCCAGGGATGGGCACCGTACAGCTTCCTGCAGTATGGAGGTGGTTGGGAGTTGTAGTTCTACTATGTCGGAATGTCTGCACATTGCCCAACTATGATATTGATAATGCCATTCTAAGACAATTTCCATTTGGTTTTCACTATTATGATTTTGTCTTACTTCTGCCACTATCCTTGGCAACCAGGCATTTGTTTGGATAACAGAGTAAAGGATGCATAGCGGCGGGCCTGTATAGAAATGTAAGCCATTAAAAAATAGGTTAATCATAAAATAATAGGTTAATCTGCTTTTTTGGTTGCCTTGGGGGACGTAACCCTAGCTACACTGCGGTATTAAAGGGGTCACTTAGGAGAGGGGTAGAAGAGAGAGGCAATGGTTAAGGGTTGGAAGCAAAAGTGAAGACGGTTTGTGTCTTTATCTTTCTCCTAGTATATGTTTACTAGTGTGTAGACTTCCCCTTTAAATAGAAATTCATATTTCTGTGCAAATTGCTATAGAGTCTCTGGTAGGCATGTACCACATACACTGTTTTGGCATTTTCAACTTTCGTGTTCATGTAATGAAAAGGATTCAGGTTTGGTTTGGCCAGGCACTTTATATTTAGCCAAATCCTGTTGATAAAGGCCCAAACCCGGGCAAATCCTGAACTGAATCCTGGATTTGGTGCATCCCTTGTCTAGGCTGTTATGTGATTGGCTAATTGCCCTTTGTTGGGATTTAGTGGGGAATTGTTACAAATGTCACAGCAAGTTGCACTGAACAAAAGCAATAACAACAAATTACTGCTTGTATACAAATGTACCCTGCCCTCACCTGACTTGTGAACAATGAATGTATCTAAAAACATGATTGGTCCTTACTTACAAACAATGAATGAGCTTGACTTTACCATAAATGTGATTGATCCATGTGAACGCTGAATGTGGTAAATCCTAATGTGATTGGTTCTTACTTATAGATAGATAAATAGAGAATGCAAAATGGCTGGACCTTGATCATCAACAATAATTGTCTGTTGACAGAGAGGAATTTCTACCCAGGATTCTCTTTATTGCCATTGGTTTATGTGCTTGCAGGCTTTATACTAAATCTGGGATTCTGGGTGCTGTAGTCCAGTTCCACTGGGATTCTGGGTGTTGTAGTCCAGTCCCACTGGGATCCTGGGTGCTGTAGTACAGTTCCACTGGGATTCTGGGTGCTGTAGTCCAGTTCCACTGGGATTCTGGGTGCTGTAGTCCAGTTCCACTGGGATTCTGGGTGCTCTAGTCCAGTCCCACTGGGATTCTAGGTGTTGTAGTCCAGTTCCACTGGGATTCTGGGTGTTGTAGTCCAGTTCCACTGGGATTCTGGGTGTTGTAGTCCAGTTCCACTGGGATTCTGGGTGCTGTAGTCCAGACCCACTGGGATTCTGGGTGTTGTAGTCCAGTCCCACTGGGATTCTAGGTGTTGTAGTCCAGTTCCACTGGGATTCTGGGTGTTGTAGTCCAGTTCCACTGGGATTCTGGGTGTTGTAGTCCAGTTCCACTGGGATTCTGGGTGTTGTAGTCCAGTCCCACTGCAGAGCCTCAGGCACCACTGTGTTAAAATACTCTCCCTGCAGTTGTTCCTTTTAGTTGTAGTGGAACTATAATTCCTCTTATCCTTTGCAAACCAGAATGTGCCTATGTTTGCTTTAGACTTTCAGAAACAACATCTGATAGAATAACATTGAGGTTCAGTGTTGATTCTGCCCTTAGCGCAGGGGGCTCATTTACTGTAGTACCACTACAATTCCCAGAATCCATTACTGCGCACATAGTGCCCACAGAACAAGCTGCTGTTCTGGGAAAAGGCATGCTGTAACAACTACCCAGCAATACTCTATCAGTATATTTTACTAAAGCGATGATGTATGGCTTTGTTTCTGCCATGTTAGCAGGCTGGGAGGGGTATGTGCCGCATTCCTTTACCCCTGCAGGCTCAGTAACTTCATACTGGACGTTCGCTGTTATGTAATTTTCCTCTCTATAAAACAAGAGCAAATTGCTGCCTCTGCTGTCTGCCTGTGGTTGCCCCTTGTTAATATTAATTCCAACTTTTACCTGTTTGGGTGAGTTTGTCCTGCCCGAGCTGGAAAACAAATGGCAGGCAAGAAAAATAAAATAAAGGGCAATTATACTCTATTAAAAGGTAGAAACCCTTGTTTTTCTTCTTATTTTTGCATAAAGCTGAAGCAGCCATATTGTATCCCTTACACAATACACTATGGAAGCCGCCATATTTGCTGTCCAAGTTGTTGACCACCATATCAACACTTCTGGCTTTCAACACCCAAATGTCCCTTTTTCCGTCACAGTAATTTTAAATGCATCATTGCTTTTAAAATGTCTCCTGCTGTCTGAGTGTTGCCAGTTTGCCTTTATGTTTGGGGGTGCAGAGGGGAGAAGATATTTCTCGCATACAGATGGGGAAATATTGAGTGGGGTGTGGGCGCTTGAGCTTGGCCAAGCTTGTCACTAATAGTGCTGCTTGCTCTCACTGAATATACTTTGGGTGCTTTACTTAACAGTTTGGTTTATCTCTCTCTCTCTGTCTCTCACTCTTCTCTCTCTCTGTCTCTCGCTCCCTTTCCCCTCCCTTTCTAGAACCTCCGGCCAAATACCAAATCTCCAAAGCTGATGTCTTTCCTGTTCTGCCTGGTGAGCCACTTGATCTTCGCTGCCCATTGGCCGATGGCCCCCCTGTGACTTGGAATAAAGATGGGGCAAAGTTAGAGGTCAACAATAGGACGTTGATTGTCAGGAACTACTTGCAGATTAAGGAGACCACCCCCAGGGACTCAGGGCTCTATTCCTGTTCAGTGTTAAAAAACTCACATTTCTTCCATGTCAATGTCACAGGTGAGTGGAACCAGAGCCTCGGGCGCAGGGATTGCATGCCCGGGTGCAGGAGGTGTATGTAACTGGCAAACTATTGGCCCCTGCTACAAAACCCTGTTAGAGAGGGACACGTGCCAGTGCTTAAATGGGGGCATGGCGATGTTGTAAATAAGAATTAAATTCCAGTGGTGGGCTTCCAGCCCAGGAATGCACATTATTGTGAGGCTCCAGAAGCCACATAAGTATGAATCAACTCTGACCTATTGCAGCCTGCCTTCAGCAGAACATACACACTCAACCGTGTAATGGTAATAAGCCTTTGGGTCATGCTGGCCTATCAGAGGCTTTCCCTGTAGGCCCAGACCCTATTGAGACCCAGCCTCTGAGAATTCCCCTCTGCCCATCCTTATTTTCACCTTGGGCCTATGCAAAGACCTATACCATTTGCTACTATCTATATCTTATTGCTTATTGAGAGTAGGCCCGGAGTGTCGGGATCCCTGGTGATAGATTACTGTGCTGACTTAACCAGCCTGTCTGCTTCTGGGCCTGTTCAGGTACCTCTAGGTGTCATGGAGGCACCAGCATGGAATAAATAGGCATTAAAATAAATACACGCAAACTGGGATTTTTTTCCATACAGATAAAGGGGTGGTTAAGCTTTACATTAACTTTTAGTGTGTAGAATGCCCGTTTCTTAACAATATGTCTATGAAGATTTTCATTCATCCTGGACTTGTTTAGTAATCATTGAAGACGTTTCACTACTCATCCGAGCAGCTTCTTCAGTTCATTTCTTAACAACTTTTCCGTTTAGTATTTCAATTATTAGCCTTCCTCATCTCTTTCCAGCTTGAAAATGGGGGTCACTGACCCCAGCAGCCAAAAAACGATTGCTCTTCAAGGCTGCCATTTTATTGTTATTGTTACTTTTTATTAGTTAATCTTACTATTAAGATGCTCTCCTATTTATATTTTAGTCTCTCAATCAAACCACTGCCTGGTTGCTAGGGTAATTTGGAAGCAACCAGTTGCTAAAATTCCAAACTGGAGAGATGCTGAACACAAAGCTAAATAAATAAAAATACCCAGATAATAAAAGCAAATAGAAAATAGACATTACTTAGAAATGGGTTTGTTTTTCTTTAAATTCCAACTCATTCGTGTTGTCATAGCGTTCCATATGAACCTTCTCAAATGCCTGTACTCGCCATTCAGAATTCAAATTTGGCATTAAAACCAGCAGCCAATGTCGTTCGCTAGGTCCCATCATCCTAAGCTTCTCAAAATACCAAGTATTGTAGTTCAGCTGCAAAAACCGTGTTGCCTTGACTTGAGAGTTGAACTGTGGGTAATTTTGGGCAATCTGTGCGCAATGAACAATGGTTTTCGATGTGCGTGAGTTTTTGAATAACGATTTTTTACATGTGAAAACAATGTGCCTTCATGTTTTCCAGAAGCCAGTTCTTCCGGGGATGATGAAGATGATAACGACGGTTCTGAAGACTTCACCAACGACAATAACAATATAAGTAAGTTTCCTGGCTCGTGCTGAATGGAACCCTTAAGGGCAAGAGGGAGCAGAGTGGGACGGGCAGATTCTGGTAGCTCTGTCTATGAAATGATTGGTTAGAAATATTAGCTCCATGAGTATCTGTTTATCTGATCACAGCACGTTGTTCTGATTAAAGTGTTAGTCATATTTAGAGAATCTATCTCAGGTTACCTACATCAAAGAAAATCTTTCTGAATATCTGAAAGCTTTTTGGTTCCATTTAGCCCCTAGCTAGTAGTGTCCATCCAATGAATGCTTTCTCTAGACTACCCTATTAATGGCCTCATCATGCACAGGAGGAAGAAGAACCATTTCTAATAAAAGTGTTTGATCCCTAACGCTAGGAGCTCCCTACTGGACCAACACAGAGAAGATGGAGAAGAAGCTTCACGCCGTTCCTGCAGCGAATACGGTAAAGTTACGCTGCCCGGCAGGAGGGAATCCCACCCCTCGAATGAGGTGGTTAAAGAATGGAAAGGAGTTCAAACAGGAGCATCGGATTGGGGGATACAAGGTAAGGTTACTCCATGTTCTATGACTATTCTTCTCATACTCAGGTGTGGCCACCTTCCGCCCATACTAGTTCCTGGTCAATTAGGGGTCTAATGATTTCAGGTTAAGGGACTTGCCTGCAAGAAAACCAACTGGATGACCCATGCCAAAATGGAATTGATTAACCTGTTGCAATATTAATTACAAGCAATGCTTTATTGGGACATATAGATAGATCTTCTGCTTCCTATCCATCATCATACTACGCCCGGTTCCCCAGGGTGCTATACTTTTGCTTTGACTGTTCTGACTTCTCTTGGCTTGTTTGTTTATTATTCCTGCCAATTAAAACTCTCTGTTGGTTGAAAAAAGAGGTAATGAAGGACTCTTATAATAATCGCTTGGTTGTTCCTTTCCAGTCAGTCACTGGTTACAGAATGACTTGTGGTTTATTCAGGCTTGACCTTACGTGATTGGTCATTAGACCTCGTCATCTGATGGTTCCTTGTCCAAAAAAATGGTCAAAAGCTTAAAACGACTTGATGGCTTTGCTGATCTGGGGGTGCAGCCCTGGATTTAGGACATGAATACTTGCAAATGCCTAAGTGAAACTTCATATTATTCTGCTGACTGCGAGACTGAGGGAGTATAGATACATTATCTGCAGATGATGATAAATGTGGCAGGTGCAAACCTGTTATCAGAGAATTATGGCAATTGAAAAGGCCCAGGCTGTGCTAATTACTCTGGCAGTTTCAGTCATTGGGCTTTGGCCTGGGTGTGTAACAGGGGCCGTGTACAACCAGAACCTTCTGCTTCATGTAAGATGCTTCCGATTTCTTCCTTTGCCTTCAGACCAGAGAAACCCTTTAGTGCTTCCCACCACCACCCCCAGCACCTGGTGCACAAACACTTTCTCAGGGTTTTACAGTCTCTTTACAGTCAATCGGTCGGTCACATTTACCAGTTTTCTTGGACCATAATATGTCCCTGCACTAAAACCAGGTGTTGTCAAAAACCCAATAAACAGCAAATTTTGGCATGTGTTCGTGTTTCCTGTCTTTCCAGGTCGTTAGAAATAGCTTCTGATATGTCGGCTGACAATGTGTCGCCATTTCCAGAAGCTCTTACAACACCTGTATTGTGCGTGTCCGGATAATTGGAATGTTCTTGGGGTTTTTGGGCAAGGTTTTTAGTGGGTTGGGATCTCCTAACTGAATAGCTCTTCAACAAGCTGGAAGCCTGTAGGCAATGGGGGCAATTGCATAGTCAACTGGTTTCTCACTAACAAAGTTCAAGCGTCCAGATTGTTGCTGCTGTGGAATAGCCACAGCTGAGATAGTGTTGCTGGATGTTTACAGTTCAAGTTACCATTAAAGGTCCAGCCTTTGGTCAGCTCATAACAAGGTTACAGGTATTGGAAAACATTAGTATATAAGCCATTCAGCCATAGTTCCAAGGATATCTAGGATAGGAAATACATATTTAACCCATATCTCACCTTAATTGACATTCAGTCTGGGATTTCAGGTAAATCTAGCAGAGTAAATACACATTCTCCCCAAATCTTACCCCTAGAGGCATTCAAGTCTCGGTCTGATAATTTGTTAGTGGACTGTAGCCTGCTAACAACTTATACAGAGCCAAGACAAGAAGGTAAATAGAAATAAAACAAAGAATGAAACCAGTCGCAGATTGTCTCAGATTGTCTCAGATTATCAATGTGTGCATCATACTTAAGCTGAACTATCTCTTTAATGATCTACAGTTGACTGGGTAGGATGTGGGTGTAGGTTAATTTTTAGCCTTTGGGTATCAGGGGCCAGTGAGAATCCCAGTGAATAATCTTTAACTTTATTTCTTTCTGTTCACTGTCACATATTAACACTTTACTGGGCTATAGGCAGATGCCATAGGCCAGTGATACTTATCTGCAGCCGATTGGGCAACGGCCACTTTTTCTCATGACTGGCGCCATACACTGCGTGGTCACTTTTCGCTGGTAGTATAATAGTATTAAGAGTTTAGTAGTATTCTTAAAAATATTGCTCCAAATTTCCCACCTGGGCATCTGGGCACTGGATACGTGTTACTCATTAGCATTTATTTGCAAATGATTGGTATGAACTGAATTAGAGATATGTAACCTTGGGCACTTCAGTCCGCCCACTCCAGCAATGAGACATCAGTCGAGCTATGAGAAGAATGCTGGGAGTCTCTGCGCCACTGGGAGTTCTGAACTTTGCCTGATGTCAGAGTGGGCACAAGCTGGTTTTAAACCGTTAGAGATTATTGACTAAGCGAATCATTGGAGCAGAACTCCATGCAACCCAAGTGAACCCAAGCCAGTGGCCCACCTAGAAGTGTAAGGGGACGCGCTTCCCTGATGGAAGCAGTGGGCCAAACAACCAGACCCATCCATTCTAACCACCTAATTAGGTGCACCAGTTGGGTCATACCATTATGGGGTTGGGAGTGAATCCTTAATGGTGGAATCAACTGGTTTATTGAATCTGTGGTGCTCCAGCTGTTGCTGGACTACAACTTTTAGAATGCTTGTCTGTCTATGTGAATTTAGAAAATGTAAAGTAATCTCTGCTTAAGGCTTTTGAGGGCAGCGAATAGTAGAAGGGTACATGTATGTCTCAAGCTTGCTCCAATCAGAAAGTGCTGCTACGTGTGCCTGCCCTATGTAGCTTTGTTTTTCTGCATACAAGAGCCTTTTGCTGGCTACGTGTCCGTACTTGCGACGGTGCCGGTTTGTTTTCACTCTGCATTTTTATCGTAGTGCGTAAGGGCTGTCCCCACCGCATGTCGAGCTCGTCCCACCTCTGCCTTTACCTGCCTGCAGTGTGCACCCCTGCTCCCCGGCAATCCCATCCCCACCTGCTGGGCGCTTCTTCCCTTGTGTAAATTGTTGTGCTGCTCACAAAGCTTTGCGTTCAGCCGTGTAGGAAAAACCTTGCCTCTAGCCGTAAGCTTTTGTGTTTACTCTGAGAGCGACAGGCATGAGTGGGAAGGCAAACCAAGCGCACGAATAGAATATCTACCCAAAAAAACTGTTGTTTGCACAATGGAAGAAAATGTCATTCTAAGAAAGTTTCCAATGGACATTCATGAAAGATTTTTACTGTGTTATGTGTAAATGTCATTGCTGTTGAAAGCAGTATGTGCCTGGCTGTTTATATCTTCTGCGTTCCTGGTTCTGACTTTTGAAATAGACCCAGAGAACCCTGTATAGGGTATTAGATTATGTTGCCCTTTCTGTGTAGAGTTCTATTGACATCCCTGTTTGGCAAGCCATGGACCCTTCTGGCTTTGTGAAAAGGGATAAGATCCAAGGAAAAACATACATAGTAATCGGTGGATGAGGTAGAATTCTTTTACCCTTAGTGGTGGAGGGTCCGGGTGCCCCACACCTTCAGCTTCAGGGAGCCAATATGAGGAAATCGAGAAAAACAGGCAGGCACTCCGGATCAATAAAACGTCTTGGGTAGCTCAACAAGTTAAAGTAAGTTATAGTTTATTTAAACTTACACATAGTGCTATAAAGCCTTACGTGTTTTGTACCTAAATGGGTACTTAGTCATAGGCTGACTTTGTGAAAAGGGAGTATAACACAAAAGGAGGGCTAGGGTAGCTCATGAGGATTGCTGACGGCAGCCAGCATGAGAGAATGGCAATACTAAGGGCTATGACACCTCCCACTGACTGGCCATAAAACATCAGGGAAGAATACAACCATTGGTCATCTGCCTAAAAATGCAGCTGACTCACCTTAATCGATTTATTCACCTATATTTAATAACATGTGACTATGCACCTACATGTAATACAAACCGTGTAGCTCTGGCTAGGTACTTGTTTTTCTGTATGTTGCAGGCATGTTTTCTTACATGACCTCTGCGTATTTGCGTTTGTGTACATTGAAAATCCTGCAAGTACACCTGTGCTCACAAGACCTGTGCGTTCCTTGCACCTCCCAAAAGATAAATTTACTCCATCAGCGGCGGTCGGGTTTAACATTAACTGGATTCCGTTCCCACATCTGCCAGGCCGATAAGTTGTCCCCCCCCCCCCCCCCCCCCCACCAGTTCTTTCTACACAGTCAGGTTGACAAGAGTAAATAAATGGCAAAGCAAACAGTTTAATCGCTGGGAATTGCTTGAGTACACAACGCTGATTGTGGGTGAGATGGCCGCCTTGGAATGAAGGACAAGTGTCCTGGAATTTGGCAGGATGGGTAGAAGCGTTAGTTGTGGTATAACCCGTGAAGGCGTGGTCCCACCGTGCACAATCCGACACACAATACTTATATGCATCATTAAAAGGGACAACCATTCACTAATAAATAAAGGTGGCCATACACGCACCGATAATATCGTATGAAACCTCGTTTCGTACGATATTCGGTGCGTGTATGGTATGTCGGCGAGTCGACCGATATCGCAGGAAGCTGCTGATATCGGCCGACTCGCCGATCGGACCAGTTTGAAAATTTTGATTGGGCGCCATAGAAGGCGCCTGACCAAAATCTCCCTTCAGCGCTGAATCGGCAGAAGGAGGTAGAAATCCTATTGTTTCTACCTCCTTACCTGCCGATTAGGAGGTAATATCTACAGTTAGTACTAGTGGTTGTATTTATAGTGTATGTATGTGAGTGTATAGATTGGTTAGTGTGGGTTAGGTGTGCTGGGTTTACTTGGATGGGTTGAACTTGATGGACACTGGTCTTTTTTCAACCCTATGTAACTATGATTCAGCCCTGAATGGTGTGTGGCAGATCTGACGATGTTTCGTGCGACCGATGGTCGCACGAAACATTGTCAGATCGCCACATGTATGGCCAGCTTTAGCCTTGTATTATCAGCATGCATAGGGGAAGCCATCTCTTGATCATAACAATGAAATCTACTGTAGAAAGAACGAAAATTGAGAAAGAAACAAAAAAACATCTTCCCCTGTGGTATCAATGGCTGAATCCTATTGATATTTAGTGTTACATGCAGAGATTTGTGGTTTTGAACAAGAACATACATAGCTTTGGTGTCCTTCACATGTCCCCATCTCAGAAGGTTCTGGGATATCTCTAACAAGTCCATTGGTTGCAAGGACAGACATTCTAAAGGTGCCTATAGACGAGCCAAACGATGGAATTAGCCTACACATTCCCTGATATCGCCCACCCGTAGGTGGGGATAACGGGTGAAGAGCAACTCGCTTGGCGACCTCGGCAAGCGAGCGAATCTTCATGTGTATGGGGACCTTTTATATACCCTGCCATCATCTTTTAACACTAACGGAGAAGATGGTAGGAAATACCGTTGGCACCTAGCTGGAATTTTATGAATGATGCTTAGTGCCAATGGCCGGAGGGAATGTCCCAGCTAATGCCGCGGGGACCTACCAAGCAATTTGGTTATGAACAGGGAACAAAGATAAAAAATTATGTAGATATAAATGCTACATAGCAAATGCCCAGGGCAAAATTCCTTCCTGCCCTTGCGTAAAACCAGCCCAACCATCCAGGGAAGCTGAAAGTTGTAGTTCAGTAGGTCTAGGTTATCTGTCCTTCAGCTCCGCAGGCAAGTTGCTTGAAGGTTCCTTTTCTTACGTTGCTGATATTGTTATTAGGCCATTCACTGTAGAAAAACATGGGAATTTGTCCTGTCAAAAAATATTCGTACAGGTATGGGATACCTTATCTGGAAACCCGTTATCCAGAATTACGGAATGCCCGTCTCCAGTAGACCCCATTTTAATCAAATAATTCAGAATTTTAAAACGGATTCCCTTTTCTCTGAAATAATAAAGCAATACCTGTACTTGATCCCAACTAAGATATAATTACCCCTTATTGGGGGCAGAACAGCCCTATTGGGTTTATTCAATGGTTAAATGATTCCCTTTTCTCTGTAATAATAAAACAGTACCTGTACTTGATCCCAACTAAGATATAATTACCCCTTATTGGGGGCAGAACAGCCCTATTGGGTTTATTTAATGGTTAAATGATTCCCTTTTCTCTGTAATAATAAAACAGTACCTGTACTTGATCCCAACTAAGATATAATTACCCCTTATTGGGGGCAGAACAGCCCTATTGGGTTTATTTAATGGTTAAATGATTCCCTTTTCTCTGTAATAATAAAACAGTACCTGTACTTGATCCCAACTAAGATATAATTACCCCTTATTGGGGGCAGAACAGCCCTATTGGGTTTATTTCATGGTTAAATGATTCCCTTTTCTCTGTAATAATAAAACAGTACATTATAATTGATCCCAACTAAGATATAATTACCCCTTATTGGATGCAAAACAATCCTATTGGGTTTAATGAATGTTTTATTAATTTTGCAGTAGACTTAAGGTATGGAGATCCAAATTACGGAAAGACCCCTTATCCGGAATACCCTTGGTCCCAAACATTCTGGATAACGGGTCCTATACCTGTATTTTGTAATTTGGGGCTTTATTAAATAGTCTGAAAGCTTGTTGATGTTTCCATGTCAGCAAATGACTATATTGTCAGCCAATTAAAAGCAGCTACGGCTCAGTAATGACGTTCCAAAATCCCCTTGTATTGGCGTTCTTCTCTCTGGCACAAAAGGTGCTTTTTTATTTTTTTATTTTTTTTTAAGCTGAGTGCTTTATTTAGTGAGTTTAGAGCACAATAAAGCAAATTCAAAGAACTAAACCTTCTTCTGTGTCCAGAGTCTTACACATTGCGCTTTGTATCCTTCTAACCAGAACGACTCCTTTGGGATTCTCCCTTAGAAAAGAGCTTGGATTCTCTTGGTAATGATTGTCCCTCATCACCCTAAAATGATTTCACAATATGAGCTGCTGACAGAGTGGACGTCTCCTGTTGAATGGGACTTTGTATGTTCTGAAAGGAGGCTCCTTATTGTATGAACTGATACCTGCCCCCCCACCCCCCTTCCATGCCATCCCCAGCCCTACTCCCCTCCTCTGCATTCCTCTGCACTCTGCGTTCCATAGACGTCTTTCCAGAGCTCATTTTCCTGGCCTCTAATTACTTCAGTGTTCCGTCAACCCTGGATGCCTGGAAGACCTGTCAGATGCCCAGATACTCCAGGATTGGCTACAGTTATTTGTTTCTATTAGTGAAGCTGGTGAGATTTAAGCTGCCCATACATATAGTGTTGGTAGATACAATGGTCTGTAGAATTTTGTGTGGCATACCCAAGGAGCATGTCCAAGGAACAGATCCCTATATTATGGATATCAGTCATTTCAGTGATAGGGAATATCTTTTTGCTTACAGTCAGTCTGACCATCATTAATTTATACAGCAGAAGAATAGAACAATGGTGGGAAAGCATGATGTTACTGTCTGGCTTCCTAACTAGTCTCTACTAGCTTGGGTGGTTAGCTGACCGTCTTTCAGAAGAGGCTATTTCATCTCCATGCCATAGCTCTTTCATCATTAAAATTAATCTGAAGGGTCAATTTTATGACTGCTCATTGTTGTTTCTCCGTGTGTATGGCCAGCTTTAGGAAGCTGAGGCCAGTCTTGCACCTTGTAGAGATGGCTAATAACTGGATCTAGAGCCAGCTGTTGGGTTGAATGGCCATCAAAACTAAAGCTTCCTGTACTTGGGGCCTGTAGAAGCTGAAAACTCCCTCCAGACCAAATTGGCAGCTTAATGTCCTACATATGGGTTCTTTCCATTGGCCTGCCTGACACATTTATGGGGTCCAGTGGTATTTTGGTGGTAAGCTGTATCACTGGGGCCATGTTTTACACCCATCTTACAGGGGGGCTTGTGTTTATGGCCTCTGTATATTCAGCTACAGAAGACACAGTCTGAAAACCTGATCATATTAATTTTTTGTAATTGGTCAGTGGGTCCCCCAAGGACAACACAACTTCTAAAAATGAAGTCCTGTAAAAAATGAGAACACACAAGTATATCACAAAAGAAGTTTGGGCTCATAAAGGTTCTAAACTATGTCACCTAGGAATGTAGAGTGTTTGGTTGTAGAACTGTATCTGGATATTTCTACATCAGTAAGAATTTATGTATATAATCCGTGTGCAGAAGGAGCTAGAGTTGGGTGACCATTACAACCATGTTTTCATATTTCTGTGTGATGAACCAAAGTTATGGGCCACAAATAAAGTCTTTGCGATAAGTTGACTTGCCACAAGCCCAAGATTGTGCTTATGGACTTCATAAATGTCTTGTAAATTATTCTCTTTAACGGTAATGTCATCAACTATAGTTGGTACTTAGTGATGTAATTTTGGTCACTCTTGTAAAATATGAGGATATTAGAAGTTATCTCGGAGTTCCATGACCTGTACGCCTCAGTGACATATCCTTATATTTTAAAACAGGGTACATTAGCCCTTATATAAATTCATATGCAAGTTCCAGAGTTTGCATGTAGTTAATTCCTTGTCTTTTTGTGCAGAACCCACGTGATCTCTATCATCCCAAAACCTGTTATCCAGAAAACATACTGCACTGCCATTTCCCATGCTGCTTTATTAAAACCAACCATTATTAATTTTTACTGATTTGTTTTGTTCTCCACTGCTTCACATTACAGAAAGGCTCCCCTATGCAGAAGTTGCCCAGCATTCCACATAGCAAATCCCATATCTGTATATATTATCTCTTTTGATATTCTTTTTCACTTCTCCCTGCTGTTCTGTGCTTGTGACCTTGTGTCCTGCGCTGAGCTTCTTGGCAGAGATCAATAACAGAGTCCTTTTCTGTCCTCCTCAGGTCCGTAACCAGCACTGGAGCCTGATCATGGAAAGTGTTGTCCCATCAGACAAGGGCATCTACACGTGTATTGTGGAAAATGAACACGGCTCCATTAACCATACTTACCACTTGGATGTCATTGGTGAGTCCTTCTCCTCTATACAAAGTGTTGTTCATCAGAACATGCAGATATTTCATGGCATTCGCATTGATGTTGGGAGTTTACCAGTTGGTAGAAAGGAAGCCAAAACACGGTCAACTACAACTCCCAGAATCCTCAACAAACAAGCAAACGCATGCAGGGCATCTATGTTGCTGCCTGCTGATCTTGATAAGTAATTGCTCTAAACAATTCTGTACCATGTATTTCCATTATGATCTTTAGATGCCTTTAGACTTTGCACCAGGTCTAGTATGCCATAGGGACCAATCAGAAGTTTGCTTTCAAACAGGTGCAAACTAGATCCCACAAAGACCTTTACCAGTGTTGCACAGGTTGACCGAAATCCACAGGTTGGGTGGGTTTAGGCTGGTGTGGTGCTTTACTTGTGGATCGTGGGTCCCATCCACCACTATTTCTGGTGGCCATCGCTTATATATAATTTAATTACTCTGATGTCATAAAAAGTGGGCGTGGGTATAAAAGTAAGGATGGCACACCTGGTTTGGAGTGGGCAGGTTAGTGTCAAGCATCACAAGCCTTTAGCCAATAGCTGCCCCCCTAGGCACGGGCCCTCAGTGTCTATGTACTCAGTGTATATGGTAGATACAGCCCTTAATTGGATGCTACCTGCTAAATAGCTCCTATTGGTTACTTGTCTTATTCCATCGCCCCACTTACCAATCCTAGTCTGACTATTGAGAACTGCTGGGAGTTGTCGACATGCACTTCAAACATCCCCTATTTCTACCATTTTTTAGTAGACTTTAACCTTATAGATGCTGGCAAATTCCAAATACTTTATGTATGACATATAAAAATTCCCATAGGCCGGGAGAGCAGGCGCGGCCCTTGAGAACGAGCACCGGGCTGAGTTTTCAGGGTTTCTCCAGCCCTTAATTAGCCAATGAAAAGAATAGTAATTATCACTCCAACTCTCCCATAGGTATGTGTTGCCCAGAACACCGGGCCTTTTGTTCTCCTTCGGCTCAATTTGGATGAGAATGTGCAGTAATTGCTGTGGTATGTCTGTAAATAACATTCTCAGGCTTTCTTTGAACCTGCTCTTATCAACCGGGAGCACCGGCTTTTGAGAAAAAGCAAAGGAATTAAAGTGGAATTGCCAAGCGGTGATAAAAGCACAATAGCCATGTTACTGGTCAGGGCAGCAGGGGGCTTCAGGTGCATAAAAGAGAAGGGAAAATTACCCCATCTTTTAACCTCCCCCCCATCACTTTCACCTACACTGGGATGGCGTCCCAGGCTGCCTAGCCAAGCTCTTATGTTAGAAATCCCTTGCTACACATTGATTCTGCGACTTCCCGCACCTCAGGCCTCTGACAAAGTTTTGCAGAGAGCAGCCAGGAGGCTACGAGGAAAATTCCAGACCCATGGGTTTTCCCAGCTGCCAGAGGGTCTTTAAACTCAAGGAATATTGCCAAACGGGCACTGCTTATTGACATTTTTAGAGACTTTTTTCATTGTAACTCTGCAGGGGAAGCAGTAGGACAGCTCCCATTCCCTGCCTCCATGTAAACATTTCCAATGTAAAAGTAAACCTCTAAAGAAGGGCATGTTTCCCCTTTAAAGTGTAAAAATTAACTACTGAATTAAGGTATCCAGCCCTTACCTACCCCATAGCAGAGTTTTACTTGTATAATAGAAGGGCTGCAGGCTTGACATAGGGATATCCCCAAATCAAGAGTCTGACTTGGAGGGGCCCTTCTCAAAGCAATTAGATGAATTCAATGCTGAATGTAATAAGTGTCATATAGACCTGTAGTGGAATTTAGAAAGGGCTGAATTGCCCTTGGCCTAAGAAAAGGTGGTCATACACATTTACTGCCGATTGGGGTACTTAAGACCGGCTTGGCAGCTTAATTGCCCCTGTATGGGGCCCTGCAACAGGCCTCCCCAGCTGATATCTGCCCAAAAATTGGCCAGGTGTTGATCAGACAGGATTGATGTTTCGGCAGATCAGGGACCACATTGGTTCATTGATGCGGTGTAATAGTATTTATATATCATACCACCAAGCACTCAATTTATGTTTGTGTGTGTATAAATATAGTGAATAAAGTACCCCTGTTGTAAAATATGGGAACTCTGAGGTGACTTCTAATATTCTCATATTTTTCAACAAGGAATATTTTATTTATTATTTATTACACCAGTGAGTCATGTAACAGAAATGACATCACTAAGCACCAATTATAAGGATTAAATTTACAGGGTATTTATGGCTTTTGTGTATGATATAAATATACACACATACATGAATTGATTGCTTGATGGTATGGTAGAGAAGCCAAGAAACTATTGTTCAAAGAGCCAGGCCCTTCACCTGGAACAAAAGTGTATCAGAATTGGCTGCACTAAATCTCGTCCCATTGCTGAGCGATAAGCCTCTGTATGCTTTCTGCCACAGGAACAAAGAGGGGAAAATTCCCAGCTAATTGTAATGTACCTTTGTTGTAACATAGTAATCTGGTTCCACCGGAGCTAATTTTTATATTCCATCCCAGGCACAAGTACATATATACAACTCAAAATAACTCTTTTTAAAAGATAAAACCCCCAAATTTCTTCAAAAATATTTAATTTATATTGTTTTCTTTGCCCTGATATTCTTTCTCACTTCAATCTATTAAAACTGTTTAAGGGCTCAACTTCCTGCGATGATGTAAACAATAGCTTACTGACCACTGTGGTCTGGCCGCTCTTTTACAGAGATAGCTGAAATCTCTACCAGAAAGCATGTCAGAATTGCTGCTTTGGGATAGACCGTATAATGTCGTGTTTTTTGCACGTGTTTTGAGAAGCAAAGGCAAACTTTCTTTATACTAGTGTCCCTTTGATGTATCAGGATTGTCTGTATGTGAACTAGAATGATGTAGAGTTTTTTTTCTATGTGCCCATGTTTTTAATCTCCTGATCTGCTTTGGGCCGTCATGCAACAACTTGTTCTTTGAAAGGCTGGGGAGCGGTTATTGATGGGTGAGGTTGGTTCTATGGGTGGGGAGACAAGACCTAATGGAGCAGCTCAAGCCCCCCTCTCTGCTTTGTTTAGATCTCTGCAATTCTTTTTAAATGGTGTTGTACTTAAGTAGTATCCAACCAGTAGTAACTAGTATGCCTAGTAGGACATAGATCCAAGTGAGCATAACCCAGGTCCATTAAAGTAATGGCGCTGAGGGTCAGTGCCTGGGATTCTGGTCCCTGAGGGTCAGCACTATGGATTCTGTTATTCCTGGTTATTAATGAATTAACCCATTTCCTTTTAACAGTAAGAACTTTAGCAATGCTGTGTCTCCTCTCCATCAGTATTTATATTCTCCCTGTTTCATAATGAACCTGCCGACAAATTGTATATACATGTATAATGTTGTTATTATTATCATTATTATTATTGTTATAATATAGTATATTATATAATGTTATATGTTGTATATTATATTAATGTTATAGAGAAACCTGTACTAATAAGTCCTGCTATTGTAGCCACATCTGTCCCAAAGGGGCTTTCGAAGTCGCCAATGATTTTCCAACCTCTTTCTATGGATATGATCATTTAGTAGTCGCTTGTCACGATTAAAAGGCCAGTTGTACCGTGAGTGTGGACTGTTGTGATTACAAGACAAACACATTAGTTACAGTAACCACGCTGGAAGGTTAAGGAGTCAGCATATGCGGGTCCCCTCCTTTGTAAACAATGGCCTCCCATAATTCCCATAATACGGTAATGGTGTGCTCACGCAATAATTTGGAGCTTGTGTGTTTATCTACTAAAAGTATTGAAGTGAAAGTATAATTTCCTCTGCTTACTATCAGGTCACGTGACTTGCCTGACCAATGAGGGTGTGTTATGAAGTCATAGGGGCACGGTCAACAAACAAACGTATGAAAAAGTCTCCATAGCAGTGACAGTGCTAATGTTTCCCATATATAAACTATGCCAGTAGGGTACAGTGCATTTAAGTATAAATTTCAGGCAGGCAGTAATATGCAGGAATAGGAGTTACTGGCAGCTCCATTCAATCACCACAGACCCCTGTGATACTGTAATAGGAAAGCTGGCCATGACCGTTCTGTACAGGCCCATGTGTGACTGAATTCCTGGTGTGTCCCAGCTTGGCCTGATAGTGTTTCCCATTTTGCCCCCCACCCCCTTCTCCTTGCCCTGTTTTTTGGGCAAAAGGAAATTAAATCCTGCTGCTGAGCTCTGAAACCCTAAGCTTGACAAGTGAAGGAAAGGCAAGGAAAAAAAACTTGTAATAACATTGTGGCCGGTCCCACAGGAGGGAGATAGAGGCTAGTGGGGGAGCAGTAAGGTTCCAATTATACAGGGATTGTGTGCTGAAATCGGCCTCTTTTTAACAACAACAAAATTCTGAATGGGAGTAGTGAAAGGGAAGCATAGAGCATTAACCAGGACTTCCCGGTGTTTACCGGCAGGAAGGAATATGGGGGCGCTATCAGTTTAGTTCTGGTTGGATGACATTCAGACAGCCTTATGCTGTTATTGTAATGGAGGAATGTGCAAGACATTCTGCCCCTCCCCTCTCCTAAATTGTTATTGGGAGGGCAAACAACGTACTAAGCCAGCAATGCCAGTGGGACGCAGGGCAGGGGTTAAAGGGGCAAATGCTGTTGTACCCAAAAACTGCTTCTGAGGGAGAGGTCCATAGAATGATAGAATGATGTTAATGAGCCCCACATTGCCCTATAATATCCTTGCTAAGCATAGTGGGAGATCCTTTATAGAATGGCAGAAGTATTTGTAGGGACAGCAACGAAAGAGGTGGCATAATAAGGCAAATTATCCAACAACCGGCGACAGTCTGGCTTGTATAAGAGCTGGCAATTTAGCTGGGCTATTTATTTTTAAAAAGCACAACTCCCAGCACCCTTTGCTTAGTCAGGACTCTGGCTTGAGTGAAATCATAAACTCTCACTGATCCAGCCAGAGACTCCACAGAAACACAGAGCATATGTCCCGCAAGAGACAGAGCAGGATCAGTTCCCCTTTATCTGAAAGTCTCACTTACATGTATGGCCCTGTTGCCTGGGGAGGTCTCATTTAGCAACCATGGGGGGTGGGGAGAGATAAGAGCAAGAGGCAAAGCAAACAAACCATTGAACTTTTAAAATGTATAATTCTGCAATCCTAACCACTTAGGGGCTAATATCCGCCTGTAAGAGGGGTGAGAAGCAGTGGCCCTTTAAGTCAATGACAGGTGACAAGGGTGGTTTTGCCATTAACCTTGTTCTACACAAATCTATTACTAATAATAAAGGTTTAGATGAAAAAAAAATATCTGCCCCCATCGTATCCCTTTAAGACATGGACCCTGCCTTTGCTACAGAGAATAGGTGGGGGGGGGGAGACCCTGTGTATTTTAGTTTGGCAGAGTTAATGGGACATTTTGCTGACAGATTTCAGAGGAAGGGATGTCAGTGAGGCAATCATCCGAGCCGGGCTAATGGTTAGATCCATGTCCGTGTTGCTGGAGACCCTGCAGCTGTCTGTCTGCCACCGTCCCTCCTATTAACCCCCCAGACTTCCATACATATGTAGTTCCCCCCGGAGAGCCCACCAGCGCCTCATTAGCACTGACGTTCCATTGGCTGAGGGGCTGCGCAGACAGCGTGCTATAAACAGCATGGACCCACGTGTGCTAATTGTTGCCATACTGTAAACATCCCGGAAACCCATCCAGGTGAAAATTCCTTGCCTTCCTGCTCAGTCCTTATGGGAATAGAGGAATGCCAGAGATGCACGGCCTGCTGCCCGCCGGCTGTTGTTGGACTGCAACAACGCACCCTTGGTTGCGACTTCCATTCACAAGTGGCACTGTGCTGGGGGTAAATTTGTTGGGTTGCGCTCATGTTCAGTGCGTAATATAAGCAAAGACGCCCCTAGTTTGTCCATTGAACACCCATGCACTTGGTCTCTAAAGCAGACTGGCTATGGTATTGGGATCCTGCTATGCCAAGAGGGCAAATAAATAGAGCACGGAATTTCAGGAGTTGTGGGTCAGTGCCGTGCCCATGTGTGTGGCTACAGTGCGTTATACAATCCTTGGGTCACTTCAGGAACATAAATGTAGCTTTTTAGTAGCCTCCCCCCCCTCCAGGGATCAGCCTGCTGCACTGAGTTATTTCCCTCCGGTGCTAAGATATACATTGCTGTATGGCCGAGCATATGGTAACACTCACATCCCGGCATGGAAACAGCGCACTCACATCTATGTGGGATTGTGTGTAGCACTCACAGCGACTATTGTAGCACTGCTACCTGGTATGCATTGAATGTGATAGACCTTAGATTGCAAGCTCCACTGGGGCAGGGACTGATGAGAATGTGAAATGGACCTTAGACTGTAAGTTTACTGGGGCAGGGACTGATGGGAATGTGATAGGGACCTTAGATTGTAAGCTCCACTGGGCCAGGGACTGATGGGAATGTGATAGGGTCCTTAGATTGTAAGCTCCACTGGGCCAGGGGCTGATGGGAATGTGATAGGGTCCTTAGACTGTAAGCTCACTGGGCCAGGGACTGATGGTAATGTGATAGGGAACATAGATTGTAAGCTCCACTGTGCCAGGGACTAATCTCCTTGTAAAAAAGGCATCTGGCTGCTGTCTCATTGTAACCTATTAAGAACCCCTGGCAGAATTAGCTTATAAACAGGTATATTTACCCTTTAGTTAGACCTCTGTGCCATTTAGCCCTTACCCTACAAACAGCCCATACAGTTCCTCCTGACCCAGGGGTAATTTGAACGTGCAGCGGTGTGATTTGTGTAATAACAAGCGGCGAGTGTAACAAGGTTGGTGCCTGTTGTGTGCGAGTGCCAGCATTACGTCAGCGCAGCAATTCCCCGCAGAGCACCAGGCACAGTAACCTGCATGAAAGCCGCCTTTGTTCTGGGGAGGTGTGCTGGCTTTATCCACCGCCGCCGCCGCTCTTTGGCCGCCTGTTTGTGAAACAATTTATTGGAACACTCTGCATGTGTGTGTGTAAGGCGCTCCCACAGATTGCCTACACTCACACTTAACACCTTCCATGCCAGGGGAACCTGCGCCAGCATTAGCTGCACCTTTTTGGCCCTAAAATCAGGTGGAGAGGAATTCAGAGAGTTGTAGTTCAACTGGGCAGCAGTAGTTCAAGGTATGCCAGTTGGGAGTTCCCGGCGGGTAGTTATTCAGCCCATCATGTTGGTGCAAGCAGCATATCCTTATAAATATCACTGGCTCTGAGTAGCTGGAGGGACCAAGCATGAAAGGGCTGGCTACAGACTAACGGGCGCCCAGTGCCAATGGCCTCCCTCTTAGAGCTTTACATCAGCATTCTCTCTGCGCTCTCCCAAGGCCAAAGTGCATCCATCTCTGACAGCAAGTCAGACGGAGCCTCGTCCAGACCTGGCCTTGTATATACACCGCCGTGCTTTCCTGTCTGCAGGGAAATGAATGGCTCTGTTTATGGGTGAGCCCTTTGTTTGTCAGGGGATGCTGGGAGATGTAGTTAAAGAGCAGGGATAAAGACTATGAATACCCTGCTCCTCTACATCACTCCCATATAGGTGCCTTCCCTTAATTAAAGATCAAACATCTTCTCTTTGTGCTTCAGATGAATGGCATCCCGGAATTACTGGGCATATTGGGCACTGAGTGGGGCGCCCCCCTTTCCCGTATACATTCCCTGCCCTGTATAATTGAGCAGGCATTGCTTTTTTCTTCTGGCGGTATCGTTTGAAGCCTGAGATTTCTTTCCCCTTCTTCCTCCCCATCACTTACAAATACAACCCCCCTTCTCGGCTTGGCACCAGTTTGGCTGCAGGGAGCAGTGCCAGGATCTTTACGGGCCTGCGGACCTGAGTTATTTTCCCTCTCCAACTTGGCGACTGCGATATTATTTACTTTATAATGTATAGGAGGATCTGTATATTCAGCATGAGTCTGCGTGGGGGTGTATAAAATACAGAGCCAGCCTCTTGCCCACACTTATTCCTATATACATCGATACACTGTTATATGGAGGTGGCTTATGGTATGTAAAAAATAGGAAGATAGTAGCTGAGGTTGAAAAAAGACCCATGTTCATCAAATTCAACTTTTGTATTTTTTTCCCCCCCCAGAACGTTCCTCGCACAGACCCATACTGCAGGCCGGGCTTCCGGCGAACACCACAGCCATGGTGGGAGGGGACGCAGAGTTTGTCTGCAAGGTGTACAGTGATGCCCAGCCCCACATCCGCTGGGTGAGATACATTGAGAAGAATGGAAGCCGATTTGGCGTCGACGGCTTACCTTATATCAAGGTTTTAAAGGTGAGTCACGTGCTGGGACGGGACGATTTTGTCAGTAACTGCAGGCACTTCACCCCACAAAGATGGAATAGGGCTAATCCTTTTCAGCAGAGTTAGTCAGCTATCACTCTAGCTGCTGAGGAACTACAGCTCCCAGAATCCCATTGAAGATCAGCTGTGCTCAACTGGGAATGGGAATAAGTTGAATTGTAGTTCTACAAAAGCTCAATGTCCGATTATTATCTCTCCCTGCTCTAATGCTTATAATGTCTGTGTTTAATAATCCGGCATGGAATCTGCTACAACTCCCAGCAGCCCCCTGACTGCGGAAGCTGCAGGTTAACCAACCCTTTGTTGTAATGCCAAAGTAATTTAAAGGAGAACTAACGCCTAAAAATAATATGGCTACAAAATGTTGTGTTTTGTCTGCCAAACTTAATGTACAGAAGCCCAGAGGTTCAGCATCACTATCATTCATGCCTTGAATGGGAATCTACTGGGGGCATCTTTGGAGACACAGATCTTTGGGCCTGGGGCTGGTACAGAACCCTCAAAACATAACATTTCTTGCCTAATTCATTGTTTAGTTCTGTTCTACATTCCTGGTGTTCATTTTGGCCTACATAAGAATGTGATACCTCTGCTAGTCTCCTATGGATCACAGCCCACGGGGCCCTATGTTGAGGGGAGAATCAGATGCGCTGAGCACCATTCGCCCCTAAAACGGCAGTGACCTTTCTCTCTGTATGTTTCTTTCCCTCTGCTGCCGGCCTTTCTGCGTTTAGCGCTCAGGAATTAACAGTTCCAGTGCTGAAGTGCTGAAACTGTACAATGTGACAGAAGAGGACGCAGGGGAATATATATGTGCGGTCTCCAATTATATAGGAGAGGCCAACAAGTCTGCCTGGCTCACGGTGGAGCGTGAAAAAGGTAACGTCCCTTCTCGCTGCACGTGGGCTGCCCACGCGCTCTTGGTGCTTCGGTGAAGGTGGCGTTTCGTGAAAAGAATCTGGTATTGGTGTTTTGCCGTTGATGACGGCCATGGAAAAATACCCACAAGGACAATTGGATTTATCATTTTTCCTTTTAAAAGATGCCCATTTTTCCAATAGGAAAGGAGAGGTTGTAGTGGCCCCTGTACTCCTTTACTGTTAGTGCAATATGAAAGTGCCAGTATGACCACTATGGCCACACTTATTTGTCCTCTTTAATCTTCTCGTCCCTCGCCTGTGCCCATGTTGTTCTGAAGTCAGATATACAGTTTGCTCCAGGTCTAGCAGAGGAACCAATCAGTAAGTGGCATTTAACTATTCTACTGCCCTTGGAATAGTGAAAATAAACATCTGATTGGCTGATATTGGTCAGTCTTGGAGCAAACTTGGCACCTTTGGACACTTTAAATGGCACACAATTGGGGCCCCTGTTTCCTATATTTAATATTTATACCAGGGAGACCAAACCCAAGATTGTTCAGCTTTTGTTCTAGAACCTTCCACATCCCATGGGTGATGATGGGAACTGTGGTTCCATGAAGGACAACTGGGGAATATCAGTATTCTTTTCAAGCCAGGAAGGAATGGAATAGTCCCATTCTTAGGTGCTCACTATCCAGCCTTGTGGGTAATGCTTTTCCATGTCATGTAATTGCATGTGTAGTTGGTGATTACTTTGGGGGTGACGGTTCATCTCTACCAATTTACAAACTGATTTTGTTATTTAGTTTTTAAAAAAAAATGTGTATATTTCTGGTGACTTTCTGGTATTCTGGGTCTTCAGAAGATTCTTTGTGGAAAGCAAGGGAGGTCTTCAGAGTCCCTCAGGGACCATCTGGGCTGGAGACATCTCCCGAGCCTGTTCCACGTGTCCCTTTCTTTTCTCATCCGGTGTTTCTTTGCTCTTCTTTTCTTTTTTTTTTTGCCACCCTTCTCTTCCAGGCGGCTGGAGTTAACGTTACGGACGAAGAGATAGAAGTCTTGTATGTCAGGAATGTTTCTTTTGAGGATGCTGGGGAATATACTTGTATAGCTGGAAATTCTATTGGGATTTCTCAACATTCTGCCTGGTTGACGGTTCATCCAGGTATTACTCTTCTCTCTGGGGCCTCTGACTTTACCTTTCCTGTTGCTGGGATAAACATTGAGATAGAATTTTACACAGCTCCTGTCTAGAAAGGCTCCAGTTGGACTCCCATCTGCTAACGTCTTCCACTGCCAATACATAGACCCCCATTTGTTCTGTCTCAGGTCCTTGATTTCATTCACAGCCAAGGCAATTAATATGGCAGCTCCTGCACAGGAATGGAAATGGCAATAATACATGATCAGACATCCATTGTAAATACATCTGATTTTGTTGATTGGCCCCTTGATTTAATACCCAAAGTATCCAGTGTTGGAGCCGTGTAGACATTCTATCCCTGTATAAGCATGCTGATTGCATTGCATGGCATGGGTTCTTCATGCAATGTGGGGCTTGATGTTTTGCCTGCAAATTTTAACCCCTTGGTAGAAAAAAAGGGTTTACATTTTAAAGGAAAACATAGCCCATAACATAAGTCTGTCCTGCTGTCTTTCTGGGTGTTCTGCCTCTAGATTTCTCTTTCTTTCTCTCCCTTTTTCTGCTGATCTGACAGATCTGATGATATGTGATAAGGTAACCCCTACCGGGGACATGTGATATGTGGATATATACTTGCCTGTGTGTGGATGTGTAAAGGTGCAAGTGTGTCTTGCTCATAAGTACTGCTGTGTGCTCGGGGCATATATCAAGAACTAGGCCCGGACTGGCAATCTGTGGGTTCAGGCAAATGCCAGAGGGGCTGCTGTAAGGTGCCATAGACAGTCACTATTTATTGGGCCTATAGGGGGCTGTTTGGGCCTCTGTGTACTTGTAATGCCAGGGCCTATTTTATATCCCAGAAACACAAATGTTCTATAACATACTAGAGTGGACTTAAGTTAGTTACCCCCTTTATAGGCACTGTTACTTTCTTTTCTGACTTACGGTAATTTAGTCCTGGCTACACCATCCAGCAGATCAGGCCACACCCCCTATTTTCTTGCACCCTGTGGGTGGTACAGTCTGGCCTTGCATTTTATTATCAAAAGGAAGCTATAGTGGCTTTAAGGAGTAACTATAAAGATTAACTAGGCACATTTACCTATGCTGGCAATACATGGGATGAGAAGCCAGCCAATTGGGTTAACCAGGCCCAGACTGGCAATTTGTGGTTTCTGGCAAATGCCAGAGGGGCTACTGGAAGATGCTATTTAGTTTGTTGCTGGGGGGCTCTTTATACTTAAAATGCCAGGGCCCGATCCAGGCTGGGGGTTAACTACTACCAATGAACCAGTTAACTACTACCCATCAAACTAAAGGTCCAGCTGACCAATGTGCAGGTAACCAAATGGAACTGATAGAAGCTGCAGTTGTTTTGTTTGTCCTCTGAATGGTGAGGTTTGGTGGCATTTGACCATGATTGTGCTCCATTTGATTGGTCAGTCTTCTGTGGAATTAACCAATGTGTAGTCAGCTTTACATGGTGTTGACTTGCTCTAGTGCAGTAACCTATAGCAACCAATCACAAACTGAACTGCCTACTGCAGTTCTAATGATGAATGCCACTGTCTGATTGGTTGAACTGCACCAACAAGATGTGAGTGTGAGTGTGTGGTTTTCTGTATGGATTTGTAGTAAAGTCCCCACCTTACCTCTTGCTCTGCCTTCTGCCAGCTACTGTCAGTCCAGGGGAAGACAACCCCGTCCCCTATTACATGGAGATTGGTATCTACTCTGCCGGTATCTTTATAATCTTCTGTATGGTGGTGATCTGCGTGGTGTGCCGTATGCGCCAAGGAGCCAAGAAGAAAAAGAACTTCACTGGGCCGCCGGTGCACAAACTCACCAAACGGATACCGCTCCATCGCCAGGTAACAGAAAGTAGATAAAGAGTTCAAAAACCCTTACTTCGTCCGACAGCCGCCATGCACAAATGTAGAGCAGAAAGTATTTTGGAGCTATTCGAAGCATGCGCTCTGGGTTTTTAGGGTAGTGATCCCACATTCCAGAAAGCCATGGATCTGCTACTGGAATGTTTATATGGCAAATTAGCTTTGCTTTGGGTTATTACATTACCCCTACCCCCATAGTATGTCGTTATGTTGGGAACCTTTGGGCCTATGCCAGTTGGACACCCCTGTTATGTAACAAACCAAGTGTTTTCTCCAAGTCATTTACTGAGTGTCATTTACCAACCACCAAAACAAAGGGCAGACTGTGCGCAGCAGAAGTGATGTCACTTTTACCCAAGGCTGAGTGACGCCACAATTGCATTCTGGAAAATCTTTACACCAGTTAATTAGTCAATAAGATAATTAGAGTTAACACTAACCTTGCTATTGCACTTTGGCGTAGCTAGCCTGTGTAATTACCTGTTATGTTAGCCATTACGGTGACTGCATCTGGCATTCGGGGGAGACAGTGTAGTTATTTATTTGGGCATTGCACTTAGTGTTAGTGTTTGCGCTTTACATAATACTGGGGGGGGGGGGGTTTGCACTAATATTTTCTTGTTTTTAGGTGTCTGTGAATAAATGAAATCCAGGGTTACTTTTTTCTAAAGGAGAACTGTAACAGGTAATTGGTGTCTAGACTGCAGAAGATACACAGAATTATTGAACATGCAGAGTATCGGTACTAGGAAAGCAGCTAAGAATCGCAGCATTGGTTTAGCACAAAGCCACCGATAAGAAAAATAATTTACAAAATCTGGGACGACAAGCAGTCAGGGTGTAGCCAAGCACACAGAAGAAGCACAGGAGACAGAAAGTGGGGACTGGAACGAGGGACAGGCAGGGAAGAGGCTAGCTAGTAACCCATTGGGGAGACATAAGAAAGGAAGAAATGAGAAAGTTGCATGATGTGGAGAGATTGGCAAAGAGCAAGTTGGAGGCTGGGGGTTGGGAGCAGAGTTTGGATGGATGAGCAAGGTGAAAGGTAGGGAAGGATGAGGGAGCTGGAGGCTGGAGAACGATGAAGAGGCTTGGGAAGTATGAGAGAGCTGGAGGCTGGGGAAGGATGATGGAGCTGAAGGCTGGGGAAGGATGAGGGAGCTGGAGGCTGGGGAAGGATGAGGGAGCTAGAGGCTGGGGAAGGATGTGGGAGCTGGAGGCTGGGGAAGGATGTGGGAGCTGGAGGCTGGGGAAGGATGTGGGAGCTGGAGGCTGGGGAAGGATGTGGGAGCTGGAAGCTGGGGAAGGATGTGGGAGCTGGAGGCTGGGGAAGGATGTGGGAGCTGGAGGCTGGGGAAGGATGAGGGAGCTGGAGGCTGGGGAAGGATGAGGGAGCTGGAGGCTGGGGAAGCAGGAGGGAGCTGGAGGCTGGGGAAGCAGGAGGGAGCTGGAGGCTGGGGAAGCAGGAGGGAGCTGGAGGCTGGGGAAGCAGGAGGGAGCTGGAGGCTGGGGAAGCAGGAGGGAGCTGGAGGCTAGGGAAGGTTGAAGGAGCTGGAGGCTGGGGAAGCAGGAGTGAGCTGGAGGCAGATGACCAGGCAAAGATTGAGGGGTCTGATGACCGTGGAAAGATGAACAGGCTGATGGCTGGAGGAGGCTGAAGGTTAATCAAATTTAAGAATGAGCTGAAGTCTGGGATGGGACGAGAACGATGTAGGCTGGGGTGGGCCAAACAAGCTGCAGGTTAGTAGAAGGCAACATTTAAAAAAAATATTAAACAGTGGAAGAAATGTGCCTAGAAAGCAGCCCATAATTGGACAGGAGATCAGTGAGGGAGCAGATGTGAAAGGAGAGGAAGAGGAACAGTAGACAAAGAGCTACAGTTATTGGAGCAGACAGCAGAATGCAAAGAAAACATATGGAATCCGGGCATCTTATCTGTACAGAACGAGTCTCTGCAGACCACATGCAGCAAAGGCTGTCCGGATGATACATACGAGTGTGTGATTTATATTCATGGAGACTGGAGGGGCTTCAAACTGACGGTTGCTTCTCCCTGTTTTAGGAATACTGGGCCTAAATGTAAAATTGGCAGTTATCATTCTGTTCTGCAGTTTAGGGAATCCTGCAGTAATGGATCATTGCATCCCTAGTTACATTTTATGAATTTATTTCTTTAGAACATAGTAATGAGTTTTATCTATGGTGAAGTTTGTATTCCCCACCATGGAACTGATGCCCAGGTGACTTAACACCTTTTGTGTTCAGCATTAGCCAATAAGAGCAGCTGCTAGCCCCCCCTTCCCCCGTGCACATGGTATGAGCTGTCTGTAGATCCCCCCTCTGTGCTGTTGGCGTAGGGCACATATCACAGAACATCTCTCTTGTAACTTCAGGTTTCGGCTGATTCCAGCTCATCCATGAACTCAACCACTCCTCTGGTGAGGATCACAACGCGACTCCTGTCCAGTACCGACGCCATGCCCTTACCGAATGTGTCTGAATATGAACTGCCACATGACCCTCTCTGGGAGTTCTCGAGAGACAAGTATGTCTAGAAATGGTGTTACAGCCATTACATTTAGTCCTGCTGACCTTCCATGCTGCCCACTACAGATTTAATGTCCTCCCTGTCTTCTCCAAAGTTGTTAATGGCTCTGTTTGTGGTTTCAGCAGTTTATAAGACTCCATTGTTTTTTGGTTTTGTGGTCACAGTTTTCCCATTGCACCTTTTTAGTTTTATAACCTTCTACAAATACCAGCATAGATTGCCTCACCAACAAGGGGCTTGATGTATCTCATAAAGTCCATAGCAGCAGCAAGTCTCCTTCTCCGTCCCAGTGGCTGCCTAACTATTGCTTTATTTGCAACATGCCCATTAGATATAGACGGTATTTATATACAATAAAAATACTATGGCCCACCATAATCTGCAAAAGTGTTTGATGTTTCCAATCCGGAATCTCGCAAAGTACTTTTGCTTCCATCTGGGACCAAGGGATAGAGAAGGATTCTGGGTAGTGCAATGCATAAGAGGCTGATGGGTATGTCCCTCTCACAATCCAAACTTTCCTTCTTTCCTGTGTGGGTTCTCTGGGGCTTTTACAGCTGCATTAAACAGATTGTTCCCAGCTGTTTCTCTTTGTTCCGGAGCTGCCACTCTCACCTTGTACTAACCACCAACCTTCCTACTCCAGCTCATGTCCCTGTGCTTCTCTCCTAGGCTGACGCTGGGCAAGCCACTTGGCGAGGGGTGCTTTGGGCAAGTGGTGATGGCCGAGGCTCTTGGGATTGATAAAGACCGTCCCAAGGAGTCTGTGACAGTAGCGGTGAAGATGCTGAAAGGTAAGGAGTCTGGGTGTGACTGTTTCTCCCTTCTCTCAGGGGGCACAGGGTCACATTCCTGACCTTCAGGCTTCGGGATAAATCAACAGCTGTGACAGCTTAGCTGCCCCTCTCTGTGATTCCAAGGCAGCTTTTTATGGCAGGGAGTAATTTACAGATCCCTTTCCTTTGAGTTATGCAATCTTTCTGCCACTCTCCCTGTGTTCCATCCCTCTGTCTCCAGGGTACAATGAGTGTCTTTCTCCATTAAAATCTGCCTGCTGGTCTTTTCCACCATGGGGCCTGAAAGTGCTCAGTTCCTGCTTGGAGCAGTCTCGCCCAGCAGTCAGTCCATCTTTTGGTGTTTGCTGCCTCGTAATTTATATGTTTTGCTCTTCTGGAGTTTGGTTAATTTGGTCCTTCTTGCAGGACATGTGGAAACTGTGATCTTCCAAAGTGAGGAACACATTCCTTAGGTTGATAAGGCCCTCCATAGTGTAGCATAGAGCTGGTGGGTGTCAGATTCGTAGCTTTTTCTGATCTGACCATGTCCAACTCCAGTCTTGACTGCAGCCGGGTCACTATGCTTAGTTGCCCCACACAACCCTATGTGATTGTGCCCTGTAGTAACACAGGAAAAGCTTGCCCCAGGCCAGAAATAAAAAAGCAGACATCTGATCGGCTGTTATGGGTAGCGTGACTGGTTTCAGAACCATGTGCTTGTATAACCATTGCTAACATTAGAACCCAGATGTGGCAGGCACCCATGGGTGGTAGCATTGCTGTAGATACAGACAGGAAGCGTGCATAAAGATACATTTCCTATTACAGCCATATCTCCTTTCTAACAATTTCCTGAAACCTTTTGTGTGTATCAGTGTAAATATTTGCAATGTCTCTACCATATAAACAACTTGCTTTTAAGTTCTTCTAAAGGCCTCCAATTGTATTTGCCCAACCTTTATTATCCATATGGCCTCCTTTGGTCATCTAGACTGTAAGCTCTTTATTTGTGTTCCCATTCTGGCATTGGTTCCATGGATCATGTGCTGCGTATATGGTGAGATATAGGTAACCGCGCTGATACATCGAACTGTTTATATTTAGATGATGCTACGGAGAAAGACCTGGCAGATTTGGTATCAGAAATGGAGATGATGAAAATTATTGGAAAGCATAAAAACATCATTAACTTACTAGGAGCCTGCACGCAGGGAGGTGAGTATGAAATCCTGCATGTACAGGTAACTAAAAGGAACCACCAGCACTACCAGTGTAAAGGTGGCCATACATGGGCCGATTCTAGCTGCTGTCGTTCCCTTAGACCGATTCAGCAACTAATCGGCCCATGTATGGGCACTAACAACGGGCCTCCCCGACTGATATCTGGCCTGGAATAGGCAAGATATTGATGCGGTCCCCACACCGACTGTGCCCATTACCGTCCTACTAATTTGATCGTTTGGCCCTGGAATAAGCCTGGATTCGCCTGATATCGCCCACCTGTAGGTGAGGATATCGGGAGAAGATCAGCTCGCTTGGTGACCTTGCCAAGCGAGCGGATCTTAACGTGTATGGCCACCTTTACCCCCTCTGTTCAGTTCTCAATGTTCTGCACTTGATGACTATGTCTTCCCATGCCCAACATTGATGTCTAAATCACTGGCATGGCCACAGTTCTGTATCTGTTCAGTCCCCTGTCTGTCTTACTCTACCCACTGTTCATAAGAAACATCAGTAAGCTGGGAAATGTGCATCACTTTGTAGCACCTTCCAAAGGTGGCCCCCAATCACTTCTCCTTTAGAGTAAAAAAATTCCCTTCTAAGGGCTTACTTGTCACAGCTACGTGGAAGGACCCACTTTCACTATACTGTCCAGCAGGTATTCTGGTGGTTCTTGCATATGGCACAGACAATGGAATGCTCATATTTATAAGAGTTTCTGCTTGGTTTCTAGGAACACTGTATGTCATTGTTGAATATGCTGCTAAGGGGAACCTGCGACAGTACCTCAGGGCCAGGCGCCCTCTCGAGATGGAGTACTCGTTCGATGTTACTAGGGTTCCCGATGAGCAGATGACCTTCAAAGACTTGGTATCCTGCACTTATCAAATAGCAAGAGGCATGGAATACCTGGCATCCCAAAAGGTAATAAAATAATCTTACCCTGACAGTGTTCCCGGTTGAAAATATTGCCATTTGTATCCCATTTCAGCCCCTCACCCCCATTTTCCTGTTCACTTCTAATCGTCCTGCCTCCCCTTCATCTGTTTCAGTGTATACACCGGGATTTGGCAGCCAGGAACGTGCTGGTCACTGAAAACAATGTTATGAAGATTGCAGATTTTGGTCTGGCGCGAGATGTCAATAACATTGATTATTATAAAAAGACAACAAATGTAAGTGTTTGCTGTTTGGCATTTGGTTGGGCTGGTTATGTTTGGTTCCACCATAATATAGAGTAATGGCAATCAGGTACATTTTCACCAAATATAGAACTTTTTAGGGCTGTTGGTACAGGATAGAAGGTAGCCGCCCACAGAACAAGAAATTGGCCAGCAGCTGAATTGGCTGGCAAATTGTCTGTTGCAGTTGTACTGGAGGACCTAAATGTAGTGAAACGTCTTCAGAGTTGATCTGGTTCCATGGATTCTGCCAGGTTTCATAAGATATAAAGAATAGGTAGCTCATATATTGTCTAGCATCTGACCACCTAAGTATGTTGCTGGATTTCTGCAGGAGGAGGAGGTCCAACCTTTGGTAAGGATTTATAGAAAAATATTGAAATCAGTCATTTAACCAAATAACCAAAAACGTCATTTTAATTGTCCTTCATGGTGGGCTTCAGGTGGAGCTAGGAGAGCAAATAATCATTATCTTCAGATTCCACCTTAGAGACCTTCTGGCTGAGTCAGGACAACCAAACAATATGTCAACGCTGCCCTAGGCCATGGCACACATGGCATTGTCAAGTTTTTAGCTTTTTTGGTTGTTTAAAAAATGGCCCAAGTCACCTCCAATCATCTTCACATTGATGCCTAGCAGAGTTGCTTGTCAGTAATTAAAAAAACACCCTTGTTGGTATTACCTTCTTGTTCCCATAACCAGCACATGGGGCACGTGGGTTTTGATACTTTGCTTTGAGCATTGATCTCTTTGATCAGGCAATACACCCAAAGCTAAATATTAAATAGATACTATACGTTCTTTTTGCATTTTTGTGGTTACAATTTCATTCCTGATCTCATGGTGGGACTCCCAATCCCTATCCATTGTCTCTTCCTGTCTCACCCTAATGGGAAATGCACAGAGCTAATGTCTGTCTCCCAGTGCCCGATGTTACCATTGTTACTGTACATCCCATGGCTGTACCCCCTCCGTATTGATCTGCTATGTTTTGTTCTCCCAGGGCCGACTTCCTGTCAAATGGATGGCACCGGAAGCTTTATTCGACAGGGTTTACACTCATCAGAGTGATGTGTAAGTGTGCAGTAATGTTTATGTGATGGGAACAATAGAAGGAAAAAGATTGGGAGCAGAAGAGACCTGTGATAGATTTTATTTTTCTGGTTTCCAGGATATCAGCTTGAGATCAAGAGATGCCATATAATGTATAAGGGGGTGGGTTGTAGAAGCTGTGTTTTGGGGTCTTTCTGGGACTAATTAATGGGATTGGAAATGGGGTTGATGATATTCTGTCCTCTTATGTGGTTATTTCATCTCTTGGTGCAGATGGTCATTTGGTGTATTAATGTGGGAGATCTTTACCCTGGGGGGATCTCCGTACCCCGGAATTCCTGTAGAGGAACTATTTAAGCTGCTGAAAGAGGGACACCGGATGGACAAGCCAGGAAACTGCACCAATGAACTGTAAGTGCACATTGTGCCAGGGCTTGTCATTTTCATTTTTATTGCATTTTAACACAGATGAAAACCTCCATTCTTAACAGCTCTCACATCAGTCCCTGCCCTAGTGGAGCTTACAATCTTATGTCCCTATAACATTCACATGCACTAGGGTCATTTTATCAGGAGCCAATTGGCTTGCCTGTATGCTTATAGAGCATGGAAGAACCAATAACCTTGAAGATAGTGTCCACTTCAAAGACCTCAGTAGTCCTAGTTACCAAATGCAACCAGCCAGCAGATATGTACAGAGTTCTGTTTGAAAGTATGAATCGGATTGGTTGGTGATAGCTACTCTAGGATCCTCTGTCGGATAGCTTTTATTTACTCTTCTCTCTATGTTGAAATCTCATCCTTTCCTCCCCTTATATGTGCCCCCCCCCCCCATCTCTGTCTCAGTCAGTGGTATTTTCCATTAACTAGAGAACAGCAGACTGCTAGAGTTTTGACCATATGAAAACAATAATCTATGTACCCCATTCCACAGTCTCCCCTGTTTTGATAATACAAATAATGGTTTGACCTGGTCTTCTGTCTAAAGAGCTCACCATTCTTTTTTTCTTCTACTCGGCAGGTACATGATGATGCGGGATTGTTGGCACGCCATTCCCTCTCACAGACCCACCTTCAAGCAACTGGTGGAAGATCTGGACCGAATTCTCACACTTACAACCAATGAGGTTAGTGTCTATCTATATATCTGGCACCACTAATATGAAACATTGTATTGTATAGGAGGAACACATGCCTGGCATGAAAGGCATCAGAATCACTATGGCAGACAGGTACCAATCCCTCATGGCTCTCTTTGATATTCTCATGAGCAGATACTGTACTTGGTAGGCTCAGTTGGATTGAGATAGATCTCCTCCATTGTGCTTTCCAATGCAAATAGAAACAGTGGAATGGATATTTAGCTGAAGTTTGGATGTATATTATATACAGTGTTGTAATGCTGGCATCTAGATAAGGGTCTGGTTGTTGGGATATATTGGAAATTATAGTTGTATGTACATATATCTTTATTTATAAAGCGCTACTTATGTACGCAGCACTGTACAGTAGAATTATTAAGATAATAATAGATAAATACAAAGTATAACAATAAATACAGATACATACAGTTGCAATAAGTTAAGAGTCACAGACACAAGAGGATGGAGGTCCCTGCCCCCTAGAGCTTACAATCTATATGGGAGGGTAACTTACAGACACAAGTAGGCAAATATAAGTGCTGTAGGTCACAGTGGGTGACACTACAATATAAATTGTGATCCAGAGTGAACACTGTGGGGGTTATGTAATAAAAGGCACTAATTTTGCCCAGGAGCAGTAATCCATAGCAACCAATCAACAGGTAGAATTTACAAAAATAAAGCAAACATCTTATTGGTTGCTATGGGCTACTGCTACTGGGCAAACTTTAGTGCCTTTTAATACATATGGAGGATTCTGAGTCTAGGGTTGGGATAATGTTGTTTTTCTCCCTGAATCCAAGTCGCTGATCATCTCTCTCTGTCTTCTGTGTAACCCAGGAATACCTCGACTTGAGCGCCCCCCTGGAGCAGTATTCTCCCAGCTTCCCCGATTCTTCCTGCTCCGCCTCCTCCTCCTCCGGCGACGACTCAGTGTTTTCTCCCGACCCCATGCCTCACGACCCCTGCCTCCCCAAGTTCCCACACGTTAATGGGGTGGTAAAGACATGAAGCCGATTGCGTTCTGCAGCTCCCCTATTAAGACTGCATGTCTCGCCGACAGATTCTGCAGAACGCTGAGGAATGTGGACATTCCAGTTGACAGAGGACAACAAAAAAAAAGGACAACGTTCTGCAAATTCCGTTGTACTCAGGTTTCCCCAATGGGGGTTCATCAAATGGCGGTACAACAGCGAAGTGCGCCGATGGCGTAGCACAGAGACAGTATGGAGGATGCGCCAAGCCGGGATTTGTAACCACAGTTACATTCTCCGTCTCATCGGGATCATTCACTTGGACTCAAGGCAAAACAAAACTTTTTTGCCTTCCTTGTTAATTTTGTAATATTTTGAGAAAATATATTCCAGCACCTCTAATCCCTTCACCAGAGCACATACACAGCATTGTCGCTGCTGGATATAAATGTAAATATATTCCAAATATGTATAAATATATATTATATATTTACAATGAATTATTTTTTGTATTGATTCTAAAAAAAAAAAAAACAACACAAAAAACTTGCTGTTAGGGCTTAGGGCAAGTCACCTAAGTGGGGGGGGTAACTGCAAATTCTGTTATTTTATATATATATATATGCACCCTACACTGACAGAAATACTTATTTCTTATTAAAACTAACCCAGATTTAATTTATTAGCACGTGGGAAACACAGAAGCCCCCGGGGGACCCCGTTGTCGTGTACAAACAGGACTGGCGGATGAATCCGAAAAATGTTTTAGGCCAGTGGTTGTAGTTAACTTAAATTAAAAAAAATTCACTTATATTTTGCCTTGAAATCACAAAAGACAAGCTACAGAGAGCAGATTGTATAGAGCTTTTATGGTATTTATGCTGTAATATAGAAAAGGAACAATTTTTTTTTTTTTTCATGAAAAAAAACTATTCTACTGGCCTTCTCCCTGAAGTTGGATGTGGAAGTCTGTACAATGTATACTAAGAAATGGGAAGCAACGTCTGTAAATAAAACCTTGCTGCTGTGGAATGTCTACTTTCGTTGTTCAATACTTGCGTTTGATAAAGTTTGGAATCCTATATACTATGTGGCCAAAGGTATGTGGATAAGCCTTGTAATTAATGAAATTGGCTATTTAAGCCACGGCCATCATTGCCGGCTCATCATACTGTGAGATTTAGTGTCGGACTGAGACCCAACAGGTACCTGACTCAAAGGTTCCACCACCGAACAACTGTAGCACCCTGCTTCACCCCCAGCCATCACCATTCTTGCTCTGCTTTGCTACTTAAGATGGCCATACACGTAAAGATCCGTTCGCCTGGCGAGGTCGCCAAGTGAGCAGATCTTCTCCCGATATCCCCACCTACGGGAGGACGATATTGGGGGAATTTAGGCTAATTCGGTTGTTTGGCCCTGGGGCCAAACGATTGAATTATAACGACTGGAATATGCACAGTCGGTTCGGGGACCGCATAAACGAGTCGATCTGGTCCCCGATCTTACTGAATTTTTTAACCGGCCAGATATCGATCTGCAGGCCAGTCGTTGTTTCCCCTACATTGGTGATAAGCTGCTGAATCTGTCCAAGGGACCTATATCAGCAGCTACAATCGGCCCGTGTATGGCCACCTTTACTTCACTGTTCAAAATTAACGATTGCTGTGCATTCCACTGTGGAACATGCGGCCATCTTTAATATTTATCAGCAAAGCAAGTAGCGCAGCGGACCAGGGTGCCGTAGTGGCTGGGGCCGGCTGACTTGCATAAATATGGCAGGGCTTAACACAATATTTCCCGGTATCCCAGTAGGCCAGTCCGGCCCTGGTGGGATTCTTCACAATTTCATGCTTCCTACTTTGTGGCAACAGTTTGGAGAAAGCCCTTTTCTGTTTCACACATGCACAAAGTAAGGTACATACAGAGATGGGAGTGTAAGAACTTGACTGGCCTGCACAGTGCCCTGACCTCAACCCAACTGAACCCTCTTTGGGATGAATTGTAATGCAGACCAGGCCTGTTCCAATGAATGGTAGCAAATCCCACCAACAATGTCAATCATCAACAATCATCTACTGCAACGCTTTCCCAAAGTAGAGGCTTTTTAGGACCAACTTGATATTAATCCCCTTGGTTTTAGGATAAAATGTTGCACAGGCAGGTGTCTACATACTTTTGACCATATATTGTCCTCAAAGCTGCGTTTATGGGGAACCAGCTGAAAGCTGTATGTTGAACAGCCCTACCTTGATATAAATAATGGGTCCCCAGAAGGTTCTTTTTACAGGGGCTTTAACACTTCTATCATTCTGCTCTGAACTGTATGAGGGATTCTGTATGTAAAGAATTAAGCAATTGCTTTGCACTTATTGTGTATGTCACAGATTAACACAACATGTAAAGAAGGGAATGCTCCTCCGTCGGCTATTAACAAAGTCAGAGTGTTCTCTGCCTGAAAGAACATTAAGAAGCTTTTACGTTCTGAGGCCATTAAATCTAATTTATTGTGCAGTTTATCATTCATGTCTAACAAGCTAAATGACCTAGACGTTTGGAAAAAGCAGCCTTAGATGCTGGGCACAAGCAGAACTTTTGAAGCCTGTCGAGCCATCTATATTTGAACTATCAACTGCTTTCTAAATAGCCCAAAAAGCCAGTTTTTAAGGAGAATGTAAGCATTAAACGTATTATTTTTATTACATGTAGAGTTATGTCCATGTAGACCTTGATTTGCACCTCACTTCAGAACAGTTTATTCATTATTAAAGTTCAACCTTGTTCCTTTTATAAATGTCTGACAGTAATAAATCTTGTGGGTCTTTCCTTTGCTTCAGTAAAGGTACGTTCATTTTTGCTTATAGGAGCCATTTTATTGCCTCTTTCCTTTTGCTGGCCACACGTGTGTTGACTTTGAGGATATCTGATGGGTCAGCCCCGGGGTACCACCGATTATACTGATGAAGTTTTGTCAGCCACTTGTTGGGTCCATGTAAATCCTTAGCATTACAGCATGAAATGTCTTTTCATAAAAATAACAGTCAGCAAAATGGGTTACCGCAGAGGTACTTCTCTCTGTGTTGGTTTAACATTCATGGCCCCACGTAGTCAGAGCCAAACCCAAACTAGACAAGGGAGCCTTTATCAATGCTAACGCAGTATGTCAGCTGTGAATGTAAAGTATGAATAAATACCATTTTATATGCTGAAATCCAGCTGCAAAACAGTTCTTCTGTTTCATTTGAATCCTGGCAGGGGAGGAGGGACTAAAACACTGATGATACAAACTGTAACAACGTTTCTACAGCTTACAGACAGCATGCAGGAACTACATAACCCACAATGCATTGAACTGTGACATTCCTTTCCTTATTGACATCACGTGTGCAGGGAATTGTGGGATTGGGAGGATGCAGGCTGAAGGCAGGCTGGGGACAGGCGACTACTGTCACATTGTATTTTTGTTTCAAAGTAGCCAGCCAGATCAGCAGGGGAACAGGGGGCGGGGCTTAGGGAACTGTTCCAAACCATATTATTACATTAAAAACCATGAAAAGCTTGACATTATGTTTACTTTTTTAAAAGCTTAAGTTGTGTTTGGGTGGAGTTGCCCTTTAATATGATCATCAGCCAATCAACTTTTGAGACCGGAATTCGATCAGCCAGTCTAATCATTTTAGACACATGCAGATACAGCAATGTTGCACTAATTTGGTAAAAAACAACAAATATGTCCTGTCCAGGGAAGCATGGCCCAGGGTGGCTATACACACTAACATCCACTCATATGGCGAGGTGGCCATAGGAGCGGATCTTCTCCTGGTATGCCCACCTAAGTAGATGATATTGGGCCCTAGGGACAAATGATCAAATTTAACTGGCAAGCATGGACACATGTCTAGCTCATGGTTTCCGTCTAGTTTGGTCAATGGTGGCAAGACAGTTGAGATGCTCTTTGGCGTAGTCTGCAGGTAGTATTATGCAACTGGCATTTAGGGTTACACCTATGACCACCATTAACCATCAAAAACTCAAGGGCTAAAGTGCAGGCCAGTATATGAAGGTGCACCCAACTGGAGTCTTCTTGTGACATCAACAGTGCAACAATGTGCTCTGGCTTCTTCTCCACCAGGCTGAACAACGCCAGCCTAATGCAATAGCAGCTATGGTGTTATAAGGATTCTTATAGGCTTCTTCAGAAACTCTTGTGGTCTACATAGGGTCTCTTGTTCCCAGGTGTGGCCAGTTGCAGGCATAGCATACAGGGTGCCCTAGCACCTAATAACTCATATGGCCTCTACCTTACACCTTGGTTACATACTCAGCAGGCCTGGTGGCCCACAATCAATCCTGCTATATCTTTTGACTGAATAATCGCCTAGAAATTGTAGACCCCTTATGTTAGTTAGCTGAAAGAGCTCAACATAACCATGAACTTTTACTTTCTGTTTCTTAATGATTTTTTAAATAATAGGCTGGTATTTGTAATTATAGTTTATCTGCTTGTAAACCTGTTGGTCCGAGGCAGCATGCCCGGTTCTTATGCCAGCTTCTCTAGGTATAAGCTATTTCTTTATTTCCTGCCTTTATCTATATTGTTTTACTTTTCTGAATATCTTGGGGCAGCTGTGCAGCAATGAAATCTTTGCCCTGGGCCCGCTGGTACCTTAAAGCGGCCCTGATGGGCACTTTCTAGATGCTGTGTACATATACAAAGTGGTTGTGCCCAGCTATTAGGGAACAAGGCCCAAACTGTAGTTATCAGTAGGGATAAATAAGATCATCAGAGTATTTTATCATTCAGTTTTCCCCTCCCCCTGGCTTGGAGGGTTCTTATATTTAGTTAATTGCCCCAATATGGGGTATTTTATAAGACTTGTTTGGTCATCATTGGCTGTGTATTTCTACACTGCAGCTGTACGAGGGCCAAAGGATTATTTTGCCATACAATTACTGTTTCACTGACAGTGCTGTGAAAACCAAGAGTTATCTATTAAAGTCAGTCTTTTGCTACACATTTATTTCTCTCTGCATGTTTAACTGCCTGTGCCAGCAGGTCTTGCACTTGGGCCTTCAGTCTGCTTAATAGAACAACAAAGGAAGCCATTATTTATTTCTTGCTAGTTCAACCTGCAGTCTTGCTGATCTTGAGTATTTCAGTCCAAACCAAGAGATGTTGGATGTTGTAGAGCAGTTGTAAGACTTCTCCCTTGGAAGACCAGCATTTGTTAAAGGAACAATAACACCAAAAAATGAAAGAGCTTTAAAGTAATAAAAATATAATGCACTGTTGCCCTGAACTGGTAAAACTGGTGTGTTTGCTACAGTAACACTACTATAATTTATATAATAAGCTGCTGTGTAGCCACGGGGGCAGCCATTCAAGCTGGAAAAAAGGAGAAAAGGCACAGGTTACATAGCAGATAACAGATAAGCTCTGTAGAATACAATAGTGTTTTATCTGTTATCTGCTATGTGCCTGCGCCTTTTCTCCTTTGAATGGCTGCCACCATGGCTACATAGCAGCTTATTTATATAAATTATAGTAGACTTTCTGAAGTAAACACATAACTTTTACCAGTGCAGGGCAGCAGCACATCATATTTTAGTTACTTTTATACACTTTCATTTTTTGGTGTTACTGTTCCTTTAAGGGCCTCTTTAGCTAATAGCAAGGTTATAGATATAGGAAAACATGGTTTTACAGTCCAGGATGAACAGATAAGGTTTTACCCCAAATTTCACCCTAATTGACCTTCTCCCTGGGTTTCCAGGTGTATTTAGGAAAGCAAAAAAAGACATTGTCTCCAAATGTCACCTTAACTGACCTCCAGGCTGAGCTTGACCCAGTTTGGAACTATTGTTATAGAGTGTAACGGCAGTGGGACAAGATTCCTGAAATGATTAGATTAAAGGTGTAGTCCACTTGAAGGTTAACTGTTAGTCCATGGCAGCAGGTAGGGTTGCCACCCAGCTGGTATTTTACTGGCCTAGCTGGTAAAACACCTGCCAAGGTTGGGGCTGGTATTATAAATTTACCTGAAATGTAGTTGCTGAAATTCAGCCCCTTGCCTGTGCCTTTAAGCCCCTGATCTGCCCCAGTAAGCCCCCAATCTGCCCCAGTAAGCCCCTGATGTGCCTAGAACCTGACTGAAACTTACCCTTCTTCTTCCATTTCCTCTTTCCCCGATCCTCCTTGTGACATCATAGCTCAGCCTTTTTCATCATCACCCTGCCCTCCTATGTCATGAACTGCCCCTGTGGTTGCTGCCCCTCTGAGGACGGTAACTTCACTGTACAAAGGTGACAACCCTAGCGGCAGGGATAGCTATGAATGATAGGGTAATATGCTGGCTCTATAGGTTTAGGTTTAAGGTTAGTAATGACAACTGGACCTCAAATTTGGAAAAGCTACCATTGGTTAAAAGGGACAGGCTACTTCTGTGGTCCTTATCCAGGTACTTGATCATTTATAGTAATAAAAAATGGAAGCATACCATTCCTGTTGCACGTCTTTCCTTCTTCCTGACATAGAGGAGTAAGGTACTATCCTATGGCTCAAATACAATAAATAATAGGCCTTAAATCTTCTGTGGTGCCATTTACTGTCCCACTATTAGCTGTAAGTTTCTGTGCATCTAATACTGCATCCCGTAGTCGCTTGTATGAAGCCAGCAGGTCCTGCTGCCCCGGCAGTCGAGCAGGGTGAGTTGGGGAGTCACAGAGAGGCTGCCAGGTTTCTGCAAGGGAGGGATGCGGTGGGGAGCTTGTCTAGACTTGTCACCTGGCAGCCCGGGCACAGTGTGAAGCTCTTTAGAAATGTAGATGTGTACTCAACATGTAACAGGAAAAAACTCAGCAGGGAAAACAGCAAAGGGCAGGAAGGGGCCAGATTGCTGAAAAATTAACCTTGGCAAAATATGAATGCCCTCCAATGGTCTTTAAAGTAAGACCGTAAATAGCACCTAGATGCTTGCATGGCCAGGAGGGGGTCTGTAGACTTCTGCTGGGGTAGAACTTCATGGGAAGAATGAATGTTGTTGGATGAGACAGCCATGGATTTATTGGTCACACATCTGGCTAGGGGTCCCACCAATACATTTACTAAAGAGATATTTTGTGTGTTTGAGAATATAATAGTGTTTACATAGTAACATAGTAACATAGTAAGTTGGGTTGAAAAAAGACATACGTCCATCAAGTTCAACCATAATGCCTATATATAACCTGCCTAACTACTAGTTGATCCAGAGGAAGGCAAAAAACCCCATCTGAAGCCTCTCTAATTTGCTTCCTGACTCCAAGATGGCAATTGGACCCGTCCCTGGATCAACTTGTTTACATCTCCTCCTTCTCCCGCTCTTCTACTCAATATCAAAGTTTGAATCTTTTATGACTCACGATCAATAAAGTTGAAATCACTTTCCCCCCAGCGCTCCTATTTGTACCAAGAGAGACTTGTTTGGGCTGAAACTGTATCGCGCTGATCTGAATGGGACCTAAACGGTCAGAGTATTTTCACTTATGAAAACAGAGGCCAATCAAACGTGTATAAAGTTGTCTGCTCCGCACCTGCCAAAGCTTCCCAGAACCTGCTCGGCAGGTGTATAGTAGTTTTGTTTTTAAATAAAAGTGCAGTTACAACATAAACCCATAGTAATGGGCAGATTTACAGAGCACTGATAAAGTTACACATACGTTTTATTGCTTTTTTCTCTCATGAAACTGTGCAACGCTTTGTGTGAGAGCCATGATGGTGGCCGGATACAGAGTGGCTAAAAGGGATACATCTCTTAACTATGTGTGTCCTGCTTCCAATAAACTTCCATTTCCACCTTAGGTTTCCTTTTATTGACACGCACCAGGTCATATCAGGAAAACTATACCCCCAGAATGAATACATAACCAACAGAGAGTTTATATTATATTAAGTGGCCTATTAAAGAATCTCGCCAAACTGGAATATATATCAGTAAATATTGCCCTTTTACATCCTTTCCCTTGAGCCGCCATTTAGTGATGGGCTGTGGTGTGGTGGGTCCTTGTTCCTTGTTCTGCATAACGCCTTGGCCCAGCTCGAGAATGAGCACATCAGAGGTTCAGAAACCCCCCCATCTCTCTTGCTCCTATGCACCCAAGGCAATATCTGAGCCCTGGTGGCACTTATATACAGCCACTGGTCATTTGATTTAGATGGGGCCAAAATTGATCTGATGGTATGTATGTATTAATGTACACTGGAGGCCTTTTTGCCAAGCTCACCCAAACGTCTCTGCTTCTGCTCTTTCTTCTTCTTAATCACTATCGGGAATTATTTTCACCTCCAATACAAGATTTTGACCTTGTCCTAGTCTGGATTTCTTGTGATTTAGCTTTTCTTCCATCATTGCTTCACTACTACCTCTCTATTATGTAGGCCGTTGGTGGTTCCTCATCAAGTTCCGGGTTAAGACTACCCAAATGTGTTTGTTATGGCTACATATATATATATAAAGTTGTAATGGAACACTATATCTCTGTGTTATTTTTAATGTTCCTATGACAATGCAAAATCCTTGGGTGCTTTGGGTGCCATGTTGGTCACTTACCAGACTGTGCCAGCTCAAGGGCAGATTTTGAAAGTTTCTTTAATAATTGATGGGCATAAGGGCTTTGTGCACAGTTTGGGAAATGTGGGTGACTATTTAAAAAAAGGTTGGGCAACACTGCTGCCATTTTTTTCCTCTGTTCACCTCTCTATACAAAACATACTGTAGCAGTATTTTATCCAAAGACAGTCCGTGTTTCTTTAAAAGACAGCAGACCCAAACCAATTCCCATTGCCATCCTCCTTACAGCATGGGCCTCCCCCTGTTGCACACAATCACTGGCAAGGAAGGATGTGGGAGCTGCTTTCTCTGGGGGGGATTCTTGGTCTGTGGCTTTCGCATTGCAATGCAGTCGGGTGAAACAGCAGACACAATAAGGCAGATTTGGTACAGTCATTTGTTAAATGAATACACTCCCTCCCATCCCAGACACACAAAGACAAGCACAGTTGTGTCCAGAACAAAGTCATTAGAGAGACTGCCTGGAATAAGAATGTGGAACTTGGACTTTTTACCTTTATTTTATGCTAAAAGCACAGCTCATCCCTGGGAAAATATTACTTCTGGATCCATGCCCAGTCCCTACCTGCTCCTGCTTGCTGCTATCACTTTCATACAGGCCACACCGTGAGAGGGAACAACCTGAATTAACCCTGTACTGGAGACCCAAGTGACCACTGAACCCCATATTGTCACACGACACCTCCGTAAAGGAGAACTATACCCCCAAGCAATGTTTTTTTTTATAAAAATATATCACATAAAACAGCTCATATGTAAAACCCTGCTTCATATAAATAAAAATTTTCATAAAAATATACTTTTTTTTAGTAGTACAGGTATGGGATCCCTTATCCGGAAACCCGTTATCCAGAAAGCTCCGAATTACGGAAAACCTGTCTCCCATAGACTCCATTTTAATCGAATAATTCAGAAATTGAAAACTGATTTCCTTTATCTCTGTAATAATAAAACAGTACCTGTAATTGATCCCAACTAAGATAAAATTACCCCTTATTGGGGGCAGAACAGTCCTATTGGGTTTATTTAATGGTTAAATGATTCCCTTTTCTCTGTAATAATAAAACAGTACCTGTACTTGATCCCAACTAAGATATAATTACCCCTTATTGGGGGCAGAACAGCCCTATTGGGTTTATTTCATGGTTAAATGATTCCCTTTTCTCTGTAATAATAAAACAGTACCTGTACTTGATCCCAACTAAGATATAATTACCCCTTATTGGGGGCAGAACAGCCCTATTGGGTTTATTTAATGGTTAAATGATTCCCTTTTCTCTGTAATAATAAAACAGTACCTGTACTTGATCCCAACTAAGATAAAATTACCCCTTATTGGGGGCAGAACAGTCCTATTGGGTTTATTTAATGGTTAAATGATTCCCTTTTCTCTGTAATAATAAAACAGTACCTGTACTTGATCCCAACTAAGATATAATTACCCCTTATTGGGGGCAGAACAGTCTTATTGGGTTTATTTAATGGTTAAATGATTCCCTTTTCTCTGTAATAATAAAACAGTACCTGTACTTGATCCCAACTAAAATATAATTAATCTTTATTGGGGCAGAACAGTCCTACTGGGTTTTATTAACGTTTTATTGATTTTTTTGTGGACTTAATGTATGGAGATCCAAATTACGGAAAGACCCCTTATCCAGAATACCCTTGGTCCCGAGCATTCTGAATAACGGGTCCCATACCTGTATGTACCACTCTGTGATCCAAAATAGAATGAGTTTGGCAATCCACTTCATATTAGCAATTACCTCTCACTGGCTATAAATAGTGTGCCAATGTGGGGTTCCCAAGCCAAACTTTAAGCATCAGCAGCGCAGACATATATTCAATTTATTTCTGAGGAACCTCACTCAGAAAGTTACCCTGTGCCATCTATGCAATAGAACATTTGGCACCAAAGAGGCTACAGAGTATAAATAATAAGATAATAAGGCTCAGTGAGCTTGAGGGCTACAGCATGGGATTGAGTCGATCATGTGGTAACTCAGACATGCAAAGTATTGACCTCTAGGAAAACATGTTCTAAGAATTAAAGCTGTGCAGTTTGAGAAGATCCGTCTCATTTTTGCTGCCACGCAAGAACTCTTCCGTCCCATTTAGCCACCTTAGTGTTGGGTCAAGCTTGGCTGAAATAATATGATCATTTAAAAAGCTCATGAAGACCTTTTGGTCATGGGCTGCCTCCACAGCCTGATATGATCCTCAGCCAATGGCAATTTCCAGCTTGCCCAATCCATATCCAAACAAGCCCAGATTAGATAATAGTAGGGAAATCCATTGTTTTCACTCCATATATGACCTAATAACTTTGCCCTGGTCAAGATGGACTGAATCAGCAATGTGTCACTTGTGTTGGAAACATACGTTGCTATGATCCAATGCCAAATCTACTCCACTGGCCTAATGAGGTAAAGAGCAAGCAGATCCATTTATTTTTTTTACTCAAGAAGGGATACAGCCAGTGCTAGTGTGCTACCGTCAGTTTATTATGCAGTTTGATTAAGGGTTTATCAAACTGGAAAACCACAATGGAAAATGGTTCTGTATTAGAGCAGGAGCTACAGGGCCGACCATCACAATATTACCTTATATGGCAGAGCCCAGATTCTCTGATACAGCCTCACCAAGGGAATTTTACTTGCAGGCATGGCTTTTCCACAGAACTCATTCCTTTTTCCCATCGAGCCAGTCAATCGTAGACTGGGGTTCAAAATAGTCCCTAGTATTTCAAGTACACAGGGGACCAAACAGCCCCCTGTAGGCCCACTAAATAGTGACTGTCTATGGCATCTTACAGCAGCCCCTCTGGCATTTGCCAGAACCCACCGATTGCCAGTCTGGGCCTGAAGCCAGCTAGTTCCCCTGTGCTCATTGATCAGGTATCTTCCAGAGACAAACTGGGATCAGTTAAACTATGATTCTTGGGGGAGCTCCAGTCTGTCGATCACTTGCTATGAGATAAGAGCAGCCATGAATATGTTTATAAGGCAAAGGGGGACTTGAGCACAAGAGGTCATTTTGGAAAATAAGTGCGCAAGTGTGCAGTGGAACATTGGTATAGGTTGGAGTGGAACATTGGAGGGATAGGAGTGGAACATTGGTATAGGTTGGAGTGGAACATTGGTGGGGGTAGCAGTGGAACATTGGTATAGGTTGGAGTGGAGCATTGGAGGGGTAGCAGTGGAACATTGGTATAGGTTGGAGTGGAACATTGGTGGGGGTAGCAGTGGAACATTGGTATAGGTTGGAGTGGAACATTGGAGGGATAGCAGTGGAACATTGGTATAGGTTGGAGTGGAACATTGGTGGGGGTAGCAGTGGAACATTGGTATAGGTTGGAGTGGAGCATTGGAGGGGTAGCAGTGGAACATTGGTATAGGTTGGAGTGGAACATTGGTGGGGGTAGCAGTGGAACATTGGTATAGGTTGGAGTGGAACATTGGAGGGATAGCAGTGGAACATTGGTATAGGTTGGAGTGGAACATTGGTGGGGGTAGCAGTGGAACATTGGTATAGGTTGGAGTGGAACATGGGTGGGGGTAGCAGTGGAACATTGGTATAGGTTGGAGTGGAACATTGGAGGGATAGCAGTGGAACATTGGTATAGGTTGGAGTGGAACATTGGTGGGGGTAGCAGTGGAACATTGGTATAGGTTGGAGTGGAACATTGGTGGGGGTAGCAGTGGAACATTGGTATAGGTTGGAGTGGAACATTGGTGGGGGTAGCAGTGGAACATTGGTATAGGTTGGAGTTGGTGGGGGTAGGAGTAGAACATTGGTTGGAGTGGAACATTGGTGGGGCTAGCAGTGGAACATTGGTATAGGTTGGAGTTGGTGGGGGTAGGAGTAGAACATTGGTTGGAGTGGAACATTGGTGGGGCTAGCAGTGGAACATTGGTATAGGTTGGAGTTGGTGGGGGTAGGAGTAGAACACTGGTTGGAGTGGAACATTGGTGAGGGTAGCAGTGGAACATTGGTAGAGGTTGGAGTGGAACATTGGAGGGGTAGCAGTGGAACATTGGTATAGGTTGGAGTGGAACATTGGTGGGGGTAGCAGTGGAACATTGGTATAGGTTGGAGTGGAACATTGGTATAGGTTGGAGTGGAACATTGGTATAGGTTGGAGTGGAACATTGGTGGAGGTAGCAGTGGAACATTGGTGGGGGTTGGAGTGGAACATTGGTGGGGGTAGCAGTGGAACATTGGTGGGGGTTGGAGTGGAACATTGGTGGGGGTAGCAGTGGAACATTGGTATAGGTTGGAGTGGAACATTGGTGGAGGTAGCAGTGGAACATTGGTGGGGGTTGGAGTGGAACATTGGTGGGGGTTGGAGTGGAACATTGGTGGAGGTAGCAGTGGAACATTGGTGGGGGTTGGAGTGGAACATTGGTGGGGGTTGGAGTGGAACATTGGTGGAGGTAGCAGTGGAACATTGGTGGAGGTAGCAGTGGAACATTGGTGGGGGTTGGAGTGGAACATTGGTGGGGGTAGCAGTGGAACATTGGTATAGGTTGGAGTGGAACATTGGTGGAGGTAGCAGTGGAACATTGGTGGGGGTTGGAGTGGAACATTGGTGGGGGTTGGAGTGGAACATTGGTGGAGGTAGCAGTGGAACATTGGTGGGGGTTGGAGTGGAACATTGGTGGGGGTTGGAGTGGAACATTGGTGGGGGTAGCAGTGGAACATTGGTGGGGGTTGGAGTGGAACATTGGTGGGGGTAGCAGTGGAACATTGGTGGGGGTTGGAGTGGAACATTGGTGGGGGTAGCAGTGGAACAGAGGTAATAATCTTACCTAGGAAAGTAATTGACTATCCCATTGGAGGACAGCCTCAATAGATAACATTCTAATTTTGATTTCTGTATATTTTTAGTACAGTTTCACCTTGAATAATCAGAACAGATTTCCAGTAACAGTTCATAAGAGAATTTTGGAACTGAGTTCAGAGATGGGGTAAGTAAATGAAGCAATGGAATGGAACACTTTAGTTATGAGGAAAGCCTTTGATCTCACTGAATAGAAGGGGCACTTATGGTGAGGATATGATAACCACATGCTACACTAATATATATATACATATACTGTATACTCACCACACAAATACTTTCTTTGATTCTTTCCACTTACAGAGACCATAACTTAATTCTATAAAATGGCAGTAAAGAAGCTATACCTTGCAGGGGAATGGATACCTTTATTATGAAGCTAAATTATTAAATACTTTGAAACACATAGGGCACTTTCTTAGAAATGAAGCATGTAGTTGATTCAATGGAATTCAGACATAGGTAGAAGGTTATCCAGACTGAAATCTGATTGTCCATCAGGAAACATTTCTCTTTTCTTGAATCATAGTCGGTAAGGGGATTGGAAATGCAATCTAATATGAAGATGGAGCGACCTTTAAAGGGGAACTCCAGCTTCCAAAACAAAGTTTGAAATCCAGCTTCAATACAGTTCTTCTCTTTCTGCATCATTTGAAATCTATCCTAAAGGTCTCTCACACACGGCCGATTCTAGCAGCCTATATTGGTCCCTTAGACTGATTCGGCAGCTAATCGGCCCGTGTATGGGCACTACCAATGGGCCTGCCCGACCGATACCTGGCCTGAAATCAGCCAGATCTCGATCGGCAGGTTAGAAAATCTAGTCGGATTCGGGACCGCATCAGCTCGTTGACTTTTGCTTTGCCCGTCATTATAATTCTTGGGCTTTGGGGTCAAACGATCGAATTATCCTGGGTTCTCCCAATACGGGCATTGAATTGGTTCAACAGTTGTACATTTTTAACCCAAATTAGGCCACAAAGTCTCTGTTGAAGACAAAATGGACGTTGAAATAGTTGAAAAACAGTATAGACAGAGCACTGGGACCACTTCTCCATTAAAATATCACTTTTATTGATAACATTAAAAGCATGGCAAAGCCTATGTAACAAGCTTAACACGTTTCATGGCTTCACTCCACTTCATCAGAAGCTGCTACGGTGTCTCCCAACCACCAATCTTAAATACACACATATACCCACGCCCAATTGTGTGTTAACCCTATATACACAAAATGAGTAAAAAAAACAATAAAAACATCAATATCAAAAAGCCATGATATTCATCAAGCAAGAATTAGAACTCAGCATACATATTATACCACAATGTCATCCTATCTTGCCATTTGATATTCATTTGATGTTACATCATTAATTAAAATATAACAGTATTAATTATAGCCATAATTCAATAACAGGTCAATACAAACCCCAACTCGCTGCATAAGTTAATTCATGCCGGAACATATAGAAATGCCTCATCATCAGTTCACTACACAGAAAGGAATAAATGAATTAACACTAACTGTGTAAAGTTTAATGCTATCAGCCCATTAGCTTCACAAAATTACACAAAATTAGCAATAACCTCCCATTCCCTATTAAGACCACCATATTGTTCCACTGACTTTAAATGGTAAATCCAAATAGACTTCCCTTTCAGATAATTTAGTATCTAGATCACCCTTTCTAGCATTCCCTCTGGGTTTATCTATAATCTGAAACATAACTGAACTCCTATTGGCATGTTCCGATATAACATGTTTGGCAATGGCTGATTTCTTATCATTCCTATCAATGGCGGACAAATGTTCGAGGAACCTCGTGCCTGCCCTCCGAATGGTTTCACATGTGGCTAAATAGACAATTCCCTTTGTCTGACAATTGAAATATTGAGGAATCTGGTAAATATGGCCTGTATTTGTACCTTCATAACACTACAGGCCTTGCATCTATTTCTACCACACTTATATGTTACTTTATGGCGTATCCACGCCGGTCCCTGTTCGCTATCCTCGGTTGAATAGAGACTCCTGGACACCCAGGAGACTATATTCCACCCATGGAAAATACATCAAACCAGTACAAGTAAAATGTTAGCGAATTCCCATTATTTCGGCAGCGTTGCTAGGACAGCCGCTAGTTAGAAATGATTTCTTTTTTACATTTTGCCCAATAGCAATTTTTCCTTCAAGTGAAGGAAATAATGGGATTTTGTTCTGTTTGAGCTGGCAGCAAGTTTCAGCAACGCTGGGTTGAAGCGGAACTTGAGGTTCTTTATTAATGTGGTGAAGTGACAAAAAGTTGTCACAGCTGACAGAAATATTTCCGCCAAAGCTTTCAAGTTGAACATTTTATAGATATTTGAAAATGTTGACCATTTTTCCACCTCATTATTATTTGTGTGTGTGTGTTGGGGGGGGGGGGGGGGGGTTATGGCCACAAAATAAGGCTTCAGGCCTTGTCCTCTTCCCCTTTACCAATACCATTACATTTTCCTCTTTTTCTTAGGTTTTTGTCTGCCCTTCTCTCCCTGCCTGCACATGAATCCATAGAATAACTGACGACCGTGTTTGGGCAGAGAAGTCCACACCGAGAGTAAGGTACTTATAGCAGGTACTTATAGCAGCTTTCACCTGGCAGCCATTTTCCCTCTGATACATAAACACATTTCTCCAGCAGAGTGCACAGCTAGAGCTGAGTTTCTATGGAAAGCAGCAGTGCCATCTCTTCATTGGCTGCTAGACTGGAGGGTGTGTTTGGTAACCTGATTTGAGAAGAACTGAGCATGCTCATTAGCCAACAGTCAAAGTAACGTCCTATGTTTGGGGGCCGAGGGGTTAAAGGAGGAGAAGGAATCCTAAGTGATTAAGGGGAAGCTGCCGCCTTAGTATTAAACAATTTAACACTCAGAGTGGCAGGTATTCAAGTGTTTCCTAGAGGCTGTTCACTGATTAATTTTTTTATTTGCATGTCCTTTAAATTGGATTATGATACTAGATTTACCCCACCTTTGATCCATTGCCTGACTCTTGACCAATGAAACTTACTGCTGTTTTTCAGACCTTGCCCTGTACTGACTTCTCCTGCTTCCAGTTTCCTCTCTGGGCATCTGAGTTGTGTAGCCTCTGTGGCAGGGGGTCACTACCCGAATAGTCTGTAAAGACCGGGGGGTGGGTAGCTCTCATTTGTTAAACATTCTACCAGTTCAGTGGTTCAAGTGGCTTATTTCACACTTAAGGCCAGGGGTCCCCAACCTTTCTTACTCGTGAGCCACAGTCAAATGTAAAAAGACTTGGGGAGCAACACAAGCACCATAAAAGTTCATGGAGGAGCCAAATAAGGGCTGTGATTGGCTATTAGGCAGCCTCTATGCACCCTATCAGCTTACAGGGGCTTTATTTGGTAGGAAATCTTGTTTTTATTCAACCAAAACTTGCCCCCAAGTCAGGAATTCAAAAATAACTCCCTGGTTTGGGGGCACTGAGAGCAACAGCCAAGGGGTTGGGGAGCAACATGTTGCCCCTGAGCCTCTGGTTGGGGATCACTGCTTCAGGCTGATGCTCCCCTTTATTCCACAAACGCACTTGCCCTAGGTACTTTTTGTTTTCTTTTGGTGTCCCAGCATCAGAGATGGGCAAAGCCAGCTTTGGGGACATCGTGGAGGGGGGACTGGAACTCACATGATGCACAGAGGTCGTGGAGGGGAGCACCATGATATCAGCAGGGGGGGAGTAAGAGATCCCAGACTAGGGGTTGGCAAAAGAGGTACCTGCCCAATGCCCCCTCATTGTTGCGCCCTAGGCAGGGACCTCTTTTGCCTACATTCTGCTCAGTGGGGCTCATTTATAAACTTGGTGCAGCGCAGAATTATTCTCACAGTGAACATATTTGCCCTGCCTGTGTTTATATTTCTAAAGCCGGACAAGATTAGTGCATTTAATGTGCAAACATGATTACGAATTTTAATACACAGTGCGATTGTCCTTGAAAGCTTTTTAAATATGGAATATTTACAAATTGCAAACATTTATGCGCACACTCTGCGTCCGAATTACTTTGGTGGCGGAATATATATTCGCTAAACTGATTTTGCAAATTGCGAATTAATATTCACAGAGTGAAAATTGGCACTATATTTGCACACAATAAACAAGCACAGACTTACTCAAACTACAGTCTTAGTTGTGAATTTTTGAGTCCCGTCCAAATGAAACAAAGTACAAGAAAATATTATATTCTCTCTTTAATCGGATTGGAGTGACAGCAGAATCACTGCAACTGACAGGTAATAGGATATAATTTTTTTTTTTTTTAACTATAAAGGCCGCTTTACCTTCCAATATGCACAGTAATATAACAACAAACTTGCCCCTTATGTGTATTCTACGTTGGGCCCCTTCCGTTCTAACCCCGGCCCCCAGACTGGCTCTGTAACCGAACAGGAGTCGCTCATTTGACAGACCAGGGGAATAGATGTGACATGACAGACAAAAAAAAAAAAAGAAAAGTCTCAGCTGTTTCTATTACACAACTTCATTTAAAGGAGAGCGAGTCTGGGCCGACATTGGCCTGTGGGTTTGTAACATTTTGGAAAGCATTTTCCTGACTCAGTGTAACCACAATGAAGCTGCTCTTTGAAGTGAGGGTTCAGTGATACAATGGGCTGTGTGTGTGCGGATGCGTGTATCTTTATGTGTACACGGATTAATATGTGTATTTTCATTTCTCGGAGTTGCTGGCCCTGTAAAGTAAAAGAACAGATAAATACATGCTTCTTATATTATTATTAAAGTGTAGGGATTCTGTACTGCTTCCTATAGATAGCAGCCTAATAGATTCCAAATTTTGAAACCCTGACTCGACTACACCGACCCACACCGCCCAGGGGCTTCCGCTGCTCGGCCCAATCCCCCACCCCCCAAGTGGGCATACATTATACTTATTTGGTACGATCGGGGAAGGGAGATCAGCGGAGGAGTGCTGCCGGGCATTGGGTCTGGGTCTGCTCTTTTTCCCAGTGCCCCACCGGTCTAGTCCGACCATGAACCCGACAAGTACCCACATCTCAGGAACCAGACTCATAACCAACATTTTTACTTGCTTCGATCCACTGCCTGACCTGCATCTGCTTTACCCGCAACCCAACTCCCATGGCCATCATTAAACTGCATCCAGGCCCAGACTGGCAATCTGGGGGTTCAGGCAAATGCCAGAGGGGCTGCTGTTAGGTGCCATAGACAGTCACTATTTATTGGGCCTATAGGGGGCTGTTTGGGCCTCTGTGTACTTGGAACGCCAGGGCCTATTTTGAATCCTAGTCCAGACCTGTTTGCACCCATAACCGCATCCACAAGTCCTACCTGCAATCCACGTTACCCAACCTGCTGCAGAACCCTATCCTAAACACCATTGGTTGCTCTGCCCATGTAACTTGGCAGCAAAGAAACTATTGTCACCACTCAGGTCCCTTCCTTAGCCTTGAATGGCATCTGCCTCTGAATTTACCTGCCGTCAGCAATGATTCACTTAAGGCAGTTATGTCAGAAATATGTCAGCTTGGCAAAGGCATTGTGTGCCATGGCCTTCATTTCCTATGGCATGACTCTTCCACTAATAGATCAAAGCATATGTGTGCCCCAAGGTGCAGGGTACTGTTTCACATGCCACATGCCCTGTTTAGAGCACTGGGTATACCCATTAGTATGAGGAAGAGGAGAAAAGAGGGTATGCCAGGTTAACCCACTAGAATCTGTGTAAGATGGTTTTAGAAAACATAATACTATTTTTTGCTGTCCAAAACCAGCCTTCAGGTTGGGGGCGGGTTTTGATGTCATTTGGGGGCAGGTCAATGGCATAACAAGGTGGGAAAATGGGTGGGCTGGGTGGAAGAATGGGTGGATAGGGAAGGGTAATGAGGTGGCTGGGCATGGCAATGGGCACAGCAGAGGTGGGCCTCTGGTTAAATGTGGGTGAGGGTCAGGGAAGGGTGGGTTTTATAGGTAGGGTTACCACCCTTACAAATTTACTGGCAAATATATTTGTAATCCCAGCCAGGTGGCAACCCTAGTTTGCTTCTGTCTCTGGGTTTGTGCCTTAAAGGGGTGCATAATAGTAAGCCAAGCCATGCAGGGAGTCTCACCCCTGAAGGAGTTAATTCAGCAGGAGTCGCAGTTACCCTTCATTGTACATTAACAGTTCCCAGAAGCCTGCCCTGTGACAGAATGTGACCCTGCCTCTGGAGGGTGAGCCTGGGTAACATATAGGCCTGGAGAGTTTGCCTCCCAGTGGCCGAGGGCCCTACTCAGCCGTGCCAGGGAAAGAAATCTGTAATTACAAACACATTGCCCTTGTTTAAATTTCCAGGAATTTTCATCGGTTCTGTGGTTAGCGAAAGACAAATACAGGGCGACATCTCCAACTGCGGTTTGCAGGAGAGATGGAGGCCTCAAATGGAATCTGAGAGTCTGGCTATTAACCATGGCGTGGAGCGCTCGCTAGCGCTGGATCCTGCCCATTAACCCCGTCACTACCTCCCTGGGAAAGCTCTGACACCTGCAGCCCTGACACAGGGAAGTCTTATGCCACGGCCATGGGACATGGGAAAATGAAAGTGCCTTATATGTATATAGCAATAATGCCCTCAGCACTTATATTGGAACATACCAGCACTTTCTGAGGGAAATGTTCTCAAAAGGCCAATATCCTGAAAGCTGCTATATTTTGGTTACAGGTAACAGAGGCATTGGTTCTAAGGTTTTAATGCTTAAAAACGTATATATGACTGATATATGGAGATATGGTTGTAATGGTCAATCTCCAAAATTCCAAGGAATGTCCAAGACAGTAGATGAGCAGTTAATCCCAAATCTCTATATGACTGGACATTGCCCCAGACCCCTCATCCCCTGCTTGGAGTTCCACTATGGTGGGTAGCCACTAATATATATTAGTACAGGTGTGGGATCCCTAATCCGGAAACCCATTATCCAGAAAGCTCTGAATTATGGAAAGCCCGTTTCCCATAGACTCCATTTTAATTCAAATAATTCTAAATTAATTTTAAAACTGATTTCCTTTTTCTCTGTAGTAATAAAACAGTACCTGTACTTGATCCCAACTAAGATATAATTACCCCTTATTGAGGGCAGAACAGCCCTATTGGGTTTATTTCATGGTTAAATGATTCCCTTTTCTCTGTAATAATAAAACAGTACCTGTACTTGATCCCAACTAAGATATAATTACCCCTTATTGGGGGCAGAACAGCCCTATTGGGTTTATTTCATGGTTAAATGATTCCCTTTTCTCTGTAATAATAAAACAGTACCTGTACTTGATCCCAACTAATATATAATTACCCCTTATTGGGGCAGAACAGCCCTATTGGGTTTATTTAATGGTTAAATGATTCCCTTTTCTCTGTAATAATAAAACAGTACCTGTACTTGATCCCAACTAAGATATAATTAATCTTTATTGAATGCAAAACAATACTTGGGTTTAATTGTTTTATTGATTTTTTAGTAGACTTAAGGTATGGAGATTACGGAAAGACCCCTTATCCGGAATACCCTTGGTCCCGAGCATTCTGGATAACAGGTCCTATACCTGTACCACGATCCCTGCTCAGAATGTGTAGTTCACAACTGAAGCTCCTGTTTGTGTTATTTGGCACTGTTACAAAATGTACATTTTTATAGCACAGAAAATAAAATTAGTCTCCAGTTAATCTGTGCCTTATTCCTTCTGAGATAAGAGCATTTCAGCACTTTAATTTCTACCTTGTAAAATGACAAGTGTCTGTGCAAAGGACTGATCCCTTTCATGTTACACACCCTACACAACCACACAATAGGCATTCGCCTCCTGAGAGTATATCATTCATTCAGTCTGAAGGGGATTAAAAACCGAGTGTGGCATAATTGTTGAACCCCCCCCCCCCTTCTTTCATTTTCATGGAAAAATTGCTCAGCCACCCCCTTACTTTCCAAGACGGTAAGATTACATAGAACATGGTGGCTCATTTACCAACTATGGGGCAAAGTGCACACAATGGAGGCAGCACACTGTGAATGTGGTACTGCCAGTGATACATTTAGAGTGGACAAGAGGTGGACAATAACAAATGAGCTCTATGATCTACTTATCCCGGGTCGTAACTTCAGGGGCCCAGGCCCCCTTTTACAAAATGTTTTTCCAGGCACACTCTGTACATAATCACAGGTAACTACCAAGGAAGCAGATCCTTGCCGTTCTGCCTGTATCCCAGCCCCCAGCGGCCATGGAGTCTGCTTCTTTGGTAGTCACACCACTGTATTCACCCCTATACATCTACTCCTAAAAGATGGCTTTGAGCACTCTCGGGCAGCAAGCTCCTTATTTTGGAAACTTTCTGTGTAAAGGTGGGCATACACGTAAAGATCCGCTCGTCTGGCGGGGTCGCCAATTTAGGCTAATTCGGTTTCGAATTATAACAACTGGAATAGGTGCAGTCGGTTGGGAACCGCATCAACGAGCCAATTCGGTCTCCGACAGAATTTTTTAACCTGCCCGATTTCAGGCCAGATATTGGTCGGGCAGGCCAGTCGTTGCTGCCCCTACACCGGCCGATAAGCTGCCGAATCGGTCTAAGGGACCGGTATCGGCAGCTAGAATTGGGCCGTGTATGGGCACCTTAAATGATTAGAGAATACGGATTAACAACTTCTAAACAAGGAATAATATATTTGAAAAACACAATATTGAAAAACACTGGGCAAATTTGCACCTGGGCAGTAACCCATAGCAACAAATCTGTGATTGCATTTATCCAGTGTTTATAAGTGACCCCTTGTCAGACTGTGTGGCAGCCTAACAGACTGGTCTAAAATACCATCAAATTGAATTGTAACTGTTATGACTGACAATCATGTCTTCTGATGCTTCCCAGACCTGACAGAAAGAGGGTCTATACCTCCCTTATATTTACTGAGAAACTTGGTTCCAGTTCGGGCAGTGATGTAACTTGTTGGGTGCTAACAAATGTTGTCCTAAAATAGCGGATTAGCTGCATCTCCAGTGATTTGGCCTGTGCAGCAACCAATCGGATCACCCCAAAAGTCAAGACTTTCATAGAATTAAATCCCCATATTGTGCCGATATGACTTATTGCAATGGCTCTGAACATGGAGTAAGTAGCACAAAGGAAAAGGGAGAGGAAGAGGAAAAGAGATAAAGGCATCATCTTGTTTTATTGCTGTTTATCTTATAAGGGCAAAGGCACTTGGGGCAATTCTAGTTATGCCGCTCATAATAAAACAATTTCTACTTGAGTGGGTTGTATTCTATTGACATCAATGGGAAGGTTATACACAGGGAATGAATCACTATATAACGTCTAGCAAGTTCCAGGGTATATGTATTAAGGAGACAGGTAATAAGGGCGGTGGAGCTCACGTATCCAATATAACCGCCATATGAAGAACAAGACCAGCTACTCTAAAGTGGTTTGTAAATGGATTTAATGGTCTGTGTGCATCCTTTTTACTGTGCATTGGTAAACATTGCTGTCTGCAGCCACTCATTGGCCGATTGGATATCACTGTGCACCTCACACTCGCTTTTGATTGGTTGGTTTGTCCTAAAAATGCCTTCTGAGAAATGCCGGATCCAGGCCTGCCTGCCTGACCATTCCATAGTATTAGAGATAGCGCCAATGTTTTGCAGGGCAGAGGGAATAATTCTAACACTAGTTAGTAATAATTCTAACACTTCCTGGGGAATGCTCAGGCTATTTAAGTAAATATATTCATTAGATAAAGTTTCCCGCCGTTAAGATGGTTAGATGATAAGCTGAATGGTACATGGAATCTGATTTCTTTTGAACCCAAAAGCCTAGCCTTAACCTGAAACTTTTATTGCCGCATCCCAAGCACCTGTAATATTTACCCAGAAATGACTTGAACAGCCCTGCTTTGTAGATAAGGCTGGCGAGATCGTAGCCATTGTGATAAACAAGCCATTCATGTACAAAAGGATACATTGATTTAATAAGGGAGAGGCTGCGAGGGTATCACGGGGGTGAGCACAGTAAAACAAACTCCTCTTTCCTACAGCTATACTACTAGTGATGATGACGGGGATGTTATTATGTCATTATATTGACGTTAATTAATTATTAATACATTTATGTTGGTTGCTTAGAATTACATTTCATTTCTTTATGCAAACCCTTTAGTCACAAGGAAGATGAAATCAATAGATCTAAAACCTACGTTAGCCGTGATCCTGACAGTGCCTAAACCCAAACAAAGAACCCGGCATTAGTTTTAATAGAAAATACATCTCTCTAATTTCCATTTAAACTAATGGTATGCTGCTATGCTCATTTTGGCTAAAAAATGTTGGTGGAGAATGCACCGTGTGTGCCATGACCCTAAAGGTGGCCATACACATTCAGATTTTAGTCTTCTTCCAATGAACATTCGGATATCGATCATACGTTTAAGTACAATGATCTAAAACAGTACGAAAGTGAATTGCATTGTAGGTCCCCCAAGGATATTGCCCGATACACAATACATGCACAGATCTTATTGTTAGACAACCAAAATTTCCTAACCTGTCTGATCGACTAAATGACCAATCACCATGATACTACAATTCTGAGCCTACAGGCGGTCCGAAAATCATACAAAACTTAGTTTTGTATGATTATATCATGATTCTTAGCCTGTGTATATACTTAGCCCCTTATCAGCCCCTATGCTCCAATCAGCTCTCTGATGTGCCTGCAACCAGCTGGAGCAACTATGGCACCCTGGGCGCTGGCACAAGGAGTGGATTGTGACAAGTGTGCATTTTGGCACCACAATCTGCTCCATGTACCTGCACTCAGGGTGATGCAGTTGATGTGGGTGCAGGGGCTGATTCTCAACCTGTATTTATGCTTCAGCCAAGAATCAGCCCTGTGTGGCATTAGCCATAGTGTAAAAACTGGGGTAGGCTATGTACTGACTTATTATTGGGTGAATATTCCCCAAACTACCCTCAGGGGGGGCAAAAGCAGTACATGGACGGGATCAGCCAGACCAGCGGGGGTAATCTGAAAGGATGAAGACACACAGAGCTACTAGTAGCAGCTACTTGTCACAGCTACACAAACAGACAATGCTGATCATTTACTGATAATTGTCTCTATGTGTGTTTTAGCAGAGGCAATTCTCAGTATTGTCTATGGCAGGGGATTTTCTGGTGTTTAGTAGCTGCGACAAGTAGCTCCATGTGTCTTCACACTAAGGAGGAAGGCACACGGAGATACTTAGTAACAGCTACTTGTCTTGGCTACTAAACACCAGAAAATCCCCTGCCATAGTCAATACTGACAGTTGCCTCTGCTAAAACACACATAGAGACTGTAGTTGTGACAAGTAGTTCCTTCTAGTAGCTCCCTGTGTCTTCACCCTAAATGTTAGACCTGTGATTGGTTTTTCTACTGACCCAAATTTTCTTGTAGACAAGGGTGACTTTTGCAACAATGTGTTCATATACTTTTAATACAATAAGTGGGTGCCCTGACCCACATGTTAAATCTCTAAAAGGCTAGTGGGGTTATGTAATAAATGGCACTAAGTTTGCCCAGGAGCAGTTACCCATAGCAACCAATCAGCAGGTAGCATTTTTTTGGTTACTTGTTTAAAAGCAACATCTCATTGGTTGTTATGGGCAAACTTTTATTACATATGGGGCTGAGTAGGCAAAGAGAGCAGTATGCAGAGTGGGTTCCACTGGGGATCCTGACTGCATATCCAGTTATTCCTCAACCCGCTGGCACAGCAGCAAAAAAATGGAGCTACAGAGCCAAAAGCAGTAGAAAATGAACCCTGATTTCCTTACATGTTCCAGGGGACAGCATCAAAACAGTATAAATTCTGGGAAAAGTAACATTTGGGGGAAATAAACGCCACTGGCCTGTATGGGACTGAGAAAAAACAGCATCTATTCCAGGAAAAAAGTTTTTGCAAAATTGCTCATAGGAGTAAGTTTACTGTTTGCTTTGGATCCACTAAAAGACATTAAATAAAGAATTGTTTTAAAGACAATAGGAACTGGAACTGGAATGCCCTAGTACAGTGAGTGACCGTGCTAGCTTTCATGTATGATTATCAGAAATACACATGCCGTGTCCCTTTATTCATGAGAGATTTTCTCACACTGTTTCCACTTGTATTATTCACTTGAGATAGCGAAGGAGAACCTCTGTGTATGTAAGATGTATTGCACAACACATGCCAAGGCAGGAATGTAGGGGGGTAATGGGATGGACTTTCCCAAGGTTAAACATCTTCACTGATTCCCTAGAAAGTGTTTAGTATGGGCAGGGTGCTAGATATTAAAGGGAAATATACCCTGTTACTACTACATACATTTGAATTTATCTATGTATTACTTTGGTTCCTAACCCCAAATGGGTTCCAGTGCTGTTTAGAGTGGGTCTCCACCATTCCTTGTAATAATGGGAGTCTTCAATCTACAGCAGTAAACACCAATGAAAATTTGGTGCATAACTGGTTCTAAACCATTTTTTGGGTTAGGAATCAGTATAGAAACAGTGATTTAAGCAGAGCCAATATGTTAGCTACGTCTAAGTTGTGTAAAGCATGAACAGCATTGCACTAAATCAATGATTCTGTTGGTGGGAGACAATACCATCGTCAAAAACTGACACCATTTCACCATACTCCTGGTCTCACCGACTCCTAACCAAATGCCTATGGTCTCTCGTGCTCATTATATCTCCATGGTACCATGGGGCCCACTTGAGGTGCAACAGTGTGCCCATGTCTGGGCAGGATCCATTGTTTCCGTGAGTCTGGGGAGACATAGTAACATAGTAACATAGTAAGTTAGGTTGAAAAAAGACATACGTCACTCACATTCAACCATAATGCCTATATATAACCTGCCTAACTACTAGTTGATCCAGAGGAAGGCAAAAAACCCATCTGAAGCCTCTCTAATTTGCCGCAGAGGGGAAAAAATTCCTTCCTGACTCTAAGATGGCAATCGGACCAGTCCCTGGATCAACTTGTACTAAGAGCTATCTCCCATAACCCTGTATTCCCTCACTTGCTAAGAATCCATCCAGCCCCTTCTTAAAGTTATATATAATATATATAAGCATTAGAGAGGTTATTATATGATCCCCTTATATATTTATACATAGTTATCATGTCACCTCTTAAGCGCCTCTTCTCCAGTGTAAACAGACCCAACTTGGCCAGCCTTTCTTCATAACTGAGACTTTCCATACCCTTTACCAGCTTAGTTGCCCTTCTCTGGACCCTCTCTAACTCAATAATGTCCCGTTTGAGCACTGGAGACCAAAACTGAACAGCATATTCTAGATGGGGCCTTACCAGCGCTCTGTAAGGGGTAAGAATAACCCCCTCCTCCCGTGAATCTATACCCCTTTTAATACAGCTCAAAACCCTGTTTGCCCTTGCAGCTGCTGCCTGGCATTGCTTGCTACAGCCAAGTTTATTATCTACAAGGACTCCAAGGTCCTTCTCCATTATGGATTTGCCTAGTGCAGTCCCATTAAGGGTATAAGTGGCTGCATATTGTTACATCCCAGGTGCATGACCTTACATTTATCCACATTAAATCTCACCCCTAGTCACAACCCTATTGTGACCCTAGTTATGCCAGTTTGATACACTGGGCAAATTTGGGCACAGGCGACAATTAAGCTGGAACTATTTATAAAATAACGTGCACTTTGCACACTGCACAAAAATGACCCTCAAGATATTTCCTGTTGACTATTATAGAGTTATGCCAAGTCTGAGTAGAGTAGCTTGGGGGTAAAAACTTATGGTTACTCTCTTTCAGACATTTAGAAAATTACAAAAAAAAGAAAAATTACCCATTGAAAACAGTTGTTGGTGCCCATTAATATCATACTGGCACCAACAACTGTTGATCCTGGGCACATGGTGGGACAGTTCTATTTTATATAAATATGGGGCCCCACATTGGATCTTACAACAACTAATAATTAGTGATCGGCGAAATGTTTTGCCAGCCATGGATTCACAGCGAATTTCCGCGTTTCACCATTGGTGGGTTGTTTTGCAGAACGGATGAAAAAATTCGATGCGCGTCCAAAAATTGTTTTGGGGGCGTCAAAAGAATAGTCGCGGGCGCCAAAAGAATAGTCGCGGGTGCCAAAAGAATAGTCGAGGGCGCCAAAAGAATAGTTGCAGGTGTCAAAATAAATAGTCACGTGTCAAAAAAAATAGTCGTGGGCGTCAAAATTAATAGTCGAGCGTCAAATGAATAGTCGCGGTAGACAAATGTTTTTTTAAGCGCGACATTTTGGGCGCAAATTTTTCGCCGTTTCGCGAATCCTTTGAAAGATCCGCAAATTTTTTGGCGAAGCGAAACAGGACAGATTCGCTCATCACTACTAATAATTCAATATATCCGTGTGTACAGAAGCCTGAGGGGCTCATACCCAGGACATCCCTAGAAAGCCCTCTTGCCTGCTGAACTATGCTTGCCTTCTATGCCCTGCGTTTCCGCACCCAGACATCTCTGGATCTGTGGGATTACAGAGACACTCGCCATATGGGGAGAATTTGGCTGGGAATTAAAACCTGGCACTGATAGGAAACAGTTTTCATGGCGTTAAGTTCGTGATGCAAAGATCTGCATTTGATTTGGAGACTGTCTGTGGGAGTACGAGAGGCAATGGGATGAAACAGTGTGTTAAATTGGGAGAGACACAGAGCAAGTGGGGGTCTCAGGGGGATAGTAGAGATGAGAGGGTTACCGACCTCCTTAAAGGGAAACACGCCTTGTAGCTATCAAAAAGAAATGCTTCCAGCCATCTGGAGGTCAGTGAAACATTGAAAAACCCTCATTTAACATTTACATCTGAATGAAAGGGTTTTAAATTGTAGGTGACCCCCCTCCCCCAGAAAATTTTTGTTTAAAATTGAGAAATCATGTGGTCATTTTAATAGATTTTATGGCTGCGCGTCTTCAGCAAAGGAAGGGGGGCATTATTTTTTTTACTGGGGTTAAGAGGAGACTATAAAAAGAAAAGATATATTTCATTAACCCTTCCCTAACCACTTGGGCATAGGTTTAGGCAGATATACCAGGGAGCCCATTTTGATGGCCATTTAGGTTGAGATTTGGGGATGAACACTTCTGGGATTCTTAGATTCTGTATCTAGACTTCCAATTTGTGCCTGTATGTTACCCAACCACTTAGATTGTAAGCTCTATGGGGCAGGGACCTCCTTCCTACTGTGTCTCATACCACATGGCACTTACTCCCTGTGTATTTATATTTATTTATTGTATTTATTTATTATAACACTTGTCCTCCCTGTGTGTAATTTTGTATTCTGTACAGCGCTGCGTACCCTTGTGTCGCTTTATAAATAAAGTTATACATACATACATACATAGTTACTACAGGCTTGGAATGCTACTAGTGAGGGGCAGTGTTGTGGTACATGAGCTTACATATTTTGCCCAGTGTGGTACCTTAGTTTTTGTAAAAAATATTTTTAAAGGCAAACTGAGTGTTAGTTTTTATGTACAAATAATGGGCTTTTATCATTTCTAGCAGCTCAGTTCCAGAATGTTGGTCAGACCGAGCGCTGGCGATTTCTTTCTGTGTTTCGTATTCTGAATCTAGAACCTTGTTATTATTGGACCAACCTTTGGAACACAGGTTAATAAAAGAATGTTGCTGTGTGATTGAAAAGAGCTGATTATTAGTGATGATCGAATCTGTCCCGTTTCGCTTCGCCATAAAATTCCCGAAACAACAAGAAAATTCCTGATATGGCGAATAATTAGCGAAACGCATTTGTTGTGCGATTTTATTTTTTGCCCGCTTCATCTTTGCCGCAACTGCGCACAATTTTGGCGTGACCGCGTCATTTTTTGCTTTGCGATTAATTTTTTCATGGCGAATTTGCATGGAAGTTTCGCAAAACATCACTACTGAATATAATTATTATTGATGATTATTATTATTATTATTACCTTTGCTGGTGCAGGGAGACCAAAAGTTCACTCACTGGTAGATGCTTATAGCTCATAGATATGGCCTAACAGGGGGGATCAGGGCATGGATGCAACTGGTTATGGCTGCCGATCTATACATATTCCATTAGGAGCTTTGGATTGGTTGATGTGAGTGATACAATCCCATTGACACGTGGAGGGGGGGTGGGCATTTATGGGCTGCATGGGATGTTATGAGTGAGCCGGAGAGTAGAAGTTTGGCTAACTCCAATACTGTTTATTTAAGTACAAGCAGATTGGTACGCCAGGTACCTGACTTATGAGAAATGATTTAACGGAGTTTTAGTTGACCTTTAAATTGTTTCCACCTGCAGTCTCTTCTCCAGTCAGTCCACATTGCTCACACGAGTTTCTACTTGCACTTTTTATTCTAGGCCCCAAGGCAGTGTACCTTGGCAGAACAGTGAGCTTTAGCTTTATATTATGTGATTCCCTGCCAAAGAACTCAAATATTTGTATTTATACATTTACCATATAGCGACTAGCACATTAGCTGCTTTTAACATGGCAGAGAGTCCTATTTAAAAAAAAATAGCTGTATTGTGCCAAATTATAGAATCCATGGGGGTTAGAAAATGGGAAGAACAACAACATGAAAGTACTTTAGAGGGAATAATATTGGTTATAACAATTATTTCAAAGATGCAGGAGAAAAAGGGGCAAATGCAGAGTAGAGAGTGGGGTAATGGGGGGAAAAAGGGGGCAAATAGACAATAAATCAGTCGAAAAGAGGGAAGGTGGGGCGAGAAAAGAGAAGGAAATTAGGAAAGAAGAAAGCAGAGACAGTATAGGAAAAGGATGAAAGGAGAAAAGAAGTGGGGGATACAGGAGAGAGGACTTGGGAATCAAGAAAGAAACAGGTACAGGTAAAGATATAGGACCTATTATCCAGAATACTTGACTTGGGGGCTTTCCAAATAATTCTGAGCTTTCTGGATAATGGGTTTGCAGATAACAAATCCCATACCTCCACAGGTAATAAAAGCAGAAAGAATACAGAACAAATACAGAACAATGCATTGGGGAAGAAAGAAACAGAGTATAGAAAGGAGCAGCAGTAGAACAGAGGGCCCGTGGGTCTGTGCCCGAGGTTCCTTAGGTACCTAACAACTCCACTGACACTATGAGATATTGATGAAGTAATAATGAAGTCATCAGTTATAATTATTATGAAGTGACATTGACTCATCTGCACGAGTGCGGGTCTGTGTGATGCCAGTACTCACCCCTGTGACTGTGAGGGGCATTACATGTCCGACCCAGAGTCACCACTCCTTCTGCTGAGCACTGGGAAAAAGTCATTTCCCTTAGTCATCGTGTACTATATTAAAAATAAAAGTGTTTTATTTCTCATTTTAGTGAGAGGCCAGTGTCTTTTGTTCTGCCTCCAGACGCCACTTAATAACTAGGAAATCTAGTAATGTTCTATTTTTATACATGGCAGATACCTGGTCTGTTCTTTTTAGCTGGATTTATGTGCAGAATGTTTCCTGCTATAAGTTTACTCTTTCTTGTCACTGCAATTTTTTCGGTTTATGTCAATACATACAGCATGTAATAGTAAAGTAAGGCATATAGATGGTGCCTATAGTAGCAGTGGGGGGATAATAGCCTCTGGTAAGGGACTGGGGCTGTGGGATAGCAGGTATAGTAGGGAGAGATGGTGCCTATAGTAGCAGTGGGGGGATAATAGCCTCTGGGAAGGGACTGGGGCTGTGGGATAGCAGGTATAGTAGGGAGAGATGGTGCCTATAGTAGCAGTGGGGGGATAATAGCCTCTGGGAAGGGACTGGGGCTGTGGGATAGCAGGTATTGTAGGGAGAGATGGTGCCTATAGTAGCAGTGGGGGGATAATAGCCTCTGGGAAGGGACTGGGGCTGTGGGATAGCAGGTATAGTAGGGAGAGATGGTGCCTATAGTAGCAGTGGGATAATAGCCTCTGGGAAGGGACTGGGGCTGTGAGATAGCATGTATAGTAGGGAGAGATGGTGCCTATAGTAGCAGTGGGGGAATAATAGCCTCTGGAAAGGGACTGGGGCTGTGGGATAGCAGGTATAGTAGGGAGAGATGGTGCCTATAGTAGCAGTGGGGGGATAATAGCCTCTGGGAAGGGACCATGGCTGTGGGATAGAAGGTATAGTAGGGAGAGATGGTGCCTATAGTAGCAGTGGGATAATAGCCTCTGGGAAGGGACTGGGGCTGTGAGATAGCAGGTATAGTAGGGAGAGATGGTGCCTATAGTAGCAGTGGGGGAATAATAGCCTCTGGGAAGGGACTGGGGCTGTGGGATAGCAGGTATAGTCGGGAGAGATGGTGCCTATAGTAGCAGTGGGGGGATAATAGCCTCTGGGAAGGGACTGTGGCTGTGGGATAGCAGGTATAGTAGGGAGAGATGGTGCCTATAGTAGCAGTGGGGGAATAATAGCCTCTGGGAAGGGACTGGGGCTGTGGGATAGCAGGTATAGTAGGGAGAGATGGTGCCTATAGTAGCAGTGGGGGAATAATAGCCTCTGGGAAGGGACTGGGGCTGTGGGATAGCAGGTATAGTAGGGAGAGATGGTGCCTATAGTAGCAGTGGGATAATAGCCTCTGGGAAGGGACTGGGGCTGTGGGATAGCAGGTATAGTAGGGAGAGATGGTGCCTATAGTAGCAGTGGGATAATAGCCTCTGGGAAGGGACTGGGGCTGGGAGATAGCAGGTATAGTAGGGAGAGATGGTGCCTATAGTAGCAGTGGGGGGATAATAGCCTCTGGGAAGGGACTGGGGCTGTGGGATAGCAGGTATAGTAGGGAGAGATGGTGCCTATAGTAGCAGTGGGATAATAGCCTCTGGGAAGGGACTGGGGCTGTGGGATAGCAGGTATAGTAGGGAGAGATGGTGCCTATAGTAGCAGTGGGGGGATAATAGCCTTTGGGAAGGGACTGGGGCTGTGAGATAGCAGGTATAGTAGGGAGAGATGGTGCCTATAGTAGCAGTGGGGGGATAATAGCCTTTGGGAAGGGACTGGGGCTGTGAGATAGCAGGTATAGTAGGGAGAGATGGTGCCTATAGTAGCAGTGGGGGGATAATAGCCTCTGGGAAGGGACTGGGGCTGTGGGATAGCATGTATAGTAGGGAGAGATGGTGCCTATAGTAGCAGTGGGGGGATAATAGCCTCTGGGAAGGGACTGGGGCTGTGGGATAGCAGGTATAGTAGGGAGAGATGGTGCCTATAGTAGCAGTGGGGGGATAATAGCCTCTGGGAAGGGACTGGGGCTGTGGGATAGCAGGTACAGTAGGGAGAAATGGTGCTCTAACAGGTATAGTAGGGAGAGATGGTGCTCTAACAGGTATAGTAGGGTCCATAGTGGGATAATATCCCCTTTTATTGGGCAGTGGCTGTGGGACAGCAGGAAATATAAGGTGAAAACAGACAGGGCTGCTACTGCCATGAGGCAAGGTGACAATGAGTGGTTAGTTACCTGGGGGCAGACAGAAGCCACCTCTGGTAACTTGATTTTAGTGGAAATTAAGCTCTTCTAGTGCAGAGAATGTAATGGTGCTCTCTGCACTAGTGATGCTATAGTTGTAAGCACGGAGCAGGGTTATCATCGGGGCTGCCAATCAGTGCTGAGTAATAATTCCTATTGGTTTTGCCATACCTGCAATCTTTCAGTTCTTGTTGAATTTTAATGACAACTGAACAGTCATAAGTTAGGCATTTTTTATTTAATAGAATTATTTTGACCCCACAAATTATGTTTCACCCCCAGAACCCACCATTAATACAATTGTGATCTCTTGATCTCCTCAGGGTTCTGGGTCCATATGTTGCTAAACTGACACCACTTGAAGTTCTCTGCCTCCGCACAAGTTCTAAATTCTCCCACTCAGACTCCCCAAACCCCTTTGATATGAAACAAATCTCTGTAGATGGAAACCACTCAGTATAAGGGCCATATGTGAGCTCAGCCTGAGCCTATACATTGGGTGGTTTCAGTTACCCACCGTAACTTTATCGCGGGTCTGGTTTGAATTGGGCGAGCGCCGTATCTCTCGGCCCTCTCTTCCTGCCCAAAGCCTTTGTGCTATTGTGCCGACACTTTGGCATTCCTCAGTAAGAACAAGTCTGTTTGAAGTTGATGTTTAAAGCCTCATACTCGCTTAAATAAACCACTCATTTTCCTTTCATCCTAGTTGCATATTGCAGCCCCCAAGAAGCTTCAAGTGCTTCTGTATCATTTCTGTAATAAGTGCAACTGGATGTGTGGGAAAGGAGAGCTGCTGCTAGTTTAACAGCCTTCTATATACTGAGTCATTTTTCCATGTGCATTACATGGAAAATATGCTCTGTGCGTTGGTCAGGTTTATTATAGTGCATAATAGTTTTCTGCACTTTCTCTCTGTATAGGCCCACTGCTTGTTCCTTAGGGCCCTTTATTCTGCTTAATCCCTACAGTCACAAATTAGTCCTGTGAACCCAAGATCTTCAGGCTGCAGGGGAAGGTGGTGTCAGGAGATGTGCCCGAGGGGGGTATTAGGCACCTCAGTAATTACCCACTTAGTGTCACTCCGCACGCGACTCAATAAACCCTAAGGGATAGTTATAGTTCAGAGTGAATTAGCGTCTCTCTTTCATTGATAACTGAGGACTTTATTTAGCAATCTAACCCTCCTTGTGCTCTTGGAGCCATTTGGGAGCAACGTGCCTATTAATCTTGTGCCAATTAATCTAAGAAATTAGCAGCACGGAAGTGAGATAGCTGCTGGAACCAGCACAGGGCCAACTTGCTGTGCAAAACAAGCCGCACTGAGTGGGGCTGAAAGGGACTTTGGATGCAGGATTCCAGGTGACTTGCAGCCAGCACAAAGCTCCTTTCATTCCCTGGGAGCAGTTATCAGCAGTAGAAACCTGTAATCTGCACAGGAGTAGCTGAGATAAGGCTGCTCTTTCCCTGTCATTAACCCGATAGCCGAACACACAGGGCTCTTTTATTGGCCCTGCAGCCCAACGCTAGGGTGTAACGCCAATACTATGCTATTAAAGGCACACTAACCCTATAATAAAGGGCCTTTCAATATTAAGCATGCATAAGCAAAAGGAAAGGTTTTCAGCCACAGGTACCTGCTGTTTGCCAGCACAGAGGGGGAAGGTATTTTTTTGTCTGTAAGATATTTTTTTGGCGTAGATCAACGATAAACCTGGAAACTGTAGAATCTATAATAGTAATTTTATACAGAAGCATAAATACATGCATACATATATATTTATATACTTGTATAGCTCCAATATCTTACCTTGCGTTACACAGAGACAGGGATGGCCACCTTCTGGGAGAGATTTTTGTTGGACCCCCAACACAGACCAATCACTCCTTGTTACATCACAACTATAATCTCCTACTCCACTTAAAGAAGAAGGAAAGGTAAAAACTAAGTAAGCTTTATCAGAAAGGTCTTTGTAAATACAGCCATAAGCACTCACAGTAATGCTGCACTGAGTCCTCTATCAAAAGAAACATCAGATTTCTTGTCTCCTTTTTTGTAAACATGTTCGTCTGTATCAGACTTCCTCTCTTTTAGGGCTCCGTCAGGTTTGGGGCTTGAGTCTGCTCAGTTCTCTCCTCTCTCCCTCTCCCCCTCCCTTCTCCTGCTCCCCCCTCCCATAAGAATGCATAAGAACTCACTTCCCCCCTCCCTTAGGAATATGTGATCTGAGCTTCCAATGGCTATAACTGCAGCAGGAAGATACCAAGACCAAGCTAAAATGGCAGTTGCTATTGGAGGGAGCTTCTAGGACTCTTTACTCAGGTATGGTAAAGCTTTCTGCTGAATAAATATAACGTTCTAGGTGGCACTAATGTAGCAAATCTATTGGCAGTAAAATGCCAAACTGACTTTCATTCTCCTTTAAGCATTGTCTAAACGTCTAGAGAGTTAAGATGCCTGCAAAGAATTCTAATCATTGACACAGGTCACTGCCTCAGTGGAGCTTACAATCTATCACAAAAGCACTGTAATATCAATAAAGAAGAGGAATTGCTCTACTATACCAGCCGGCCTTTGTAGCGTCGGGTTCAGGCTGCTCTCCCCACTGCCAGGGTGACCAAATGTTCCATAAAACTGATGCTGCAGCATTCCAATTAGTGCAAAAATATGTTTATTTGTGCCTAAAACCAGGCCTGGTGCATTTAAAAAGACAGGGCAGAAGGCAGCGGGTCGCCCGCACCATGTGATCCAAGCCTTGGTATTCAGCCCAATCAGATTCAGAACTTTTATAGCTTTAAGTTTAGTTTCCTTTCTATTGTAGGGTTTATTGCTGAATAACAGCATACAATTTTGGGGCCCAATGTGGTAATTCTGTAAGAAATGAAGATCCCAGCTGTTACCTGATTCCCTGGCCATTCGCTGATTGCCCTGAAAAGACCACCAAACAGCCGTAACTCTGTTATTATGAAACCACTCAAGTAATATCCCTTATTATGAACATTTTTATGCAATAATTTGAAGCAGTTCATTTTTATTGTGGGTGAGATCATACATGAGGCGACGGCCTGGCTCCTTCAGCGTTTCAATCAAAGCAAGAAACTCGGCTTCCTTAAAGTGACAATAACAATTGGCTTTGATGAGACTACTAGTTACTAGTACGGAAAGATCTTACTGGGTGCTACGGCCCTGGCAACTGTACTGGGGCAATTTAGCAGCTCTGTTAGTAAATTAGCCCCCTTATTTAGATTTTGCTGAAGATTCTCATACACTGCAAATGGATTGGCTAAGTGATACTTTTACAGACCTATAGGAAAATGTTTGTGATTGGATAGAAAAAGCAAACTTAAGGGGATTCATGAATAATACAGGGTCGGACTGGGGGATGCCCGGCCATGTCCCCCGCACCCCCCTGCAGGGGCCCTCGCTGAACCTCCCTAACCACCCCCCTTCTGCCACAGGGACCCCCACCCAACGTCCTCCCCTGAGCGTGCAGGGCTTGGGGAGTGCCAGCACTCGGGTCTGGGCTGCCGGGGCTCACCGGGGTTTTTTCCCGGTGTCCCGACAGCCCAGTTCAACCCTGGAATAATATATCATTTGTCCAACAGCAAAAAGGTTAATAGGTTTATATCGCAAAGTTAACCCTGCTCTGGGGTCTTGGGTTTCGCAGGTAAGATTGCGACATTAAGCTGGTTATACATAGGCAAAATTTGGCCCTATATATTTATTGGGGAGGAAGTCAGGGGGCAACGGCATGGGTGCTGCCCACTGAATAGCAGCCTACTATCATGGCTGAAAGCAAGGGGGCAGTCAGGCCTGTGATTCCAAGTACACAGAGGCCCAAACAGCCCCCTATAGGCCCAATAAATAGTGACTGTCCATGGCATCTTACAGCAGCCACTCTGGCATTTGCCTGAACCCACAGATTGCCAGTCCAGGCCTGGGGGCACGGATCCAAAAGGGCTACCTGGATACATACCTCATGTTAGAGCTCATACAGCACTTATAACAATTAACCAGGTGTCTATGTGTGCAGTAACACCTACTACATACAAGGTTGTGCGGATACACAGCAATGTCCATAGTAGGCAATTCCTGACAATAGTATACCTATTACTGGCAAATGGGTGGGTTTAAGTGGAATATGATCTATACCAGGGGTGGCCAATACGTCGATCGCCGTCCACCAGTCAATCCCTGTGGATTCCTGGTGGACCGCGATGAAGCCAGGGATGCAGAAGTGCTGCGTTGCATATGTAAACTACGTTGCATACGTACGCATTCACGCCGCACATCCGCATATCCCGGCCATCGGTTGATTGTGGACGTAAAAATCTGGCCACCCCTGATCTACAGTATACTAAAACAGTATAAAACAAAGCCAAATCTGCATTAGTAAAGGTGCCCATACACCTAAAGATCCCCACCTACGGGTGGGCGATATTGGGTGAATTCAGGCTAATTGGGTTGTTTTGCCCTGGGGCCAAATGATCGAATTATAACGACTGGAAAAAGTGCAATCAGTTTGGGGACTGCATCAACAAGCCAATGCGGTCCCTGATCCGACTGAATTTTTTAACCTGCCCGATCGATATCTGCCCGATTTCAGGCCAGTCGTTTCTGCCCCTACACGGGCCGTTAAGCTGCTGAAACAGTCTCTAAGGGACCGATATCGGCAGCTACAATCGGCCCGTGTATGGGGACCTTAAGGAGAGGGGGTGGGAGACAAGACACACCCAGAAGAGAAGGCCAGAAGGAACATCAAGGTCTAAGAACCCTTCCAGATCAGGGTCATGTAAGATAATAGGCCAGGCAAATTAGAAACTAATGATTACATCTTACCTAATACTGTATATACTGAGGGAGGGTCACATGGTCCTGTCTAGTGTAGTCTGAAAACCACTGCCCAACAATAACAACAGCTTAATACTATAGTGGAACTAAATACTCCCTTAAACTCCTTTCTAAGCTCCCGGGGCCTTGTGGTGCAGAGTACCAGCATAGAACAATAAACTCTATCCCAGGCATTGTAATTTTTTTTTATAATGCCAAGAACCCCCGCGCTGGAAAGGCTAAGCAAAATTCCTTATTTAGTTGTTTTCTTCATGTTTAATACACGTTCCCTGGACTACCTGTCTTTGGCTTTGGCCAGTGAAAATGCTGAGTAAGTTTTTGGAAGCTCTCCGCTGCCGATGGTGCTAAAAAAGGTTTACAAATCCGGGAATATGAAAAAACCCAGCCTGTGCCAAGTTCAGCAAAACTGCTTTTGTGCGATGATTAAAATATAACAAGAAAAGGGTTATTTCAACACTAAAGAATTCCATCTCTGCCTTTTTTCTCTTCTAAAAGCAAACCAGACAGAGCCTTTTAAATCCTATCTTATAAGCAGGCTTGTGGGCCTCTAAATCTACTGAGGGCTCCGTATAACCTGAAATCTTAACTCTTAAAACTTCAAGATTTACCCCCTGGATAACTATATGGATAAATATATAAATACACATATAGTTCAATTTATACAACTATACAGTACCATTTATATTGTGGTTATTGCTAGGCTGTACTCTCTGTAGATTGCAATGCTCCTGAATGGCAGACACTTAAAGAGGCAAGGTAACTGGAAAGTGGGAGGAGTTTTGTCCTGATCAGGGGTGGGTCTCTGCATAACTGGGCGGGAGCAAGTTGAATTGTATCATAATACATACTTCTAATATTTTCTTTTATACAAACAGAATATATAAAAGGGTTGACATTCCTTCAGTTTCATTGATGGATATGACCAGTAAATGTAGATCGCAGCTACTGTTTGATCACATTCTCTACACCCCAAGGTTATCATGAATAGCCTCCATATTTAACATTCTTTCTATTTGTATTAGTACGGAAAGGATTGGTCCTTTCAATGGTTGTGCAATGTTAACATGTTCTAAGAAGCATAATAGTAAAAAGGATGGCCTTGGGAAGTTCCGCCTTGGTTCTTCTGCCTTCTGGAACTATACAATCAGAAGCTGACAGAAGCAAATCATTACACTGAAGGGCAGGTCTATTTAGTTACCATTTGCAAATGACCTTTGAGGGGCTGAATTTTGTTATTGGGATGGTCTGGTTTATTATATTAACTGATCAGTTGTGGTAGGGCAGGAACTAGTGGTAGGCAGGAGAGGCACATACCTAGGGCGCAATGGTGAGTTGGTGTTGAGTATGTTCTCCTTCTGCCTGGCTACCTCTATGACCAAGCCTGGACTGGGATTCAAAATAGTCCCAGCCATTCCAAGTACACAGAGGCCCAAACAGCCCCCTATAGGCCCAATAAATAGTGACTGTCTATGGCATCTTACAGCAGCCCCTCTGCCTGTTGCCAGTCCTATCCTGCCTATTACCGGCCCTCCATACTACATACTAATCTCTGTGGGGAGATTTGGAGGCAGAGTTCTGGTGCATCATGTCGGCCACAGCTCCTCTTCACTTCCTGCTGTTCAGGCCCAGACTGGCATTCTGTGGATCCAAACCTGCTGTTGTTCAATCATTTATTCTCTTTGCACAGACAATTGTACCAATATAAAGGTGGCAATACTATCAGGGCCGCCATCAGGGGGGCACAGGGGGGACTGTTGTGCCGGGCCCGGGGGATATCTTCGCTTAAAAGGGGGCCCGGCCGTGATCCAATTTTTTTTAGCTCGGGCCCCCTTTAAAGAATTTCGGGCCCTGTCATTGGTGGCCAGCGGGAAATTTGATTGGTTGCGCCCCGTGCGTCCGTACGCACGGGGCGCAACCATATAAAAGGAGCAGATGCAGCGGGGAGCCAGGCACAGATCTTGAGAACGCGGCGAGAGCAAGTCGCCGCTGGGGGAGCTGAGGATGCCGGAAGAAGCATCAGGGGAGCCGGAAGAAGCCGCAGGGGAGCCGGGAGAAGCCACAGGGGAGTCGCTGGGTGGGGTGGCGCTGGAGGAAGTCGCTTGGGGAGGAGAGCGGGAGGGAGCCGCTGGGTGGGGGGGGGGGGGCTGGAGAAAGCCACAGGGGAGCCGCTGGGTGGGGGGGGGGGCTGGAGAAAGCCACAGGGGAGCCGCTGGGTGGGGGGGGGGGGCTGGAGGAAGCCACAGGGGAGCCGGGGGGGGGGGGCTGGAGAAAACCACAGGGGAGCCGCTGGGTGGGGGGGGGGGCTGGAGGAAGCCACAGGGGAGCCGGTGGGGGGGGGGCTGGAGGAAGCCACAGGGGAGCCGGGGGGGCTGGAAAAAACCACAGGGGAGCCGCTGGGTGGGGGGGGGGGCTGGAGGAAGCCACAGGGGAGCCGCTGGGTGGGGGGGGGGGGCTGGAGGAAGCCACAGGGGAGCCGCTGGGTAGGGGGGGGCTATAGGAAGTCGCTGTGGGAAGGCTGGAGCTGGAGGATGCTGGAGGAGCTGTGCAGATGGCATGAGCATGACCTACCACTTACATACATGGTCTATCTAACCAGAAATAAGTAATTATTATATGATATTTTTTTTATCTGCAATTTAAATATTGAATGTGTGCATTCAGAGAAAGAATCTATAGGCATGATGTTGTAAATGGGAGAACTACATGTTATTTATTACAACCCCTGTTTGGTTCCCTGCAGACCATCTTGCACATGTCATGAGCTGTCTATGATATCATAGCTCTGCACTGATGCAAAAGCTGGTGAAGTTTGCCCTTAGAAAAAAGTTGGTCATAAATTATTTTCAAAGTTGTATTTTTCAGATTTTACACTAATAGAAGAAATTGACATTTGAACAAAAAAATAAAATGGAAATAAATGAAAAAAAAAAAAAACCTGTCTCATTTTTTGTATTTAAATTGACTTTAGCCTAAACCTCATAAAACCTCAGTCATTAGCTGTTTAATATACAATAGGATGGGAAAGTGCTCAATAAATAATTCCACAGAATGCTGAAAATTATATCAGGTGTGTGAAGAGCCCAATATATAGAGTAAACTATCTATGGGTAGAAATTCCATATTTTATATACTGAACTTACTGCACCAGCCTAAAGATTCAGCATCTCTATGACATTAATGATCCAGGACTGTACAGTTGTCACAAGAGCTTCCCATCTTGGATTTTATTAGGCGTGTCAGTGACACGCACATGCTCAGTATGCCCTGGGCAGCTGTAAAGAAGTTAAGCTTAGGAGTGGCCACAAATCATCAAACAGAAAATGAGGCTGGTCTGTCATATAAGCTGATGCTAGAGGACTAGTTATTATTCTGCTTGTAGCTTTTTTCCTGTATTGATAATATTTGCATGTGGTGGCAACCCTCTCAATATCATACTCAGGCTGAGATACCTTGTTCATTTCAGGAACAGGATACTGTAGGCAGGGTCACCATCAGGGAGGGGGGTTAACTGGAGGATGCTGGGGAGATGCTGGCTACTAATGTTTTAGGGGGCCCTGGGCTACCACAGTTTTAGGGGGCCCTGGCTACCAATGTCTGTGTGTCCTTTTTACTGATGGGAGGGGCCATTGTGGGGCAGGGCGTGGGTGGAGGGGGGCCCAGAAAATTTTGTTGTGAGGGGCCCCGTGATTTCTGATGGCGGCCCTGAATACTATGTTTGGTCCCTTCGTACCCCCCTCGGAACATTTGCCCCCATATATAATAAAAGGCATTAAGTTTGGCCAGGAGCAGTAACCCATAGCAACCAATGAGATGTTTGCTTTTAAAGGAAGGTGACAAGGAAATGCTACCTGGTGATTGGTAACTATGGGTTACTGCTCCTGGGCAAACCAGTGGCTCAGGGGTAACATGTTGCTCCCCAACCCCTTGGGTGTTGCTCTCAGTGCCCCCAAACCAGGGAGTTATTTTTGAATTCCTGACTTGGGGGCAAGTTTTGGTTGAATAAAAACAAGATTTCCTACCAAATAAAGCCCCTGTAAGCTGATAGGGTGCATAGAGGCTGCCTAATAGCCAATCTTAGCCCTTATTTGGCTCCTCCATGAACTTTTATGGTGCTTGTGTTGCTCTCCAAGTCTTTTTACATTTGACAGTGGCTCACGAGTAAAGGTGGCCATACACGTTAAGACCTCGCCAAGCAAGCGGATCTTCTCCGATATCGGGAAAATGTAGGCTAATTCTATCGTTTTGCTCTGGGGCCAAACAATCGAATTATAACGGGAGCAATGGGCGCAGTCGCTTTGGGGACCGTATCAACGAGCCGATGCGGTCCCCAATCCAACTAAATCTTTTAACCTGCCCAATCGATATCTGGGCAATTTCAGGCCAAATGTCTGTCGGGCAGGCCCCCTACACGGGCCGATAAGCTGCCGAATGGGTCTAAGGGACCGATATCAGCAGCTACAATCGGCCGGTGTATGGCCACCTAAAGAAAGGTTGGGGACCCCTGCATTAGACCATCCAGTGTATGGCGATCTTCAGCAGAAGAACATAATCTGATAGACAGTAAATTATATACAACATACTGTAAATAAACTACTCCTGCTCTCTTCTGTTCCTATAGAAGAAAACCCCACAATTAAGGCTTGTTCTTTCATGTGACATGAAAAAAAAAATCTATGTATATATATATATACAGTTTATCCCAGTCCAATCCCCCTGGATGCCCGCACTTTGCTTCACACCCAACAAAGATGCCATTGATGAGGTGTGCTTACTCGCTACAGTTTATTAGTTTCAAGAGATTCTATTTCCAAATAACCTCAGACCACAACCTGAGTCTGTAATCTTGTTTTCACCAAAGACCAGCTGCCCCCACCCAACCCACCCACCCACCTCAATGGTCTGGTGCTCGTTAAGCATTAACCATGGTTATAAGATTACTACCGACATACAAACACTTCATTCTAGCTGGGACGGCAGAAAACAAACAGAATGAAAGCACAGTAGGAGGAAATGGAAGCTTTATTTACCATTGAGGCTCGTCTCTAGCGATTGAAAAATAACTTTCTCACCTGCATTAGGTGTCCTCTATTCAATCGCCCACATAAAACACAAAACAGCACCTGGAAGGGAAAAAAAAAAAAGACGTGTAACTGTTCATTTGCTTTTACAGGTAACAACAAGCCACCCCGGCCAGGGCACGATGCCACGCTTCGTCAGACCTAATCTGGAGCAAAACGTAGACAATTACCTCAGAATGAGGGGTCATCACCTCGATTATTGAATGTAACATAAAGGCAGGGTTGTTACTTGCCCTTAAACAATGGACTGGCTCAGAATTTAATTTCAAATCCTTTTGCTGGCTAAAAGGCATTTTCAGCGTGTAATCGTGTCTGCTTAGCTGTAATTTTAAGCAAGTTCCAAAACATTTGTTTTTCTTTACTGAACATGGGAAATTACCCACAAATAATATTGTGCCTCTTAGATTGTTTGTTAGAATCGACTTCATCTCCAAAATACGTAAAGTCAACAGGAAAGGAATCCAACCGCTTGATCCAAAATCCCCATAGCAACGAGACACTCGAGCAGCCATCTTTACTCCGTCTTAAATGTAATGAAACACTGCAGCCCACATTTCATTTTATTTCCTTCATATAAATAAAGCCTTATTTTGTTTAATATGTGCCATTGGATAATGCCATAATATATGGCATAATGCTGCCATTTTAAATACAAAATCTTTCCCTTTGGCTTGTGTGTGGCACTATGCTCACACACAAACCAATTTATTTGGTAGATTGAAAACTATGCCCCCTTCCCTTTCACTAGCCACTCATAAAGTGATAATCAAATTGACAACCTTATTGACTGCTTTTCTATTCCGTAGAGCAGGGATCCCCAACCTTCCTTACTTGTGAGCCACAGTCAAATGTAAAAAGACTTGGGGAGCAACACAAGCACCATAAAAGTTCATGGAGGAGCCAAATAAGGGCTGTGATTGGCTATTAGGCAGCCTCTATGCACCCTATCAGCTTACAGGGGGCTTTATTTGGTAGGAAATCTTGTTTTTATTCAACTAAAACTTGCCCCCAAGTCAGGAATTCAAAAATAACTCCCTGGTTTGGGGGCACTGAGAGCAACATCCAAGGGGTTGGGGAGCAACATGTTACCCCCGAGCCACTGGTTGAGGAACACTGCCCTAGATCATATCTTTTAACGATACATTTTATACACTGCATAAGTAGAAGACAAGGAGATCTGGGCAGTCATCTCAGGAACCAGGGCCAGGTTAAAGGTTTGGGCAGAGTAGGCATTTTTACTATGGGTGTCTAGAGGCAAAAAAAATAAATAAGATTTTGTTAAGAATCCAGTAAACCCAGGCCTTAGCTCAGATCTCATTATCGTTCTGATTCTCCCCCAAGTCAGGAGCCAGCTGGATTATGCACTTGTTAGAAATTTAGGCTAGGGAGTCAGTTGACAGATGATAAGTGATATATATCCAGGAAATTATAAAAGTATGCTACTGGGCCCTTTTCTTTAGGTTCAGACTGGGCCGCCGGGACCATGGGAAAAAACCCAGTGGGCCCTGGCGGCCCAGACCCGATGTCTGTTGCCACTCCCCCGTCCTAGGCAGGGGGCCCCTGCAGGGGGATAGGGGGGCATGTTGGGTGACAGCACGGACAACCCGGAGCCCCCGGGGGCGGTATCCCCGGTGAGCCCTGCACGCCGCAGTCCGAACCTGCTTTTCTTAGTGTCCTTATGAATGTGCTTCAAGGTCAGAACCACCACCGCAACGTGCAGTTCAGATGCCATTAAAGGGGACACTGAGGAAAGAAAGAAGACATATAAGGGGTACCACAGAAAGGAACAAATACAGACCCCCTGTTATTAGGGCAGGAGTATTTGATTGTGGGGGAAGGGTTTTTTTAAGCAAAGGTGGCCATACATATATATATATTAATGTACGAAACCTTGGATAACGGGCAGGAATAAAAATTTTGATTGGGCGCCTTTGAAGGTGCCCAAACATTGTAACGTTAATGCTGAATTGTCAGATGGGGGTAAAGGATTTCCTTTGTTTTTACCTGCATATCTGACAATTGCTGTGAATGTTAGCAGAGTGGACAAACAATCTTACCTAAGACCAATGGTCATGGGAAAGAACGTAACTGTAGCGTGTATGGCCGCCTTATGAGGACTGATGGCTCTTTGGGAATTGTATTGATGTGTTTAAAGCTGGTAATATTTGAACAATTATTGTGGAGACCAATATTTGCATAGGACTTTATTCTTTGTTGAAAATAATGTGTTTGAGTTTAAGTATTTTACTCAGCCTTGCCTGCAGAAACTCAGCAGGGTGGAAGCGCTGGACAGAAAGAATTTGGACTTCACAATTTTTCCTGTAACATCTCACAAATCTGCCAGATCATATTTTGCATTTTGTACAATCAGTGAATTCCAAGCCCGTTTGGCAAACAAAAGGGGGTTAATGATGAGCACTGTAGACACTGGCAAGGTAACAAACTCATGTTGCAATGCAGTGTTTTGGCGCCTCTATAAATTCATCAGTCACAGACACAAAATTATTCTTCCAGCTAACTGATGGTGATAGAAAATTGCTAAATAAGCACATTTACTGCCTTTAGGGTAAATAGTCTGATACCATGTAACAGATTTCATAAACAGTTATCAGCACTTGGGCTGGATTGCCTCATATATTTTATTTATAACCTATTCTTGTACTAAATGCATTGCCAGCTAAATGGGGCTCTCTATAACAGGGACAGCTACCTGGGCTGTCTCATAGCAGATCTATGCCAGCATAGCTATTTCCCTGTACTAAGCACAAATTGCTGTAAAAGGGTAAAGTTCCCTTGAATATGATAGAATCCATTAGAAAATAGCAGTTAAGGAGGCCATACACTGTAAGATCCACTCATTTGGCGTGGTCGCCAAACGAGCAGACCTTTTCCTGATATGCCCATCTACAGGTAGGGGATACTGGGCTAATTCGAACATTTGGCCCTAGGGCCAAACAATCAAATTAAAACTGCAGGTGCCGTCAGTTTAGGGACCGCATCAACGAGTCAATGCGGTCCCCGATCTTAAGGAAAAATCAAACCTGCCCAATCAAGATTTGGCCAATTTCAGCCCAGATGTTGGTCGGGGAGGCCTGTTGGTGGTGCACTGGCAGATAAGTTGCCGAATCAGTCTAAAGGACCGATATTGGCAGCTGAAATCTGCCCGTGTATGGCCGCCTTTATTCTTTTTTAAAAGGATTGGGGATGGGGTCATTCAGTTGTTAATTGAAAGCTTAACCATACAACCCAACATATAGACACATGCTCTTGGTCTTTATAGATCCCCTTAGTTCTTGATATGGATTTCAGCTTGAAGTATAATCAGGAATGCCATTGTGAGCAACAGCTGTTTTGCTCTAGTTTGCTTTTTATTGCCATTAAAAATTGATTTATATAATATCAAATGGAAACCAAAGAGCTTCCTAAGAAGAATCTCCTCCTACTGTCTTTAGGAGGGTAGAGGTTTCAATGTAGAAAGCAGAAAGGCTTTGTACCCTGGGTGCCACCATCAGAATGGTCAGGCTCAGTAATACAGAGATCTTGTGAGAAGGGCCTTGCACTGTGGGGACAGTACACTAACGGGTCAGTACTACTGCTGGCTGTTACTAACCCTGCCTGTAGCTAATACCATTAAGGGTAGTAACTACTAAAAATACTGAGAGACTGCTCTAAATTCCAGAAAATAAACAATTAACTGGCGCCCATGTTATTAAACATCTGTAAAGTGTTTGTGAAGTAATTGGGGGAGAACCCACCTGTAGCAAGGACCCACCTGAAAGAAAGAGCCCTGAGTAATGCACAGAAAGCAAACAACATAGACATGGCCATGAGGACTTATTTGGGTCTATTTCAGCCACAATAATATTGATTCATGGGTAGCATTCTGAATAATGGCATATTTATCAGCAAGCAATAAAATGCCAAGGGCACAATGTCCTGTTTCCCTACAAGGTTACACGGCGAGACACGGTATGAGGATATTGGGTACAGAACCTTTAACTAGACTACGTTGCTTAGTCTCCCAAGAGCTGTGAATATGATCGGATTTGCACATAACCCAAGATAAAAGCCAAAGGACTATTAAGAGGTTTTTCAGATGCTGTAAGTTGCTAAATTGGCAATAAAGAATTGCGGTGGACTGGCTGCCTGTAGGAAAGTGCTCACATGATTTAAAGCCTTTGGACAGAGCAGTGAGTGTGAGTTTTGGGGCCTTTTTACTACAAGCGCAAGGCACAAAAGCAGATTTGTCTGTTTTCTCCATGTAATGTCAAATGTAGAAGCAGCACAGGAAACAGCCAAAGTAGCTTTTAGCAGGAGAGAACTGAGGGTAGAGTTGCCCCCTGTTCCAGAACCATACCGGCTTTCCTATCTTTGGCTTTTCTGGTAATAACAAACACCTATTTGCTATTAAAGGGGCAATGTGCCCTATGCCTAACTCTTATTATCTGCATATTGCTTTTGTTTTTAGAATTTAATGCTCTAAGGAAGCAACATCATCTAGAGTACAGTTTCCTGAACAGTGGGGGGGAAGCCATGGGGGATATTGGAGCAGGAGAAGCCCAACCTACAAGATAGTTAGGGTGAGATTTAGGGATAATGCCAAGTTGCTCCCCAAGATGATACTTCTTAACTTCCAGTACGGTGGATGTGGATACTCCTTAACTTCCAGTACGGTGGATGTGAATACTCCTTAACTTCCAGTACGGTGGATGTGGATACTCCTTAACTTCCAGTACGGTGGATGTGGATACTCCTTAACTTCCAGTACGGTGGATGTGGATACTCCTTAACTTCCAATACGGTGGATGTGAATACTCCTTAACTTCCAGTACGGTGGATGTGGATACTCCTTAACTTCCAGTACGGTGGATGTGGATACTCCTTAACTTCCAGTACGGTGGATGTGGATACTCCTTAACTTCCAGTACGGTGGATGTGGATACTCCTTAACTTCCAGTACGGTGGATGTGGATACTCCTTAACTTCCAGTACGGTGGATGTGAATACTCCTTAACTTCCAGTACGGTGGATGTGGATACTCCTTAACTTCCAGTACGGTGGATGTGGATACTCCTTAACTTCCAGTACGGTGGATGTGGATACTCCTTAACTTCCAGTACGGTGGATGTGGATACTCCTTAACTTCCAGTACGGTGGATGTGGATACTCCTTAACTTCCAGTACGGTGGATGTGAATACTCCTTAACTTCCAGTACGGTGGATGTGGATACTCCTTAACTTCCAGTACGGTGGATGTGGATACTCCTTAACTTCCAGTACGGTGGATGTGGATACTCCTTAACTTCCAATACGGTGGATGTGAATACTCCTTAACTTCCAGTACAGTGGATGTGGATACTCCTTAACTTCCAGTACGGTGGATGTGGATACTCCTTAACTTCCAGTACGGTGGATGTGGATACTCCTTAACTTCCAGTACGGTGGATGTGGATACTCCTTAACTTCCAGTACGGTGGATGTGGATACTCCTTAACTTCCAGTACGGTGGATGTGAATACTCCTTAACTTCCAGTACGGTGGATGTGGATACTCCTTAACTTCCAGTACGGTGGATGTGGATACTCCTTAACTTCCAGTACGGTGGATGTGGATACTCCTTAACTTCCAATACGGTGGATGTGAATACTCCTTAACTTCCAGTACGGTGGATGTGGATACTCCTTAACTTCCAGTACGGTGGATGTGGATACTCCTTAACTTCCAGTACGGTGGATGTGGATACTCCTTAACTTCCAGTACGGTGGATGTGGATACTCCTTAACTTCCAGTACGGTGGATGTGGATACTCCTTAACTTCCAGTACGGTGGATGTGGATACTCCTTAACTTCCAGTACGGTGGATGTGGATACTCCTTAACTTCCAGTACGGTGGATGTGGATACTCCTTAACTTCCAGTGCGGTGGATGTGGATACTCCTTAACTTCCAGTACGGTGGATGTGGATACTCCTTAACTTCCAGTACGGTGGATGTGAATACTCCTTAACTTCCAGTACGGTGGATGTGCTGTACTATATATATAATATGGCTATGGATAATTGTCTAATACACCAAAGACTTCCTATTACCTTGCTATAACCTAAGTAACTGTCAAGGGGGGCCATTGCAAAATGAATGATCCCACTACAGGTATAGGATCCATTATCCAGAATGCTCGGGGCCAAGGGTATTCTGGATAAGGGGTCTTTCTGTAATTTGGATCTCCATACCTTAAGTCTACTAAAAAATCAATAAAACATTAATCCCAATAGTAGATTGTTTTGCATCCAATAAGGATTATTTATGGGATACAGGCTTTCCGTAATTCGGAGATTTCTGGATATCAGGTTTCCGGATAAGGGATCCCATACCTGTACTACAAAATGTTGTGGGATACATGAATGACAGACCTGTACTGACTCCCTTGAGTCAATTACTAACTATTCCCAAGCTCCACTTATCTACTCCTCCACCTGGCCAAGTACTTGAACCCCAGAAACAGTATTCTCAGGTATCCTCAGTTTTAAGGTGGATTTTCTGGGTATAGAAACATCAGTCAATCAATTAAATGGCCAATCAGTTCAAAACCATGTGATTTTCTGCTCTTCCAACTTGAGACCATGGGGTTAGGTGTGAGAGTACAACTGTGTGACACTTAGTGATAGTGAGCGGGATACTTTTCACTTTCCACTACATGTATGGATTGAAAGTGGACAGAAAAGGAAAAAAAATGGCATCAAGAAATTAGGGGTCAGGGCAGTCACAGGGTGTCATTTTATTGCTTTTTATTCTACGCAAATGACTTCGCTCAAGGAAAAGAGCTAAGCATGTTCTCATACATAATCTGTAAATGAGATTTCCACAAAACTGCTGGCAAAGCTTCGACTCTACAGAGAGTCGTTTAGAATTGAACCGGTTAGAAATGATAAAGGAAAATGTCACAAAATAATATGTTGCCGGTAATTGAGTTAAAATAAGGACTGGTTATGTAGCTTTTTCTTCGTAATTGCATTGTCGAGACATAAAAGGAGCTGCCATAAAATGTAGTCTCTCATTTTCCTCTCCTTTTGTTCTGCCGAAATGCATGCTCAGCGGCTTAGTATCAGGGATCTACCACTGGGGAAACAACGGGTTCTACAAGCAAGAAACTCCAATAGAAGGGAAATAACACTGCAACTACAAGGAGGAACAACAAGATCTTGCTGGACCCCCTTGTGCAAAAACACCTGTTGTACCAGCGAAGGACCAAAGTACATTATATTTTCATTACTTTCAAATACTTGTATTTTTTGGTGTTACTGTTCCTTTGAGATTCTGGGATCCATTGACACTGCACAGTGTGGATAGTTCCACCCCTACAGTAAACAGTAGGTGGGTTGGGCAGGGAGGCACATTTACTTGGATCCTAGGCTCCATGCTACATTCTGACTCTTCTTCAGGCCTGTATACGTGGGTCCATATAGAAAAGATGATAAAAATAAAATCAGTAGTTCTTAATGAGACATGACATATGAGCATCAGCTGAGCAGATGTGGCCATACACTGAAAGATGCGCTTGTTTGGTGAGGTTGCCAAATGAGCGGAATCTTTCCCCAATATGCCTACCTTGAGTTGATTGTTTGGCCTTTAGGACCATTGACAAAATGTAGGCCATCAGGGCAAGGATCAACAAGCCAATGCGGGCCTCACCCTGATTTTTAAACTTTCCCAATCGACATCTGGCAGATTTTCGGCCAGATATTGCTCAGGTAGACCAGTCTGAGGGCCCCATACATGGGCCAATAAGCTGCCAACTTGGTCTGCAGCTTTCATCACTGTGTATGGCCACCTTAACTAACTCACTTAGGAATACGTCATAAGGAAACCCTAGCTAGATATTAATCTATAGTCATGGACACAAACAGGTCACACATACAGGTCAAAGTCCAGCAGGGGACGGGCAGGATAACTGCCAGGTTAGTGCATTCCTGTAGCCACTAACTTCCACTTGGCAGATTTCTGTACTCTGAATATGGGATGTAGATTTTAACTTATGCCTTATAATAATGGGCAGCTGCTAGAGATTATGGCATGGCCAGGGCCAACCTACTAATGGGTGAAGCACCAATCAAGCAGCCTGCTATAGCTCTCCTGTTCCTCTGCGTATAATGCACTGTTAATTGTGCCTATATCTAAATATTGTAGATTGTAAGCTCTGGGCAGGGCTCTCTTCACCTCTTGTATCGGTTATTGGTTGCTTTATATGTTACTCTGTATGTCCAATGTATGAAACCCACTTATTGTACAGCGCTGCGGGATATGTTGGCGCTTTATAAATAAATGTTAATAATAATAATAATCAAATATGAATTTGCCTCTGTGCCCTTTAGAGATAAACGTGAAAGGCCTATTAGATGGCCCCCAGGACTCCACACACTCATTCCCGGTTCAACCACTTTGCGTTGTGTTAAAAAGGCAGGAAATTGCCAGAGATAAACTCAGCACATGGCTTCAAGTACTTTGATTAAGTGTTGGTGACTACAAGGCCAAGTGGACTCTTGAGCACGGCTGCTCCAAGGCAACAGAAAGAAAAACCTTCTATTTAATCCGATTTCATGGCCCCACTCAAGGGCGAGAGTTCCAGAAGCAGCTTTGCACGGCCTTCTGTTTATATCTGTCACTGTGAAGAGGTCCATTCTCATGTCAGTGATGTGTTATGGCCTAGTGGGCAGCTGCGCAGATTTATTATTATTATTAACCCCATTGGTGCTTGGGAAGAAGCACCCGTATGTCTTCATTTTAGCAGCAAAATATCTACAGATATACTTTAACCCTGGGCCCCAAACAGAAGGGAAGTGGACAATGCTTTTTAAGGTCTCCTATTCCCAAAAGCTAGCAATTCAAACATTTTCATTTTCACATTTTCAGCTGGAGAAAACGTAAATATGTATAGCCAGGGCAATCTTTAGCTCTGACGGTGACCAGACCAAAAAAAGTGGTGGGACTTAAAGGCTATAGGTTGGGCAGCATTGATATAAAGTGTTACTGATGCCTTCTTGTCCTACAACATCCATATATTCTCCTTAACCTTCTTCCTCCCATTCCCCCCACTATCCACAGAGACTTTACCTGCTATACCTTCTATTGCACAAAGAGGCTATTATTCCACTCTTACTATAGGCACCATCTCTCCCTACTATACCTGTTATCCCACAGCCCCAGTCCCTTCCCAGAGGCTATTATCCCCCCACTGCTACTATAGGCACCATCTCTCCCTACTATACCTGCTATCCCACAGCCCCAGTCCCTTCCCAGAGGCTATTATCCCCCCACTGCTACTATAGGCACCATCTCTCCCTACTATACCTGCTATCCCACAGCCCCAGTCCCTTCCCAGAGGCTATTATCCCCCCACTGCTACTATAGGCACCATCTCTCCCTACTATACCTGCTATCCCACAGCCCCAGTCCCTTCCCAGAGGCTATTATCCCCCCACTGCTACTATAGGCACCATCTCTCCCTACTATACCTGCTACCCCACAGCCCCAGTCCCTTCCCAGAGGCTATTATCCCCCCACTGCTACTATAGGCACCATCTCTCCCTACTATACCTGCTATCCCACAGCCCCAGTCCCTTCCCAGAGGCTATTATTCCACTCTTACTATAGGCACCATCTCTCCCTACTATACCTGCTATCCCACAGCCACAGTCCCTTCCCAGAGGCTATTATCCCCCCACTGCTACTATAGGCACCATCTCTCCCTACTATACCTGCTATCCCACAGCCCCAGTCCCTTCCCAGAGGCTATTATCCCCCCACTGCTACTATAGGCACCCTCTCTCCCTACTATACCTGCTATCCCACAGCCCCAGTCCCTTCCCAGAGGCTATTATCCCCCCACTGCTACTATAGGCACCATCTCTCCCTACTATACCTGCTATCCCACAGCCCCAGTCCCTTCCCAGAGGCTATTATCCCCCACTGCTACTATAGGCACCCTCTCTCCCTACTATACCTGCTATCCCACAGCCCCAGTCCCTTCCCAGAGGCTATTATCCCCCCACTGCTACTATAGGCACCATCTCTCCCTACTATACCTGCTATCCCACAGCCACAGTCCCTTCCCAGAGGCTATTATCCCCCACTGCTACTATAGGCACCATCTCTCCCTACTATACCTGCTATCCCACAGCCCCAGTCCCTTCCCAGAGGCTATTATCCCCCCACTGCTACTATAGGCACCATCTCTCCCTATTATACCTGCTATCCCACAGCCCCAGTCCCTTCCCAGAGACTATTATCCCCCCACTGCTACTATAGACACCATCTCTCCCTACTATACCTGCTATCCCACAGCCCCAGTCCCTTCCCAGAGGCTATTATCCCCCACTGCTACTATAGGCACCATCTCTCCCTACAATACCTGCTATCCCACAGCCCCAGTCCCTTCCCAGAGGCTATTATCCCACTGCTACTATAGGCACCATCTCTCCCTACTATACCTGCTATCCCACAGCCCCAGTCCCTTCCCAGAGGCTATTATCCCCCCACTGCTACTATAGGCACCATCTCTCCCTACTATACCTGCTATCCCACAGCCCCAGTCCCTTCCCAGAGGCTATTATCCCACTGCTACTATAGGCACCATCTCTCCCTACTATACCTGCTATCCCACAGCCACAGTCCCTTCCCAGAGGCTATTATCCCCCCACTGCTACTATAGGCACCATCTCTCCCTACTATACCTGCTATCCCACAGCCCCAGTCCCTTCCCAGAGGCTATTATCCCCCCACTGCTACTATAGGCACCATCTCTCCCTACTATACCTGCTATTCCACAGCCACAGTCCCTTCCCAGAGGCTATTATCCCCCACTGCTACTATAGGCACCATCTCTCCCTACTATACCTGCTATTCCACAGCCACAGTCCCTTCCCAGAGGCTATTATCCCCCCACTGCTACTATAGGCACAATCTCTCCCTACTATACCTGCTATCCCACAGCCCCAGTCCCTTCCCAGAGGCTATTATCCCACTGCTACTATAGGCACCATCTCTCCCTACTATACCTGCTATCCCACAGCCACAGTCCCTTCCCAGAGGCTATTATCCCCCCACTGCTACTATAGGCACCATCTCTCCCTACTATACCTGCTATCCCACAGCCACAGTCCCTTCCCAGAGGCTATTATCCCCCCACTGCTACTATAGGCACCATCTCTCCCTACTATACCTGCTATCCCACAGCCCCAGTCCCTTCCCAGAGGCTATTATCCCCCCACTGCTACTATAGGCACCATCTCTCCCTACTATACCTGCTATCCCACAGCCCCAGTCCCTTCCCAGAGGCTATTATCCCCCCACTGCTACTATAGGCACCATCTCTCCCTACTATACCTGCTATCCCACAGCCCCAGTCCCTTCCCAGAGGCTATTATCCCCCCACTGCTACTATAGGCACCATCTCTCCCTATTATACCTGCTATCCCACAGCCCCAGCCCCTTCCCAGAGGCTATTATCCCACTGCTACTATAGGCACCATCTCTCCCTACTATACCTGCTATCCCACAGCCCCAGTCCCTTCCCAGAGGCTATTATCCCACTGCTACTATAGGCACCATCTCTCCCTACTATACCTGCTATCCCACAGCCCCAGTCCCTTCCCAGAGGCTATTATCCCCCCACTGCTACTATAGGCACCATCTCTCCCTACTATACCTGCTATCCCACAGCCCCAGTCCCTTCCCAGAGGCTATTATCCCCCCACTGCTACTATAGGCACCATCTCTCCCTACTATACCTGCTATCCCACAGCCCCAGTCCCTTCCCAGAGACTATTATCCCACTGCTACTATAGGCACCATCTCTCCCTACTATACCTGCTATCCCAGCCTCTGTAGTGATTACAATTTGGTGCAATGTTCCCAAGCTGTATGCTGTTTGTGTGTGCGTTGGAGACGGAAAGAAGGAATTTGGCGCAGCTTGGGCAGATTAGAAACGCTAGAGAAAATGTAACTGTAAAAGACATTTTTGTCAACGCTGTAGCGTGCTTAACCTGCGCACTCATGCCCATTTGTAATCTGCTCAAGCTGTGCCACATTCTTTCCTTCTGTCTGACAGACTGCAATGAAAAAAAGGCATCACTGATACCTACTGATCCACCCATACACAGACTGCAACAGACACATGTATAGTGATGAATGCTATAGCTAATATAGCTACAGGGAATATTTCTAAAATGTGTCCACCGTCCAATGAAATTTCTATACCTTTGTCCCACTGATGCGCAGTGTCGCCAACCCATATTTTTTTTTCTAAATAGGGCAAAAATGAGTAACATATCCACTGCCCACCTGAATGCGCAAGCCAGAAGTGCCACCGGGAGCTAGGTGCCAGGGGACTCTGTACTTACTGATGCCGGTAGCTGTAAGCACTTTATTTCATGGCCCAGGTACAGTTGCTTTACACTCCAGTACTTGTTCCTGGCCCCTAAAGTAGCAAGAAAGGTGAAATCCCTGGGGGTGCCAGTAGTTAGGCACAGAGGGATTTCAGTCACTTACTACCCCTCCAGTCCAGCCCAGTGTACCCCTCCAGTCCAGCTCAGTGTACCCCTCCAGTCCAGCCCAGTGTACCCCTCCAATCCAGCCCAGTGTACCCCCCCTATCCAGCCCAGTGTACCCCTCCAGTCCAGCCCAGTGTACCCCTCCTATCCAGCCCAGTGTACCCCTCCAGTCCAGCCCAGTGTACCCCTCCAGTCCAGCCCAGTGTACCCCTCCTATCCAGCCCAGTGTACCCCTCCTATCCAGCCCAGTGTACCCCTCCAGTCCAGCCCAGTGTACCCCTCCAGTCCAGCCCAGTGTACCCCTCCTGTCCAGCCCAGTGTACCCCTCCTATCCAGCCCAGTGTACCCCTCCTATCCAGCCCAGTGTACCCCTCCTATTCAGCCCAGTGTACCCCTCCTATCCAGCCCAGTGTACCCTCCAGTCCAGCCCAGTGTACCCCTCCTATCCAGCCCAGTGTACCCCTCCTATCCAGCCCAGTGTACCCTCCAGTCCAGCCCATTGTACCCCTCCAGTCCAGGCCAGTGTTCTGCTGACGGTTGCACCAGCATTTTCCTTTATCCTCCCTGGTCTCCCCTGTACCCATTCTAGTAGGGTGCTTGTGCAGTACTCGGAATAAGCTCTATACTGCAGATAGGTTGCTCAAGCCGGACAGGGGATGCCAAGAAGACTGGGAAAAGAAGACATGGAGGTGCTCAGCAAATAGTAATTGGCAACTGGGCACCCCCAATGTTAACCAACTTTGCTAACAGAAGGAGCCGGGCACAAAGTTTGCTCATGGTCTGATCCATCCCAACCATGAATCAGTGGGCTGAAATATACATTTATTTTGGGGATAAAATGGCTTATTTAACAAACAAGAACTGCTTAATGCCCTTATGCCCTGTTCCGTTAAAGTGAATTACTCATTAATTATAACGTTGTGCATTAAATGGGGCACCAGGTAAGTCCGTTGTCTCTCAGCAATGGGTATTAGGGAACTGATTGGCCATAATTTGCCTTTCACCAGTCCTTTGATGGAACCCTCTTAGCTCTGGTAGATACGACCCACACCTTGTAATTTCACGTACTTTGTAGCAGCGACGTCTTTGTAATTAGACTAAATTTCTCCTTTCGTTGAAACTTGCCACACGTGGCTCCAAAACAAGCTCATACTTCAAAGAAAACCATAAATTATTCTTTAAAAGTTTGTTGCCCTTCTAGGTCTCTTCCAACTCCTTTCTATAAACAAAGCTGCCCAATCCAAGTTGCGTATAGGCGATGTGAATAAGCATAAATGCTCCAGGCCCCAAGAAGCAGTAGGTAGGGGATGGCAGGTACAGTGGGAATGTGTAACTGAACCTTGCGCTAGGGATACACAGCCAAAGCCAAGTTAATAAAACAAACACATTACATGTACTGTTACTTTTCACATTAGAGGTTCCGATTTCATACATTTAAACATTGTAAGTTGTATGCGGTTTTATGTTTTTGCAGCTAAATCTCGCGCGCACCTCCTAAGGCAACACTGCTGTAAACAAGAAGGTTCTCAGAGCCAATTGCTCTGCCCCAGAATGCGCCGATAACTGCCATAAAGCAAGTTGCTCTAAGTTTAGCAGAATCAAAGTAAATATTTTTCATATAATTACATTTATTAGGCATAATAGGTTCCTTTCAGATGGCTTTGCACTAGTACATGGAACCCATGCCTGTTCTTTACAGGCTTACAGACAGCGCTCTATATACCATGCCCCCATTGCAGATTATTTTTCAGCATTTTATTCCTGGAGATCACTAGACAATATCCTCCTGGGTATCAAGCTCCTGGAACAACAAGCCTCTACATTTTCCCTGAACTGAGATCAAGATAAAAAATTCAGCAAGGTTATTTTGTCTCAGTTTTACCCAAATATTGTGCTTCGGGGAATTTTAGCAGTAAGGCCAATGACAACTTAATCTCCTCTGGGGATGAGGCCTTGCCTTTGCAAATTGCTGGCAGGATGCCCGTGTCGTTGGTGTTTAGAAAACCCGACTCCAAATCTGTACCATAGGAAGCACAAACGCCTGGCTGAACTCAATACACCGATACTACTGTGCCTTAGTAACCCTGTGCCCTATTATCCCTGTGCCGTATTATCCCTGTGCCGTATTATCCCTGTGCCTTATTATCACTGTGCCGTATTATCACTGTGCCGTATTATCACTGTGCCGTATTATCCCTGTGCCGTATTATCCCTGTGCTGTATTATCACTGTGCCGTATTATCACTGTGCCGTATTATCCCTGTGCCTTATTATCACTGTGCCGTATTATCCCTGTGCCGTATTATCCCTGTGCCGTATTATCCCTGTGCCTTATTATCACTGTGCCGTATTATCCCTGTGCTGTATTATCACTGTGCCGTATTATCCCTGTGCCGTATTATCCCGGTGCCTTATTATCACTGTGCCGTATTATCCCTGTGCCGTATTATCCCTGTGCCGTATTATCCCTGTGCCTTATTATCACTGTGCCGTATTATCCCTGTGCTGTATTATCACTGTGCCGTATTATCCCTGTGCCGTATTATCCCTGTGCCTTATTATCACTGTGCCGTATTATCCCTGTGCCGTATTATCCCTGTGCCGTATTATCCCTGTGCCTTATTATCACTGTGCCGTATTATCCCTGTGCCGTATTATCACTGTGCCATATTATCCCTGTGCCATATTATCCCTGTGCCATATTATCCCTGTGCCATATTATCCCTGTGCCATATTATCCACTGTACCAGTGTATATTCTTTGTTTGCCTGTCTGCTTATTGTGTATGATAAAATGAGTATAACTAGATTTAAGGCTGTGGCACTTGGAACCATCAGCATTAAAGGGACAGGATACCCTCTTTTTCCCCATTAGTGCAATGAATAGGGGGTGTGCTCAACATCCTTTTTGCCTGTTCTTTTATATGTATGTATGTATGTATAACTTTATTTATAAAGCAACACAAGGGTACGCAGCGCTGAACAATCTTACAAAATACGTGTTAAAAAAAGTGTTATAATAAAAACAATAAATATATATAAATACACAGGGAATAAGTGCCATGTGGTATGAGACACAGTAGGAAGGAGGTCACTGCCCCGTAGAGCTTACTTTTATCTTTGAATTACCTGTGTTTTTTGTCATTTCTTGCTCTAAACAGGGCAACATTTGTAACTAAAGCTATAGCCAAATTCTAACTTGTAATACCAAAGAGCAGACAAAGCAGTAGCCCGCTGAGAAACCTCTGTTTAAACAAACACCTCCCTTCATAGTAAGTTAGGTTGAAAAAAGACATATGTCCATCAAGTTCAACCATAATGATTATATAAAACCTGCCTAACTGCTAGTTGATCCAGAGGAAGGCAAAAAACCCCATCTGAAGCCTCTCTAATTTGCCCCAGAGGGAAAAAAATTCCCTCCTGACTCCAAGATGGCAAACGGACCAGTCCCTGGAACAACTAGTACTAAGAGCTATCTCCCATAACCCTGTATTCCCCCACTTGGCCCCTCTGGATTGAGTTGCCAACTTTTTGCCAGTATAGGGTGTATGTGCAATCGCTCGGACAATTGGATCTATTACGCAGATTAGAAAATCCATTCCGGAGAGGCTCACATTGGCTTGTTGATCTGGTGCTCTACAGACGGGTCTATATAGGACCCTCATTGTGATCTGATCATTGACTCGGGTGCAAAGGATCTGCTCAAGCTGTTTGGCCCCGCACATGGGTGCCAAAGTAAAATCTCTGTACATGTGCGCCCAGCTTTATACTACATTATCTGACAAACAAGAGAGAACCAAACCCATGCTGCTGTAATGTATCTGTAAAAACACAAACAAGCTTAAAAAAACACATTTTAGACCCTTTGTAAGCCCTAATATCTTTGTAAAGAATGTAAACCACACTCTTTCCTGCCAAACCCATTTACCCCAAGGAAAAGGCTCTTGTTGGAGAAATGTAAATGCCCTGACTGGCTCTGAAAGCATGTCTGTTTTGCTTGGATACGCACAGTACTCTCACACCAGCCAAGTGCTTTTCCTAAAATTAGCTATGGCAGTATTTACATACATGTTTGGACAGTGCTCGTGCTTTGTCCCCCTGCCATACATTATTGCTGATGTTCTGTAAGGGGATGGAGCCGGGTTTCCTAAATAACTTTACCTCTTATTAAAGGGAAACTATATACAATTTGAAGTAGCATTTAGCAACTATTTATTTAATAATGGTCCCTATCTTCCAAACCTTCATGAAGAAGATCTTTTTGTGCACATATATTTACACTGGCCATAAGTGAACAAGGGGTGTGTTGCCTCTCCTTTATGTATATGAGTGAGAGAAGCCATGCTGCTTGTCTTGGATTCAGCCATTACTATAGTCAAATAAACAATACTGATACAGTTTCCTTTGGAAATGCTTCTCAGGGGAAAGCAAGGTCCCAGCTCCCTATAATGTATATTTTTGCAATGTATTTCATAAGGACTGTATGAAACAACCCATACCGTTATAATTTACAGGTAAAGGGTGGGCCACATAATGTGCTTTTAAGGGATCAGACTTAAGATTGCAAAGGGTATACAGCATTCACTTGGTTAGGGTTGGGTAGGAGCTTGTCAACAGGCCCAGACTGGGATTTAATATAGGCCCTGGCATTTCAAGTACACAGAGGCCCAAACAGCCACCCCAGCCCAATAAATAGTGAGTGTCTATGGCATCTTACAGCAGCCCCTCTGGCATTTGCCTGAACCCACAGATTGCCAGTCCAGGCCTTTTTGCCAACTAGGGTTGCCACTGTCTGGTTTTGACCCAGACAGTCCGGTTTTCCAAGAGGCTATCCAAGTCAAAATTGCTTGCCCAGTTTTCCCAATAAGGAAATCCAGACAAAGCTCTCCTTGACTCACGTGGCAATCCAGCAATCGTCGACCACCACTTAATGGGACCCGTTCGAGATGTCACAAGTCCCACCCCTGTGATGTCACTGCCTCGCCCCCGTGACATCACCACCCACCGCAGAAAATGTGGCAACCCTATTGTCAATAGGGAAATTAATTGGCTCTTGCCAGTAAGTTGCACCTAAGGGCTGTGGCAGATGGGGATACTAGTTGCCCGCGTCTAATCTCCCCGAATTACCATCCCACCACCATCCCCCCACTGTGTATACCATCCCACAATCGCCGGTGGGATGGCATACACAGCGCTTAGAGAGGAAACTTACGCAATTTCGGGGAAATTGCGGCACCACGTATGCGGTGGGATGGCATTTCGGGGAGATTAGTCGCCAGCGACAAGGGAGATTTGTGGCGGGCAACTAGTCTCCCCGTCTGCCACAGCTCTAAGTAGCGCTGTGCAGCCTACAAATAGTGACCTGCAGGGTCTAATTGTTTTCAAGTGCTCATACAGGTATGGGATCTGTTATCTGGAAACCTGTTATCTGGAAACCCGTTATCCAGAAAGCTCCGAATTACAAAAAGCCCATCAAATCAAATAATTCAGATTTTTAAAAGTGATTTCCCTTTTCTCTGTAATAATAAACAAGTTCCTTGTACTTGATTCCAACTTAGATATAATTAAGCCTTATTGGATTTAATTCATGTTTGATTGATTTTTTAGTAGACTTAAGGTACAAAGATCCAAATTACGGAAAGACCCCTTATGCGGAATGCCCATGGTCCCGAACATTTTGGATAATGGGTCCTATACCTGTATAGTTAAAAGCAAGTGGGTCTTGGATAAGCCACCCACAGGGCTCCCTAGGAAGTGTCTCAGCTGACACCCAATCATCTGTAGCCTGTAGACATCACAGGACTCTGCAAGTCACACTGAGACTTTTTGTGGTGTTTTCTCTCTTATAAGGAGAGTAAATGGAACATGAAACCACAAATAGAGTCTGATAACAGGAGTATCTAACAAGCTTCCCAGACTCCCTTTCTGTCAACTCTTGACAGTACCAGGGTCAACAGTAGGAAATGTATATAAACTATATAAAAAAATTGTGATCAGCTTTAGTAAACCCATGCTCTTGAGATCCATTACTGTATAGCTCTCTTTTCCCCATTAGGGTAACCTTGACCATTGTGCTGAGCGCAGTCTCCTCGGCACAAAAAGCTCTTTGGCTACATTTACATTGTTTTAGGGCTGAGCTGCCTGTGACCTCTCCATCTTCCAGCCTTAAGGACAATGTCAGTAGTAAATTGCAATCAAACAAGGTCATTTTCTAGCATTGGGGTCTTGAGAATACCATGTAAAGCTTTATCCCCCTCTCTATGAAAACTCACTATAAATTCCAAGCCTTATCTGGAAGAAACTGGATAAAGAACTTTTCATTCTGATCTCCCGAAACAATGGAATTCAAGGTTTAATTGCAGCCTTTCGGCTGCTGGGGGGGGGGTTGAATAAGGTTCCCTAAAATGAATATATTCATTGTGATACGGAGAACAGAATAATGCCTTTATCAGCAGGAAATTATCACCTGTGGTTGTATAAAAGATACATTGTGAGCCGGTGAATAAACAGATTTATCTTCACAAGTCCCTGTTGACCTCAGATAAATCATTACAAAAGTAGCAATGACTTACTAGAGGTGAGGGGGGGGGACGCTGTATATGCAGTGTTTATTCACCAACTTGGTCACCTATAATTCCTTTTTGCTTCTACTGCACTGTGATTCAACTGTACTCTGAATAGGGGAGGTTCAGCCGAAGCCAACTTGACTATCATAATGTCCTGCCATTATTCCATTGGCATTCCTTGTTTATCCTCCCCTGTTTGTATATAGGGATAAATGTATGTTAAAGTGGTTTAATGAGGGCTCTGGTGCAAATGCCACCGTCTTTGGGTTTTTATTAGACAAGGCTGCTAGCGTTGGTGGGGCCAGGGCAGCTGCTGTACCTCTCCATGCCTGATATCACTACTAAATACCACTCGTCCACTCATATACTTTAACCTTGGGTGTACAAGTGCTGATCGGCCACTTAGGGCCAAAAGAAGCCCCTTTGTGTTTCCTTGGTGCAGAAACATCCCCTGTGCCCCCCGTAGATACACTCCGGCACCCCCCACCATTAATATACTAATATCAGTGGTTTGAGTAGATGTTACTGGACTTAAGTTTCTTTAAGACCCCCTCCCCTAATAAGTATATCCATTTAGCTCTGCTTTAAGCCCCCTCCTCTCAAACTTTGGCTCAGGTTGTAAATACCCTCAGTGTGAAGTCAGGGGGACCACACTTTTCTACTAATTCCTGTGCTGTTTGACAGGTACACTTTGATTGTCAGGTACAATTTGGTCCTCCATATATGATTCGGCAGCTGAACCATTCAGGTAAGTGCGATGCTATTGAAAGGAAAAGATAAATACATGAGGGGTTATTCAATAAAAGGCACTACTTTGGCCAGGAGAAGAAATCCATAGCAATCTATCAGCTGGTAGAATTTTACTGTTGAAAAGCAAACTTTTTATGGGTTACAATGGGTTACTCCTGGACAAACTTAGTGCTTTTAATTGCATATGGGGGATAGAGTATAAAATCTCCAATCACTATTGGAATTCAAACCCAATTTTACTAATTGTATGCAGCATTGGAGTGGAGGCTTTTCAGCACTCCTACCACTCCTGGGTCTGTAGCTCTACGGACGCTCTGATTAAGTTCCTAAGGGCTCTGGCACACGGGGGAGATTAGTCGCCCGTGATAAAACTCCCTGTTCGCGGGCGACTAATCTCCCCGAGTTGCCTACCCCTGCCATCCCACCGGCGAACATGTAAGTCGCCGGCGGGATGGCAGACGCGGCGGCGCGATTTCGCGCAAATCGCCGAAAAAGACTCGCAAGACTTACATGTTCGCCGGTGGGATGGCAGGGGTAGGCAACTCGGGGAGATTAGTCGCCCGCGAACAGGGAGTTAATCGCGGGCGACTAATCTCCCCCGTGTGCCAGAGCCCTAAGGGTGAAGACACACAGAGCTACTAGTAGCAGCTACTTGTCATGGCTACTAAAACAGACAATGCTGATCATTTACTGATAATTGTCTCTACGTGTGTTTTAGCAGAGCCAATTCTCAGTATTGTCTATGGCAGGGTATTTTCTGGTGTTCAGTAGCTGTGAAAAGTAGCTGCTTCTAGTAGCTCCATGTGTCTTCACCCTAATAGTTGAGACCATGGGCCCTGCAATAATCCCGGGGCCCCAATCTAACTGAGCTACAGCTCCTACCATTCGACCAACAGACCAAGACCCCAGGGCAGATGCTGACTCTGCAGTACAATAACACCAGCCCTGAACCTATGTACAGGCTTATTGCTTTACCTTCTAATAAATGGAAAAGAAAAGGGTATAAATTTCAATTTAAGTGTGGTGTTTTTATTTAAGTTATCATGAAGAAGCATTTTTGAAGAAATGCATTTTTTTTGGAAACTCTCATTTCTTTGAACTACATGTGCCTAAAAAAATAAGAGTGTTTTCTTTTCCTGACAGATTTTGGCTGGAAATGCCAGCACTGTGCAATGGAGACAAAGCCTTGGAATCGCCTCTGGATCTCATTCAGCTCAACATTCCTCACTCTCAATAGCTTGCAATGATTGGAATCTGTCGTTAAAAGGTATATAGTGCACAGGGGACACGGATAACCTGTAAAATATGGTCTGGGGACTTCTCTGGGGTTAGAATAGGGTGCATATAATCTAGAGAGATAGATAGATATATAGACAGATAGATAGATAGATAGATAGATAGATAGATAGATAGATAGATAGATGATAGATAAATAGATGATAGATAGATAAATAGATGATAGATAGATTAGATAGATAGATAGATAGATAGATAGATGATAGATAGATAGATAGATAGATAGATAGATAGATAGATGATAGATAGATAGATAGATAGATAGATAGATGATAGATAGATAGATAGATAGATAGATAGATAGATAGATAGATGATAGATAGATAGATAGATAGATGATAGATAGATACAGTAGATAGATAGATAGATGATAGATAGATAGATGATAGATAGATAGATAGATAGATGATAGATAGATACAGTCGATAGATAGATAGATAGATGATAGATAGATAGATAGATAGATAGATGATGATAGATAGATAGATGACAGATAGATTGATGATAGATGATGATAGATAGATAGATAGATAGATAGATGATAGATAGATGATAGATAGATAGATAGATAGATTAGATAGATAGATAGATAGATAGATGATAGATAGATAGATAGATAGATAGATAGATAGATAGATAGACAGATATAGATAGATTAGATAGATGATAGATAGATAGATAGATAGATGATAGATAGATAGATAGATAGATAGATAGATAGATAGATAGATAGATAGATAGATGATAGATAGATAGATAGATAGATAGATAGATGATAGATAGATGATAGATAGATAGATAGATAGATAGATAGATAGATAGATAGATAGATGGCCCAAAAGGTGCTTATTTTTTTTCCTGGCTTGGAGGCAAGTTTTGTTTGCATAAAAATCAGGTGTACTGCCAAACAGCCTCCTGTAGGCTGCCTGTCCAAATAGGGGCTACCAAATAGCCAATCACAGTCCTTATTTGGTACCCCAGGTATATTTTCATTCTTGTGTTGCTCCCTAATTCTTTTACATTTGAATGTGGCTCACAGATTAAAAAGGTTGGGGTCTCCTGGTTTAAGCCATGAAAGGGAAGTGGAGCATGAAGGATTCTGGAGCCTTACATCACATTGGTCTACACGGTATGTGGCTCTCTGTAGATCTTACCCTTAAGAGCTGCTGGTCCTTCTTAAGTAGGGCTACTGGCTGGCTGTAGGCGCCATCTCAGTGCATTGTGCCTGAGTCTGAGCTTTCAGAAGGAGCCAGCGCTACACATTAGAGCTGCTTTCAGCTAACCTATTGTTTCTCCTACTCCCATGTAACTGGAGGAGTCCCAAGCCGGACTTGGATTTCTTACTATTGAGTGCTATTCTGATACCTACTGGGAGCTGCTATCTTGCTCCCTTCCCATTGTTCTGCTGATCGGCTGCTGCGGGGGGGGGGGGATATCACTCCAACTTGCAGCTCAGCAGTAAAGTGTGACTGAAGTTTATCAGAGCACAGGTCACATGGCTGTGGCACCCTGGGAAATGAAGAATATGGCTAGCCCCATGTGAAATTTCCAAATGAAATATAAAGAAGTTAGTGTTTGTGAAAAACAGATTACAATGCAGGATTCTGCTGGGAAAGCTCTATTAACTGATGGGTTTTGAAAAAAACATGTTTTCCCATGACAGTGTTCCTTTAAGCAGGTTGGAGATTTATAGCGTTCTGTCTGACTGCGGCATGTCCAAAAGAACATTTTCCATTTTGTGATGTTTGGTGCTTTCCACCCTCTGAATGAAATCACCCTACAAGTCACATAGGGGGGACATTATATTCCAAGTGTAAAAAACAGGATGTAGTTTGTGTTTTTATTTCCTAATTGAAAAGGAGGCGCAATATACACTAGAACATTAGTTTAGGGCTCCAGTAATAGTGAAAAATAAACTGCCAGGGGAACAGGATGAAAGGATCCGTGTAGATGACCTCAGCTTCATTCATGCGGTGGCCAGATGGAAAAATATCTTGGGTTGTTCAACAGAAAGTCTCCAGAATGCCCCACAGAGTTACCCTATGGCTTCTGCCAGATGGAGAAAGTGTCATTTGTTGAGGTGCCATTCCCTGATGGCCCTGGATTATTGCTCAGGGCACATGAAATGTTGATGTCTATGGCTGGTCTATGGCTTCTTCAGGGTGGCTGTAGCTCCAGGTTTCCCAGTGTCGATAGGTGCGGTTGCACACAATTTATCAGAAGAGGCAGGACATGGCAGGTAACCATGTGGAAGTGCAGGAACATGCTTAAGGAGCTTAATGAATTTTGCACCAAGGTGCCCCACGTCATAGAAGGAGCCACAAAGGTACAAATTGGACTCTGGTGGGCTTACCATTGGTATTCCAAGCTCTGCTACCTCAGGAAGCAACTTTGTCCAGTTCTCTCAGTGATATGTAATGCTATAGCTCATCAAAGCTAACCATCCCATGATATCAGTGGTGATGTCTCAATGGCTCACCTACCAGCTTCCCCTCAGAATTTGCCATACACTGGCTGATAAAAGCTGTCAACTCTGTCCTTCTGCAGCTTATTGGCCTGTGTATGGGGCATACAACAGGCCTGCCCAAAATTGGCCAGATATTAATGGGACTTGGACTGCATTGACAGGCCTATAGACCCCTTTGTATGGCCTGATTATTGGCTCCCAGGCCAGCAATCTGATCAGCCCGATTTAGCCCAGTGTGTGAGTGCCCAAACTGGGCCCAGGTCCTCTAATTTGAAGACCATATCTAACCTCTTGGTATCAATATACACTTTTATACATACATGCGTCTATGCTGTAACGCTTCCCACTGTATGATTCCTCTCCCCACAGTTAGTAGCCCCCCAGAGATGTATGCACTTAGTGTCGTGACATTTCCGATATAATAATGGGAGAAAATTATTAGAAACTGGATACAGGGAAATGACTGTAACAGTTTATTCACAAGCGCTTCCAGTAATCAATTCATACTGCTCCCAAATGAATCCATTTCCACCGAGACTGGTTACTATTTTATTAGTAACCATATACAGTAGTTTCCCTGGGAAGAATGTCTGTGTTAAACAGTCCACCAAACAAACCGCATCCTCCAGCCGACTAGAAACAATAATCATCTTTTGGCATCAAACATATCAAAGAGACTGGTATTACAGTGAATGTAAGGTTAAAAAAATACATATATGTGGAATAGGCAATGGTGCTGTCTCGCTTTAAGGTGCCTTAGCTGCGCGCTGAACATCATCTTAATCTTATTCTCACCGGCTACTATTAGATAATGCTTGGTGTGAAATGTTCCACTCTTTTATTTGCCTTCACTGCCTATTAGGAGGACTATAGATATTGCATGTTTAATGCTGAAGACCAGGCCTGAGCTGGCAATATGTGGAGAGTCGCAAGTAGACTCACGTCCATTCAAATCTGCTGAAGTTTAATTTGCGATCCAAGAATTCAACTACTTTTGTCTGAGTTGGGCAATGTTGGAAAACTTACTTGAAACCAGGCCCGGACTGGCAATCTGTGGGTTCGGGCAAATGCCAGAGGGGCTGCTGTAAGATGCCATAGACAGTCACTATTTATTGGGCTGCTGGGGGGTTGTTTGGGTCTCTGTGTACTTGAAATGCCAGGGCCTATTTTGACTCCCAGTTCAGGCCTGCTGAAGACCCACAATCCATAATACCCTGCACCCTGACTATAGCAGGCCCCACTTATTTGGCCAAGAGTCAATTTTATAAAACAACTTGTATATTGTTAAATTTACAGGCACTTTTTCTGCAGGTTGGTCTATTCTTGTGAACTTTAACATCACAGCAATGCAGTAAGCAATTGCCCCACTGCCTTTGGCCTTTGGAAGGATGCTGTAATTCAACCCATGGATGACTGTAGGACATCTTTGGCAAAAATGTTATAATAATATGTCACATTCACTTGGAGCTTTTACATTTACTGGGCAAGAGTTAGACCATATGTAGACCATGTAGATAATAATTAAAAAATTACCCCCTTCACTGCACCCTCTTAAGAAATAGATATGTGCTCTTAGAGGTAGAGTTGCCCAGAAGCTTGGTAACTAGTAATAGAATTTTCATTTCTGAGCAACTAATGTTGTCCCTAAATGCACTGGCGTGCAGGATAAACAGGCAGAGAGGCAGGCAGAAGATATATTAGGGCAGAGACACTTTCTTACTTGCTAAGTATTTACATAAATAACAGACAGGCAATTATTTCCATTGCCAGAGGCAATTGCAGCATTCGCTGTCCTATCTGACACCTGCCTCCAAGGGCAACTCTACCTGAGTCGCTAAGTAATTGGGCACGTTGGTAATTAAGTCCCCGTAGCTAATGGGGCACTAACTCGCTGGGGGCCTTCTGCAAGAATTTGTGAACAGTTTGTACCAACCAGTGTTTATGTGTCTGTAACACTAACCTTCTACAAACCGAGGATCAAATGAGATTTAACGTTATTAGTTGTGGCTGGAGGGGAAGGGAGGGCCAAGGCTTAAGAGATTTTGGTAGCCAAATTCCATAGGATTAGATGAAGGAGACCTTTAAATTAAAAATCTATCTTTCCTAAGGCCATGGTTTGGAGAAGGAAAATGGAATAGCTGCTGGCCAACATGTTAGGCTGCTCAGATTGAAATTAAATATCTGTTTGCCATGTTGGATACCAAGGGGTTCATTCAGGATTTTCATCATATTCTTAAGTGACTTGAGTTTAATGTTTTGTACCATTCTGAAAAATTGGAGTCATGAACGTTGGAAGTCCATATATCTCACATATCCCTGAGGAAAGGGGCATTGGTGAATTTTACTAAGGTTTTGGTTCTGCTATTGCTACAGCCATCTAACCTGCAGGAGAGCCATGGTGACTCCCTATGGCCAAGCCCAGACTGCCAATCTGTGATACCCCAGGGTACAGCTTTGGCTAATTACTATTAATGGGAATATTTTGGTAAAGGCAGTCTTGGCCAACCAGCTTTATTAAATCACACACGAAAAAAAATACATCTTGATGGTAACCCAGATCCGTAAGGCACATCCCATGACAAATCCGCTCCCTTTTCCAGCTGAAAATAAGAAGCAAGAACAGAGTATTTATTTTAAATCTGGCGAGGAGCATCCTTTCCACATTTCTAAACCCCTGGTTGAACAACCAACGAGATGTCACGTTTCTAGTAAACGGCCTAAGTGCAGAACAATCTGTTTTAATGCTTGGATCATGCTAAACTTCCCTTCTCAACACTCGTTTAGAGAGCTATAAAATGCCGATCTCAGATGCACCATAAAAGAGCTCAAGCAATAGAAATATACAACTATGCACTTTATTGGCATGTGTGCCCCAGTGTGCGAGGAATTACCGCGCTAAGAACTTGCAGTTCCAGAAAAGCCCACGAAAAGGGAAAAAATGCCTCTTTACAATAACATTCCACATGCAAGTATTTTCCTGCAGGCCAAGCGCAGCCTTGTGCTGAAATAGGTGCCTCTGTGTGTGTCCCCCATAAAAATAGGGGGTGAAAGAAATGGAAAACCGGTTTGAAGCAAATAGTACAGGGGGGCTAAAGAGGAACATCATTATGGTACACGAATAAAACATTGAATTTACTCCGGCCATACTTCCTTCATTTAAAAGAGACATTTACAAATACAACACGGTCACGCTAAAATGGACGCAAATGTTGCTTTTATTGATGCCAATAATAATAATAATAATAAAACACTCCAAACATGTTCCTTGCACTGTTGTATAGTATACAGGGTCGGACTAGGGGTTGAAGGGCCCACCGGGGCTCCAGCAGGGGCCCCCCTAACCCCCCTCACAGGGCCCCCCACCCAACGTCCTCCCCGAGCGCATAAATTTAACACGTCAGGGGAGGAGCAGTCAGGCAGGGGGAGCACCGGCAAGGGTCGGGTCTGTGCCGCCGGGGCCCACCGGGATTTTTCCTGGTGTCCCGTCGGGCCAGTCCGACCCTGGTATAATTGATCAATTTCTGCTGAATCTTGAAGTCCACTTATTGGCGTTGGGGAATCATGGGGCTACCCCCACCAGGAAAATGGCGGTAATGACAGGGTTCCCACAGAGGGTTTGTGTCACAGCAGATTTCTCCAAAGTTATCATATGCTAATACATTTATCACCAATTATTTGCAATTACTGGGAAAAATGCTGCATTGTTGGTGAAAAAAAAACATGGCAAGTTGAGTCCAAAAATTGCACTGCACACACTGCATTGTATTATCCATTACCATTAAACCCGCTCAGTTTGGCTTTAATACTATAGGAGTCATTTATGACTACTTGCACAGTTGCAAATTTCCTAGAAGTCAGTTCTGCAACAAAAAATAATATCTGCTTAATAAGTAATAAACATAAGAACAGAACCTTGTTATCATTTATTATGTCCCGTTGTGATGAATTGCTTTCCGGGTGTCTGACAACTGGCTTTTTTTTTTACTTTCCCTAAGTGAAGTGGCCATATTGGAATCCAATACTTTGTTTCCTGTACTCCGGCTGTGCCCATGTATTACATGCTGAGCTGCCCAAAGTATTTGAGTTAGCTCTTGGCACACTGCCTAAGAAAATCAGGGATAAAGATGCGGGCAGAGAGGGAGCTATCAGATTTGCTTTCGTGGTAAATGATGAGGGGTTCTGCGAAAAATGAACTCAGGTAGAGCATTAACTCAGCACAGAACAATTTGATGGAATTACAGTGCCCTTCCTTGTTAATACTGGATGTTTTTGAAGGAAGAGTTATATGGAATGCTATTTTAGACAATCATTCACTGAATTCCACCCCTACCTTACATTGGTATAAAATGCATGTGTTTGTATTGTTAAAGCCTTTGAAACTAAGCTGGGAATGGCTTGCACTCGATAATTGTATTTGTAATTCATTTATAATTGGGGAAGAATTGGTGACAGGATTGCCAATAACCCCTACATATTAATAAGGGACATTTGTCAAAAACTTTTGGAAACAGTTGTGCAACTGGGTGGCACACTAGACTGGACTGGTGGGACACTAGGAAAAATCCAAGTGAGCCCTGGCCCTTGTGGGCCCTACCGACCCAGTCCCTGTCTGGCTTTTGTTGCTCCACCCCTGATCATGGGCAAATGTAGATGAAACAACGTGATTCTGCACTGCTGTACAAGTGGGTGGGGGGCACACAGTGGGTGGAGGCCGGCTGACTTTACCACTGGGGTAAAAGACTCTGGGTTGGAGACGCCAGTGAGCCCAGGAGACCTCAGTCAGATACTGGCTCTTCGCGAGCCCCTATAATGTAGGCTGCTGATGGAAATTGGACTTCAAGAACTACACCCTACAAAAGGAATGTGATAAGATAGTTTGTATTTTATATACTCACCTTACTCTACCAGCCCAGAGGGTTAACAACTCTATAACAGTAATAATCCATCCTTCAAAGTTCTCCACAGCAGCTCCCCATTTTTGTTAAGCCATTTTGAGTGTCAATGGCCCTGCACATGCTCAGTATACTCTGGGCTGCTGTTGTGAAGGTAAGTGTAGGGGGTTATAATCAAACATTAGTGATGTTGTGATGTTGAATACTGGAATCAGTGTTGCAGTGTAATCTGAATTTGAATAAATGAGTTATCGGCCTTTTCATGTGACTCTTATAATATATATATACTGTATATTGTGAGTTGTCAGGAGAAAGAAGATGGGGGGCTACTGGGGCATCTTTGGGGCACAGATCTTCCCTGCTATAGGGCTGTGGGTGCCTGGGGCTGGTACAGAAGCCTATAATATAAGGAGATGCATTTGTTGCCTAATTCTTTGTTTGGGTTTAGCTCTCCTTTTAATTACAGCTGGATGGACAATGGACAATCCTCATTAAAGGTGTCATAACCACGTCTTGACTTGCAAATGCTATTTTGCCCTACTGTGCCTTCTAACAGTCTGTTTTTCAACCTTTTTACCTTCAACTGCTGCTTTATGGGGCCACACGATTTGAAGCCAGGGTAAGATGGTGTAATTCTTTTTTTGGGAGGCTACTAGTAAATGGCTGTGTATAGGAGAGATTATACCTGTAAACTTGTACTTATATTTGCCAAGGGAAGTCTAGCCTCTCTAAGCATTCATTAATTTCCACCTATGTTTGGACTCCCTATAGAAAGCCCTGTCAATCATCAGGGTCTTTAGTTATTGGCCACGGCCAGTCTTTACTGCAATCTGTTGTATAGTAGATATGATCCTGTAGTAGCCTAGCCAAGGTTAACTTCCCCTTTAATAGCAAAGGCAGTGCTACCTTAAATAAAACATGGCTTTGGAAAGCTATATAGAAATGAAAATGTTACCACTGTTATCAGAACCCTTTAAGGACGGAGTTATATAAACACATATTATTAAATTGGCTGCTCTTTGTAAATATAATATTATTATTGCTTGGCAGCTCCAGCGCTCACGGAATTATTACTTATAAAAGAGCATAATAGAAAAACCAAATGAAATCATAACAAGCAGTGTTCTCATAATATAGATGTTCTGGTGAGCTCAACATTGCCGATCGGTTGAATCACCGACGTTCCCCAAAGCCAAAACTCCAAGCCCAGCACATAGCAACCAGCCTGAGAAATGCTCCGGTTGAGTGACGGATCAATGGGGACAGCTCTTGGTTTCACACCTTCTTTACACAGATACCCTTGTTGAGTGTTCAGGATCATTTTTTATTCAGTGTGGAACATGTTTACCCCTAGAGAGAGGTCCGAGAAAGGGAGGCTAACCTTGGCACTCCTGAGGGGCCTCACCAACGTAGAACGCTATGGAATGTTACTCCAATGGCCAAAGGGGATGAAAGGGTTACAGATTCCTTGAACTAAAAGAAATTAGGGAAATATTGTTTTTCTAACAGAAAGGTTTATTATTGTGAAGAAATCCGAGAGCCCCCCACCTCCACCCCACCATAATTAAAACCAGCTCCAGCTTCTCTACGGCGCTCAACCCACAGACTAGCTGAGTGGGCTCTATTGATTTGGGTACATGTTTCTGGCAAACAAGGTAGAACCTTTTGGAATGGCGGGGATCGCTTTCCAGTAATTATTTCAGATTAGGCTTTCAGGTAAATGTTTAAATTTTTTTTCCAAATTTTTTTCTGATCTTTCCCCAAAGGTATAAATAACGGATATTTCAGCCTTCTTTACTCCCCCACCCCATACGCTCCTCATCTCATGTAGTCAGACGCGTTGCTTGGCGGCAGGAGACTGGCATCTTGGAGGAAATGGGGAAGACAAAACACAGGAGAAGGAATGGGGCTTTTCGGATAGAGGACAGTACAGAGAGGCAGTTGAAGCTTAATGAAGGGAAACTTGGGCTAACGTATTAGCAAAGCTTGACTTCCTGTTCCTTCTATTGTACAGTTAATAGACCGTAAAGCATAAGGGTATTCTTACTGTGTACACGGAACATTCCCTTTTTCTGTTTATGACTACGACTGGGAGCCACCATATTGTTTGCTCTGGAACTCCACATAAAATTCCAGAATGCAGAGCTTTATATTTTCTCCCCCATGATGGTTCCACTCTCTAAAGGTGGCCATACACGAGAGGATCTTCTCCCGATATCCCCACCAACGGGTGAGTGATATCAGGTAAAATGTAGGCTAATACGATGGTTTGGCCCTGGGGCCAAACGATCAAATTATATTGGCGGCATTGGGGCAGTCGGTTCGGAGACCGCATCAACAAGCCGATGTGGTCCCCGATCCGAATAAATATTTTAACCTGCCCTGGACAATTTCAGGCCAGATATCGGTCAGCTTTCCTCTTCTAAAAATTTGAAAAATTACATCACAAGGGAGAGCTGATGACATCAGGGGGCTGAGCAGCTGACATTGAGGGGTGGGCTGCGGACATTGAGGGGTGGGCTGCTGGCATTCAGGAGTGGGCTGCTGACATTGAGGGGTGGGCTGCTGGCATTCAGGAGTGGGCTGCAGACATTGAGGGGTGGGCTGCTGGCATTCAGGAGTGGGCTGCGGACATTGAGGGGTGGGCTGCTGGCATTCAGGAGTGGGCTGCGGACATTGAGGGGTGGGCTGCTGGCATTCAGGAGTGGGCTGCGGACATTGAGGGGTGGGCTGCTGGCATTCAGGAGTGGGCTGCGGACATTGAGGGGTGGGCTGCTGGCATTCAGGAGTGGGCTGCGGACATTGAGGGGTGGGCTGCTGGCATTCAGGAGTGGGCTGCGGACATTGAGGGGTGGGCTGCTGGCATTCAGGAGTGGGCTGCGGACATTGAGGGGTGGGCTGCTGACACTGAGGGGTGGGCTGCGGACGTTGAGGGGTGGACTGCGGACATTGAGGGTGGGCTGCTGACACTGAGGGGTGGGCTGCTGACATTGAGGGGTAGGCTGCTGACATTGAGGGGTGGGCTGCTGACACTGAGGGGTGGGCTGCGGACGTTGAGGGGTGGACTGCGGACATTGAGAGGTGGGCTGCTGGCATTCAGTAGTGGGCTGCTGGCATTCAGTAGTGGGCTGCTGGCATTCAGGAGTGGGCTGTGGACGTTGAGAGGTGGGCTGCTGACACTGAAGGGTGGGCTGCTGACATTCAGGAGTGGGCCTAGTGATGTGGCAGGTGTGAATTGATACAATTTGGGGACTATTGTGGCAGTGTCTTGTCCAGAATGATTAAACCCAGGAGACCCAGAGAAGCAGTTTGGACAGGTGGTTACCCTTAGTGCAACGCCCTTAAAATCCTGCTGCCCTAGGCCTAGATTTTTGTGGCCTTTCCACAAACTGAGGTCAGGTCTTATCGAAAACCATGCATATGTTGGAAAGCTGCTTAGATTTACACTTTATTTCAGTGATCCCCAACCAGTGGCTCGGGGGTAACATGTTGCTCCCCAACCCCTTGGGTGTTGTTCTCCCCAAACCAGGGAGTTATTTTTGAATTCCTGACTTGGGGGCAAGTTTTGGTTGAATAAAAACAAGATTTCCTACCAAATAAAGCCACTGTAAGCTGATAGTGTGCATAGAGGCCCCTAATAGCCAATCACAGCCCTTATTTGGCTCCTCCATGAACTGTTATGATGCTTGTGTTGCTCTCCAAGTCCTTTTACATGTGACTGTGGCTCGGAAGTAAGAAAGGCTGGGGACCCCTGCTTTATTCTTCTGCTTCATTTTTGTTGATGCTTCCCCTTTAAACGTGTTTCTTCAACTATTTCAAAGCCACGTCTACACATCCTGCACAGAGTACTGGAATAGCAGCCCTGTATTAAGGCCCCATTTGTTCCATTGAAGCTTGTTTATATAAGGGCTCCATGGCAAGGCTGCAGGTTTCATTCCATGTGAGGGGTTTCAGAAAGCAGCTCCATGACAGATGGAGTCAATACTGACGTTCCCTGCGCAGAGTAGGCCTGCTCTCACCTCCCTCTGCCGGATGGCTCCCATTCAAGCTAAAGCACATGACCCCTCAAATGAGCGTTGTTCATCACTGTGTTAAAAATGTGGGGCATCCTTTTGAAGCCAAGGGCTTTCTGTAGCAGTGACAGGGAACAAAGCAGACCTGGAGGGGCCTCATTGCCTAAGTTGTTAGTTGCGGCCCTTTTGAAAAGTCAGGGGGGCTACCTGGGAGGCCCCATCACTGATATTCACTTTCTTTCTTATCTGGATTCAGCAGTCACCATAAGAGCAACAAGAATGTTTTAGTCCCACTCTCCCTCCCAGTGCAAGAAAGGATACGCCGTGAATAAGCTCCTCCCTCTCTAGGCCGTTTTGTATTTTAGATACAATGAAAATATAGGAGTTTATTGTTCAGAACTTACTGGGAGAGCCCAATAGAGTGACTCTGTTTCCTACTAATAATATGTATAGGTATGGGATACAGAAACTCACTATCCAGAAAGCTCCGAATTACGGGAGGGCCCACCCCCCTTAGACTTAATTTTAATCAAATAACTCTCATTTTTAAAAAGGATTTCCTTTTTCTCTGTAATAATAAAACAGTACAGGTATGGGATCCCTTATCTGGAAACCCGTTATCCAGAAAGTTCCGAAATTACGGAAAGGCCATCTCCCATAGACTCCATTATAAGCAAATAATTCTAATTTTTAAAAATGATTTCCTTTATTTCTTTAATAATGAAACAAGCCTATTGGGTTTATTCAATATTTAAATGACTTTTAGCAGCCTTAAGGTATGGAGATCCAAATTACGGAAAGATCTCTTATCCGGAAAACCCCAGGTCCTGAGCATTCTGGATAACAGGTCTTATACCTGTACCTTGTACTTGATCCCAACTAAGATATAATTACCCCTTATTGGGGCAGAACAGCCCTATTGGGTTTATTTCATGGTTAAATGATTCCCTTTTCTCTGTAATAATAAAACAGTACCTGTACTTGATCCCAACTAAGATATAATTACCCCTTATTGGGGGCAGAACAGCCCTATTGGGTTTATTTCATGGTTAAATGATTCCCTTTTCTCTGTAATAATAAAACAGTACCTGTACTTGATCCCAACTAAGATATAATTACCCCTTATTGGGGGCAGAACAATCCTATTGGGTTTATTTCATGGTTAAATGATTCCCTTTTCTCTGTAATAATAAAACAGTACCTGTACTTGATCCCAACTAAGATATAATTACCCCTTATTGGGGGCAGAACAGTCCTATTGGGTTTATTTAATGGTTAAATGATTCCCTTTTCTCTGTAATAATAAAACAGTACCTGTACTTGATCCCAACTAAGATATAATTAATCCTTATTGGAGGCAAAACAATCCTACTGGTGTTTAATTGATGTTTAAATGATTATTTATCCAAGTTATGGAAAGACCCTCTATCTGAAAAAACCCATGTCCTGAGTATTCAGGATAACAGGTCATAGACCTATATATATATATATATTGGTCTAGGACCTGGGAGATTGGGGCACCCCTGACCGCCCTTAACAGGAATCCGGCGCTAAATATCATAATCTCAGTGTACGGTAAAATATCCATATATTAAAGAAAGGACCAGCTACAATATATAGAGTATATGCATAAATAAGGCATAGAAGGTACATGGGCTATATATTATGTATTTCTCCCAGAAAAGCAGAATGCGTGGCAGAAGACAAGCAGCCCTGTCAGTGATAATGAGTTCCTTAGATCCGGACAAGCAACGTCTCCTTCTCAGCTGGAGATCGGGGGCCCTTGCCACTTCCACAGGATGATAAAATACTGAGAATGCCATTCAAGTGGATCATTGGAAATATGTGGAATTTCTCCTGAACGTGTCTCACTTACAGCCTAGCGTGGAATCGTACAATTCCGCTTTCAGTTCCCTGCATGGCTCAGCTTACACCACATCGGATTTAGTCTGCTGTCTGCTCTGCCTTTCCTGTATAGCTTAGTAAATATCGTATAGATAACATGGCATTCATGCTAAAGCCTATAGCCACTGATCATTAACGTGAATATATTACTAGGGCTTTATTTGGGGCTTACAAAGCACATTTGATTGGAAGAGGTAACTAGTATGACGTGCAATGTGCTGAATTGTATTTGTTATATCATTTGATTGAATGCCAGGTTAGTCACAGAGCCAAACCTAACTCTTCCATCAGAAATATATCCTTATAAATATATCCTTATAAATATATCCTTATAAATAAAAATAATGTTATGACCCTGATGCAACAGTTGGAAATCCTTATGGGGGAGAATTGTTCTAGCTTGAGGGCCCATAAGGATGTCACTTTTCCTTCCATTATAGCTCTTGAGTATGGCTACCGGTATGGGATCCATTATCCAGAAACCTCTTACCTGGAAAGTTCCAAATTATGGGATGACCATCTCCCATAGACTCCATTACATGCAAATAATTTTAATGCTTAATAATGTTTTACCTTGATCATAACCAAGATATAATTAGTTATAACTGGAGAAAAAACAATCCTATCAGGTTTAATTAATGTGTAAATAATTTCCAAATTACGGGAAGATCCATTATCCAAAAACCCCCCAGGTCCTGAGCATTTTGGATAACAGGTCCCCAAACTGTATATGGATATTGTTTGGGACCTTCTGAAGCTCCTACACCAGGGGTCTCAAACTCGCGGCCCGCGGGCCATTTGCGGCCCTCGGTACAATATTTTGTGGCCCGCACCAACGCCTTCTCAAAAGCAATGAATGGATCGCGATTTTTATTGCGATTCAAGGGATAATGCAAGGCACAGCGGGCGGGAGCTGCTGATTGCGGAAATGACGTTATGCCATCATAACAGTTATTATAGGAAGACGTTCTGTGTGCACAATTAGCTGCTAAGGAGCTAATTGGGCACAATTCCCGCAGCTCCCGCCCGCTGTGCCTTGCATTATCCCTTGAAAGCCAATTTTTTGTGAAATCCCTTATGCGGCCCAGCCTCATCCTGACTTTGCCTCCTGCGGCCCCCAGGTAAATTGAGTTTGAGCCCCCTGTCCTACACTATGGGGCATATTTATTATAGTGTGTAAGCCAACATCACTAGTGATGTTGCCCATAGCAACCAATCAGCAATTAGATTTAAACAGCTACTTACAAGTTAGAAAACAAAAGCAAAGATCTGATTGGTTGCCATGGGCAGTATCCCCGGTCATGTTGGCTCACACTATAATAAATATGCCCCTATAGGTGCACAAACTAGGGGTCTGCCCTATCATCAGCATTATTCAATGCTGCCCTTGAATAAGGGGGTGAGCAATTTTTTTGTCTTAGATATTTTTGTTTATTATTATTATTATTATTATTATTATCATCATCATCATATATTTGTATAGGACTGACCTATTTTTCCATCACTTTGCAGGCATATTGCATTCACATCAATCCCTGCCCCAGGGCAGCTTATGGGACCTAATCACATCCACACACACTATGGGCAGTTTCATAAGGAGCCAATTAATGGGAATACTCAGAGGAAACCCACCCAGACACAAGGAAAATATACAGTCTCCACGCAGAGAGTGCTCTGGTCAGAAGCAGCCCGAGTAAGTAATGCTAACTAGGGTGCCGCCATACTGCCACAGACATAACAATACTGTAGTAAAAAATATATATCTATATCACTACTTCAAGATGCCAAAAATAATGTGATCTTATTTTCTAAATACAAATAATACATGTAATTGAATCTGGGTTTTTTTCAAGGATGAGACCTAATACGCCACGGACAGCAGGTGTCCATACAAGCCTGATCCATCTGCGGGAAATTCTGCATTATGCGGAACATGTGAAATCTGTAAGTAATGTATAGCGTACACGTAGCGTAACACGGGCCGGGCCCTTTTCCACAGGTGGGATTTTCAAGCCCCCAATAGTTGCCGAGGCAGTTTATTCATGTATGGGGCATATTGGTGGAAAAGCCTCAAAAAGTGTCCCTTTTACTTCCCCTTTACTAGAATAAGAAACCCCTGACTGTGCCAGTACTGTTCTAGTGAGGGTTCTAATGAGACCATTATAATGAAAACATGCAAAATTCTCACAAATGTCTCACGTGAGCACATACAGTGAGATTGTTCCAATTCCCTTGCAGATGAGTCCCTGGTCAGAATCAAACCCATAAACCCAGTATTGTTCCCTCCATTCTCATTCATGTATATAAAACACATTTACAGGCTTTCTATAAATTATATACATGGACAGATTTATCCTGCCATGTGTTCTGGGGGCAATTATACCATCATGGGCCCTGGGGTATTAAACCTGAAACTGACACTGTATTTATACTACCATGTGTTCTGGGGACTAACACTAACCTAGGGTACTATTTTTGAAATTGGTACTGAATTTATACTACCAAATGTTCTGGGTGAATAATATATGGAATTGGTGGCACTTTATTTATTCTTCCATGTGTTCTGGGGGCATTGTACTGTATGGGTATACTGGCATGGGTCCTGGGGTATTATACTTGAAACTGACACTGGATTTATACTGTATTATAATACCAAGGACATTGTGGAATCCCTTGTAAGCAAGGAGAGGCATCGCAAAGCAAAGCCTTAATGGTTGAATAAAAGTGTTAGTGTTCAAAAGCATTCAAGTTAGCTGGGACAGTGAAAACTTTCAGCAGGAGTAAGGAGTAAAAGGAATCTAAATTTTTTTTTAGATATATAAATAGTAAAAAAATGTAGCAAGAAGGGGTGAGAACCTTATTATCACGGGGGGGGGGGGGGGGTAATATGATTGATGAGAACAGAGAAAAAGAAGAAATGTTGAACGCTCATTTTTCATCTGTCTATCCTACTAAGGAGCCAGATAATGAAGGCTTCCCTTTTAATATACCCAGTTCTAGTAATTTAGCTACTGACGCATGGGTCACTCGGGAGGGAATTCAAAAGAGACTTGAACATGTAAAGGTAAACAAAGGTCCGGGATTGAACGGTATTCATCCCAGGGTATTAAATGAGCTGAGCGCTGTGATTGCCAAGCCTCTTCACTTAATTTTTCAGGATTCGTTGAGGTCTGGCATGGTGCCGAGAGACTGGCAAATTGCTAATGTGGTGCCATTATTTAAAAAGGGATCTCGTTCTCAGCCTGAAAACTATAGGCCTGTTAGTCTGACATCAGTAGTAGGAAAACTTTTGGAAGGGTTATAAGAGATAGGGTACTTGAATACATTGCAAATCACAATACTATAAGTTTGTGCCAGCATGGTTTTATGTGTAACAGATCTTGCCAGACTGAGGGCATTATACTGTATGGGTATACTGTCATGGGTCCTGGGGTATTATACATGACACTGTTTCTGAATTTATACTACCACGCACTGTATTAAACCTGTCATGTGTTTTAGGGGCATGATATATGAAAATGACACTGTATTTATCCTGCCATGTGTTCTGGTGTATTATAGATGGCAATATATTTTTCTTTCACGTTTTTAGTCAGGTGTTTAACATGAAATGGACAAGAGGCGCTGGAAGTTCTATACAGGAGTCCGCACATTCCCCTCACTCATTAGTACTGATTTGTAATTGGCCTTGGGAGTGAGTGAGAGGTATTTGCCCTGATGATTGTGTCCCTTGTCTTTCATGAGTAGCTGTAAGAGAATTGGCTGCTGTCACTGTAGGGGGGGCGGCACTTGAGGACCACTCACTGAATTAACTGCTGGGATTTAGAGCCTCCTCTGGGACATGCAATATATACGGCTTTGTTTCCGCTTTGGCGTGTGTAACTCTGTAACTGTGTTCTGCCTATTATCTGCGGATCCAGCCAGTACAGAGCCCAAATGGCACATGCTACAGCCTGCGAGTTCAGGTTACAGAAAAGCTATTTCACATTAAGTGGAAACTGAAGACATGGAGTCAGCCAAGCGGAAAATGGGTTTAATGACCCCGTGGTGCTTGGCAGAGAGGGGGAGGGGGAGCTGAGGGTCCCCAGCCAAAATCAGAACACAGAGGCTCAATCCTTGGACTCCGCTGGCTCTGTTACACCTGTGACTCATGAAGGGTCCAGCTTCCAGGTCACATGGGCCTGACAGAAGCAAAAAAAGTAAGAATATCTGGCACCAAGTCAAGTCATTTAACCCTCTGCTTGCTATACATGGTGTACCAGTCCCAAAGGGGTCTCCATAGGGGCAACTAGCCACTTATTACGGAAGTTTTTCCACCGTGAGGAAAAAAGGATGGGAAGATACAGCCTAAGGCCAAAAACACGTGGTGTGAAAACAGTTGTAGGAAAGATGCCCCATTTTTGCCCCATTTTTGCAATAAAGCAAAGACTGAATCTTGCCTCAGCCATGGGAACTAAATAGCTGCTCCTGGCAACTTTAAGAGCTGAATTACTGTTATTTAAGTGGGAAAAGTGTCTCTTAATACAGAGAGCGTAATTATGGTGCAAAGGGTAGAGGGGCAACACAGAGCTGGGCCGTCCAGAAGCCCTAGGCATACACACCGTGATAATGTAGGGGGTGAAGGGTCTAGCGCCCCCCAAGTATTGCAACCTAGGGATGAGCCTCTTCTGCCTACCTCCACTTCCAAAATCAGGTCTTCTGCATTAGGTGGCTGCACCCCATTCACTTAATTCTATGATGATGCAGATGTAGCAATGACATAAATAAACTTATATGATTTAATATTACTTACCCTAAAACACTTTTTTCACTTGTAATTTTATAGGCACAAACACAATAACAAACATATCATTATAGGGATTAGCTGGCTGACTTTAACATCTTTGCTGCCCCCTCCAAAAGGTAAACGGGGGCGTCTTGATGGCTGATGTTTTCCGCTTGATCGTGGTGGTGGCCAAATACCCCATTTGTGCCGTTAGCCTGCAGGGATGCAGAACTGCGGAGCACTCCCCGGTGCATTTCCATAGCCTTGATAGAAATCTGCATAATTAAAAAAGGCAGGAGCTGTGTTTCAGTCTCCTGTGGAAAACTTCTTTCCACTCCTCACATCCTGAACACTGTGGGCTTCCTCCCTAATAATCTGCTTGGACTGGCTCGGTGCAGAAACACAACACTATCCTGGCACTTCCATGTATCACATACAGCATATTTAATAACGTAATATATTACATCGCAAAATGTAATTTTCCAGTCTCAAATGTGTTTATTTTTATTCTGTTTTTAAATTCAGTTTTATTCATTTCATACAATGTTATTAGTAGAGGACATGCACTTTGGTAGAAATAGCATAAATGTGAGTTATAGACTAAATGGTAGTGTGTCGGGGGGGTTGTTAACTGATTTTTGTGGATAACATGCTTTATAACGCTAGGCAATGTCACTCAGTGGCTACTAAAGCAAATAAAGTGCTGTCTTGTATAAAAAGGGCATTGACTCAAGGGATGAGAACATAATTTTGCCTCTTTATAGGTCCCTGGTAAGGCCTCACCTTGAGTATGGGGGGCAGTTTTGGCCTCCAGTCCTTAAGAAGGATATTAATGAGCTGGAGAGAGTGCAGGGATGGAAAATCTAAACTATGAGGTTGGACTGTTGAGTTTAGGGTTGTTTTCTTAGATGAAAAGGCACTTGTGAGGGGACATGCCCATTCTTTACAACTACAGTAAAGGGCAACTAAAGTTTGGATCACTGTGCGGCACCCCCACCCCCAGTGATTAAAATCGCTTACCTGATACCCTGGGCTGGGGTTCCTGTCCACTAAAAACTGCAGCGGTATTTCTGCAGAAGACCCTCATTGTCATCTTCTTTTGGATTCTTTAATCGTCTTTCCATTCATGTGGGGTAGGCATGCACAGCCAGACTTACAAATGCTATTTAAGCACAGATGGAGGGTTTTGCCACCCCTGGTAAAGTTCCATGTAAGGGTGCTTACCATTCCCATGGCAGAATATCTACTTTATATAAAAGCACTAGACTGTTGTCATGGAGCTTTTCATTAACCTTCAATATCCTTATATTTTACAACAGGGGGGACATACATTTGCAAGGTTTCAGAGAAATCCCTTGTTTATATGAAGACATGAGGTGTAATAATGAGCAACTCTATCTGGTTTCACTTTGATAAATAATTAGAAAATAAAATCCTGGAAAATTTGAAAAAACATTGAAAATTCGCAGACAGGCGTTTCTTTGCAGCAGGTTTTTTTTAATGCAAAATACTTTAAAGTGAATGGGAGTTTTTTCGTGGTGACTTTTTTTAAGCAAAATATATACCAGTGTCCTCACTAAGCAACAATAGCAACTTATAACATCATTAAGCACCACTTATAAAGCTATAGTTTACAGGTTATTCATGGCTTAGGTGTATTATACAGGGAATAATATATAGGGAATAATGTACCCCTTTTAAAAAAATATATAGACATTATAAGTCACTGATGGTCATGGAACTTTAATACAATTACATTATTTATTATAATACACAAGTTTCAGTGAGTCATGTGACAGAAATGACATCACTAAGCACTGGTTATAACCAATTACATCACTAAGCACCATTTATGAGGATATTGTTCACAGGTTATTTATGGCTCTTGTGTATTATAAGGATATTATTGTTGTATTATAGTAAATGCACTCAGTTTTAACGCCTATCTGTCTTACAATATTACAGGTATGAGACCCGTTACCCAGAATGCTTAGGACCTGGGGTTTTCCGGATAAGGGATCTTTCGGTAATTTGGATCTCCATAACTTAAGTCTGCTAAAAAATATTTAAAAATGAAATAACCCCAATAGGAGTGTTCTTCATCCAATAAGGATTAATTGTATCTTATTTGGGATCAAGTACAGGTACTGTTTTATTATTACAGAGAAAAGGGAATCATTTAACCATGAAATAAACCCAATAGGGCTGTTCTGCCCCCAATAAGGGGTAATTATATCTTAGTTGGGATCAAGTACAGGTACTGTTTTATTATTACAGAGAAAGGGAATCATTTAACCATTAAATAAACCCAATAGGGCTGTTCTGCCCCAATAAGGGTTAATTATATCTTAGTTGGGATCAAGTACAGGTACTGTTTTATTATTACAGAGAAAAGAGAATCATTTAACCATTAAATAAACCCAATAGGACTGTTCTGCCCCCAATAAGGGGTAATTATATCTTAGTTGGGATCAAGTACAGGTACTGTTTTATTATTACAGAGAAAAGGGAATCATTTAACCATTAAATAAACCCAATAGGGCTGTTCTGCCCCCAATAAGGGGTAATTATATCTTAGTTGGGATCAAGTACAGGTACTGTTTTATTATTACCGAGAAAAAAGAAAATCACTCCGGATGTGTGTATGACGTGTGCCGTATTTCCCCCGCGTGACATAACTGTCAATTTGACAGCTCTGTATATGATTGACAGTTTTTCATTTGGTAAATGTGCAGCACCCTCCTTAGCTGGCAAAAAAGGGTCCTTAAGCTGTGGTTTAGCTACAAATCCCATCACCCCAACAGCCTATAGCAGATACCAGTGGTATTCCCTGTAAAGCCCCAAAGAACAGCTATAAATATATTGCTTTCCTGGGTAGAGGCTGCAGCTGTGGCATAGTGTGTATAGTAAGGCAAGAAGCAGCATGCAATACTTTATACCAGGGGCGTTGTGTAGCCTCCAGCTGTTTTGAAACTACAACTCCCTGCATCCTCTAGCACTCCGGCATGCTGATGGGAACTGCACTTTAGGAACAGTTGCCGAGCTGACAATAGGATTATAAATCATTAGTCTTTGGGCAGTGTATTTTGCCCGGGGAACTGGTCACAGGCGCCACTATCATAGCCTGCTGGAAAAAAGAATCTGCCCACCCTGCTAAAAACATGCACAAACAATATGCAATACCTTACATTCCAGCTACATGAGATATATATATATATACATATATGACTGTTAGCTCATGTTGTTCATATACAGGGGCATCCATAGTGCAAATAACCAGCCCCACTCTCCTCACATGATTGGTAGCCCATCTTGCCCATGGGGGCTGACTACATTGCCCCTCTGGCTGACACAGGGCTCATTAACAGGCCACTGATTGATGTAATGGCTTAAGAGGCAGGGGAGCACCTGGGAGACCTGAGTGAGAAGCCTTTGGCAAATTTCTGTGCGAGGCCTAAGAATTTTGTGTTTAGGGGGGGAGTGGATAAGGTGAGGAGATAGACTTCTCTTCCTCTCAGCAAGACCCCTTCCTGCATTCCGACTGCTTAGATACAAGTAACATGAGAAAGAGATATCCAGCTGCTTTTCAGTATCATCGGGCCCAGACAGGCATTTGCAGACTGCAATAGGCATTCACTGGCCCCTGCCTAATTATGCCTGAAAGCTCTATATCTGTCAGCCCAGACTGTATATACAGGTATATCAGCTCCGTATGGGCTTCTGTAACACAGAGGGCTCTTCATACACAGGTAAAGCTATGAGGTTAGAGCAAAGGGCTAACGTTTGCTCAGGGTTACAAATAAAGGAAAACATTGGTGTGCCATTCATCCGTAGTTCCAAGACTATCTATGGCAGGACTTAGACTAATAGCATATGGGGCTGATTCTCAGCATCTGGAAAAATGCAGGCCGAGAATAAGCCCCATCGCTGGCATCACCCTCCTATCCTGCCCAGAGCTGTCAATTATTTCTTTGGGATTTGCCAGATTTTGGTGGCTCTCCCGTGTTCTCCGCACGCAGCAGATATCAGCAGAGAAACATGAGAGTTGACATTTCAGCGCTAATATACACTGTGTGTCTGCACCCAGGCAACCGGCCCGACACAATGCTTCCAGGCAAGGTACGAGGGTTATGCCTGCGGAGGGGCTGATGCACTGCAAAATTCTGCATTTCACACATTTTTTCATAAAACTGTCATGAAAAAAGTTGCAATCACGTCAAATAAATCACGGTAACATAAACCGTTAGTGATGAGCGAATCTTTCCTGTTTCGCTTCGCCATAAAATTCGCGAAACAGCAAGAAAATTAGTGAAACGGCAGAAAATTTGTCGCATGATTTTTTTTGTCACCCGCATCTCTTTTTTGTCGCCCATACTTTTTTGACGCGACTGCGTCTGTTTTTGATGTGGACACGGCTTTTTTAATGCGGCCGCGCCCAATTTGACGCGCTACAAAAAAAAATCTGTGCAACGAATTTTTCTACGGTGAATTTTTCCGGAAGTTTCCTGAAACAATTTGCCAATGGCGAAATGCGGAAATTCGCTGCGAAACCATGTCTGGTGAAAAAATTTGCTCATCATTAATGTTCGCATAAAATAAGTCACAATCACTTGCAGAAGGCTTATTTTGCAAATTTTTCTGTGAAGCAAAACAGCACAGATTTGCTCATTGCTACCCACGTGGCATCAGCCTTAAGTTTTCCTTGCAATTCTCCTCACCTTCTACCTTCTACCAATGATTTTCCAAAAAGCAGGTTTCCTGAAGGCTGGAGAAGATTTCCTCATTAAAGAGCTGAAAATGAAGTTAGAAATCGTTTGCATTGCTATATGTGTTTACATGCCCCACATAGTGGTAGACAGAAGAATAGCACCCAAGCAAGAATAGCACCCAAGCAAGGGAAACCCTTTTTGCTATTATGTGACGTGGATGGTATTGACAATACATTGAGAAGGAGAAACAATAGATTACCTGAAAGCAGTTCTAATGTGTAGCGCTGGCTCCTTCTGAAAGCTCAGACTCAGGCACAATGCACTAAGATGGCCCCTACACACCAATATTACAGCTACAAATACATTTGTTGGTTTAAGAATTCAATTTTGAATGGTAGTCAAATCTAGTCATCCCCCACCAAGATCCATTTTTTTCCCAGAATACCCTTGGTTGTTTAACTCTCCACCACAGGGACACGTCTGAAAAATAAATACAACGCGTATCTCCATAAGGGCATACGGAAAAAGAAGCGGTGAGTATTTGGGGGTAGTATCTACACTACATGTCATGGAACTACTGTCCATTCATATCATGTAGAGCAGATCTGCGGCACAGAACTCCCTTTATGCCCCCCTTCGCCTCCACTTCTGTCCTCTCCCTTGTTGACACCAGCTGCATGCACAAACTGATGTGTGATCTGGTCCCAACTCGCACAGTCTGGGCCCTTGCCAATAAAGCTGTCATTGGCATTAATTAGAGGGCAGGGCAGTTGTAAACAGAATATGTCATGGACACAGCGCAGGATTTTCCTAGCTGCCGTACATCTGCTGTATGTGCAGCAATTGCATGTTCGAGACGCCATAGACAGATAGCTAGATGATGATAGGTAGATGATAGATATAGGGAAATATATAAGTTCCTCATCCCATTAGATTGCAAGCTCTTGTTCTGTCACTCATATTTGTTATTGTATTGTAGGAGCCTTGTATGCTATACAATTATTGTAAAGCACTGGTGCTTGGTGGTGCTTGGTGGTGGGCTTTGCTTCCATTCAGCCACAGGAGCATTAGTGAGGTTGGGCAGGCTGGGGGCAAGGCCTGGTTTTTAGAAGCCTATGAATATTCTCATTAATCCAGGTCATGATATACAGTATCTAGTAGAACTAAGTCTAAAACAACTGGACTTTTATGAGTTGAAAAAAAAAGAAAAAGAAAAAACTCCAGTTGTTTTAGACTTAATTCTACTAGATACTGGTTTTAAGAAGGTTATCAAAACTGGCATTTTAGAGGCAACTTCTATTCAAGCAGGAATTAAATTAGTGCAGCGGAATATGTACAGTCCCATACCTTCCATTGACTATGGGAAGTTCTACTTACAACACTATTTGACTGGTTCTGACCTCCACTGACACCACAGGACAAGCCTTGGTGCGCTATTCAATATCAACTTTTTGTAAGGAGGTTTAGGGGATGTTGTGCCAGGTCTCAAACAAGGGCAGTTTAGGTAAGGCTAAACCTAGGGTTGGAATGGACCAGCAGGACTGGCCCGACCCACCCTGATCTTCCTCCTTACACTGAAGTTTAATACAATGTATGCACGCTCAGGGGGAGGGGGTTGGGGGCCCCACACCCTAGTCTAACTCTGGAAGTGCGAGTCGGGTAGGGCAATTTTTGGTGGCAGGCTGGTCCTAAGGGAGGGGGGGCCTAGGGTAGGTCTGGTTCCACAATGGGCCTAAACCTACAAGCATAGAAGCATAGCTAGTAAAACCATCAAAGAAGTTAGATAAATAAAAACAAAAGAAAAATAAATATACACTGAGCCCCATTAGCAAAAATCTAGGTATGAGGTATTGTGGCCAGATAAACTGCTAAAAGCAAGATAATAAATTAAATTTTTTTCCAAAACCAAATCAATAAACATCTACTTGAATGTAATTGAGTTAGATATATTAGGCCCCCACGGCCTGGAACTGTGCGCCAGTGGCCTATACAATTTACATTTAGCAAAATAATACAAAATAAACAGAAAACAACAAAAATTGAACAAACAGAAACAAAGGCAGTAACTCAGAGAGAAAGTCCCAGCTTGCAAAGTGGGGACATTTGGCCTAGTGCAGTAGCCACCACTAAGATATTTGCTATAATGAGCCTGTTATTATTATTTTATTATTAACATTTATTTATAAAGCGCCAACATATCCCGCAGCGCTGTACAATAAGTGGGTTACATACATTGGACATACAGAGTAACATATAAAGCAACCAATAACCGATACAAGAGGTGAAGAGAGCCCTGCCCAAAAGAGCTTACAGTCTACAAGTTGTATGGGAATGTAGATTCTGATTGGCTGTTTTGGATTATTGAATTGGTGCAACATTAACCCCAACATTAACCCAATTAACTGTGTGGAAGGAGGCTTGAGTAAGGACACCATGAGTAAATGACCAAGGAGCATACTTTTGTGTCCCTTAGTGCTCTAACCCTTTCCTCCATAGAAAATGACCCCCAAGGTGTTAAGATATATGGCCAGTGCTATTGCCAGTCATAAGTTACATTTTTCGGCAGGCATGGATTCGCATTTCGAAATGGCCAAAAATATTCACAATTCACCAAGTGAGGAAAAAGTCGTGATCATGTCAAAAAAGCAGCGATTTGTGAATTTTTCTGCAGTTTTGGAATCTTTTAGACAAAGTGAATCGCAACAGATTCGCTCATCACTAATTACCTCCAAAGCATTGTTTGTCAATCAAGCAACACACCATGCAGCATGTAAAAAAACTGCAATTTTTTTGTAACTTGGCACACTGAATGATACCTTCACTGTATTCCAGCAGGCCTCAGAGTGTGGAGTTGCCCCTTGGATTATGCCCCCCCTGGGTTAGGCACTGCCCTATCCAAAAGGTTACTGTTTATTCCTCTTGTCCTCTCTCTGTATCTGGTGGCCTTGCAGCAACAGCTTCTCCTATGGGTACCAACTGACCCAGTGCCGAACCACCAACTTGGAGAGGAATGGGGGGTGCTCGGCACAGCTAGAAATAAACAGGTCATATATTATCTCATAAAAACTGCTACAAAAAAAAATGAACCATTGTCAGAAAATGGATTATCTAATAGGAAATGGTGATTAAGCCTTTACACAGTCTAATATATAGTTCAGAATAAACCCTATTCAGATCGTTGCCAGAATATATTGCGGCTATGTTTTAATAGGTCCCACAGCATGATGACTCATTCACTGGAATAATAGGAAATTTGTTAAGTGACAATAAAAATAAATAGACTGGTCAGGTGGACATTGGCCTATAAACTGTGTTCCTGCTGGCAGCGCTTCCACCACAACAATGTTCCATGCACTCTGGGGGTATCAGTACCATATGGGACAGCCATGTCTGAGGATTCGATGTGTGTGGGACATAAATGATTCATAGACCTCAAGGAAATCTTGAACTAAAACTGGCTCCATAATTTGATGCAATCACACACTGAGGTGCCAACATGGAGGTTGACAGAAATGTGCAGAACTTAGTCATGCCTAAAATTACATTGTAACCATAGATACCGCTGTTGACTGCAGCAGCACCCTAATATTTAGCTATCCGCTGGGAACTGGATGGAATCCTGGCAGAACTGAAAGCTCTTGCTTGTGAAAAGAGGTAACTATCACAATGGCCTTGAACCATGGTCTTGGCTGCTATCCATAGAGCTCTGCATCTCCTATGGTCCTCCAGAAACCATAGAGCTCTGCTTTCTGTGCAGAGGTCAAATGCCTTGCATGCCTAAAGGTGGCCATAGACAGGCTGATAGAAGCTGCCAATGGACAGAGTTTGCAGCTTATTGGCCTGTGTAGGCATCAGATGGGCCTACCCAACCGATATCTTGCCAAAAATTGACCTCACCAAATGAGCTGATCTGACAATGTATGGCCAGCTTTAGGCCTAATAGTGGGGTCTTGTGTGTTGACTGTATGTAAAGTATGAATAGTTTTTAGGTGCCCCCTTGGTTTTGACTCTACTGTACAATGAGTCTGCCTATGTATGGTCACCTATGGACTAATGGAACACATACCCCCATATGTAAAACCAATAAGATGTTTGCTTTTAAACAGGTAACCACTTAATTCTACCTGTTGATTGGTTGCTATGGGTTTCTGCTCCTGGGCAAACTAAGTGCCTTTTATTACATAACCCCCCAAAATGTTTCTCCAAGGTTTCCTCAAAACAAGAATTTAAAAAATCAGTTTTTTGAAAATGATGGTAGAAAATATGTATTCTTTCCCATATATCAAATATAGTTTTGTCACATGTTTGTTGTGCCTCCCGGAGCAGCGTATTGTATTGTATTGTATTGTGGTGCCTATGTCAAACAGCCACTTTGGCACCAAGCTGAGGCAGCCAAGGAGGAGCAGAGTGTGGTACACCCATATACGGCAAACATTCATTCCATTTAATTACTGCTGTGTAAAAATAAGTTTGACATTAATTCCCCAGGTTAATTAAAACAATAGCACAGGCTGCTTTCGTGCCATACGACTCCGAGACGCAGATTCCCACTTTAGGAAATAAAGCGACATTCTCGGTAATGAACACAAAGTCATTTGGTTCCAGGAGAAATTCTGGTTCGTTACAGATTTTTGTGCTTTTTATAGAACATGCTCCTCTGCTTGTGTATAGGGAATTGTGTTTACAGAGCAAGTCATGCTGGGAATTGGAGATTCTTTAAATAATTTAAATCACAGAGTTGAATGCCATTGAATTCTGGTACCGTGTGTGACAGAAAGTGTCTTCCCCATGTCCCATGTGTCTGATTGTCCTCTAGTCAAGCCCTCTGCAATAGGCTTAGCTAAATGTAGCTGCTGATGCTCATGGCCCTGCCCTAACCTGCTTCTTCTAATCCCAGGCCCAACTAGGGTTGCCACTCAGATGGTATTTGCAGGGTCGGACTGGGTGTGCAGGGCCCACCGGGGCTCCCGCCCCAGGAGTCCTGCAGGTGCCCCCTCCGGCCACGTCCCCTAAACCCCCCGCAGGGTCCCCCACCCGAAGTCCTCCCCTGAGCGTGCGTAAATTTAACGCATGAGGGGAGGAAGGGTCGTGCAGAGGGAGTGCCAGCAAGGGTCGGGTCTGGGCCGCAGGGGCAGTTCAACCCTTGGTATTTGACTGGCCTAGCCGACAAATCACCAGCTAGGGCCGGTGCCAGTATCCCAAATATACAGGCCGGTAAATTTGAAGGCTGGCAACCCTACCTATAATTCCCTCACTTCTCCTCTCTCTGTGCCAATCAGCCCCTTTTAAAAAAAGACAGCTTTTGCCCTGCCAATTTCCCCACCCAGCCTGCCCATTTCATTGCCCTCCCCCAAGTGATATCACTGCCCGTCCCCCCTTCCTTTTTCAAGGAAAAAAGGACAACCCTGTTCCCAAAATGGCCTGAGGCTGAGGAGGATTCAGAACCCCCACCAACCTGCCCCTTCTGATAATATAAGAGATGATGCCATATGGATGACTGATCTGTTGGCACCCGGAGAGGGTGGAAGAAAAGAGATAGGGCTGTAAGTAGGGAGGGGCCCCGTGGCTGTGTTGGTTTATGAAACATCTCTACTGGTGGTTTCTCAGCGAATCCATGCCTGGCGAAAAATGTTGCTCACCACTAGTCAGGGCCTATTTTGACTCTCAGGCCTGTGTTCGTTTATTTAGTCCATTTAGCCATTTTTGGGTATAATAAAATATATTAGCATCAATGTACCTCGGAATTAGAAGGAGCAATGTGTAAAACTTTAAGAGTGGAAAATAAGATCTTTATATGAGATTTAAGAGCCGATCTTTATTTATTATAGACCCTATTTATAAACTATTCAAGCAGAACCATTTCCTAGTTTGGCGCATTTTCGCTAAGAAGTATGAATAGGTGATTTATAAAGCACCAAAGTCAGTGAAATAGTTGTTGATAATGGAATGGAAATTTCAGTAAAATGCTTTTTAGTGAGTCTGACAGAATTATCAGCTCGAGTCAAAATATATCATTTATTGCTCTCATTTTGGTCCACAGTCTCCCAGAGGAAATAAAGGGTCAGATGAGGTAGAAATGGAACATTTCCAGATTCGGAAGGTCCACTTATGACACTTTCCTACTCTCCCCATACAGAATACAACTCTGTCTTGTAAAACAACTGCAGTTACTGTATCTAACAAATGTAATACTTCAGCTCTGGCTCCCTCTATCCTCCTCTCGCTGGAACCTTTCTTATTCCCCGACATTTTATATTTATGAGTTTGGGTCATTTTAACCTCAACAGTTTTGAGGGGTTTTTTTTTGAGGTAGTTGGTAACTTAAAGAGATGACATTTTGATTTGTAAATAGAAATTATGGCTTTTTTTAGTGTAGAGACTGATATTGCGCATGGGGGGGGGTAGCATCCACTTGGGCGCCTCAGCGGCAATGAGATCTGAGATGGCGCTGTTACACAGACCCTCAGATGGAGAGGAAACCATGATAGTCTGCCTGGGACTATTTCCCACCCTCCTTTTGGCTGGCAGAGTAATTTAACCCCTTGTTTCATTGTGTAGTGATGGATTCTGGGACATGAAGTCACTGCTGGGCCAAACCAGTAGGGTGCCCTTGGGAAATTGTTTTACCACCTGGCTATTTCATAAAAAGAAGTGTAAGGAACGTGTTAGTACACAAGAACCTTTAATGAATGGTGCCAATATGCACCTTTGCATCCATTTTAGAACATTCACTGTTGCATTCGCAAATGATCCTTTCATTTCCACAATCTTTCACTTTGCAATGGGATGAGGGGAAGAAGGTGCTGAATGATTCTACCAGCCTAAGTAGGGGGATATGGGCGGTTGGAGTCAGATATAGACTATCATGGTTTCCTCTCAGTCTGAGAATCAGGTATGACTGTATAAATAAAAGAATATATATTTATGTTTAGAGCTCAGATAGTGTTTATGCACTTAGCCCAACTGAATAAGCTCATGCAATAAAAGGTGGGTATATTTTCTCATCATTAAATTTGCCATTTCCAGAAGGAAGATAACTTGTAGGCGGTAGAACACAATTAATTAAAAGTACCCAAGATACATATTGGCTATACACTGTCAGGCAGATACCTTGCTGTGCCGGTGTTTGAGTCTGAACAAAGTGCTATCTGGGGGAATTTGTGTGGCTTTTCCTCAACAACCATAGGCAGGGAATTTTGCTCCTTAGGCAATTAATTGTGCTTGGTAAATGTGACTTAGATTGTGAGCTCCAGTGGGGCAGAGAGAACTGGGAGAGACTTAAAGCACAGGTATGGGATCCGTTATCTGGAAACCCAATATCCAGAAATCTCCAAATTACGGAAAGCATGTCTCCCATAGACTCCATTTTAATCAAATAATTTAGATTTTTACATTTAATTTCTTTTTTCTCTGTAAAAACAAAACAGTGCTTTGTGTTTGATCCCAACTAAGATATAATTACCCCTTATTGGGGGCAGAACAGTCCTATTGGGTTTATTTAATGGTTAAATGATTCCCTTTTCTCTGTAATAATAAAACAGTACCTGTACTTGATCCCAACTAAGATATAATTACCCCTTATTGGGGGCAGAACAGCCCTATTGGGTTTATTTAATGGTTAAATGATTCCCTTTTCTCTGTAATAATAAAACAGTACCTGTAATTGATCCCAACTAAGATATAATTACCCCTTATTGGGGGCAGAACAGCCCTATAGGGTTTATTTAATGGTTAAATGATTCCCTTTTCTCTGTAATAATAAAACAGTACCTGTACTTGATCCCAACTAAGATATAATTACCCCTTATTGGGGGCAGAACAGCCCTATAGGGTTTATTTAATGGTTAAATGATTCCCTTTTCTCTGTAATAATAAAACAGTACCTGTACTTGATCCCAACTAAGATATAATTAATCCTTACTGAATGTAAAATAATCCTATTGGGTTTAATTAATGTTTTATTGATTTCTTAGTAGACTTAAGGTATGAAGATCGAAATTACAGAAAGACCCCTTATCCAGAACACCCTTGGTCCCGAGCATTCTGGCTAACTGGTCCGTTACCTGTACAACAACCTAGCACCACATCTGGACCCATGGCCGTATTTAACCCATTCCCAGCTCGGAACATAGATGCACGTATAGTAAATAAAGGTGAGGCTTCACTCCAGGTGCTTGGAGAGCATTCTTTAGTGCTGTCAAGGTACAGCCCGTGGGCATAATTCATAAAGAAAGCAACGTCACGCCTCAGAGCAAGTTATTCTTAGTGCTGTTTACATAGGGACAGTGTGTTAGAGAGAAAAAAGATCTAAACAATTAATCACTCTTCATAATTCTTCTCCTTTTCTTCCTCCAATTCAGCTCTCTGAGAGTACACAAACCTTGTAATCAGAGCGTCGTCTTATAAACAGAGATCCCCACACGCTCCCTCCCGAGACCACACAAGAGACTTCGGGGCCTGCAGCTGGGTTTTAAAATGGAGTCTTTATAAAGTCTCAGTCCGACCTTTCAGTGAGTAATATCCAGGCCTCATATGGAATTAATCTGGAGCACAGTAGGACTCATTTACCAACATAGGTGCAAATCTGCATCAGTGCAATAAGCCATATCAGCCAATCAGACGTTTGCTTTCATGATGTTAACAGCACAAGTCCAGTCAGGTCTAATTGTAATCGTAGTTAATTGCTATGGTTCTCTGTCGGCCCTGGTGCTAATTTGTTGGTAAATGGGGGTTTATGAACCTGTAAGAGCTTAGATATCCATCAACATAATCATCTGCCCAGTGTCTGGAGGTAGGAAAACAAGCTCCCTATAGTGGCCGGAACCCTGTATTTCAGTAGTAGCTATTTATGTCTGAAAGGAAAGTGGATCAGAACCCATTATATCGTACAGGGTGCTGATGTATCTACAAACTACCAGGCCTACAGAAAGCTCTCTGCCTGCCAGTGGTAGCCGAGCTATCGCTATACAACAGCTCCCAGATTTCTTCTAGAGCCACCATTTTTTTTTCCAAAGTTAAGGGAGGTTACTGCTTCTCTAACACCCCATAATACTTGTGCTCCAGCTAAGGAATCTCCACAGCATTCTTTCCTTAATTATATAAGGATCCATAACAGGAGGCTAATGAAAGCAGTATGTATGTTATATGCTGCAGGAGTCGACGTCCCACTGTTTCGCTCCGCAAGGCCGCGGTCTTAAAAGCTGCAAAACAGATTCAACTAGAAAAAAAAAATTAATTTGTCCTGTTTATATAAAGCTTGTCTTAAAGTAAAACATTTCCTAAAATATCACACGGAAAAAAAAAACACAACAAAATGCTTTGAAATTAAAACCATTGCAACATGAGTAAAATCCAGGAAGGTTGTAGCTTTGAGACTGAAGGAAGGGGGGCTGCTGTATGCCAGACCTCGTGTCCCAATAGCTGGAGAGTGGTCTGGAGATATGGTATATTAATGGTACATAACAGCAATATGTCCATGTCCTGTCCAGCAAGCTGAAAGGTCCTTTGGAATAGGTAGATTCCAAACATAGAGGTTTAACTGCTCCCCCCCTAGAAAATGGTCTCTTCCTTAACTCTAGTTCTCTATCCTGGGAGGAAACTTCCATATTGTGGGTGCGCATTTAGAGCTGTTGCCATTGGAGCAGGTGGCTTCCTCCTCACTCCTTGCCTTTGGCTTAAGAGAAGTTCTTCTCCTCATGATGATGTCCCCATAAAATTGATTGCCTCGAGGCATTCACAGATGTTCTGCATCCTTTCCTTGTGCTCTTCATTGCTAAACTGCCAAACGAGTTACTCCACACATCCACAGGGAGTTATTACCTCCATAATAGGATTTTTCACATGCTGGGAAGAAGCTAAGGATATCAAGTCATCTAGACAAATCCTAGATGGCAAAACAACATTATTTTTCTCCTCATGGGCCCAACTGTAGTTCCTTTACAGGTCAACTCATTCATTCATTGCACGTGTGAGTTCTTCATTATTCTTCGTCACAGTATAATGTCACAGAAGCTAATACAGAAAAACAAGGCTAAAAAAAGCAGCATATACCTAGGGATAGGGTGACTTCTCTTGTCATTTATCTCTTTAGAGTTCAGGTGGGAAAAGATCAACTGGTTTTCAGATTTATTTGGGTTATAGGCCCCCCCTTAGTTCTTAAAATTGGTATGTCATCCAAACATAGGTTCAAGAATGTCTAGGACAGCAAATAACTTGTCACACCCAATCTCTCCCTAAAGGACCTTCAAGATAAGAGTCCAGGTCTATCCAGGAGGGCAAAGGAACTGGCCTCTAGGTTGCTTCCCCCTTGCCACTTCTCCAGGTCCCCCAGGGATGCCAGCATTACGTTTTGGGAACCACTGGATTCAGTGGGTTGAATGGGTGGGTGACACTTTCTGTTGGATCAGTACATACTGTTGGCGCAATAATACCTGGGGAAGGCACTGTCAGTGGTGGCATATTTAACTGGTATCTGGGCACCGCTGGAGGTTATACATAAGTCATTCATTCCACAACTCATGCCCATGTATCTACTTTTCCAGTTTCCACACGCTAATAGAAGCCTTTGGATTTTGCTATTCTTCACAAGAACCGCTTCCAAATTTTTTTTTCCTTATGTAATTTGAGGGAAACGGGGGAGTTAATGGTTGAGGTTTCAATCAATTCAACAGGCTGTTTATCCATAACCACCAGGGTTCATATTCAGAATCCATTCTCTGCAGAGAGTAAGGGATTTATTCAAAATAACTCCTTGGTGCCCCTTAGCATTTTTGCCAGTTTGACTGAGCCAAAATATTTATTCTTTAACAGTCATATAAATTCCTAAGAAAGCTTAGCTTTTGGCATTTTCAACCATGTTCAAAAATTGCTTTAAAAATGCATTTATTGCCAAGGCACCAGGATAGATTTAATCCAGACATGGCCAGGCTTTGGTCCTTCAGAAGCCAATCACAGCTCCCACGGGGTGTTGGGAAGTTGTTGTGCTGTTGGTACTAAAGGGACCATTTTAACCTGTTTTTTTTTTGGTGGAGCCCATTCCACAAAACAGAGGCTGTGTCAGGTTATTAGGTTTCATTCCATCCTGTTAATGTCTTTGCAGCGGATGTGATGCTTCACTAAGTGAATGTCCTTCTTCTAGGGGCCCTCTGTATTCTGATAAATGCGTTTCCTCGTGTATTTCCATATTCCAGGTCAGATAACACTAATTATTAGAAATGATTCTTCCTTCCAGAGGAAATGAATGTCTTAAACCAAGTGCCTTGTATTCAGGTTGAACACTTTCCCAGCACAAGGAATAACATCTTGTATGTATGTATGTATATCTTTATTTATAAAGCAGTACTTATATACACAGCGCTGTACAGTAGAACAATAAATTAATACAACTAACAGGGGGCTTATTACAATAATAGATAAATACAAAGTATGATAATAAATACAAATAAATACAAGGTTGCAATGAGGTCCCTGCCCTTTAGAGCTTACAATCTAAATGGGAGGGTAACTTACAGACCCAAGTAGGAAGATTATAGTGCTGCAGGTTACAGTGGGTGACACTGCTATATACAGTAAGTGCCAGTTCCCAGATCAGGTGCTGTGCGAGTGCTCCAAGAGGGAGGTTTAGTTCTGAAAAGACTAAGGGAGGATTCTCTCCGGAGGAATCAGGGAGGGCATTCCAAATGTAAGGGGCAGCAAGGCAGAAAGGTTTAAGGTGGGAAATAGCAGCAGTAGTGGGGGGCGCAACCAAGCGGTTATTCTGAGAGGAGTAGAGGAGTCGTCCAGGAATGTATGGAGACACAAGAGAAGAGATTTAGTGAGGTGCAGAGGAATGGAGGCTTTGAAGGTTAAGAGAAGGAGATTGTAGGTTTTTCTTGTTTTTATGGGAAGTCATGACTTTAGCAGTGGAAGGGCCTGAACCCTCCTTGATGAAAAGAGGAGAATTCTGCACAGTATTTAACACAGACTGTAGGTGGGATAGATTGGCGTTAGGGAAGCCAATTTGTAGCAGGTTACAGGAGTCTTGTCAGGATAGGGTGAGAGAGTGTATGAGCATACTAGCTGTTACAGTTGAAGAAAAGAGCAGATTTTGGCAATGTTGCATAAGTGAGAGAGGAGTCAAACATCACCCTCAAACAACATGGTTAATGAGCGTGCCATAGATAGAGATTGTAAAGGATGGGAAAAGGACCAGGCTTAGGCAGAAAGATGATCAGTTCACTTTTTGTTAGGTTCAGTTTGAAGTGGCATTCGTTCATCCTGCTGGAGATTGCAAGGAGGCTTTGAGTCTCAGTTTCAACTGATAATGAAGGGGTATTTAAAGCCAAATGTGCCAATGAGATCTCCCAAAGACAGAGTGTAAAGGGAGAACAATAATGGCCCAAGTAGAGAGCCTTGCGGTACCCTTACATCTATCCATCCTTCCATTTCTTCTCTTTGTTGTCACATAGAAATGGGAATGGCCACAGTATAGGCATACAAGAAAAATGGATGGGTAAGAAGGACCCACTGACACCTGAGCCCACCAGGAGTTTTTTTTCCTGGTATCCCAGTGGGTCAGTCCAACAATGGCCAGAAGTGAGTTCTGTTTGTATCTGAGCTGCTTCATGTCACAAATACACCAAGAAGAGCACATCCAGAATCTCTCAACATCCAGTGGCCATGGTGATGTAGAGAAGAGAATATCTTGTTCCTGAATCTCTGGACATATAGTGGCCATGGTGATGTAGAGAAGAGAATATCTTGTTCTTGAACCTCTGAACATCCAGTGGCCATGGTGATGTAGAGAAGAGAATATCTTGTTCCTGAATCTCTGCACATATAGTGGCCATGGTGATGTAGAGAAGAGCATATCTTGTTCTTGAATCTCTGAACATCCAGTGGCCATGGTGATGTAGAGAAGAGAATATCTTGTTCTTGAATCTCTGAACATCCAGTGGCCATGGTGATGTAGAGAAGAACATATCTTGTTCTTGAATCTCTGAACACCCAGTGGCCATGGTGATGTAGAGAAGAGCATATCTTGTTCTTGAATCTCTGAACATCCAGTGGCCATAGTGATGTAGAGAAGAGCATATCTTGTTCTTGAATCTCTGAACATCCAGTGGCCATGGTGATGTAGAGAAGAGCATATCTTGTTCTTGAATCTCTGAACATCCAGTGGCCATGGTGATGTAGAGAAGAGCATATCTTGTTCTTGAATCTCTGAACATCCAGTGGCCATGGTGATGTAGAGAAGAGCATATCTTGTTCTTGAATCTCTGAACATCCAGTGGCCATGGTGATGTAGAGAAGAGCATATCTTGTTCTTGAATCTCTGAACATCCAGTGGCCATGGTGATGTAGAGAAGAGCATATCTTGTTCTTGAATCTCTGGACATGTCATGGTCATGGTGATGTTAAGAAGAGCATATCTTGTTCTTAAATCTCTGAACATCCAGTGGCGATGGTGATGTAGAGAAGAGCATATCTTGTTCTTGAATCTCTGAACATCCAGTGGCCATGGTGATGTAAAGAAGAGCATATCTTGTTCTTGAATCTCTGGACATCCAGTGGCCATGGTGATGTAGAGAAGAGCATATCTTGTTCTTCAGTATCTAAACATGCAGTATCTGTGTTTACATGGATAGGAGCATATTTTGATTTTGTTCTAGAATCTCTGGACATCCAGTGGCCACATGACGTAGAGTGAGGCACATATTATTATTGGTATTCTGAACATCCAGCAGCCATGTTGATGTAAAGAGGAACATATCTTGTTCTTAAATTTTTGAACATTCATTGCCCATAGTGATGTAAAGAGGAATGCATATTGATATTCTTAATATTGTCAACAACTAACAGTCATGTTGATGTCAAGAGGGATATATCTTGTTCTTGAATTTGAACATTGGTCACAGTGATGCAGAGAGGAATGTTTATTAATATTCTTCATATTATAAATACCTAGCCATGCTGATGTCAAGAGGAGCTTATCTTGTTCATTCATTATGGACATCTAACTGCCGTGTTTCATGGAGAGGAGCATATCTTGTTCTTGTTTTACTGAACATCCATCCGAGTGCGGTGATTTAGTAGGAAAAAGTCAGCTAGAGGCAAGGCATAATGATGGGAAAGTGTTTGCAATGGCGTGCAGAATGGCTGTTCGCATTCCTACCATAAGATCAATGACGACTGAAACAATTGCAGTTGTCACTCATACAAACCATTCTATAGTTAAACAATCAACTCCTGAAGTATTCGAGTGGTTTCCTCTTTTTTGAAAGTCACATAGCGTAAAAATAAATAGTGTTGTTAGCTACAGATTCCTGAGCATTAACATTCTACTCCATTTTATATAGACAACAACGAGAGCCCCTCTGCACTCACCTATTATCAATATATATAGGACAATAAGACATTCTGTGCATTAAGCTGCCAAGCAATGCCCTCCCCTTTACGCAAAACAGGGATTGCTTGTCCTTATATTGCAATATATTCAAACTGGCCAACTAAGTCATAGTCACCCCCGGTCTGGCCAGTCCTACACTCACTCACCCCCAGTCTGGCCTACACTCACTCACCCCCGGTCTGGCCAGTCCTACACTCACTCACCCCCGGTCTGGCCAGTCCTACACTCACTCACCCCCAGTCTGGCCTGTCCTACACTCACTCACCCCCAGTCTGGCCTGTCCTACACTCACTCACCCCCGGTCTGGCCAGTCCTACACTCACTCACCCCCGGTCTGGCCTACACTCACTCACCCCCGGTCTGGCCAGTCCTACACTCACTCACCCCCGGTCTGGCCAGTCCTACACTCACTCACCCCCAGTCTGGCCTGTCCTACACTCACTCACCCCCAGTCTGGCCAGTCCTACACTCACTCACCCCCAGTCTGGCCAGTCCTACACTCACTCACCCCCGGTCTGGCCTGTCCTACACTCACTCACCCCCGGTCTGGCCTGTCCTACACTCACTCACCCCCGGTCTGGCCAGTCCTACACTCACTCACCCCCGGTCTGGCCAGTCCTACACTCACTCACCCCCGGTCTGGCCAGTCCTACACTCACTCACCCCCAGTCTGGCCTACACTCACTCACCCCCGGTCTGGCCAGTCCTACACTCACTCACCCCCAGTCTGGCCTGTCCTACACTCACCCCCAGTCTGGCCTGTCCTACACTCACTCACCCCCGGTCTGGCCAGTCCTACACTCACTCACCCCCAGTCTGGCCAGTCCTACACTCACTCACCCCCGGTCTGGCCAGTCCTACACTCACTCACCCCCGGTCTGGCCAGTCCTACACTCACTCACCCCCAGTCTGGCCTGTCCTACACTCACTCACCCCCGGTCTGGCCAGTCCTACACTCACTCACCCCCGGTCTGGCCAGTCCTACACTCACTCACCCCCGGTCTGGCCAGTCCTACACTCACTCACCCCCAGTCTGGCCTGTCCTACACTCACTCACCCCCAGTCTGGCCTGTCCTACACTCACTCACCCCCGGTCTGGCCAGTCCTACACTCACTCACCCCCGGTCTGGCCAGTCCTACACTCACTCACCCCCAGTCTGGCCAGTCCTACACTCACTCACCCCCGGTCTGGCCAGTCCTACACTCACTCACCCCCGGTCTGGCCAGTCCTACACTCACTCACCCCCGGTCTGGCCAGTCCTACACTCACTCACCCCCAGTCTGGCCTGTCCTACACTCACTCACCCCCAGTCTGGCCGGTCCTACACTGACTTATCTGATTCATTAAGAATTCTACTGCTTCATTATACATTTAACAAAGGGACTGAGTGTAGGACCGACCAGACTGGGGATGACTTTGACGCAGTTGGACAGTTTAAATATAGTGCAATTTATAGGCAAACAATCCCTGTTGAATCGTCATTTTTATTGATCCTCATATTTTACAACAATACAATAATTTTATTATAATATTTTATAAAAGGGGGTAAATTATTTGTTAAAATACATACGTTTAAGTGAGTCATGTGACAAGAATGACTTCACTAAGCACCGACTGTAACTGATAACATAACTAAGCATCATTTATAGACATATATTACACAAGAGCCATGAATATCCTGTATCCTGATGTTATTTCTGTCACATGATTTACTAAAAGTAATAAATAATAAATATATGAGGGTACAGGTATCGGACCCCTAATTCGGAAACCCATTATCCAGAAAGTTCCGAATTATAGAAAGGCCATCTCCCATAGACTCCGTTGTAATCAAATAATTCAGATTTTTAAAAATGATTCCTTTTTCTCTGTAATAATAAAACAGTACCTGTACTTGATCCCAACTAAGATATAATTACCCCTTATTGGGGGCAGAACAGCCCTATTGGGTTTATTTCATGGTTAAATGATTCCCTTTTCTCTGTAATAATAAAACAGTACATGTACTTGATCCCAACTAAGATATAATTACCCCTTATTGGGGCAGAACAGCCCTATTGGGTTTATTTAATGGTTAAATGATTCCCTTTTCTCTGTAATAATAAAACAGTACCTGTACTTGATCCCAACTAAGATATAATTACCCCTTATTGGGGGCAGAACAGTCCTATTGGGTTTATTTAATGGTTAAATGATTCCCTTTTCTCTGTAATAATAAAACAGTACCTGTACTTGATCCCAACTAAGATATAATTACCCCTTATTGGGGGCAGAACAGCCCTATTGGGTTTATTTAATGGTTAAATGATTCCCTTTTCTCTGTAATAATAAAACAGTACCTGTACTTGATCCCAACTAAGATATAATTACCCCTTATTGGGGGCAGAACAATCCTATTGGGTTGAATTATTGTTTAAATAATTTTATTAGCAGACTTAAGGTAGGAGATCCAAATTACCGAAAGATCCCTTATCGGGAAAACCCCAGGTCCCAAGCATTCTGGATAATGGGTCCCATACCTGTATTAGAAGTCATCTTGGAATTCCATGACCTGTATAAAAGGACACTGCCTTTGGCCTTGCTGATTGGTTGCTATGGGCGAAATCACCGGTGATGTTGGCTTACACACTATAACAAATATACCCCATATACAGAGAAGTAATGTACACACAGTAAGCCCCGCCCTCATACTGTACCTTCTATGTAATTGATGCAAGAGGAACACTGCATATAAATAGGTATTTTTCCCCAAGGGAACTTCTTTCATCAAAGAAAAATGCACATTTTTCCAAACTGTGATTGTTTCATCTCAGAATTGTTTTCCTTATTAAAAGGCATTTAAAGTAAAACAATTAGCACACACCGCTCGTTCCAAGTACATTTAAATGTACATCGCCATTTGTCTCCCGCTAGATAGGCGACGGCTCGTGCCCGGTCTGTTTTGCAGACGCATACGGAAACAATTCAGCCGGGGTTTGTATATTATTTATTTGATCCTGTTTCACATTTCTCAATGTAAACAGGTTCCTCCTGTGGCCCCAAAGTGTCCATAGTCCTGTCCCAGAGCAGGAATTACTCCAGCACCACTCCAGACCTCACTAGTGGAGCAGTTTACTAATACAGGTCATTGCAAACACAACAGCACCACATGACGTGTTTGTATATGTACATAACGGCGCGGCCAATCGGCTTCATTCGCCGGCAGATACATGACTTAATGGCGTGCCAGCCCAGCATATGTACCCCACGTTACTGTGCCTGTGGCGCTGTGCAGAGTCAGTGACCCGGAGAGGAAAGCGTGCCAATAGTTTCTGTCGAGTTTTGTGTAATTATACTTCCATTTATAAATACGAATTGCGTCATTGTGTATACACACATATTATTCAGCTGCACAGCTGGGAATATGATATACAGTATGAAAACATGGAGGGCACACAGCCTATTCTATAATGCTGGGGGAGTGGCAGCTATACCATCAACTCTTTGTGACTTTGACTTTGCAATGTTCCCTTGTACGCACACATTTAAAGGAAAACTATACCCTCAGAATGAATACTTTTTATATAGTTTATATTATATTAAGTGGCCTATTTAAGAATCTTGCCGAACTGGAATATATACTGTATATATCAGTAAATATTGCCCTTTTACATCCTTTCCCTTGAGCCGCCATTTAGTGATGGACTTTGTGCCCCCTCAGAGATCAGCTGACAGGAAATAATGCCGCTCTAACTGTAACAGGAAGTAGTGTAGGAGTAAAAGACAGAACTTTGCCCATTAATGGGCTGATGTGACCCAACATGTATGTGTGCCCTGGGACTATTATGTGCCTCATGAATCATATGATCCCAGGGGGTGGCCCTTAGTACTAAAAATGGAAATTTACTATTTAGGATTACCCAATGGCCAATACGTTGATTGCGGTCCACCAGTCGATCCCCGTGGCCGGGGATGCGGAAGTGCTGCATGAATGCGTACGTATGCTGCGTCGCGTACATAAGCATTCACGCCGCACTTCTGTCGACCACGGTATGAAAAAGTCTGGCCACCCCTGATTTAGATAAAGTAGGGTTTTACATATGAGTTTTATGCAGTTTATTTTTATAGAGACCTACAGTGTTCAGGGGTATAGTTTTCCTTTAAGAGCAAACCAGTGCACACACAAATGTATGTAGACACAGGGCTGCCATTAGTGGGGGCAGACAGGAGGGTTGCCATGGGCCAGTCCCAGTGGTGAGTCCAGACTGCCATGAATAGAGCAAGGATTCCTGCTGAAGGGATGAACAAAAGAGGGGTCATTTACTACCTGCAGGGTGCAAAGAGCATAATCTGCCTTGTTTTTTTGCACTTTGCCCCCTTTCCTGAAGGTAGAGGAATTTTTCAAAGGTCTCTGTAGCAGGGTTATATTCATGAAGGGTTGGTGGGGAAGACAGGGCAGATGTCTGCCTACCCCTAGTTTGTGCCCTGAGTAAGGGAAACTTCAGTACAATGAGCGGCTGACTGAGTGAGCACTGACATTTGCACACAATGTGGACACGCAGGGTATGGTTAGGAGCTTGGCACCTGTGCCACCTTGCAAGGGGGGTTTGGGGTTGAGAAGCAGCTTGCTTTTAGCACATTTAGAACTTGGCCCAGCACTGAGGGCAGGTATGTGTGTCACTCAAGATAAGGAGTGCCGGAGGGCAATGTGCGCAACAGGGCCCAGTATGTCTTATTTGCTTTCACCATATTGTTTTATTTGGCGCTGTGCAGAGAGAAGCCAGACCCTGGACACAAGTGCCATTTAATGAGCAATAAGAGTCTGCTTTTGTGCCCATTAGAGCTCTTGTCTTTGCATCTGGGGTCTTCTAAGCTGGTTGCTTTGATGAGGAATAATAATGATTAATTCTCCCCTTTATACTGCAGGGCCGTCCAACTTACACCAACCAGGGAATTTTAAAGGCTTTGGGTTTGCACCTTTCTAATGAACTCTTTATCCCCTATGGGGGTTCCCTATCTTGGCTGACCTTACAACAAACAAACCTTTCCTATGCTGATTGTGAAACCTCCTTTTCCTTTAGGGATCCTCCTTGCACCTTGACCTTCCTAGGGACGAGTTCATTAGGCAAACGAAGCAGAATGTTCCACTTGTGAGGTGAGAAGGTAGAATAAAGCCCCCTCTGTTATTGTGCTGTTCCCTTTGATGATGATAGGGAGCAATAAAGATGCACACCTGGCACCTGCCATTGTTTATTGGCGTCACATGTCCAGCAGTGAAACTTTTAGAAAAGGAGGCGTGTACAGAGCTTGGTGCGTCTGCCTGGGAAAGGCGCGGGTGATAAACGCTTTATGGTGCTGTAAAGATAGTGAGTTGATTAGAGGCTTGGTGTTTGGCTTGCAGGGGCCACTTGCAAGATGCTGCACTAACACAGACTCCGTTTTATAGCCTAATAATCAGTGTGGGCAATGAGAAGCACAAACATGAAGATAATGCCATTCCAGCACAGCAGCTGCTTACTCAAGGACAAACAGGCCACTAAAGGGCTGACAACAAACCAAGGTTTAACCCACTTACTGACAGCATCGGACTGGGGCATCAGGGGTCTACTGGGGCTTCAATATCTAGGGCCCTCCTCCCAAAGTCCTTTCCCCACCCATACATGTGTGTATACTGCATGTACTCTGCCTCCTCCCTCCTAAACTTTAATGGGGCAGCCTGGGCCTGGGGCAGCAGGGCCCTACAGGTTTTCTCCCAGTGTCCTGCCAGCCCAGTCCGACCCTGCCTACTCATGCAAGGAGGTGATTTCTAATTGAACTCAGATATACATATATATGGTGCTCAATTTACAAGGCAAGGTAGCACACTGGACTGCATTGCTTAGGGTTCAGGTCTTAATCCCAGCCAGGGCACTATCTGCAAAGAGTTTGCATGTTCAACCCATGTCTGTTTGGGCTTTGTTCAAAGAACTCTGGTTTCTTCCCACATTCATAAACATACATGGGTTCATTTATAAATGCAAGTGCAGTTGCACTGAAACGGATGCAATTGCTGCACCATGCACTTGCATCTAAACATGCTCCTTGCACTTTCGTATTGTGGCACTGAACACTGTTGTATCTATCCTGCCTCCTACTGAATCTTATCCAAGTGCACCTAGTGACGTTGTGGAACCTTCAAGCTACCAGCACCCTAATCATGTCACTGATTTCAGGATTGCCACGTCGGGTTACATAAATAGGCTTGCGGCAAAAGAAATCTATGCTAACGTCATTTTAAATATGAGATCTGGAAGTGACTCAATCCTGACTCTGAAGCTGCAACTTGCATTTGATTTGTTACCAGGTACAATGGTTCATTTTAATGCATTGGGCGCAATTGTGCCCACACAGCTGAAGTTACACTGGAATTATGGGACCTGTTATCCAGAATGCTCGGGACCTGGGTCTTTCCGGATAAGGGATCTTTCCGTAATTTGGATCTACTAATCTACTAGTCTACTAAAAAGTATTTTAAACATGAATTGAACCCAATAGGGTTGTTTTGCCTCTAATAAAGATTAATTATATCTTAGTTGGGATCAAGTACAGGTACTGTTTTATTATTACAGAGAAAAGGGAATCATTTAACCATTAAATAAACCCAATAGGGCTGTTCTGCCCCCAATAAGGGGTAATTATATCTTAGTTGGGATCAAGTACAGGTACTGTTTTATTATTACAGAGAAAAGGGAATAATTTAACCATGAAATAAACCCAATAGGGCTGTTCTGCCCCAATAAGGGGTAATTATATCTTAGTTGGGATCAAGTACAGGTACTGTTTTATTATTCCAGAGAAAAAGCAAATCATTTTTAAAAATTAGAATTATTTGATTAAAATGAAGTCTATGGGAGATGGCCTTCCGCTAATTCAGAGCTTTCTGGATAACGGGTCTCCGAATAACGGATCTCATACCTGTATATATTTTTTTCAACAATGCGCCATTTTCCCAAAGTTCCAGTATCATTGCACCTATTGCAAGTCAAGGAAAAAATCCGCCACAAGATGAAATACTAATGGCTCAGTTCTTTCACCTGTTTATAAAGTTTTTATGGGTGTCACATGGGTGGGGCACGGATTTTGCTTGGTTGGTGCAGTCACAAGTATTAGGGGCAAAGCAGCAGAGAGGTGCAACTCCTTAATGTATGTTGTTAAATTGCCTAGTCCTGGCAATCTGTGGGTTTGGGAAAATGCCAGAGGGGCTGCTGTAAGATGCCATAGACACTATTCATTTGGGGTGGGCTGTTTGGGCCTCTGTGTACTTGCAATGCCAGGGCCTATTTAGTCTCGACTGCTCCTGCTAATGCAGCCCACAGCCATTATTGTTGTTTCAGGTTACATGGTTTAGCAAAAAAATAAATAAAATGAAATGCCAAATGGATGGAAGGTACAGATGGCCTGTGCTGTAGGCCCAATATACTGTATTTCTCATGCTAAAGCTGTCAGGGTAAGATTTAGAACAGCCCAACGCACTGTTTATACCCAATGTGACAGCGCTGATGCACTGACATCTTTTATTACATCATTAACTTGGAACAAGTTAACGGGAGAGCGTGTTTATATGAGAACACCTGCTCGTCTCTCTATCTGCACACATTTGGATTGTGCCGGCTGCAATTTACAGCACCAACGGCCTTGGTTTGAAATCTGCTCTACTTCTGCTATAGTGAAATAGCCCCCACTTCTTCCCGCCAATCAGATTAAACATTTACCTTTATACTCACTTAAAAGCAAAAAAAAAAAAAACATGAGAAAATACAGTAAAATGTAGCCATGCCTATGATGTACAGATGCCAAAAGGGTCATTTAGAGCCCCCTAGGGCACAATCCATCATGTTTTTGCACTTCCTACCGTGCAGGTAGTGGAATTGCAGCAGTTCTCTGAACTCCATTTCATGAATACACCACTGATAAAAGCAAAAAGTACTGTATTTATGGGGCGAGCAGGGGAAGGTGCTTAAGTGCATGAATTTGCTTATTCTTTTACAGACCCAAAAATGGGGCGTAGAAACACAGGGTGCATATTTATCAAAGGGCGAGCAGACAGGCAATGCCCCACTCCAAAGTCCTGTACAAGTAAATTAGAGCTTTTGGATTCTCTTCTGATAAAATGACTTGAATTGCCTGATAAATATGCCCCATGGGCTTGCCTGCCTCGGTGCGATCACTTTGGCATCTCATAAAAGGGAAATGCTTATATTTATGGCAGAGGATCAGAGGACAGAGGTGCTCACATACATGAGAGGTGCTGTACTAAGAATGGCAGTATCTCATTGGATACAACTGGATATGTATTATAATATTGGGGTCTGGCCACTTTGCCAGCCTTATGATAGATGATGACCCCCAGTGCAAAGGCAACTAGTATTGGCAGCTAGTATTCCAGTATAAAACATTGTAGGATACCATAAATATATACAACATACTAACTAAGCACTATACTCACTAAGCTCTATAGTGCTGCTTATTGAAGAACATGCAGTTTATGATAACCTTTTTGGGTTAAAGCACTAAACACCTAAGAAAAAAGAAATCCTACTTTTTACATGGTGTCCATTGCTCCAAGCAAAGAGCCTTTGGCTGATTGCCCTTACAGAAAATATTGTTGGAAGACAACTTCAGTTGGCCATACACATTACGATCTGCTTATTTGGTGAGGTCACCACCTAAGGTGGGCAATATCAAGCTAATTTGATCATTTGGCCCTAGGGTAGACCCTTCGGGGGAGCCCATACACAGGCTGATAAACTACTGAATCAGTCTGAAGGACCTGAATAGGCAGCTAAAAACTGCCTGTGTATTGCCACCTTCAGTTCATGCACGGGGTCATCACTAAAAAGCAAATAGTTGGGGCTATACAGGTCCTTTTCAAAAAATTAGCATATTGTGATAAAGTTCATTATTTTCTGTAATGTACTGATAAACATTAGACTTTCATATATTTTAGATTCATTACACACAACTGAAGTAGTTCAAGCCTTTTCTTGTTTTAATATTGATGATTGTGGCATACAGCTCATGAAAACCCAAAATTCCTATCTCAAAAAATTAGCATATCATGAAAAGGTTCTCTAAACGAGCTATTAACCTAATCATCTGAATCAACAAATTAACTCTAAAAACCTGCAAAAGATTCCTGAGGCTTTTAAAAACTCCCAGCCTGGTTCATTACTCAAAACCGCAATCATGGGTAAGACTGCCGACCTGACTGCTGTCCAGAAGGCCATCATTGACACCCTCAAGCAAGAGGGTAAGACACAAAAAGAAATTTCTGAACAAATAGGCTGTTCCCAGAGTGCTGTATCAAGGCACCTCAGTGGGAAGTCTGTGGGAAGGAAAAAGTGTGGCAGAAAATGCTGCACAACGAGAAGAGGTGACCGGGCCCTGAGGAAGATTGTGGAGAAGGACCGATTCCTGACCTTGGGGGACCTGCGGAAGCAGTGGACTGAGTCTGGAGTAGAAACATCCAGAGCCACCGTGTACAGGCGCGTGCAGGAAATGGGCTACAGGTGCTGCATTCCCCAGGTCAAGCCACTTTTGAACCAGAAACAGCGGCAGAAGCGCCTGACCTGGGCTACAGAGAAGCAGCACTGGACTGTTGCTGAGTGGTCCAAAGTATGTCATTCGGAAATCAAGGTGCCAGAGTCTGGAGGAAGACTGGGGAGAGGGAAATGCCAAAATGCCTGAAGTCCAGTGTCAAGTACCCACAGTCAGTGATGGTCTGGGGTGCCATGTCAGCTGCTGGTGTTGGTCCACTGTGTTTTATCAAGGGCAGGGTCAATGCAGCTAGCTATCAGGAGATTTTGGAGCACTTCATGCTTCCATCTGCTGAAAAGCTTTATGGAGATGAAGATTTCATTTTTCAGCATGACCTGGCACCTGCTCACAGTGCCAAAACCACTGGTAAATGGTTTACTGACCATGGTATTACTGTGCTCAATTGGCCTGCCAACTCTCCTGACCTGAACCCCATAGAGAATCTGTGGGATATTGTGAAGAGAAAGTTGAGAGACACAAGACCCAACACTCTGGATGAGCTTAAGGCCGCTATTGAAGCATCCTGGGCCTCCATAACACCTGAGCAGCGCCACAGGCTGATTGGCTCCATGCCACGCCACATTGAAGCAGTCATTTCTGCAAAAGGATTCCCGACCAAGTATTGAGTGCATAACTGAACATAATTATTTGAAGGTTGACTTTTTTTGTATTAAAAACACTTTTCTTTTATTGGGCGGATGAAATATGCTAATTTTTTGAGATAGGAATTTTGGGTTTTCATGAGCTGTATGCCACAATCATCAATATTAAAACAAGAAAAGGCTTGAACTACTTCAGTTGTGTGTAATGAATCTAAAATATATGAAAGTCTAATGTTTATCAGTACATTACAGAAAATAATAAACTTTATCACAATATGCTAATTTTTTGAAAAGGACCTGTATCTCCATTCTGGTTTTAGACTTGGCTTTAAACCAACCATTAGTGTCACTGCTTATCCACTTTACAAGGGTATGTCTGTAGCACATAAACAACAACCACTCCAGGCTACTAATTCCAAAATGTGGAGCTGGCACCCCTAGTGGGGGCCTAAAGCACTGGCAAGGGAGCAAGCTTGAAGGTTAGTCTGGGAGTATTATTGGAACTATAGCTGCATAGTTGAGACCTCAATGTTTTTCTTTATGTGTGACCTTGTAACAAATGAAGGGGTCCCTGACCAAAGGCTGGACCTCTAAGGGAGGCCCTGAACTGAGCACTGCCTTAGGGTAAGCTCTATTATGTATCTGTACCTGTGTTCTCCAGCAGGTTAGGGGTTGAGACTATTCATGTATAGGTTGTTTTCACTTTGGACAAATAGGAGGAATTGAGTTTTAAACACAGAAATATAGAAGAAGCCCTGCTCTTGACACTCTGGATAACACAGAGAAGCTTTAGGCAAAGGTGTTTGGACTGGGTGAGCTTAAATATTAGTAGAGTCAGATTGGCATCTTGGTTAAAACCTATCAGTACCCCCGAAAAACTGCCCTAGGTCCCTTCCCTGGTAAACATTCTAAATCAATAGATGCTGAACCGACCCATATTCCCGCGACAGCCTTTACTCATGTTCTGCCACCTCCCAGCCTAGTTTCTTTGTATCTAGATTAACTGCACTGCCTGGGGCAATTTTTTCTGTTCAGACCTGACACAACACTACTTACTACTAACACTTTCAGCTACGATAACAGCTACATGAATACAAATAAACATACATGCATACTTTCCTTTTTTATTGAATAGTATAGAAGGCACGATGGATGGAACACTTGTACTGCTGGAATTAAAGGGGCAGTATGCCTTTTCTAAGATGTGTTTCAGTTTATGATGTATTAATCATGTATAACAAATTATACTTGCCCTTTAACAGGTATTATATGTGCACTGTGGACACTGGCTACCAAATATCTGGTCATTATCTACATTGGAACCTTTAGCTTCACGGGGCAAAATAACATGTGCCCAAAAGATTCATGTCAGCACTCTCCAAGCTGAAACTGCCAGCCCTTGTGGAATGACTTTTTCCAGCCGGGGATTGTGGGAATTGTAGTTTGGGAACCTGCTGAAGCTGGAGGCTAGATCATTAATAATGGGGTATATATCTGTAACTTGGGTAGTGTTAGTACTAACATAACAGATTGCAGTAGTAGCTAAAGCGGTCTCAGAGTGCTAAATCTTGATGTTTTTCATCAGTCCAAGGTATTTGTAGCCAGCACAGGAATGTGAATATGAAGGAGGATCAAATATAAATGCCTTAAAGGCATAGCAAGGAGTGGTGTGTACATAGATGCGATTAGAACTCTGGGAAGGCAGGACTGCAGCAGAGAGGCACGTGCTCCCTATGATATATGTGTCTCAGATGTTATCACCTGTGCAGGTGAGTGCCCCGGGGGGCCAACATGTCTGTGCATTCAGTAGATCCCAGACCCACTGGAATCATTGTAATAAAGATGGTTTATTGATAAATCACCAAGCAAGTTAATCATTCACAGTAGCCCCTGCCCCCAGAGATCGTACAATCTCACACCAACCAACATTTGAAAGATGCAAAGAGGGACAAAAATAACTGCCGCCCATTTTTGTGACCACACCCCCTGAATGCCACTCCCATTTTACAAAATTTGGTAGGTTATGTAGAGTTTGAATATGTGTTACAGTTTTGCTAATCAAGGTAAAATTGCCCTTTAGGATGTAAGTGTCAGTTTCCCCAAGAGAACTGCTTAGCTTATTAGTTACAATTGTATCTCAGTGCAGGGGGTGAGTATTCTGGGCTTTGCCAAAAGCTACTTATCTAATTAAGTTTGAGAAACTTTGCTCAGAATCAACTAGTTGCTAGTTTTATTTTCCTTAGCAACCAGGCAGTGGTTTGAAAAAAAACTGGATTAAGTATTGTAGAGGGACTGAACAGAGAGATAAGTAATAAAAAGTAACAAACAATACAACTGTAGCCTTGCAGCTTTGCCTGTTTTCTGGCTGCCGGGGTCATGGATTTAAAAGCTGAGAAGAGGTAGAAGAGGAAAGAAAATAACTCAAAAACTGTATAGAATAAATAATGAAGATAAACTGCAGAATTGCTAGGAATAGGATGTTCTATAACATAAAAGTTAAGCCACGTCTTTAAAGGATTGTAACCCTTGATACACCCACATTCATGGTCTCTGTAAGGGTCCAATCACAATAATGGGGGTTAAGCAGTATGTTTTTCACCCATAATGCAGCATTTTTTTTAACCAGAGTTCCAAAAAAGTATGCACTGAAACTTGTGTTGGTAAGTGGCACACAAATTGTGGCTATGGATGACATTATTTATGTCTGTGTTCAACCCTCCTGGATTTTTTAAGCATTACCTGTATTTATACCTAAAATCTTTCCAAGTCCAGTATTCCAGTTCAGCTACCTCATTCAAGCAGGCTATCACTCCTGTGCTCCTGTTGTAGCACTAATTGCATGTAGACATCATATAAGGTAATGGAGGACACCTGACACTGCAGGGCTTTGCTGCAATTAATGTTTTAATAGTTTGTTCCACTACATGTTTCGGGCAAAGCCCTTTTTCAAGTGAACAACATAACATCTGAACAAAAAAACATTTAAGTGGTTACAAGACCCAAGTCCAACCTCCAAGTTTCCTTGGGGCCAGGCTCCTAACTGAGTGCCCTGGAGCAGTAACCCCTCCTTTTGGCCTGCTTGGAACCAATGCGGTGATGGGGGAGGTTGGACTTGGGTCTTGTAACCACTTAAATGTTTTTTTGTTCAGATGTTATGTTGTTCACTTGAAAAAGGGCTTTGCCCGAAACATGTAGTGGAACACACTATTAAAACTGTATTTATACCCTTGGCAAGGGCAGGCAAGGTGTTCAAAATCACCCCCGGAACTGGCGCCTTGGAACTGGCAAACTGCAAGGATCATGTAATGGTACCTTTGGGAATAACATTTGAAAGCCACAGTTTTGGCCAAGATTTTGTGCTTGTGTTGGTAAAGGAGCACTGAAATAACCATGTGTTTCAGTTATATTATGGCAGGAAAGGGAAATCTCAGCATTCACTTCCCATGTAACCCATAATGAATGAGTAAATGGCATGGTTGTCACTGGAGGGAAGTATTGCATACACAGTAGGTGGGGCACACCAGGCCCCCAATTTTCATGCAGTGTATCGGCCCCAGGGCATGAAAATGATTTGTAAACATTGGCAACCTTGCTGCTGGCACTGGCAATGAAAAGACCATTCTGGTGATGGCTATCAAATTCCATTGCTCCCTGATTATCCTGCCACATTGCCGTGGTGCCCCACCGCCACCATATTCCATATTTCTCCACATAAAGGCCTTTTCATAAAAAGCCTCCAACCAGTAAGACCCCCCTCCCGCCCCTTCCTTGTGTAACTAATAAACTATTTCCTGCTCTGGCTGTGACATGTTATTTTTTTCCATTATACCCCTAAACAAAAACTATTTGCTCTTTGAATAAAGTTCTGTGTTGATTGGAGTGAGAGTACAGCGGTGGCATTGTTTCCCAGGAGGCCATGCTGCTCACACAGACCTATAGGTGAAGTCACTGCTTATTCCAGCTTAAAGCCAGTCACTGATTAATGCTTTAAACACTCATTCGGCTCAGGTTCCTGACATGCCAGTTAATTATTACAGTATTCATTTCTCAGTTTGTTATGTTTTTAGTGTCGGCTTTAACAGCCACCTGCATATATTAAAGAGGGATCTCAATCTCCATCCAAAAACTGCTTTTTGCATCGTGAAAGAAAATGTCATTCTTTCCAATATACATTCATCGCACCTTTTCAAGTTGTTTGTAAATGTAATTGCAAAGGAAAGCAGGATCTTTCTGGCTGTGTATACTCCCTGCACTACTGGTTGCCATTCATGAAACTATGCAGCGGTTGGCAGCTGATTGGCAGACTTGGAGTCTTCAGCTAAGTTGTTTCTAGAGGCACGATGGAGGTTTCAATTGCTATTACACTGACAAATACAGTTAGAATTTGAGTAATTTCATCTTTGCACCTTAATAAATTTTAGTAAAACTAGTCAAATTTTGAAATAAAATATTCTCTAATTGAGGCAAAACATATCTGTCACTTCTGTACAGGCTCAGCCATTAGGATTCATACGATAATATTGTGCGTGTACGGCCACTAGTGATGAGGGAATTTTTTCGGCAGGCATGGATTTGCAGCAAATTTCCGCATTTCACCATCAGCAAATTGTTTTGCGTAACTTCAGCGAAAATTTGCTTGAAAAAAGACGCGGTCGCAGCAAAAAAAAGATGCGGACAACAAAAAAGTCACGCGACAGACGCGTTTCATGGATTTTTTGCCTTTTCGCAAATTTTCCTGCCGTTTGGAAAAGATTCGCTCATCACTAATGGCCACCTTTACACTACTTATTTTTTTGGTCCTAAACATCAAAATCTACTTTTCAGTCTTATTTTTTTTTTTTACTACATTGACAACTTATTTGCAAAATGTGTGAAACTTTAAAATGGTAATTTCCAACATTTACAGAATCTGGTGCTGAACTAGTAATCATAATTACTTAGACGCTTTATTTTTTGGGTCCTAAACATCAAAATCTACTTTTTTCAATAAAAATACAGATTTGCCTTAATTTTTTTAATTAAGTAGACAACTTATTTGCAAATGTTTTGAAACTTTAATAAAATGATTTCCAACATACTATACTGAACTTGTATTATGAACTTTATGTATAGGAGCCCAAAACTGCCAGGGATAACCTCTTAGGGCTGTGACACACAGGGAGATTAGTTGTGCCGCAACAAATCTCCCTTGTCGTGGGCGACTAATCTCCCCACAATGCCATCCCACTGGCTAGAATGTAAATCGCTAGTGGGATGGCATACATGGCACTGCGATTTGTCGAAGTTGCTGAAGTTGCCTTGAGATGGCATTGTGGGGAGATTAGTCCCCACGACAAGGGAGATTTGTTGCGGTGTGACTAATCTCCCCGTGTGTCACGACCCTTAGGTGAGGCAGGAGAGCCCTGCCAATCCTGGTGTTCACCGACGCCTTTTTGGGACACCGGGCTTTCTGTGGCGGGATTGACAGGGATCCTGCTCACAGCAGAGGCTATTTCCAGAAACGCGGTACAGAAGGGATCAGACGGAATCAAAGTCGAAGTCAGGCAAAGATCAGTGGCAGGGAGCGAAGAGTCGCAAATCAGAAGTCAGACAAGGAGTCAAAAACCAGTAAATTAAGCTTAGATAGGAGCCAGGTACACAGAACCAGCATGGGCCATTCAAAACAAACAGAGAACCAGTTTTAAGTTCAAACTTGGCACCAAAAGTGAGGTCAGAACGTTCGCCAACATCACAACGTAACGCTGCGCATTATTGCACACGTGCCTAGGGAACGGAACAAGCTAAAGGTGGGCGTGCAGGGGAGTATGCCTACATGGAGGAGCCCAGGGACCGGCGTGCATAGAGGTAAGAACGTGCCAGTTGCCCGGAGCTCCTCACAACTAGTAAACATAACCACTTAGACGAGGAGTGCCCAGACCTTTTGGCGCGGTGATCGACTTTAGCTCCTCCCTGTGTACGTACACGATGCAGAGTACGTACGCATACCCTATAAAAGCGCAACACTTCCGCATTCGCACAGCACTTCCACATTTGCAGGCTTAGAAGCGGTTCACCAGGGGATCGCGGGCTATCGACTGGTGGACCGCGATCGACACATTACCCACCCCTGACTTTATAAATATAGTCCTAAAAGTCACAATCTACTTTTTCAATCATTCATTCCTACAAGTGATGAGCAAATTTTTTCACCAGGCATGCATTTGCGGTGAATTTCCGCATTTCGCCACTGGAGAATTGTTTCGCAAAACTTCTGTGAAAATTTGGCGAGAAAAAAAATGGTGCACATCCGAAAAAGTCGCAAATTTTTCGTTGAAGCGAAACGGGACAGATTCGCTCAGCGCTGCTTCCTATACCTAGGAAAGTTTCAATTTGAGAAGTTATTTCACAAAAACTGTTGTTACTATTTATTTTTGAGTGTCACTGTTTTTGGCTCTCTCTCTCTTGGCAGGAGTCATAGCTTGTACGAGTAAATTCTCTTTTGCTGCCTCGACCTGCCCAGAAAAAAAACACATTGAATTTTCCTTCATGGAAAAACTTCAGCCAAAGAAAGAGGAGAGGAAAATTGACAGGATCAGACTGAAAGGCAAGCAGGGAAGTGAAATTTCTTACTTTCTGGCACCTAGGGCCAACATTCTTGTCAAGGCTATATAAAAAATGGATTTGAACACTGTGAGGATTTTCTGAGGAGCTGTGAAAGCCTAGCTTGTTGGCCTGAAGGGGTTCCACCACACACACCTCACCTTTAATGACTCTTTTTCTGAGTGTGTGAGTAAAAACTTTAGTATCTGTGAAAAGATCCAGGTGTTGTTCATTTTTACCTGAGGCTTGCACAGGGATAGGACGTTTCCTTGTACATGTTTTGCAAAGCACCATACTTATCCAAAGACTATTAAAGATGTTTTTGTTCAGAACAACGATGCACCGGATGTGTTAAGAGACGAGGCACGGTTTTAATTGTTTCACATAAAATAACCTTGTAATGAAACATAATCGTATAAGCAACAATAAATAATTTCTATGGAAAATTTCCCATTTGTCATGAGAACTGCAATTATTCGGCACTTGGTTTATGAACAATAGGCAGCAGTCATGCTTACAATTTTTTATGAAGTAGATAAAGCTGGTTTATATATGATGCAGATAGAGATGATTCTCAAAGGAAGAAGCTGGAGCTGGTTTCCATATGAAGTAGGTGAAGCTGGTTACTAAATAAAACAGATGGAGCTTTTTCTTATATAAAACAGATAGAGCTGGTTACTATATAAAGTAGATTTGACTCCCATATAAATTAGATTGAGCTGGTTCCTAATTGAAGTAGATGAATTTAGCTTCTGTACAAAGTAGATGGGGTTAATTACAATATGAAGCAGATGAACCTGTTTCTCATATGAAGTAGATGGAACTGATTTTTATAAGAAGTAGACGGAGCTAGTTCCCATATGAAGTAGAGGGAGCTAGTTCCCATATGAAGTAGATGGAGCTAGTTCCCATATGAAGTAGATGGAGCTAATTTCCATATGAAGTAGATGGAGCTATTTCCCATATGAAGTAGATGAAGCTAGATTCCATATGAAGTAGATGTAGCTATTTCCCATATGAAGTAGATGGAGGTAGTTTCCATATGAAGTAGATGGAGCTATTTCCCATATGAAGTAGATGAAGCTAGTTCCCATATGAAGTAGATGGAGCTAGTTCCCATATGAAGTAGATGGAGCTAGTTCCCATATGAAGTAGATGGAGCTAGTTCCCATATGAAGTAGATAAAGCTAGTTCCCATATGAAGTAGATAAAGCTAGTTTCCATATGAAGTAGATGAAGCTAGTTCCCATATGAAGTAGATGGAGCTAGTTCCCATATGAAGTAGATAAAGGTAGTTTCCATATGAAGTAGATGGAGCTAGTTCCCATATGAAGTAGATGGAGCTAGTTCCCATATGAAGTAGATGGAGCTAGTTCCCATATGAAGTAGATAAAGCTAGTTTCCATATGAAGTAGATAAAGCTAGTTCCGATATGAAGTAGATGGAGGTAGTTCCCATATGAAGTAGATAAAGCTAGTTCCCATATGAAGGAGATGGAGCTAGTTCCCAAATGAAGATTAACCTGGCTCCCATATAAAGTAGATGGAGCTATGAAGGTTCCCATAGAAAACATATGGAGATGGTTATCATATAAGGTATATATATATATATAATTTCCAAATAAATAAGCTTTAATCATTAGGGATGCAACAATCCAGGTTTCTGCTTCTACAAACACCTGAAGCACCTGGGAATGGATTTGCAGATTTTGAATCTCCCACGCCCAATCACCAAAGCTTTGGGTGTCTGTAGGAAAAAATGAGTACAGGTGAGCGCAAACATAGGTGCCCTGGGGAAAAGGGGCGCAGTAGGGAGGTGCAAATCTGGCCCTGGCTTTCTGACAGCATTTTTGATAGGTTCAGATTTGGATGAATCTGTGGAGACAATCTTTCAATTCAAAAAATTAAATAGTTCCAATACTCCTCCCAGTTTTAATAAATTAATTTAATAAATCTTTTGAATTCAAATTTTCTGAAACTTGAGAAAACTCAAATTGGAAAAACTTAATTGGGGTTTTACCAATTTGCAGAAAGGTGAATAATTTCAATTTTTCTGTTTTGTTTTTATCTCGCAGGAAAAGCCAGACAGCCAGAAGGGAGTGCATGGACATCTTTCTGGGTCATAAGCAATAATGTCACAATAAAGTGGTTTCCATATACAGAAAAGTCTGGGTGCAACCATGGGGTCACATTCTTTGGGCCCATTACTTGTGGGGTTTGTAGTGCACCAGCTATATGCTTAGGAAAATGAAGGACCGACTCCATAAGTGTATCCCTTATCAGGGGCAGCACTGAGAGTTAAGACGGCCATACCTCATTTCATACGATATTCGGTGCGTGTATGGCAGCTCGAAGAGGCGACTGATATCACAGAAGCCTGGGGATATTGGTCGACTCATCGATCGGGCAGGTTAAAAGATTTTGATTGGGCGCAATTGAAGGCACCCGAGCAAAATCTACGTTCAGGGCTAAATCGCCAGATGGAGGTAGAATCCCTATTGTTTCTACCTCCATATCTGACAATTCAGCCCTGAACGTCAGTGGAAGGTGAGAACGATCTTTTGTGTGACCAATGGTCAGAATTGGTACTTGTATGGCCACCATTAGTATGTTTAGCAGTAGTTATCAGTCTTTTCTCAGGTCAAGTCCCCCCTTGAAAGTCCAACCTTTGCTCAAGGTGCCACTGGCTCACAACAGACTTCCAGATATAGTATATTGGTGCAGCAATAGTTCCAATAATATCTTGGCCTCTTTGGGAACCCCTGCTGTACTGGAAAACTATACCCCCGAACAATGTAGCTCTCTATAAAAATATATAGCATAAACCAGCTCATATGTTAAACCCTGCTTCATCTAAATAAACCATTTTCATATAAATATACTTTTTTAGTAGTATGTGCTATTATAGAAAATAGCCATTTTAAAAACTAAAGGCCGATTCATGGTGCACACAAACAAACCAAGGGCACACATTTAAAGGTCCCCATACACTATAAGATCCGCTTGCTTGGCGCCAAGCGAGCGGATCTTCACCCGATATCCCCACCTATGGGTGGGCGATATCGGGGGGCATGTAGGCCCTGGGGCCAAACGATCGAATTCTACACATCAACGAGCCGATGCGGTCCCCAATCCGACTAGATTTTCTAAACTGGCCGATCGATATCTGGCCAATTTCAGGCCAGATATCGGTCGGCCAGGCCCCTCGGTTCTGCCCAAGGGACCGATATCGGCAGCTACTATCTGCCCGTGTATGGGGGCCTTAAGTTAGGTCACCTCAGCCAATTTTTATCTTTTGCTCCCACACTACTTCCTGTTACAGTTAGAGCTGCTTTATTTCCTGTCAGCTGATCTCTGAGGGAACACACAGCCCATCACTAAATGGCGGCTCAAGGGATAGGATAATATTTACTGATAAATATATTAAGTTTTGTGAGATTCTTTATTAGGCCACTTAATATGATATAAACTCTGTTTTAGTCTGTTGGCTAAGTATTTATTCTGGGGGGATAGTTTTCCTTTAAGGCAAGATGCTGTCAGTAATTCTTTATATCAGGGTCGTCCAATCTGCCACCACCAGGTGTTGCTGAAGTATAACTCCCAGCATCTGCAGACAGCCACAGGTTGCCAGAGGATGCTGGGAGCTGAGGTTCATTATAAGCTGGAATGCTGCAGGCTAGATTATAAATAATAGGTCCTTCAACATAGCATTTTGCCAAGGGCACTACCAAAACAAAGGACAACTCTGTCACAGCTCATTAGCAGAGAAAACTGTAAATGGTAACAGAATATTCCTACAGTACCACTGTCTGCCTACAGTCACTTTACTGTCATGATTTTTTATGTGCAGTGTATTATATTTCAGTGAATTTTGCATTCCTTCCTTTAGTAATAAACTGATTCCTGCTGCTTGGTGCTTGGTAAATACATGTCTCGCAACATTTATTTTATTGCTCTTACGAGTAAGCGCAGAATGTGCTGTCTGTACAAGCTGGAGCACATGCATTATTAATATTAATACACACACACAGTGCTACTGAATATGTCGCCGCTTTATAAATATGTGTTAATGATAAAATAATAATAGAGTGCAGGGTGTGATTCGCCTGTACAAGCTGGAGCACATTTATTAAGGGGGCACTGGAGGCACGCTAGGCAAACTGTAGAGGTGGAGTGTGGATTGATTTAGGGTCTTCTGGCACCTGTGGAGAGAATTTTTGTTGCCCTTCGCAAAGTGCCACACAGGCCTGGACTGGGGTTCAAAATAGGTCCTGGCATTACAAGTACACAGAGGCCAAAACAGCCCCCCCACCAGCCCAATAAATAGTGACTGTCTATGGCACCAGAATCCACAGATTGCCAGTCTGGGCCTGGTGCCACACCTTGCCAAATTACTTTAAAGGTGGGTAAAATACCCTGTAAAAAAGTGAATATGACTATGGGGTGCCTATTTGTTAGATACCCCCCCCCCCCCTCCCCAGTGATTTGCTTTCTGGCCTGTTGCTTCTCTTTGCTGAAAAATGCACCGACCTGGGGTGTAAGGGCGCTTACCATTGTGCTGATCATAGTGCGAATGCGTCAGACCAACCACAGCTCCATTTTCTGCCACACTAAGCACATACAGTCTTTGCATGGTTATCAAGTTTATTCTTATGCCTTGCAATTCCTCTTGTGGCCTCTTTCCTGATCTTCATTTGCAAACCTTCTCTGCCTGGCTTGACCTGGACCTGTTGATGATTCTACTGCCTGACCCCTCGGTACTTCGACTAGGCTCTCTAGCCTCTTTCCACTACTGTGCATCCTGTTCTGACCCTCAGGCAAGCCTCCAGTCAGGGGGAGATGCTTGTGAGCTTGCTCCCATCTACCTGTTCTTGTTACTGGGGTCTACTCCTAACAGCGCCATGCTGAAATCTTTAGCCACCACCAAATGGCCCTTTTGGATATCTGAACTGACAAATGAATCATTGGGAAGCTCGGAGCATGGTGCTGTTAGTAGTATGCTCCAAGCCAGTTCATTTTTTAGCAAAGAGGAGCACCAACCCAAAAAACAAGGCCAACGATTGTTATTATTCGGAGTAATTACACAATACTAGGACCCACAGCAGGATATTTCGTCTTGTGGTACATATATGACGGGTACCCAATTTTATTATAAAGAACAAACCAAGGTAACCCTGCCAAGTCAGAGCCATTGGTTCAGTTGGATCATCCATTTATTTGAACCCTATTGATTTTCACTGTCAAGTGGAGCAACATCCCAGTGAGCAAAGAAAATGGGCTGCGGGCCTGGCATTGTGGCTGGAGTGGAGACAGTGAGCTAAGGGACTGTTTGTTTAGGAAAGTAAGTGACTGGAATGGTACATGAATAATTGGCAGCCATGCCGGCAGAGTGAATCATGCAAAGTTGACTGCCGCATATTTGGCACGGGAGTAACTCGTTATTTTTGCACCTGGGGCAAATTCCAAGAACCATAACCTCCGTCTTCCCCACCTTTATGAACCAAACCAAGCCGGCGCAATCCGTATGTTATATAAGAAAATAGCAGGAATAACTTACACCTAATATAAACAAACATTACTATATACACCGGGCTTGTGCTAACACAACTGAGGAATTCAAGGACAAAAAGTGTTTCTTATGTCTAAAAATGGTGCAGAATATTCTACAATGTAGTCTAATATTAAGAAAACTTTTCCTTCTAAAAAATGTGGGCAGTTTTTGTTTATATTGCTTCCTTCCTGGCAGTAAAACAGCAGTGCTCTCTTGCTTTATGGCTGGATTGCTAGATATGCACTCAGGGTCAGAGCAAATGTCTCATGAGTGACATACCATAGCAGGATCAGTTACCCTTAATTAAAACGGTTATGAGAGTAAAAGAGATAAGAAAGCTTAGCTAAGACAAATACCTAAATATATTAATAGGCTCAGTCTCTAATGAGACAGAAGTTGATATCAGTATAATGGTTTGTTTCAAAAAATACACAGGATATTTATAGGAGGGGGATGATTATATAATGTCATGTTCTTTTTAAACCTACCCTTGTCAAGTTAATGTAGTCCCTGCCCAAACTGGATTTCAGAACCTGCATCTGGCCATTTTTTGCCTGATTACTCCCGGGAAATTGGGGGGAGCTGACGGGTATGTAAAACTGATGGCAATTTCTATTGGCAGAGTGAAGTTATGTGAAATAAACCCTAGAAAAATTTCTCTTGTGTGAGATGTGATGTCTTTTTAACATGACCAGTGTCCAACCAGGGATGAATGATACCTATTAATCTATTATTAGTAAGTTATTAGGTTCTGAATGAAAACCCAATAATTTATATCCTAGTAAGTGACTTATCAAAAAACAAAAAAACCCAAATAGAATTGGCATATACATATCAGGATATATGGCCATTTTACATATTTTACCTTGAGCTTTTATTTTGTGATGCCGTGTGGTGTCACTCAATGATCACCTGACAGGAAGTAATACAGGTTCTAACTATAACAGGAAGCAGTGAAGGAAAGATTTATTGGCTAATATAACCAAGCATATATGTAGGCCGCGGTTAGTGTGGGAATACAGTGCCCTGTATGAGCCAAAGGAACACATTTAAGTACTTAAAATGGCGATGTTTCAGTATGGGATCATCCAATGGCACATAAAACAAGCAAATACAGTTTAAATATAAGCTGTTTTATGTGATATATCTTTATAGAGACCCATAAGGTTCCCTGTAAAAGGAAACTATTTATTTGCACATTGCAGGTCTTATAAAATATAACACATATGATAGCCCGTATAAATAACACAATTTCATAAAGCCTTTTGTGAAAAGTATACATTTCTAGTAGTATGTGCCACTGAATAATCCTACAGAGAAACTGCCATTTTAAGTACTTATGTCTGCCTTCTTGCTCCTATAAGGCACTGTGCTCACACACAAATCAAGGCACACATATATTTTGACCCTTTTACTCCCACACTAATTCCTGTTACAGTTAGAGCTGCATTATTTCCTGTCAGGGGATCTCGGAGGGAACCCACAAATTATTACAAAATGGTGGTAAAAGCTGTAAATGTGCAATATATACTGATATGTATATGGTAAGGTTTTTTAATAGGTCACTTATTATGGTACAGGTATGGGACCTGTTATCAAGAATGCTCGGGACCCGGGGTATTTCCGGATAAGGGATCTTTCCTTAATTTGGATCTCCATAGCATAAGTCTGCTAAAAATCATTTACATATTAAATAAACCGCATAGGATTGTTTTGCCTCCAATAAGGATTAATTATATCTTAGTTGGGATCAAGTACAGGTACTGTTTTATTATTACAGAGAAAAGGGAATCATTTAACCATTAAATAAACCCAATAGGGCTGTTCTGCCCCCAATAAGGGGTAATTATATCTTAGTTGGGATCAAGTACAGGTACTGTTTTATTATTACAGAGAAAAGGGAATCATTTAACCATTAAATAAACCCAATAGGGCTGTTCTGCCCCCAATAAGGGGTAATTATATCTTAGTTGGGATCAAGTACAGGTACTGTTTTATTATTACAGAGAAAAGGGAATCATTTAACCATGAAATAAACCCAATAGGGCTGTTCTGCCCCCAATAAGGGGTAATTATATCTTAGTTGGGATCAAGTACAGGCACTGTTTTATTATTACAGAGAAAAGGGAATCATTTAACCATTAAATAAACCCAATAGGGCTGTTCTGCCCCAATAGGGGTAATTATATCTTAGTTGGGATCAAGTACAGGTACTGTTTTATTATTACAGAGAAAAGGGAATCATTTAACCATTAAATAAACCCAATAGGCCTTTCCTGTAATTCAGAACTTTCTGGATAACGGGTTTCCGGATAAGGGATCCCATACCTGTAGAAATGATACATTGGTTAAGTATTCATTCTAAAGGTATAGATTTTCTTTAACTAGCAAAAAAATTGCAATTGATAATAATTGGCTGATATTTAGTATAACAAATAATACACTGATACACTTAATTAATACCATTGTTTGTTAGTTAGTTAAAACTTAATTTGGTGCAAACATTTTCTCTAGCTTTAATAGCAGATGTGTTATATACAATGAAACCCAGCTTTAGTAAATAGATGCCAGCGTGCCAAGCCTAGAAAGCATTCCATACTAAACATCTCTCGCCATACACCGGCAGTGCAGGGTTAAGGCAGCTCGCCGGGGGCCAGCACATTATTAAAAAGATTTTATTTGGTGAAGTGTTCCTGTCAGAACCTGCACTGCTCGGAGCCAATATAAAGTATGTACCTTAAATCATATTTCACCAAGTCCCTCTTAGTTTTCAGAAGCACCTTGACAGGAAGTATGTAATTAGATCCCACTGTAAGTCAAAATAAATGGTGTTTTCTAGCCAGTTTCCACCCCCTGGGGGAGAGGAGGGCTGTCATTGTGATGACAGAGAAGACGAGTTAATATTAACTCTGGAGCTCCTGAAAGAAATCAGTGGCGTGGGCCTCCGCTGGGGGTCATTTTATTGAGCATTTAGGGCTCTGGCACACGGAGAGATTAGTCGCCCGCGACAAAACTCCCTGTTCGCAGGCAACTAATCTCCCCAAGTTGCCTTCACCTGCCATCCCATCGGCGACAATGTAAGTCGCCAGTGGGATGGCACACGCGGCGGCGCGATTTCGGGAAATCGCCAAAAAAGACTCGTGAGTCTCAGACTACAACTATCAGCCCGTGACATTGTTGGATGCTTATACTGGCACTAATTGGGGGGCAATAATATAGAACTTACAAGCTCACAATTTGTTTGCAACTGAAATACAGTGAAATAAATATAATGAAAAGAAATACAGTAAATCCCCCATTTTATGTTTTTTAGGGGACCAGAAAAAGTGGTGTCAAATTCAGGAAACGGTAAAACCAGTACCAATGAATTTCACAAAGCTGGCACTGTATTTATCCTGATATGTGGTCTGGGGTAATATACCTGAAACTGACACTGTATTTATACTACCATGTGTTCTGGGGCATTATACAGGTATAGGATCCCTTATCTGGAAACCCTTATCTGGAAACCCTTATCTTCCGAATTACGAAAAGGCCATCTCCCATAGACTCCATTATAAGCAAATGATTATAATTTTTAAAAATGATTTCCCTTTTCTCTGTAATAATAAAACAGTACCTGTACTTGATCCCAACTAAGATATAATTACCCCTTATTGGGGGCAGAACAGCCCTATTGGGTTTATTTCATGGTTAAATGATTCCCTTTTCTCTGTAATAATAAAACAGTACCTGTACTTGATCCCAACTAAGATATAATTACCCCTTATTGGGGCAGAACAGCCCTATTGGGTTTATTTCATGGTTAAATGATTCCCTTTTCTCTGTAATAATAAAACAGTACCTGTACTTGATCCCAACTAAGATATAATTACCCCTTATTGGGGGCAGAACAGCCCTGTTGGGTTTATTTAATGGTTAAATGATTCCCTTTTCTCTGTAATAATAAAACAGTACAAGTACTTGATCCCAACTAAGATATAATTACCCCTTATTGGGGGCAGAACAGCCCTATTGGGTTTATTTCATGGTTAAATGATTCCCTTTTCTCTGTAATAATAAAACAGTACCTGTACTTGATCCCAACTAAGATATAATTACCCCTTATTGGGGCAGAACAGCCCTATTGGGTTTATTTCATGGTTAAATGATTCCCTTTTCTCTGTAATAATAAAACAGTACCTGTACTTGATCCCAACTAAGATATAATTACCCCTTATTGGGGGCAGAACAGCCCTGTTGGGTTTATTTAATGGTTAAATGATTCCCTTTTCTCTGTAATAATAAAACAGTACCTGTACTTGATCCCAACTAAGATATAATTACCCCTTATTGGGGGCAGAACAGCCCTATTGGGTTTATTTAATGGTTAAATGATTCCCTTTTCTCTGTAATAATAAAACAGTACCTGTACTTGATCCCAACTAAGATATAATTACCCCTTATTGGGGGCAGAACAGCCCTATTGGGTTTATTTCATGGTTAAATGATTCCCTTTTCTCTCTAATAATAGTAGTTATTAGCAGTTGGGCCAATTATTTTTTAACATATTCTGGGCCATAGCCAAACTTCTTAAAGCCCAGGTGCAGTAATCCATAGCAACTAACAAGATGTTTATCTTGTTAGTTGCTATGGATTACTGCACCTGGGCTGTGTGACTTTTATTGTATATGGGGGTACATATGCCATAGGCCTTAGTATATAAATTAGAGATGTCCATCCTTCAAACCAACAGAGGTTTAGGGGCACATCCTATATTCAGGCATAAAGGCTTTAACCCTTGGTGGTGCAATACCCAGACATACAGCCATGTCAGTGATGCAGCAAACATCAATGTTCACTGCTGCTTTAGCTTTCTATTGTGCCATCACAAAAAACCCCGAAATATTTTTTGGGGGGTATTCACAAACCTGACGAAGGGAAAACATTGTTTCCTTTTGGTGTGGCACAATGAAGAACTAACCCAGTAATGTCCACCCTTCAGCCATCCTGCTGTTGAGCTGGTTTGTGTAGGATTGTGAGAGTTATAGTTCACCACAAGACATCCCAGAAATACATGATCGTTCTCCCATAGATCTGAGCTTTTTATTGCAGAATCTGTGCCCCTATTGAAAAACATGGAGCCGGGAGTCAGGAACGATTAGCGGGGCCCATCTTTCATCCTTGGTTCTGAGCCTCTTGGCTCCCCCTGTTGGAGTGAGGCTGCTCTGCAGAGAAATGGAGGATTTATCTGGGTCAGACAAACACACATTAACCCTCTGCCCCCTGGGACCAGCTGCCTGGAGGAATTTCACACTCTGGAGGAAGTCATTCTGCTAAGTCGGCATCTTGGAACAATCCCGCTGCCAGATTCACAGGGAGAGACCCTCCTTAACCCTTTGCCTGCCGGATGTCACTGAATGACTAACCATTGAAGTGCCACAATACCACATTTCTTCTGCTTGATTGGCCTCAATCTCATGCAGTATAGAGAGGGCCCATTCCCCCAAGCTGCAGAAAGGGATTTCTTTACATGCATGGGAACACACACACGGCTGCTATGGGAAATGCTATGCCTTTTGGCAGGGACAAACAGAAAGGAGAAACCAGACCTTAAACAAAGAATGAAGCCTGGGGCCCATAGCCGAGCTAAAAAAAATAAAATCAACTCCCAGCATCCCTCTGGCAGCCTGTAGCTTGGATTTATGTAGTAAGGGGTTTGTATGCTCTGCCTGTGTGTGTGTATGTGAACCTGGGTACTATGGTTTCTTCCCACACCCCAAAATCATGAAGACAAATTAACTGGCATATTAATAGGGTGTGTGAACGTGATAGGGACATTAGACTGTAAGCTCCACTGGTGCAGGGGCTGATGGGAATGTGATAGGGACCTTAGATTGTAAGCTCCACTGGGGCAGGGACTGATGGGAATGTGATAGGGACCTTAGATTGTAAGCTCCACTGGGGCAGGGACTGATGGGAATGTGATAGGGACCTTAGACTGTAAGCTCCACTGGGGCAGGGACTGATGGGAATGTGATAGGGACCTTAGATTGTAAGCTCACTGGGCCAGGGACTGATGGGAATGTGATAGGGACCTTAGACTGTAAGCTCCACTGGGGCAGGGACTGATGGGAATGTGATAGGGACCTTAGATTGTAAGCTCACTGGGCCAGGGACTGATGGGAATGTGATAGGGACCTTAGACTGTAAGCTCCACTGGGGCAGGGACTGATGGGAATGGGATAGGGACCTTAGATTGTAAGCTCCACTGGCGCAGGGGCTGATGGGAATGTGATAGGGACATTAGACTGTAAGCTCCACTGGTGCAGGGACTGACGGCAATGATGTATAATCTCTGTGGTGTGATCTCTAACACAAACCATCCAATTGGTTCTTTGCTTTCATTATTCTATCTAAACTAATTCAGTAAAAACTAAGTGCTAATTGGTTGCTATGGGTTCCTGGACCAATATAAATTGAGTCTTATTACTTAATAGAATTGGATAACTTTACTGCAGTAATATTTCCTAATGTAAAGGTTTATTTGCCTTCCAAGCAGGTGTATGTCATCATTAGGGTCAAACCCGGACTGGCAATCTGTGGGTTCAGGCAAATGCCAGAGGGGCTGCTGTAAGATGCCATAGACAGTCACTATTTATTGGGCCTATAGGGGGCTGTTTGGGCCTCTGTGTACTTGGAATGCCAGGGCCTATTTTAAATCCCAACTTAGACCCAATTAGGGTTACCTAAAAAAACAAACCAGCCTTTCTTTATAGTGGTGGGCCACCTTCAGCTTAACTTTTAGTATGTTATAGAATGCCATATTCCCAGAAACTTTTCAATTGGTCTTCATTTTTTAATTGTTATAGTTATTTAATTATTTGCCTTTCTCTTTTGACTCTTTTCAGTTTCAAATGGGGGTCACTGACAGCGGCAGCCAAATAACTATTGCTCTGTGAATATTATTGTTATTGTTACTTTTAATTCCTTATCTTTCAGGCTAGGCTGTCTCCTATTCATATACCTGTCTCTCTTTCACACCCCTGCCTGGTTGCCAGATTAAATTGGCTTCTAGCAACCAGATAGCTTCTGAAATTCCAAACTGGAAAGCAGCTGACCAAAAAGCGAAATAGTTCCAAAACGGCAAATAATAAAGAATGAAGACCAACTGCAAATTGTCTCAGAATAGCTCTCTCTACGTCAGACATCAAGCGTTATTTTCGCACTGGTTACACTGGGCATCATTGTCCAACACAGTACTAAAGTAACCCTCCTAACATAGAGGGAGCCCCAAAATCTTTCCCTGTTACGAGTGTTTCTCCCTACCTGCCCAGGTGCCAAGGAAACACGGTGCCCATACTTCCCCTTCCACCCTTTTATCTTGCCCCTTCAACATGCGCTCCATGCAGGGCGCCACCAACCAACAACATAAACAAACTGCGCTACAATAACAGACACACGTAATATAAACAAGAGAATGAGCTGCCTGCAGTAATACAATATATACAATAAGTAAATAACTATAGTAGATAAACAAAGGCAAATAACATTTTCCTGGCACGCAGCATATTTCCCACGGGGGATTGTGGGAGTATTCTGAGAATAACTGAAGTGTGTATATAATTGTTAGTCCGTAAGGGTGAAATTTGAGGTAAATAACTATTTTTTATCCAGTATACAGTATGTTTGGAAGTACAGCAGAAGGACAATGTTTTCCTTTATCTGGATAAATGCTAGTTAGCTAGGTTATCAGTAAGGGAAACTAATCCTGAATGGGATGGAATTCTGGGAGTTGTAGATCCTGAACAGAGTGCTTATACCTGCTTTATATGATAAGCTTGTTTGAGGAGAGGGCCTAGTAACCCACGGCAACATGTATGGCCACCTTTATCCAGATTACTCAGGACCTTGAGTTTTCCGGATATGGGATCTTTCTGTAATTTGGATCTCCATACCTCAAGTCTTCTAAACAACCATCTAAATATTAATTAAACCCAATAGGATTGTTTTGCCTCCAATAAGGTTGAATTAAATCATAGCCGGGATCAAGTACAGGTACTGTTTTATTATTACAGAGAAAAGGGAATCATTTAACCATTAAATAAACCCAATAGGATTGTTCTGCCCCCAATAAGGGGTAATTATATCTTAGTTGGGATCAAGTACAGGTACTGTTTTATTATTACAGAGAAAAGGGAATCATTTAACCATTAAATAAACCCAATAGGGCTGTTCTGCCCCCAATAAGGGGTAATTATATCTTAGTTGGGATCAAGTACAGGTACTGTTTTATTATTACAGAGAAAAGGGAATCATTTAACCATGAAATAAACCCAATAGGGCTGTTCTGCCCCCAATAAGGGGTAATTATATCTTAGCTGGGATCAAGTACAGGTACTGTTTTATTATTACAGAGAAAAGGGAATCATTTAACCATTAAATAAACCCAATAGGGCTGTTCTGCCCCCAATAAGGGGTAATTATATCTTAGTTGGGATCAAGTACAGGTACTGTTTTATTATTACAGGGAAAAGGGAATCATTTAACCATTAAATAAACCCAATAGGGCTGTTCTGCCCCAATAAGGGGTAATTATATCTTAGTTGGGATCAAGTACAGGTACTGTTTTATTATTACAGAGAAAAGGGAATCATTTAACCATTAAATAAACCCAATAGGGCTGTTCTGCCCCCAATAAGGGGTAATTATATCTTAGTTGGGATCAAGTACAGGTACTGTTTTATTATTACAGGGAAAAGGGAATCATTTAACCATTAAATAAACCCAATAGGGCTGTTCTGCCCCAATAAGGGGTAATTATATCTTAGTTGGGATCAAGTACAGGTACTGTTTTATTATTACAGAGAAAAATGGATTCTATAGGAGATGGCTTTCCCGTAATTCAGAAACAGGTTTCCGGATAAAGGATCCCATACCTGTAGTTGCTTTCAAGGACCTGACCAATAAATTCTACCTGCTGATTGGTTAAACCTGAAGCAGACTTTTACAGCTTGCGTTGCATTAGTCGATGCTGTAGGATACCAGGATATGATAACTTGCTAGATTTGCTTTTACTCTTCCCAAGTGATTCTGAGAGGAACATTAAACTTTAAAAAGAAAAGGGTTGCACCTCCCACCGATTATTTTATCACTTTCCTTTTGTCAACAACGTGTCCGACTGCTGACAGTGGCTCAATTACCTTTTCTGAATAATGAATGCACTAAGATGTGCTGAGTGACAATGGCTCTGTAGCTACATGTTCTACACAGTATCCCACGAGCAACCAAACCCAGCGCTGGCATCCCTCCAGCAGCGGAAAAAGTGGAGCTGGGTATAGAAATGACTTTTCTCAAGTTTATAATCAGGATTTATAGAACAATAGAAATAACTGACTTTTTTCATTTTGATTTGAAAATTCAGTTTGAGCCAAAATGTACATTTTGCTGCATTTCTTTAAGCAAAGGGGCACTATAAACCAAGTTCTCTGGCTCTGGCAGGGGTTTCAAGGGGAAGGTAAGTCCCTTTGTTGTGATTACATAGGACGCTGGGAGCTGTAGTTCTAATACAGTGCCTATCCCAGAGCCTATCCAAGGTCCAAAGCAGATACGACTTTTCTATTTCCAAGTCTCTGTAGAGACTGTAATGATGTGGGCCCGCGGGTCGGAGAGTTTGGGCCGACAACGCAACATCAAAAGTGGGTCGCGGATGGGTGCGGGTTGAGCCCTTCTGCCTCCCTCCCCACCCGTGACCTAACTTAACCCCACTTCCGGATTTGGTGGTATCTATTTATAGGTGTGTGCCTGCCCCGCCTCATCAGTGATGTCATAGGCGAGTCGGGTTCGGGTCTATATATAGACGCCAAGCCACGGGCTGGTTTGGGTGGAGAAGGGGTGGGTTAGGGTTGGACTAGGCTGGTGGGACACCTGGAAAAAAAAAACGGTGGGCCCCTCTGACCCAATCCCTACCTCTCTTCCCTCATCACTCCCCTGTTTCACTCCCACCCCGATCAAAGCAAAAGTAACAGCATGTGGGGGGGGTAGGAGAGGCTGGTGATGGGTGAGCAGGTGGGGGGGGCCCAGAGGGGTTGGGGTCGAAGCCCTGATGGGCCTTGCACACCCCAGTCCAGCCCCTCTTATGTTGTCCTTTTAGCCCTGGCTCTGTATCAGTGCTGACATGTCAGTGGGGTACATCATGGGCAGATGGGGCCCAGTGTGGCCTTTCCTGGCTACCGAATATCTGCCCTTTGGCCAGTGCATTTATATAAAAAAAATCCTATATGCACATAGTGTAATAGTGGAGAAGGCATTGCTGCTTTGCAAATAGGCTTTTAGCTCTGTTTACACAAGTCCTCTCTGTGGGTTTAACTGTACCATTGTGACATCCAACAAACTAGGGCTCACAGAATGTTTGTATAAGCCCAGCCCCGGGGTACGTGTGCGCAGGCAGCTGAACTTATTGATGTGCAATACATAATGCAAAACACTCTAAAAACATAAATCCATCTGACATCAGTTTATAAATGCTTTGTGTGTCCGGGTATTTACCCACGGGCAGTGCGAGCCCATCTCAGCTCCACTACATTCCTGTAGGAACATGTACAGGGCCCATTATGGTTATAAAGTAGAACTGATTGACTTGTGGTCCTTTAGTTTAAACTACAATTCCCACAAAAAAATTTTAAGCTGTTGGTGGAAGCTGTGTGTTGAACTTCCATCATGACCTGCTGGCTACAGTCCCTTCCCAGAGGCTATTATCCCTCCACTGCTACTATAGGCACCATCTCTCCCTACTATACCTGCTATCCCACAGCCCCAGTCCCTTCACAGAGGCTATTATCCCACTGCTACTATAGGCACCATCTCTCCCTACTATACCTGCTATCCCACAGCCCCAGTCCCTTCCCAGAGGCTATTATCCCCCCACTGCTACTATAGGCACCATCTCTCCCTACTATACCTGCTATCCCACAGCCCCAGTCCCTTCCCAGAGGCTATTATCCCCCCACTGCTACTATAGGCACCATCTCTCCCTACTATACCTGCTTTCCCACAGCCCCAGTCCCTTCCCAGAGGCTATTATCCCCCCACTGCTACTATAGGTACCATCTCTCCCTACTATACCTGCTATCCCACAGCCCCAGTCCCTTCCCAGAGGCTATTATCCCCCCACTGCTACTATAGGCACCATCTCTCCCTACTATACCTGCTATCCCACAGCCCCAGTCCCTTCCCAGAGGCTATTATCCCCCCACTGCTACTATAGGCACCATCTATACTATAGACACCATAGCAGAAAAGAGGAGAGCTTTTCATCCATTTGGATTCATTTGTTTAATTTCAACTATTATTTATATAATAATATAAAATTTATTTAATATGAAATATATACATTTGGTCATTTAAGTCTTAGAACTTAAGTACACTAGATCCTTTACATGGCTTTTTTTGCCATAATATTGATTAAAACCATCGTTTCTACAAATATTTATTTACTTATTTGGCTCTGCCCATAATTTCCTAACCAGGAACAGATTTTGGAAGGTAGCGTCTTATTTCCAATAGATTAAGTGAAACGAGTATCTGCTGGGGGTTTGTCGGGAGGAGACAGATAAAGTGGCACCAGGTCTAGGAGGAGACAAAAAGGTGGAATTAATCACAATTAACTCTTTCAAGGCCAGAGATGCGCCCCCTAAACAGACAAAACAACTATGGTATTGGAGTCAGCTGTACTCTGTCTCCCCCCTATTAATGGGAAAGCCTCATGGGGGGGCCGCGCTTCTTGTGCAATAGGATGAGGTTAATATTATCTCTGCTTTCTTCACTTCCAGGAATTCCACGCATGAGGGCACACGTAAGGGTTAAGTTACACTATGAAGTTATTTTGCCAATTTTCCACTCTTTTAACGCAGCCTGGTAACGTGATACTGCTGAGGGATAATAAAGGGCACCCGATAAATGTGACCCCGTGCTCAGAAACCTGGCATGGGGGAGTGGGACTGAATGGGATCAATTATTATTATGGAGACACACAACCTAAAATGTTGCTTTATTGCATTAAAAGGAATATATCCCCTGTTTATAACATGATCTCCTGCATAGACCATTCATTCTCAGCATATATGCATTATTACACGTACATTTAGCTTTAGCTACATATATGTATTAGTGGGGCAATACAGGCTATTCTTCTGATCTGTTAGGAGCTATGGAGGATGTTCTTGTCAAAGGGGTGGTTCAGCTTTATTATGTTTATTATGTTAGAGAATGTACTATTCCTAGCAACTTTGAAACTGGTTTGTCTAAATCTCTCAAGCTTTCACGGTGGGGTCACTGACCCCGGCAGCCAAAAAACTATTGCTCTGTGATGCTACAATTGTGTTATTCTTGTTACTTGTTATTCCTTATCTTTCTATTAGGTCCCTCTGCGTTTCATATTCCAGTATCTCATTCACATCTCTGCTTGGTTGCTAAGGTAAACAAGACCTTAGCAACCAGATAGCTGCTGAAATTCCAAACTGGAGAGCTGCTAATCCAAAAGATTAATAACTGAAAAGCTTGAAAAAATAAAAAAAATGGAAACCAATTGCAAATTGTCTCAGAATATCAAGGTCTACATCATACTAAAGATTACTTCATGGGGAACAACCCCTTTAAGGGAAGCAGTAATGCAACAAAGACTGTTTTCCCATTCTAGTGGGACAGGCTGTTGGTTGTGTAAACTTGATGCGACTCCTGAGATCAACAAAGTATCCACTGGGCTCTGGGTAAAGGTTCTCCAACATTACCCAGATTAAATATGTGCTGGTCAGCCCCCTATCCTGGCCCTTGGCAAATGCCCCTTTAGCCCATTTATTAAAATGGCCCTTGCAAAGTCAGGTGGACAACTAAGTGGAATGCTTTATTTAGTGGTCTCCATCCAACATCACAAATTTTACCTCAGTGGTCCTTGGCACTCATGGATCTTTGAACGCCATGTGACCCCATGGAAAACTATGGCATTTTCCAAAACTACCATTAAACTATCATCACCTCCTATTCAAAGGCACTGGTGAAGGCAGTTGGACACCTCTGTGGAATGCTTTCTTTAGTGGTTCCACCCCAACGTGACCAGATTGGGAAATGGGTGGGGGTCTTGACTTTGGAAGTGAATAAGCCTGTTTTGCCAAATGCCAACCAATCTGTTTGCCAGGCAGTGCATGGAGTTAGTTACCGTTGCTGTTCAGATCAGATCGACCCTTTCAAAATGCTTCCGTTCCATGTAACATATGTTTTACGGTATCTTACTCTGAAGGCACAAGTCACAATTAGGGTTTTTTTATTGCTATACAACAGTTGGAGTGTTAGTTGTGTGCTGGGGGTGCTTAAAACTTTGGCATGGGGGCTCAGCCTAAGGGCCAGTTAGGGTGACAATTGTGAAAAATTTGCTCTTCCAGATACACCAGTAAGCTCAGATCAAAGGTCAGTTAGAGCAATTGGAACACAGGGGACTGTCAGGCCGCAGAGTCGTAACAGGCCGAGGAGAGGAGTCAAGCCGGAGGACGATCGTAGCGAGCAAGCCCACAAACGTCTCACACTAACCGGAGGCTTGCCTGAGGATGTGGACAGGAAGCACGGTAGTGGAGAGAGGCCGGAGAGCCAATAGCCAGGTACCAGGGATCAAGCGAAGGAGTAGTCAGACGGGTCCGAGTTGGGGCAGGCAGAACAGGTTCCAGAGCGAGAATCCGGGCAGAAGTTCAATCGGAGAGTCAGGGTATATGGAAACGCCAGGCACCAGAATAAACTTGATAACTGAGGTGGTTCCAAAACTAAAGGCTGGACCTATAGTGGGGGCTTCAAATAAAAGAATCCAAAAACCACTGCTTTGAGGAGCCATTCAGACTGTTCTGGAGATTCCAGTTTGTTTCACAAGCACAATGCCTAATACTGTACTGTATTTAATACCATTGGTGGATTTGGGGCATAAAATGGCCCCCTGTGAATAAGTCATCTAGTGGACCCAAAGCTGTTTGCCATATCTTTCTTTTTCTGCAAAATGGTCTGTTTATTCTCTTTGAATGTCATGATTCAACAAAGCCAGTCAAATCAGGTGCAAGATGCCTGGAAACCTCTTAGTTGGGGGCTTATTAACACCCAAAGCAACATTTCTGCACAAAATCCAATTTTGGAACAGTATAAACCATCTGTGCCATACAAGCACAAGCTGTAGTGAGTAACACTGGCAATGGAATGGGGGGGTTTTAACCCCATAGCTTAATGTTATTGTAAGTATTTATAAAACATCAACATACTCAGTAGAAGGGAGCCATTATTACTATAAGTGCTATAGGGGTCGGGAAAAATAAAAAGGTTCTTGGGGGGGGGGGGTACTGGGAGATTGACAAAAGCTGGAGAATCAATGGTCCTGATTTATGGATTAGCCCCTTCTTGGATGGGGAGCCCCAACTTTGCTACTTTACTAGGGGGCTCTGACTCCATCTTCCCATTAATCTTTCCGCTCCTGCACCAGGGCCCCAGATAGCTTCTCGTTACCGTGGCAACATTCCTTGTGTACATTAGAATGTGAGCTTCTGGGCTATAAAATTCCTTCTTGTCTAGCTCTGACTAAACTTGTCTCCGCACTGTGTGTTTAGTGGCGCTGAGTACACTGCCAGGGCCCATGACAGTAATAACACGACACAGGCTGACAGGCTGATGAATGAGCTGGGTGGGGACAGGCCCCGCTTGGGTTCCCCGGTGCCCGGCTGCTGCTGTTTTATTAAATCTCAGGGGCTGGAGGGAGACGCTGCCTGGAAGTCGCTCGGCTGAGCAGGTAAAGGCAGGTTCCACGCTCGCTGACTGACAGAATTAATCTCCATTTCACAACATATGAAATCTTTGTTTTATTTAGGTGTCCTAAATCCTATTCAGGGCAAGCCAGGCATGCAGCACCGGCAGGCGTTAAAGGAAAAGTGCTCGGCAAATATGGCCTTTTCTGGATAAAAAAAGCAGCTTGATTTTTCATTGTAACCCCCTGAATGTTACCTTTCCACACAACACAATGGAGAAGTCACTCACAGTCCTCATTAGTAATGGAGGGATTAAAAGCATAATACACCTAGAGGTATTGAGCGTTAAAGGGAAAATTCATCTCAGAATTCACTTTGAGCATCATAGTAACATAGTAACATAGTAACATAGTAGGCCAGGGATTTACAACTGGAGCCCCTTGGCCCGGACTTGGTCTTATTAAAGGAAAACTATACCCTCAGAATGAATACTTAATCAACAGATTTATTATTATTATGTTAAGTGGCCTATTAAAGAATATCGCCAAACTGCAATACTGTATATACCCAAAATGTGCTGAAAAACTCACCCTCGGCTTATACTCGAGTCAGGTGCCATGGGTCCCTCCATACTAGCACCCTCTCTCCTTTGTGTGCAAATTAGGCCACCCGCAACCAGACCCTCCTGTGCCCTAGCCCGCTCCCATATTCATCTTCATCTACCATCCTCACCTGCCCCATTCTGCACTAGACATTGCACTTTATATTCTATATAAAATATATATATAGTTTTGAAGGACTTTAACTCTTTGTGTTTTAGCTTGGTTGCTGATTGAGCTAAGGGGGTAGTACTTTTAAGGTTTCACTGTTGATACCATATTGTTTTTGTTGACCTTTTTCTCCACTTACAGAGAAATAAATATTTAAAAACATATACCCCACTGATTCCTCAATTAATGTAATTTTATTGGTGTTTATTTTGGTTATTGAAACTTAGCAGTAGCTGCTGCATTTCTCACCCTAGGCTTATACTCGAGTCAATAAGTTTTTCCAGTTTTCTTAGGTAAAGTTAGGTACCTCGGCTTATATTCGGATCGGCTTATACTCGAGTATATACGGTATATATATCAGTAAATATTGCCCTTTTAAATCCTTTCCCTTGAACAGCCATTTAGTGATGGGCTGTGTGCTCCCTCAGAGATCAGCTGACAGGAAGTGATGTAGGAAATAGGGTGTCACTGTTGGGCAGGGATCACTGGGGAAAGCCAAAATGGGTGTCACAGGATAGTGCACAGACAGTATAATTCCTATTTAGATAAATGGAAGGTATTTGAGGTTGGACATGAATGGCCTCCGTGAGCCCCCGCCTAGGAAAATTTCCACTAACCCTTTCTTATTTCCATTATAAGGTTATATATCCTCTATAACTGTTGTGAGAGTGAGCCCCGGATGTCAGGGCCCTAGGAAGCCCAGTCCAACACTGACGCAGCTGCAGGCAAGGAAGGGACTTTTGGCCACTGGGGGTCCTTTGTTAAATCCTCTGCTGACAGCGCTAGACCACTACGGAGCACTTTGTGCTTAGTTAGAGAGCATTTGTGGCAGGGGATTTCATTGCAGCCTGCAGCTTGCACCTAGGGCTGGATCCAGTAAAAAGTGCAAGGAGCTATGGGCACATCCAGACCTGTATGTAAGTACTGCCATAGGTGCCTTAGCTTGTGTGTCTGAATGGCATGTACATTAGGTGGCAGGGAGGGTGCTTCCACAGGAATTGCTTATGTTCTGCCCCCAGCCCTTTATGAATACAGTGGTGCAGGTCTTGGCACTGTGGGTGCTGAGTGTTGGGCAGGGTGCTCAGTGCAAAGCCCTAGGTGGTTTGTGCCTGTTTTCTACATTTTGCCCTTTGCCCCATGATAAGTAAATAAGCCTTGCTGTGTTCCATTGGCCTTAAACCGCTACTGGCCACTCATCATGTAGGGGTATTAACTGGGGATCCATTGCTAAAAATGTTATTAAACCTAACCCTGCTGAATAGCAGCCAGGCATTCCATATCACTGCAACTGCTGCTTAGACTGGGGAAACTTGTCTGTGACTTGCAGCAGGAATGACTTGTTTGCAGCAGGAGGAAAATGCTATTTTAAAGAACTCGCTAACGACAAATTGCAATGCAAGTTTACTATACAATGAGAACACTTTAGTGAAGTATTTATTGCAAGGACAATTCCACTTTAAGAAGAAATAGATTTTTCTGTCTGCCGGAGCGGCAGTGTGACATGCCGGAGCAGGGAGGCATTTATAAATAACCAGATTAGGGAGAGATTAAGAAATCTGTCTGTTGTGGGTTCACCTTATTATTGTGAATTCTCGTGTTGCCGCCGGGGTTCCAAGGCAATATATATTACCTGTTCATACAGCCAATTCTGCATTGGATTCCCATCCAGAAATAATAGCAGCAGCAGCAGATATTGGCTTCCGCACAACTGATACTTCATATCTGATGCTATGGAAAGGGCATTTCATGTAACAGCAGTGAGATCCGCAGAGGGGATCGGCCCGTAACACTGATCTGAAATATGGGCCAAGGGATATTTATCTCCTATTAATGTTAATTGGTAACAAAAAACCCTTCTATTTTGCTGTCAAGGTCAGAAGTCCCTTGAATTATGGGTCAGACTCACATCAAATAAATGTGTTAGACCAGGTAGAATGTACACGGCCAGAGGGCACCCTTAGGGAATAGGATGTTGATTAAAGGGGAACTCCGGCATCTGAACCAAAATTTGTTAAAGAGCCCCCACACACAGAAACCCCTAATGTACCTATCCCTGTAATCTGTTGCTTCAAAAAGTATGAATAAATACCATTTTTATTTGCTGAAATCCAGCTGCAAAACAGTTCTTCTCTTTCTGCATCATTTGAAATCCTGGCAGGGGAGGAGGGACTAAAACACTGATGTTACAAATTGTAACAACCTCTCCACATCTTACAGACAGCATGCAGGAACTACATAACCCACAATGCATTGCACTGTGATGTCCCTTTCCTTATTGACATCACGTGTGCAGGGAATTGTGGGATTGGGAGGATGCAGGCTGAGGGCAGGCTGGGGACAGGGGACTACTGTTACATTTTATTTGAGTCACAAAGTAGCCAGCCAGATCAGCAGGGGAACAGGGGGCGGGGCTTAGGGAACTGTTCCAAACCATATTATTACATTAAAAAAAATGAACAGGCTGCATATTTTTTAATTGATGTATATTGCAAAGTTGCTTGAAATTATGTTTAGTTTTCATAAAGCAGTGGAGTTCCCCTTTAAAAGGAGAACACTGCTAATAAACTGTACAAATAAGCACTTATGCTCTATCAAATGTACCGCAGTGCCACTGGGGGCTGTGCCAAACACTGACATCTGGGATCCCTGTATGTACTTATGCTTGATGCCAAGGTTATCAATAGAGAAAAACATAAAATATAGGAAGGTATACCCTACATTTACTGCATAAGCACTTAGGTATAAAGCCTGGCAGCCTTGTAGAACGTGCCTCAAATGTAGGTGGGGGGGTGCTTTGAGGCTGTTTGAGTGCCCCAATAGCACCCGATGCAAAGTTACACTAAAAGTTGACAGCTAGGTTATTATTAATTATCTTAATTACACTTCAACCCCAAAGCCCAGGAGATGTAGGCCCTTAGGAACCCACCCCACCCTAAAATTCTACATGTGCATGTAATAAATATTTTACTAGAAAATTGTCAGCTTTTATGCTCTTTAGGGGGCTTTGCCATTCTTCTCCCTGGCAGTAATTTACAGGTATGGAATCTATTATCCGGAAACCCCTTATCCACAAAGCTCCAAATTACAGAAAGGCCATTTCCCAGTACCTGTACTTGATCCCAACTAAGATATAATTACCCCTTATTGGGGGCAGAACAGCCCTATTGGGTTTATTTAATGGTTAAATGATTCCCTTTTCTCTGTAATAATAAAACAGTTCCTGTACTTGATCCCAACTAAGATATAATTACCCCTTATTGGGGGCAGAACAGCCCTATTGGGGTTATTTAATGGTTAAATGATTCCCTTTTCTCTGTAATAATAAAACAGTACCTGTACTTGATCCCAACTAAGATATAATTACCCCTTATTGGGGGCAGAACAGCCCTATTGGGTTTATTTAATGGTTAAATGATTCCCTTTTCTCTGTAATAATAAAACAGTACCTGTACTTGATCCCAACTAAGATATAATTACCCCTTATTGGGGGCAGAACAGTCCTATTGGGTTTATTTAATGGTTAAATGATTCCCTTTTCTCTGTAATAATAAAACTGTACCTGTACTTGATCCCAACTAAGATATAATTAATCCTTATTGGGGACAGAACAGCCCTATTGGGTTTATTTAATGGTTAAATGATTCCCTTTTCTCTGTAATAATAAAACAGTACCTTGTACTTGATCCTAATTAATATATAATTAATACTTTTTGGAGGCAAAACAATCTTATTGGGTTTATTTCATGTTTAAATAATTTTTAGCAGACTTGAAGTTTGAATATCCAAATAATTGAATAATTGAATAATTTTTATCTGGAAACCCCCAGGTCCAGAGCATTCTGGATAACAGGTCTCATTTATCCTATTATCTCATACAGGAGTCCCTATTCCCTCAGCCTAATTGCATTACATCCAAAACCACTAGGTCAAAAACCTCCCACCATATTTATCAGCTGATTCCACAATCACAGCCTTGCTCCCCAGAGCCTTGTGTAACAGTGACCCCTGGTTTCCATACAAGCGGGGTCCCACCATCCCGTGCAATAGCCCCGGTGGGGTAGAACAGCTGTGGGGTCTCCCTTGGCTGCTGATGTCCCTGTTGCCTTGCAGTGTGTTGGCGCCTGACACCCAGCAGATAAGGGCAGGACAGCAAACACTTATCGGTGACAGAGTTCCATTCCCCCCAGTCCGGCCCCCGATGCTGAAAGGCTCTTGAATCCGTCCAGGCCCGGACACTGGATGCTCCCTATCTCTCATTACATTGCTGTTTACAATGAAGCTGTGTGCTCTGCAGACATCCATATCTGAGTATACCCTTGCCCCTCTTCTGATATACAAGTGAATAACCTCTCAAACTCTCAAGAGCTCTGCAAGGCGCCTGAAAGCCGGCTCGGAGCTCCAGCCTTAACCCCCGCCTGGCTGCGGAACTTTCTCTAGAGGGACTTGCCTCCCCTTTAATGTGTTCAGATCAAGCCCCCGTCTGTGGTGCAGAATTTGCTTTCCCTTTCCTTGTAATAAGGTTTCAGAGAGAGCCACAGTTCTGAGAATAGTAAGTGTGTTCCCCCCATATCCCACCCTAACTAACCCCCTAGGTTGGCAAGTAGGTATTATCAGGGTCGGACTGGGCCAGCGATATACCCGGTGGGCAATGCCAGCCCAGAAACGACCCCTACTGGGCGCTCCCTCTCCCGACGTGCCTAAGTATGCAGGGGTTGGGTGAGCGGTGGGGGGGTGTGGGGACCACGGCAGGGGTCCTTTGGGGGGTGCAGGGACCCTGCAGTAGCAACCTTAGTGGGCCCTGCACCCCATAGTCTGACCCTGGGCATTATCTCCAAATCTCACCCCAACTGGCCTTCAGGCTGAGGGCAATATTAAGGTCTTAGGCTTCCCTACTCTTGCCAATGGCACAAAGTGTTGCCACCTGGCCAGTATTTTACTTGCCTAGCTGGCTAAATACCTGCCAAGGCTGGGCCAGTTACAAATTTACTGGCAATGTATTTTTAAGCCTCTTGCCCCCACCGATTCACCCAGAATGCCCCACAAACTTACCCTTTCCCTGCCTTTTCCCTTTCCCCAATCCTTCTTGCGATATCCCTGACATCATGCCCCCCCCCACTATTTGTCATCTCCCTACGAATTTGACGTGCCGGACTTTTTTTCCTATATAGGTAGCCATGGACCACCCCCAAAAGCTGCTGCCCTAAGCTGTGCCAATATACTATGCCCCCCTAATGGAGCCAGCCCTACAATATGGCCACCACTGCGTTACACTATGGCACAGTAACGCTCTCAGCTCCAACGTTTCTATCCAATCATCTCCAGTGTTTAGCTTATCTCTACACGCATGAAGTGCAAATTGTATGAAAGTGCCGAGGCACCCAACGCATTATTACTCATTTCTGATGGTTGGTTTATCAAGCAAGAGATTCTGCAATTACTGCATATTTCAAACATTACATTTTGGGTCCAAATCCATAAAAAAAAAATAATAAACCCACAGCGCCAAGATAAGTAGATCCAAAGCTGGATACGGGCTGGATACGGGATCCTGTTATTCCTTACACTCCTGACACAGAATAATTTGTTGAGGTTGCAGAATAAATACAAAGGATTATTGCTGAAATAAAGATGCCCTGAACCATAGGAGGTAGATTAGAGAAGGAATTCTGGGCAGTTACAGTTTGGCCAGGAAGGATATTGTTTTTCTTTCCTGACTGTAGTTTTATTTCATTTCATATATATGAACAATTTCTGCTGTGTAATAGATCTATGGTCCCGGTGCCCGCGGAGCTCGCCTTTTGTTCAGCTCCAGTCATGCCTGAATGGCCTCTCCCTTTTATATCATAGCTATTATGATACTGATTAGAAATAAAGGGAATGTGGCCAACCCTTTCTTAATTATTCTTGGCTCCAGAGAGGCTATTGTGCTACTGAGATATTAAAGGGACATTAAACTGATTATGGATGTTGAACAGAGCAGATATTGGCCATTGCGTAGCTAATATAGGTGCCAGTGGGTACGTGGGTGCTGGGTGCAGGAGCAGCCATTAACTATAACTATATTCTATAAAGGTGCTGCTCCATTCTCTCTAGTGCGTAGCCATTGGGCATGTAGTTAGGGTTACCACCTTTTGGGGCTGCCTATACTGGCTGGGCAGGGGGCGGTCCTGCAAGGGGGCAATCTTTGCCATAAATCGGCAGGGTTGCGTCAGCAAGGGGGGGGTATGACGTAGAGTGGGTGAAATCATGCCCTCAATGATTGAATCAGGAGAAGATTTAGTAAGTCCACTGGAGCCGTATTGAAACCGTATTTGTTCTGTTCGATATATGCCTATGATTAAGGCCTATGCGCACGAAACGCGCTAGGCGTCATGTTTTTAACAGGAAATTAATAAAGGCTGATATTTTAGATACCTTGGCCGTCCGGTGCGCTAACTAAAGCTGTTTTCATGTTTGCATTGGAGCTAGGAGGGCCAGTGAAATACGTGTAGTCAAGATGGTCAAACATGGGCCAAAAATCAGGTAGGCAGTTTATTGTCACATGTAGGGGGCCCTCCCTGAAGCCTGTCTGAACAACATCTGCCCAAAAAGAGGTCACATATTTATTGGGCATGTTAGAAAATCTGTTGGGGATCACATTGGCACATTGAGTCTGTCTTCTCCATAGGTCCCTAGTATAATCTGATCATCTGCCAGGGGAGGGGGCAATCAAAACAAGCATTTTACAGTGTATGCCCAGCTTTAGGGTGAAGACACACAGAGCTACTAGTAGCAGCTACTTTTTCATGGCTACTAAACTCCAGAATATACCCTGCCATAAACAATACTGAGAATTGCCTCTACTAAAACACACATAGAGACAGTTATAAGTAAATGATCAGCATTGTCTGTTTTAGCAGCCGTGACAAGTAGCTGCTACTAGTAGCCCCATGTGCCTTCATCCTTAGAGTTGACACCTGAAGTGGAAAATGGACAAACTAGCTATTAAATTCTCCTGTTGAATTAAAATACCATTTTAAAAAGCCCATTACGCTATGTGTGTGGGGAGATTTGAAACACAGCGCTGAAAAGTGTCCCAAAAGTTCAGGAGAAGGAACTGTCTGTGATTTTAGCATTGCAATGATCTTTATTTGCCTTTCTAGCCAGGTACGGCAGGGATGCGCAGTAGGGGGTCCCTCTAGTGGTAGCTCTTTGGCTGCACCAAGGTAGGTATTTCACTATGTTTATCGCAGCAACGGGGCCTGATACAATGCGCAAAGTCTACATTCATAGAGGAACACAGGTCTTTGCTCTCTCTCACTATATATATATATATATATACAGTATAAATATAACTTCTCTCTTCTGTTAATGCTTGGTGTGACACATTCAAGATAGGTACATGTGCTGGTCCTGTAAGAAATTATTATTTAATGTATACACTGTACCAAGGCTAATGGGGCACAGGGATGTTTGCCAGGATGGTACCCAGGTAACCGGAGCAAGAGAAAAGATGCATGCTACCAAGGTTGTGTAATTATTCCATAGTGAAGAGCTTACAATCTATCCTTCTCCATCTGTTATCTTCAGCCTAATGGTGGCCATACACGGGCAGATTTATACCTGCTGTTTTGATTCACTTGTTTGGCTCTAGGGACAAACGATCGAATTAGCCCGTATCACTCACCTTAGGTGGGCATATTGGGAGAAGTTCCTCTCATTCGGCGACCTTGCTAAATAAAAGGATCTGTGTACGGCCACCGCAAGTTTTAATTCTCAACCAGAGCTCTGCTGTCCTCTACTGCCCAAGGGTTGTACTGCAGGGTAAAAAAATGTTTACTCTATTCCTTAACACTTTAGGGCAGTGGCAGACGGGGAAATTAGTCAACCCGCCACAAATCTTTGTTGCTGCGAGCGGCTAATCTCCACGCAATGCCAGGTGGGATGGCATACACGTTGCTACAATTTGCCAAAGTCGTCCGAAGTTGCCTTGAGAGGCAAATCGTAGTGACTTGTATTATTATTATTAACATTTATTTATAAAGCGCCTACATATTCCGGAGCGCTGTACTATAAGTATGCCATCCCACCTGCGATTTACATTCTTGCCAATGCGATAGCACTGAGGGCAGACAAGGCAGGAGTGCCTGAGAGTGCTCCGTGCAAAGGATCCCTGGCACAGTGGGGAGATACGTATGGGGCACCCTTGTAACTGAGTGGCCTCACACTGGGGGCCATTTTTAAAATGTACGCAGTGCAGAATTATTCGCACAGTGAACATATTTGCCCTGCCCGTGTTTATATTAGTAAAGCTGGACAAGATTAGTGCATTTAGCGTGCAAACAGAATTGTGAGTTTTTATTCGCAGTGCCAATGTCCCTTTTTACATATTCGTTAATTGGAAATATATACGGGCACACTCTGCGTCCGAGTTACAGTGCAACTTTGGTGGCAGAAAAATATTCGCTTAACAGATTGAGCAAAATTGTGAATTCATATTCGCAAAGTGATTATCGCCTCTATATTTGCACGCAATAAACATGCAGAGAGGGCGTACTCACACAAAACGCAATCCCATTTGCAAATATTTTGGGCGCAATTCCCATTTCACTGAGGTTCGTAAACATTTGGGGAAAACATGTGCAAAACAACCATTTGCAAAAAAAATTTTGCATTGCGCAAACTTTATAAATGGCCCCCACTGAATGTCTAACCTGGTACAAGACAAAAAGAGCAGTTTGCACCATATAAAGCAGGGGTGGGCAAACTTTTTGGCTCAGGGGCCACATTGACTTTGAAAGTTTGACAAACAGGCCCGGGCCAGTGTTACGCTTTTTCCACGTAATGAGACTTGCGGAGTCGGCGGGCTGGATTAGAAAGACCAACGGCCCGCAATTTGCCCACCCCTGATATAAAGGGATGGATCTTGGTGATACTACAGAAGAAGTGAATCTTTCGATATGATGATGAGTAACTATCCCAAAATAAAGAGATCTATACATTCCAAGCTGCCTGTAACACAATATCCACTGTTTTCTTCCCATTGCCTTCTAGGTGGCAGCTCTCCTTCCACTGGCTACTCATGACATTGGGCCGCAAGGGCTCTTTTTTCTTAGCCCATTGATCTTTATGTGATGTTGAAGTCCATCAACCTTTGGGTAGTGCAACACTGTTACAGAAAGGTTTATGTCACCTTTAATAATATATATAAATGAAAGACACCCACTACTTCATTTATGGCCACTAGGGGTGCTGTTGTTATCACTAACTCCGTCAGCCAAGGCCGCCACTGTGTAAGTAGAAGAATTGTCTGTGAACACAACAAGCAGTTTTCATAGATAAAAGGAAGATAAACCCTAATTAGTATGGGGGGGGGGGCATTTCCCGTTAATTAGCTTAGTTTGCCTCCCCAATGAGCAGACCTGAGAGGCTTAAGACATATGTTTTATTTAAATCTGATGAGCTGATGGCGTATGTAGCAGAGCCCGGCCGTGCGTTCTACGGCGCAGCCATAAGGGTGACCTGCCAGATGTTTAGGGCGTCATTCGAGGAAATGCAAAGTTCATTCGGTGCTGCTGTTTATATACTTACAGCACAATATACACTGCTTTGGGCAGGGGTTTTTCCCAGAAGGAAACCTCCTTGTTCTTAGGAAGCAGATGATTCTTTTTTTTGCCTTCAGAAAAACTGGAAATAATCCAAAAAGTTCTACATTTATTGGGTGAATATAAAGTGGAGCTGCCTGTATATGGCCATTCAGCACTGCACGGTTATTCTGTTCCAATGCAAACCATCAGCTTTCCCCCACGCGCCTGGGAAGCAAAGCTTTCTCTAAAGGAACCGCTGTCAGGAACATACGGAGCCTCATACACGTTCCGCAGCGGCAGTTACAGGGCTGGAACCTATGGCAGGAGCTGCCAGTTTAGAGGGTGAAGGCCAAGTTTTGGATGATGGAGGCGTAACTGAGACATGGGATAGTTTAGACTGAGTATAAGGGAATGGCTTCTAGTTGAAAGGATGGAGGCATCGCTAAGTTTAGAGAATGGAAAAATGGGGGGGGGGGGGGTGAGGTCCAGGGACCCTTGGGGGGGGTGGGGCCCAGCACCCCCAAGTCCGACAATGCCTGAGTCTGAGCTTTCAGACGGAGCCAGCGCTACACATTAGAACTGCTTTCCGCTAACCTATTGTTTCTCCTACTCCCATGTAACTGGAGGAGTCCCAAGCCAGACTTGGATTTCTTACTATTGAGTGCTATTCTGATATCTACTGGGAGCTGCTATCTTCCTCCCTTCCCATTGTTCTGCTGATCGGCTGCTGGGAGGGGGGGGGATATCACTCCAAGTTGCAGCGCAGCAGTAAAGTGTGACTGAAGTTTATCAGAGCACAGGTCACATGGCTGTGGCACCCTGGGAAATGAAGAATGTGGCTAGCCCCCATGGCTAGAACTGAAAGCAGTTCTAATGTGTAGCGCTGGCTGAAAGCTCAGACTCAGGCACAATGCACTGATATGGCGCCTACACACCAATATTACAGCTACAAATACATTTGTTGGTTCAAGAATAAAATTTTAAATGGGAGAGTGAATTATTTGCTGTGTAAACAGTGTCATTAAGTAAAATTATAAAAATACACCATAAAAATCATGACCGAATCCCTTTAATATGAAATGTCCCAACCTGGCAGCAGATATTGGGAGTAATAGTTTATCTGAGGTTGGATGGCCTATGTTATGAAATGATACGGCCCCACAAAGTACATTTTCCCCAGGGCCCAACCAACACTATAGAGAGCCCTGTATCCACCAATATTCCCCAGTTCCACACATTTCTAAGATAAATGGACCAAGAAAACTGTTTACTTTTGGAATCTGAACTCTAAATAAATGATGTTTGGTGGCCAGACCTGGGAATCTTGAAAAATGGTTTCTCCCAATCAAATTCTTTAACAAAAATACACAGAGCGACACTGAATATATACTCAGCCGGAAGCCACGGGGCTATCAGTGAGCAGCCTGGAGCCGGCCGGAGTCAGAACACGGAGCAGACTGGGATAATCCCACCAGCCGTGCATCTCAGGGGAGCGGGGGGCTAAAGGTGGGAGCCCAAGTACAGAAACATATTTGTTCTGAAATCTACAGAGTCCTAGAACAAGCATTTGATAACATTTTTTCATTTATTTATTTTTTATATTTTGGTCCCTTATAGTAACAACATAGAAGAAACGAGTCTAGGCATAACATAGCGAGCGATTCTTCCTCATGAACCGGCCAAAGAATACATAAACGAGCCAGGCAGAGACACATTGGATTTATAGTGTAACAATGGGTTTATTGTAAGTTTGGCTAATGTCCCACTGGGAAAACTGGCAGAAGAAAGTAAAAGGTTCTTTACCTTAAGGTCCACCCCCAACTTACTATATACTGATGATTTTTGTTGGTGCCCAATGAGAATCTTGCGCCTGATTCAACCAGTGGGCAGAACGATTGGATTGGGGACTAAAAGGAGGATTGAAGCTTCTTCCTGGTCAGGGCTGGCCAGTAACCACAAATGCACCAATAGAGGCAAACAGGAGAATGCTATTTAGGCTCTGATGGAAATTCACAAACATCCATCAGAATGGCTGTCCAAGGAGCTCAAGTAATTGCGTTAGGTGAAGAACATGCTCCTATGGGTACAAGGGCCACTGCCGCTCCCTAACCCCAGCCCTTGAATGATGTGCAAGTTAGGGGACGGGTAGGGGAAGGAAGGGGGCACAGCTACATTCCTACTCCTGCCCCTCAAGGCCCTGGGTTCAGCAGTGCTCTATGTATAAGGGGGGTGCAGGTCTCAATTGATCTTCAAGGTGCAAGGTAGGGTGCAAAGTACAAAGTGCAAAGTGGCTTTAAATACCATCTGTATGCTGATGATATCCAAATTTATTTGTCGACCCCTTCATTAACAGTTGAAACTGAGACTCAAATCTCTAACTGCCTCCTGGCTATCTCCAATCGGATGAACCAATGCTACCTTAAACTAAACCTAACAAAAACGGAACTAATGATCTTTCCGCCTAAGCCTGGTCCTACCCCCCCCCCCCTTTTCTATCTCTATTGAAGGCACCCTCATCAACCCCGTCGATTCGGCGCGTTGTTTGGGGGTGATCTTTGACTCTAGTCTCTCCTTTTCTAACCACATTAACTCCACTGTCAAAACCTGTCACTTTTTCTTACGCAATATTGCCAAAATCCGTCCCTTTCTCTCTACTGCAACAGCTAGGCTGCTCATGCATGCGCTCATCCTATCCCGACTTGACTACTGTAACCTGCTATTAACCGGCCTCCCTAACTCCCATCTTTCCCCCCTACAGTCTATATTAAATACTGCTACCAGAATTCTCCTCCTCTCATCCAGGAGAGTTCAGGCCCTTCCCCTGCTAAAGTCCTTATCGTGGCTTCCTTTTAAACAAAGAATTTCCTACAAACTCCTTCTCCTAACCTTCAAAGCCCTCCATTCCTCTGCTCCTCACTACATCTCTTCCCTTGTGTCTCCGTATGTTCCCGGCCGACTCCTTCGTTCCTCGCAGAGCAATCGTTTGGTTGCGCCTCCCACTACTACTGCTATTTCCCGCCTTAACCCTTTCTGCCTTGCTGCCCCTTACATTTGGAATGCCCTCCCTGATTCTCTCCGGAGAGAATCCTCCCCCAGTCTTTTTAAAACTAAACTAAAAGACTCCCTTTTGGAGCACTCGCCCAGCACCTGATCTGGGAAATAGCACTTATATTGTAATGTCACCCACTGTGACCTACAGCACTTATATTTGCCTATTTGTGTCTGTAAGTTACCCTCCCATATAGATTGTAAGCTCTACGGGGCAGGGACCTCCATCCTCTTGTGTCTTTGACTCTTAACTTATTGCAACTGTATCTTGTATTTATTTGTATTTATTGTTGTACTTTGTATTTATCTATTATCTTATTAACCCCCTGTTTGTATTAATGAATTCTACTGTACAGCGCTGCGTACATAAGTAGCGCTTTATAAATAAAAATATACATACATACATACATACAAGAAACAGGGGGAACTGCTCATGGTTTTTGATCACAAAGCTGCCTACTTGGGTCAAGTGCTCCCCATTCTAGGGACACAAATATTTGCACTGACTGGCACATAGGCGGGTACAAGTTGCGCCTGCTAGGGATGGAACATGGATGGGACATGACCATTCTCTAGAGCAGCCCTTGCCATTCTGTGGTGTTTATGAGGGGCATCTCATTACCCCCAATCTACACACTTCCAAAAGCCATTGCACTACAAATCCCAGCATCCCACCAGCAGCGGAACTATATATGGGGGTACAGAGAAATGGCTGAATATCCCTTGTTGGGGAACCAGCACCCCTGCAGCTCCTGGGCTTTTGTCTTTAATTCTGGCATGAATCCTCTGCTTTCATCAAGCCTCCCAAGTCCTGGCACATATCAACGCTACAAACACCAACCGCATCCAAAATAGCTGCTCTTTACTGAAGTGCCAGAATATGCATATTATTAACAGGAAAGCCCTTATCCTATCATTGATAGCAAAGGCTCGTTACTTCCAGGGTCTGTTTTCTGTTTGAGGCCAAGAGCAAATAAACCAAAGAACGCTGAACCCTCAACATTAAACGAGACATCTGCTTGTTAACAACACAATCCGCACAAATATGTGCAACAGGCTTCACCCTGTATATTCCCCCAGCCGATAAGGACTCGGCAATCATAACCACAGCCAGTCAGGCCCAAGACCTTATGTACTCTCTGATGGCTTCCAACATGCATGTCTGGTCATTGCTCAAGAATATTACAGGCATGTCCAGTTCTTTCTGGGTTTATAGACATTCCGTTCATTTCCTGGAATGCCCATTCCTTCCAGCTCTGAATGTTGTGATGTGCCGGGAACTTGCCCTAATATTTGCCCACTATGCCCAATCCAGAGAGCTGTGTAGCTACCATGAACAGAAGGGAACCAAAGAGAGAACCACAGTCTCCAGTACTTGCTCCGATACATTGGCTCCTATTCTCCCAGTGCTTTAATTAACCCGACAGTCCTGCCATGTTAGGGCTCAAGGCTACATAGGGCAGAAGGGCAGTGGTGCTAATGCACCAAGCAATTTTGCCCCAGGTCTCGCTGTGCTCCACACCTGCTGCCACAGTAATAAAGGGTTTAGGTTGGACGGTTTTTAAACAATGGATACAAAGGAACTACTTGCCTGCCTTCCTGGTTCAGACAGATACCCGGTTGAAATCCCACCTAGCGGCTGACAAACCCTGATAGCCACTTCTGTAAAACCACAACTGATTTCATTGCAGTGAACCATATATGCAGCAACTTGAATAATTACCGCTCATTTGCCAAGGTGAATTTGCAGTGCAGTAACCAATCAGCAGTAAGCTGTATCTGATTGAAACAAATACATAACTGGCTGCCCAGCTCAGTACATCAGTGTTAGTAACTCAGCCCCAGGGACCTTCCCATCCAGTCTAAATGAAGAAATAGGAATATTTATAGAACACGCAGAGAAAAGAAGTCTTGCTAAGGGTATATATTCCCTTTATTTGTGGAAGAGTGTTAATGCCTTCCTCATGCTGCGTTCTGATGGCTCAGACTAATTAGTAGAAATGCTAACATTGTCACAGTATATTCCTGTGTATATAAACACCCAGCCCAAATGGCAGTGTCGTACTTTCACATATGGAAACCATAATAAATGTCCCCGAAAACAGTCTCTTAGCTAAATATTTGCCCAGCAAATGCCCATTAAAGAGCAATTAGCAATATTTTTATTCTATCTCCCAGTTTTAATTTAATTGTGGACTTTTTTCACCTTAACAAAGATTTTCTTTGCTTCCTACTACTCTCACTTCTTCTGAGCTAAATTAATATATATATACTGTATATGGAGCACTCATCAAACAAAAACACAGCATGCCTGGGTGCAAGTTAAATGTGTACAGTTCTCTCTCTCTCTCTCTCTCTCTCTCTCTCTCTCTCTCTCTCTCTCTCGAGAGAGAGAGAGAGAGAGAGAGAGAGAGAGAGAGAGAGAGAGAGAGAGAGAGAGAGAGAGAGAAATACTGTATATCCAATGGTATCACTGAGACCTGGTGGGATGAAACATATGACAGGGCTATGAATTTAAATGGTTACCCCCTTTATAAGAAGCATGGAGGGATTAAAAACAGGGGAGGAGTTTGTCTTTCGCAGGGCTAAAGGTTACAAAAACATTTTTCATTGATGTATATTAATATATGTGAGGAGAATACAGCCTACTACAATGGAGGAGGCTTCACAATTAGGTCAAGTTGTTATAATGGGGGACTTCAGTTATCCAGACATTGACTGGAGTAATGGGGCGGCCAAGTCAGATAAAGCTAGTAGGTTTGTAAATATGCTGAATGACAACTTTTTATTTAGGCGGTTTATTAACCTACTAGGAATGATTCTATTTTGGACCTGGTGAAAAATGAATACTGAACTTATCGCTAACATTTGTGTGGGTGAGCATTTAGGGAATGCTGATCATTAAATGGTCTCCTTTGAGATAATGCTGCAGAGACAGCTCTATAAGGGAGTAACTAAAACACTGAATTTTAGACGTGCAGACTTTGCCAGTATAAGGGCATCTCTGCAATATTCTGGGAAGCTGTAACAGCTTTTTGCAGGGTTAAACACAGAAGGAAAATGGAATGTCTTGGAGTGTTGCTTAATAAATATACAGTGGTGTGAAAAACTATTTGCCCCCTTCCTGATTTCTTATTCTTTTGCATGTTTGTCACACAAAATGTTTCTGATCATCAAAAACCGTTAACTATTAGTCAAAGATAACATAATTGAACACAAAATGCAGTTTTTAAATGAAGGTTTACGTTATTAAGGGAGAAAAAAAACTCCAAATCTACATGGCCCTGTGTGAAAAAGTGATTGCCCCCCTTGTTAAAAAATAACTTAACTGTGGTTTATCAATTTCAATTTTCAATTTCAATATCAATTTCTGTAGTCACCCCCAGGCCTGATTACTGCCACACCTGTTTCAATCAAGAAATCACTTAAATAGGAGCTACCTGACACAGAGAAGTAGACCAAAAGCACCTCAAAAGCTACACATCACGCCAAGATCCAAAGAAATTCAGGAACAAATGAGAACAAAAGTAATTGAGATCTATCAGTCTGGTAAAGGTTATAAAGCCATTTCTAAAGCTTTGGGACTCCAGCGAACCACAGTGAGAGCCATTATTCACAAATGGCAAAAACATGGAACAGTGGTGAACCTTCCCAGGAGTGGCCGGCCGACCAAAATTACCCCAAGAGAGCAGAGACAACTCATCCGAGAGGCCACAAAAGACCCCAGGACAACATCTAAAGAACTGCAGGCCTCACTTGCCTCAATTAAGGTCAGTGTTCACGACTCCACCATTAGAAAGAGACTGGGCAAAAACGGCCTGCATGGCAGATTTCCAAGGCGCAAACCACTTTTAAGCAAAAAGAACATTAAGGCTCGTCTCAATTTTGCTAAAAAACATCTCAATGATTGCCAAGACTTTTGGGAAAATACCTTGTGGACCGACGAGACAAAAGTTGAACTTTTTGGAAGGTGCGTGTCCCGTTACATCTGGCGTAAAAGTAACACAGCATTTCAGAAAAAGAACATCATACCAACAGTAAAATATGGTGGCGGTAGTGTGATGGTCTGGGGTTGTTTTGCTGCTTCAGGACCTGGAAGGCTTGCTGTGATAGATGGAACCATAAATTCTACTGTCTACCAAAAAATCCTGAAGGAGAATGTCCGGCCATCTGTTCGTCAACTCAAGCTGAAGCGATCTTGGGTGCTGCAGCAGGACAATGACCCAAAACACACCAGCAAATCCACCTCTGAATGGCTGAAGAAAAACAAAATGAAGACTTTGGAGTGGCCTAGTCAAAGTCCTGACCTGAATCCTATTGAGATGTTGTGGCATGACCTTAAAAAGGCGGTTCATGCTAGAAAACCCTCAAATAAAGCTGAATTACAACAATTCTGCAAAGATGAGTGGGCCAAAATTCCTCCAGAGCGCTGTAAAAGACACGTTGCAAGTTATCGCAAATGCTTGATTGCAGTTATTGCTGCTAAGGGTGGCCCAACCAGTTATTAGGTTCAGGGGGCAATTACTTTTTCACACAGGGCCATGTAGGTTAGGATTTTTTTTCTCCCTAAATAATAAAAACCCTCATTTAAAAACTGCATTTTGTGTTTACTTGTGTTATCTTTGACTAATAGTTAAATGTGTTTGATGATCAGAAACATTTTGTGTGACAAACATGCAAAAGAATAAGAAATCAGGAAGGGGGCAAATAGTTTTTCACACCACTGTACATGTCAGTATATTCCCCTTGTAAGCAAGGAAAGACATTGCAAAACAAAACCTTTATGGTTTGATAAAAGTGTTAGGGTAGAGGTTGGGAAGAAAAAATGTGCATTTAAGGCATTCAAGTTAGCAAGCTGAAATAGAGATGGAAAGAATATTGCAGCAAGGAGTAAAATAAAATGAAGAAGTGAAGGGTCCCTTATAACCAGAGGAAGGTCATTTGGTTGATGAGAGCAGGGATAAAGATGAGATTCTGAACTATTATTTTTCATCTCTCTATACAACTGAGGAACCAGCTAATGAGGCTTTCTTTTTAAAGCTCATGGCTCAAGGAGCAAGTTAGTCACCGGCTACCACTGGCAACTAAGCACTCCGAAATGCCTTGGGCAACTAACTTGCTCCATGGGCCATCAGCCTAATAGACCCAATTCTAGTAATATAACTACTGATGCATGGGTCACTCAGGGGGAAATTCAAGAGCCTTGAATTGGGTACTAAACGAGCCAACGCTGGGCCTTTCAATGGAGCTACAGGAGTGAGCCCATTAGAGCAGATCCACTTTCTATCACCCGTGTACAAACCACAAGTGGAGGAAAGCAGACAATCTGCTACGTGTGCCCCTGCCCTTAGCGCACAGGTAGGATTTAGACAGGACAGCTTTTAGGCAACAACTGTAGGAATTACTGCCCCCTATGGTCAGTGGTGCATTGATTTCTGTACTTGCCTTTGCTATACCTCTCACTCTCATAATGCCTTACAAAGGGAAACCATTTGCCCCCCCCCCCCCCACACTAGCCATTACAATATAAGTGTCTATGATCTCTACAAGATGCAAGCTTGAATCTCGGCCATACAAAGCATATTTGGAATCTGGAATTTGAGAAGTGAGAGAGGAGTCTTAGTAATTCTCTTGGTGTGCAAAGACTTGGGAATGTGTTGCCTTTGGTCCCAACCAGTGTCACACAAGTTCCTGTAAGTTGTTGCTGAGTTCAATCCATCACAACGAAATATCTGGGTAGGAAGGGGGTGTAAATGACAGCTGAGAATTATTTTGTTTCTATATTTTCATTCCTGTGGCTTTAGATGTACAGACTTTTGTACACACAACCCTGTGCAAAGTGGCACACTTACTATAAATATATATATATAGTGGATATGGACTCGTAGGGTCATAATATAATCCATTTGTGTAGGAGGCCGTGTCATGTTTCTTTCTCTCCAAAAGAATTCGTCCTGCTTTGTGTTATCATTTAGTTGATGGGGCTAATTGGCTTGAGGGCCTGCCCCATAGCAACCAATCAGTGATATAAACAGACTACTGCAACTTACAAAAAGAAATTGAATATGCAATTGGTTGCTAAGGAAAACTGCACCGGCGTAAATGATCTTTATAACAGAGCATTCAGTCACCGGTTCATACATGCTCTGTGCTACCTATGGCACATTTTTTGGTCCCCACAAGGAATGCTTTAGACCTGATATTTTTTTAAGATGGCGCTGATGCCCTCAGCCAGCAAACTGATGCACCATATCAGTGGGGTTATGTAGTAGGTGCTCTCAGCTGAGTTATTATCATCATGCATTTATAAAGTGCCAACATATTCCGCAGTGGCACTGTACAATAAATGGGGGTATTCACTGAACATGGGAATTTACAGGCAAAGCAGCCAAAATGCACCTCACTCTCAATGGTACAGCCCTGACAGCGCCTCTAGTGGCCATAAACAGGCTTCTGTTTGGCCTAAGCAGGTTATATGGCAGCTCCCATTCCTGCATAGATAGAAACAGCCAGAGAAGCATTATTCGTAGTTAATCTATGCCCTGGAGCTTTAATAACTCTTTAATGGAAAATAAACAGAAAATAAACTTGTAAACAGACTGATTTCCCCCTGAAGGTCCCAACGCGGGGTATAATTTACTAGGAGCTGTCGCTGGAAGCATTAGGGTAATTTTTAAAAGGTTTCCTGCATTCAAAGCAAATGACCTGAATTGTACTTGGAACGTTATTTATTTATAAATAAATAGAGAGAATGAAGGCGCAGTGACATGGACGGGAGAAAGCAAATAATGATGCCGCTGTGTGGTTTAAATTGCGCCCATAAATACAAACCTATTGCAATGAGAGGCGCTGACAGACGGGATTGTGGGGGACCGAACAAAGGAATGTGCTTTCGGCTGGGATCAGCGAGCAATCCCAGAATGCCTTTCATGGGGATAAGCAATAAGGACCAGAGGGGGTAGGACTGTATGTAAATGGGAGCTGGGTTGGGGTAATAAGGAATGTACCATTAGGTAGTTTAATCTCAGGGTTGTACCATCACCACCAAAGCAGAGGGGGAAGTCAGGCTGCTGCACAATGATTAATGAGCACTTCCTGGGATATACATCTTATGGACGCCGAGTCTACTCTCTACATACAAACAAGGCAGCCATCGTATACGTAGAGGTTCCCTAATAAACTAAACAAGGTTTGGCGAAGGGCCACATCTATTATCACTTCCATGGGTCTGGCATCCAGCTGAGAACAGGCTCCAGCGTGGGGGGGCATTATTGATCCAAAATGTATAAGCACGGATGGTTCTAGATAACTAATGGAGGTGGCCATACTCTCAGTGATAATGTTTGGTATCCAACCAATAGGCTGCTGGCTGACCGGATGGATACCACATGAGGGGCCATACACAGTATGACTTTCTATTGCTCCATCAGAAGAGCAGGAAGTGAAGCTGCGGCTGCTACTCACTTCCTCAGTAATGCCCCATACAGATATGTTCCAACCAATCAATAGGGTATAAGTATCAGTAGGACACACACTAGGCGCACAGCCATAATAACAGATGTATGGCCAAACCATCAGCAGCCACATGTAGGGCAATAGGCAGAATTCCAGATAAGGGGCCAGTCCGAGGGGCCCGTCTGAGGGGCCCAACATATTTACATCTGAACGGAGGAGTTGGAATGTCTAATCAATTACATGGATCCTCCTCTACACCCCCCTATTACCGTGAATGTGCAAGTATCAGGTAGTGTAGGGATGAGGGAACAGGGCACATTACCCATGTAAAGCCAGTGTCCGTGCCCCCCTCCCTGCTGGCACAGCTGTACTCCATACACCCCCTGGTATGTCTATTATTTCTTAGCATTGTTTCTCTACTCATTTCTCCTCTGTGCTCTTGGTGTTCTGAAGATCTGCCAGTAACTCTGCCCCGGCTTCGCCTGCCTTCAGGCTGAACAGCAGAGCCCCCGGGGTGAATCCGAGGGAACGCAGGCTGTGGGCGTAATCAGCAAACACCGCCGAGACCACCTTATGTGAGGAGAGGTTAAGGAGAAACCCAGTGGAAAGGAAGGAAAAGGCATCACACAAACACACTGACCCAAATGGTGGGGTTCAACATATCCAATATCTCAGCTCATCGGCTGCTCAGTGACAGACGCAGTAAATACCGACACAGAGGTACCAGTGTGACCTACTGAGGATACAACTCATTACAAGCTCCACTGACTAAAGATCCTATCTGTACCTGAGCGCTCAGACATACACGGAACCTTCTAGAGTCAGCTGAACCATGAAATGTTCCAAACGCTTTCCTACGTAATTAGATCAGATCTTGCAATGCTTATTTGTTTGTCTTAAAGGTATACAGACCTATGCCTTTATTAAGGTACCCTCTTTGCCTTAAACATGGCCACTGATTGGATGTCAGGCAGTAGTTTCTATGCTGCGGGGCTGTATTCTTCATAGCTATCACAAATGGCTGAGCAATTTTTTGGGAACAGTACTTTTTACCACTGGAAAGTTGTAAAATGAGAGCTTCTCAAGTAATAAGGAGGGAGCATTTACCAAAAGTCATATTTGACATATAGTTGCCTTTTAATCTACGGCATTCTTCATAAATGCTCGCAAAGCAGCACCATTTGGCAATCAGATCATATATATCCCCCAGAAAAGCCAAGCAATGTGGCAGCTCCAGCTCCAGTATAAATGAGAGATGGAATTCTATATCCACAAACGGAGTTAAACTCACAGGCGTTATAGTATATTTAAAGGACAGGGGAAGGTTAATGCTCTGTATTAATACAATTTTGTGGCTGTGTGCGCATATGTACACTGAAGTATATACACTTGGGAGCCTCAAAAAAACACAAATGGGAAATACCATTGAGATGACAGTGTGGTACGAAAGGTGCCATTCGATTTAACGCGTTTTCCATATCCTGGGAAAATAAATGCCAAGGAACATTTCTGAGCTCCTGTCAGCTTTAAAACAGGTAGTTCATCATAACAGGCTGTCCCTAGTAACTTTTCAATTGGTCTTTATTATTTATAGTTTACAAATGATTTGCCTTCCCCTTCTGCCTCTTTCCAGCTTTTATATGGGGGTCACTGACCCCGGCAGCCAAAAACCTAACACTCTGTGAGGCTACAAAGTTACTGTTACTTTTTTATTTCTTATCTGTTTATTCAGCCTTTCTTCCAGCCTCTCATTACCACCGCTGCCTGGTTGCTAGGTATGAATGCTAGCAACCGGATAGCTCCTGAAATGCCAAACTGGCGAGCTGCAGAACTAAAAGCTAAATATTTAAAAATCCGCAAGAAAAATTAAAAGTGAAGACTAATTGTGTATTGTTTGAGAATATCCATCTATATCATACTAAAATCTAAACTTAAAGATACTGCAATACTACTCTACGCTCCCCAGGTACAGAGCACAAGTATTGCTATAGCTCACTACTGTGACCCCCCCCCCCCCCTCCGTTTGTCTCCATTTGCCTCCATTTGCCCAAATAAACATTCACAAAGGATATTTGTTTCTTCATTGTCTTCAAGTGCGCCACACTGCAGGCAGGCATCCGAGAACAGGGCCGCTCTATCAAAGCATCTCATGCTGAAAAACAGAGGAAATGGACTGAGTGGCATAGTAAGGGTTAAAGGACAAGTAAAGCTCCATTCACTGGGGGGAATGACAATATGTTAGGCACCCCCCCAGTAAATATGCATTTTTAATGTGCCTGTTGCTGGAGGAATCAGACAGGCTCCATTCAGCATTACTAGGACATGTCAGCAGTGCAGCCGAGTGAGGCCATGGCAGATTAGTGACACGGCCATATAAACAAAGGCAGGAGGTCTGACTTGGAGCGTTTATGTGTTTAGCTCTAAATGAAAGCTCCTTAGCCCTTTCCAGCACTAGGCACATAATCTGAAATAAAGGAGGGGGGGGGCAGAGTGCTCTTAAAATAATGATACACACACATACATGTACCTATGTAATTTGGTTAGAAAAATTACAAATTAGATTGTAAGCTCCATTGGGACAGTAATTAGGCATAGTCTATAAAGCACTGTTGGTCAAGCAGCAAAGTTTAAATAAGGGCGGTCAGGCCCGGACTGGCAATCTGTGGATTCAGGTAAATACCGGAGGGGCTGCTGTAAGATGCCATAGTCAGTCACTATTTATTGGGCCTATAGGGGGCTGTTTGGGCCTCTGTGTACTTGGAATCCCAGGGCTAAAACCTGGGGTAGGTGTAAAAAGGAGCAGATGTCTTTGCCTGCATTTGCAATGTGAAAGAATTCCACAAGGTGTCGCTAATGCTTCTCGCTCAGGACTCACGTGTGGAGCATCTCAATGACTTTCCGGAAGCTGCCAAGAGAAAGGAGCACAAGGATGGCCTTGTATTTTTGGTTGATGTGGGCTGAGCAGAGATGGTCGACCCAGCGTTTCAAGACTTCAGCGCACTCCTCTGGGTTTAACCTCACCTTAAGCAATAGAATGCAGTTTATTACTCTCGCTTGCACTGGCACAAATGGGGCGTTTGTATAGGCTAAAGGCATAAAGGTTCACTATGAATGGTAATAAAATGTGGGGGACACTGCACTATAAGCATAACCTGCTGATAATAAATTGGGCCCTTAATCTTCATTATTAAAACTGCCTGCATAAACCATTTCTAGTCCATTCTAACTACTACCCCAACACTACCCCCCAAATGAATCTGCACGTTAGGTATTTCCAGCGACCAAAAGAGGCCCAAACTGGACGACTAATTGTTCAGTTACAAGGAAGCCCTTGGTGTGTTGCAGATATATAGATTAGACCAGTGATCCCCAACCAGTGGTTTGTAAACAATATGTTGCTCATCAAACCCTTGAATGTTGCTCCCCCTGGCCCAAAGTAGGTGCTTATTTTTGAATTTCTGATAAGGAGGGAAGTTTTGATTGTATAAAAACTAAGTATAATGCCAAACCTTCTGTAGGCTGCCAGACAACATAGCTGCTACCAAATAGCCAATTATAGCTCGTATTTGCACCCCCAGGAACTTTTTTCATGCTTGTGTTGGGGAGCAACCTGGGTATAAAAGGTTGGGGATCCCTGGATTAGACCCTTTCCCTTAGTAAACAAACCTTTGCCAACCAAGCTGCTCGAGTCCATTCATTGTAGGTCTGGAGGTACCGGCAGGCATCGGCAGCCTTATCTATCAGGCACAGCAGCTGTACTCCCTCTGTGGGGGAAAATAAATGGCACAGGGGTTGCACAGCAATAACATTTTTTTTCTCCCTGCACAATGTACCCTCCAAAAATAAATGCAAACACCACAGAGTGAGGGTAATTCCTTCACAGTGTCCATTCCTGGTCTGCATTAGGGACCCTTCTACATATCCCCCAGACAGCCTGCCATTACTGAAGGGTTATACTCTGCTCATTGGATTGGACTGAACACCACCTACCTGCTAGTTTCCCATTAGCAATCATGTTGGTGGCCACTAGTTTAATGGTGCTCTGGGAGGGTCCAGAGGAGGTGACAGTGGTAACCAGGCAGGCTTTCAAGGAGTCACAGTAATACTGTGGATTCTCAGCACTGGTCTCCAGCAGCAGCTGCACCGCTCGGTCTGTCTGCAATCAGAGAGTGACAGTTGCACAAGAGATTAGAGAGTTACACAGGAGCAGGTAGCCATTATATAGAAGGATGATGATGTTCTGGTTTTGTAGAAGTAGCCCCAGGGGTACACTTACTTGGCCGAGAAGCAGGAGTTGGTCAGCGCACTTCCTTGTGTGTTCATAGCTCGACCGCTTCACTTCCTGCAGGCAAACTCGGTCCAGCTGAAATTTCTGCAGGAAAGAAAGAGTCTTATCTCTCCCAGAACAAAGTGCAGAAACCCCCTCACACTCATTGAATTATTACGGTCCTATGCCACATGTCTTACACAGACACTAGAAACGGGAGTTTAGAACCAGACTGACAAAACTTTTACCTGAAAGTATGAATTCTCACACAGCAGGTCATAACAAATATCTAAGGGATTTAATGCCGAGCCCGCCTGAGACTTCTCTCGCTGGAACGCTTGCAGGTAATGAGCCGCCACAGTCCAAAAATGGAGTTCAGACTCATCCCCATAGAGCCTGGGAAAGGGGGAGTAAAGGGAAACTTCTGAGGTTAAAACATTCAACTGATAAAGAGCAGTGAGGCTTTCCTGTGCCAAATGTGCTCCATGTTCTTGGATACTGAGCAGACTAAATAAAGCTCCCTGTGGCCTGCGGATACATAACGGGCTACTCTGCCATATACTGTATCAAACCACTGAAAAGCCATTCCACCCTCAGAGGCACCCAGCCCTCTCCAGCCCCCCCAAATATGAACCCCTGTTCCATGAGCCCATACTCACATACTAAGGGCAGATCCACAGAACAAGGCAAGGGGGACACCTACAAGGGGTATAGGTGCTGAAAAACCACCTCTATGGGGGCCCCACGGACACAAATAATTTGACTTTGCTTCACTGAAGAAATATAAACGGAAGAGGCCAAATAAACAAATACACATTGAGGAGATGAGGGATACAGGTGGATGGAGGGAGTGCAATGCTAAAGGTAATTTGTAACATTGGTGTTTGTGGGAAAAAGGGATCCCTGAACCAAATTTCAGAATCTTTACATGTGATGAGAAGTAAATGAGATTTAAGGGCCAACTATTATATATATATATATATATATATATATATATATATTACTTCAGCCCTGAGTGGGGGGGCAGACTACATTAATAACAGCTGAAGGGCCACAGCTTTGTTAACAATAATGTGATGAATAGTGTTAGTGTCACCATCTTGTCCTACTACACCTTCTATGCCCCTACTGCTGCTCTATGAAGCCCCACTCAATGCAGGGCCCAGAGCAGTTGAACATGGAGGGATCTGCTGGAGGTGGCATAGAAACCACAATGGCCAAAATTAAAAACACAAGTATGGACAAACCAGAAGGGAGCAGAGTAGAAGAAGCTGTGTACAGTAGTGCTGTACCCGGTAAAGGGTTAATTTACCTTGCCACGAGCAGGCACCTCTGCAGAAGGGTGAACTCTGGGTCCAGGAGCAAGCCCTTTATATCACTGGGAAGACAATTTAGAGACATAATCAGAAAATGAGACAAGGGAAATTCTAGACCACAATGTACTCTATGAGTAGCCCATTAGGTAAGGTCTATGCCCAACACTGGACACATAATAGTCTCTATGACCAAGAACTGCCTTTCTTACTCACTTGGACAAGGAGTTGATCTGCTGCTGTATGAGATCCTTCATGTCCTCGTGCTCTGGATAATCCCTGTATAGAAGCAAACACGCACATATGAGATGGAGATTCCACTGCAGTACAGCAGGGTGGGCAGCGAGGCCTGTGGGGACTGTATACAGCTTTTCAATGAGCAGAAACATTTTATATTCAGTATTAAACCCAGGTGAGAAAGGTAACAGCTTTGTTTTATGAGGTTTGCTTATACATTACTATACACTTACAGATCTGTAATAGCCAGGGAATATTTGCCTGCCCAAGGCTGGTGGAGCAGGAAAGCTTTGAGGACAAATGCCGCCCTTGGGAAGAGCAGATACGGACACCAGACTGGATCTGAAAACGAACCACAGGCGAGACTGTTACACTCTGATCACACAGGGCAGGGGCGCTGTGATTGGATCCCTATCACAGGAATATCCTGCTTGATAACTTTCATCAACTCCTGACGGTTCGAGGGCCCCGGGGTTGCAGGTTATTTATTCCAGCCCCGAGCACATGCAGGAGGTACGCGAATAATGCAGAATAAATATTATCACCTACTCTCCTTTCTGCATAGAATCCTGCCATAGTGCCTCCATTCACAGGTACTCAATATTCATTTTCCTCCAGCGGGCAGCTCTCTGCCTCACTATGAATTATTCAGCAGTGTCCTGATTCACTATGCATTAACTGCCTATGCCTTCCCATTGCTGCACTGTGCTGCCACAAATGCACTGCTGAGTGTTACACAAAGAGAACCAATGCTTCCCTGACAGCTAATACAGGCAATAACATATTAATATACTAGGGCTGCTCGGTTTCAAAGCAGGCTCAGAGCCACTCACAATGACAGTGTGGTGCCAGCTATCTCTGAGTGCCATTGTTGTCAGATTACCTGGTATGCCAAAGGGTTTAAGGTGGCCATACGTGGGTACTCTGACAGATCAGCCCATGGTTCAAACAGATAGATACCATCTACATTTTTTATTGTTCCGTGTGACTCCTCTCCACTTCCCTTTGATCAACAAACAGAAAATTTCCATCTGGACAGATTGTCAATCACAAGTTTATCTGTCAGAATAGACCCCTTGTTGGCCATACATGCCCAGATAGTCCAAATCCAAACCACCCAAACAAATCTGACTATGGACTTCTGTCTCCTGCACATTACCAATCAGCTCCTGTTCATCCATTCTGAAGCAAGTGGACTTCATAGTCATATCCAGCACTCGAATGCAGCCGTCATCGGAGGCCAAGATGACTTTGTCTGATGAGCACCAGTCTACATCCAGGATGCGGTGGCTGATGTTCCGCCCGCCTCGCAAACTACTGACCATCTGAATCTGATTGGAGAAACATGGGGGTGAGCGGTTTCAGAGGCCAAAGCAACACAATGTTTTGGCACAGGGCAATATCTTTGTGGATAATATATAGACCACCATAGAGATTGCAGAGATAGCAGAATTACAGCAGCTACAGGAAGGGTGCGGGGAGTTTTAGCTGTATAACTGATGGAGGTTGCCAGTCCCATTGCTACATAATGTAAAGTTGGCCAAACACTGTAAGATCTGCTTGTTTGGTGAGGCTGCCAAACAAGCTGATCTTTTCCAGATATGCCCACCTAAGGTTGGTGATATCAGGCTAATTCGGTTAATCAAATTAAACCTGCGGGCATAGGTGACATCAGACCAAGGACCACATCAACAATCCAATGAAAAACCTGCCTGATCGAGATCCAGACAATTTTAGGTTAGGCCTGTCGGGGGTGCCCATACATGGGCAGATAAGCTGCCAAATTGGTCTAAAGGACCTGAATCTGCCCCTGTATGGCCACCTTAAGGTTAGAACAAAGTGGCCCACCTACCTCTTTGGTGTCCCAAACCTCTGCCCCATCATTGTAGAGTACTATCAGCTTCTGATTGCCTTTGCCTGGGGCAAATCGGATCTTCTTAACCCCGTTTCTGTGAGTAGGAACCCCCCTGGGAAAAGGAACAGACTGCTGTTAGCCTGGAGCACATAAAGACTTTACCATCTGCTCCATGAAACAGACCGTGGGGCTCATTTACCAACAGCAGGCGCATTTCAGCTAGGGCAGTGACTGGCAACCAATCACATATTCAACTTTCATTATTCTTTCTGCAGCTGGCTAAACAAAGCTAATCATTGATTGGCTGCTATGGGTTTTTTGAAAGGGATGAACTCTGTGAAAAGGCAACATCAAGATATAGTTAAGGGCTAAAGGATCCCTGCTTTCACCAACTAGAGACAAAGAACTGGATGCCACGTTGCCTGACTTCTGTGGCCCTTTCGTTTGATTATTTATTGATTTCCGAATAAAAGCAGTGAACTGGAGGCGAATGAGACGGAGCAGCACGTGAGCCAAGTTCATATTTCCATTTACTTTATGCCCAGTGGAGAGTGACCAGGGCAGCGACACTTTATCTTCTCTCTCTCAGAAGCATTTGTCTCTAATACAGATATATGGCCTGGAACGGGATTCATCTAGTGGGCCTCTTAGGGTCATTAAACTATGGCCCCCAGCATCCCATGAGAGGCAAAAAGATGTTTTGTCTATGTGATAAAGAAAATCAGATGCCAACACATGCTCTGGGGGCTCTTTTACATACCAAAGTGCAAAATACAGGCTGCAAATGGTCATTTTTTTGCAGTTTTCTTGCATTGCCTCAGGGCTCAGTTTTGGAGCACAGAGACATGCCACTTGCCCCTCGAATAAAGTGCTCACTGCATTATCCAGAGCTGTATCGGTGAGGGATGGCAGGGGGAAAGCATATAGGCACCTACCCATCTGCCCCCTATCTTGCTCATCATTCAGACATGGAAGCTAAGAGGCAGCAGAGGGCACAGGTCGCTATGGGGCCTCATTCTTACCGGTTGCACAGGGCAGGTCTGCGCCCTCTGACACTGCTCAATACACCAAGTTATGGATTATTAATCAGGCACTCAGGGTAGAGTACAGAGTTCCCTAGGGCACAAGTGAGCACAACAGGGTGGGCTTTTATATTTTGTAAGTGATTTTTTTTTTTGCATTGCTTCAACTAAGCTTTCTCTCTCCCACTACTGAGCTGGTCACACATGGGACAAGCTATTCTGTATGTGATACACAGTGGTGTAACTACAGCACGCTGAGCCCCCCACAAAAATTCTTTGCAGGAGCATGACATACACAGTAGCCCCTACCTGGCCCTTCCTAAACCCACCCACCCACTTGCTTCCACCACTCGGGTGGGTAAGAGAGGGGATTTCCAAAAACTACAGAAGAAGTACTGTAGATCTCATGATCTGGGCCCCCTGGGTCTGCCTGAGTCCTCTATGGTTATGGCTGAAAATCCTGCAGGCCTATTGCCTCCCCACTCCTGGCAGATCTGGGATGACAACAGCTGAAAGGCTGTTAAAATTTGAAGGTCTCTACCAACAGAGGAGATTGATAATTATTGGGTTCCAGTATATCAACACAACTAAGTACAGCTTTCTGTACTTAGTGCTTCGGCCACATTAGCAAATAAGCCCCGATATCCCCTTACAGATTCCAGTAAAGCTAAAAGATGGCTATGGAGGGCAGTCAATGACAGGTTACCTGGAGACACGTCCTTTCAGGTCCCAGAAATTCAAATTTCCATCCACATCTCCCAGGACCAAGGTATCTCCTTTCCAGGCGATGCAAGAGATGCTGCCCATGCTGCCCTGCGGGTACGAGAGAAAGAGATGATATTTAGCCCTGGGGTCCTTGCTGTACATAATAATTTAGAGATCTGGGGCACTACTAAGTGCACATCTGACTGATAAAAGCTTTGCTGTGGCCCATAACGCTGCCCTGAGTGAGACTGATAGAAGTCTTTCTGCTCATGTGAAGCCGACCCGGATGGATCATACATCATCCCTATGTAACACGCCAGTGTTTTTATTGTACCACTGCCATAAAAATGGCAGTATCAACAGCACGACACATGATTCACGAGGCACTTTAAAAGAGATTAGCAGCTGTAGCAGGAGTAGGAGCAAAAGAACAGCATTGGTTCTGTATCAATAATACGTCCATACGCTTAGCGAGAAGTCACCTTACTGAGCTATGGGGCAGAACCAATTGCAGTTACATCAGAATAAAACAAACATAGGAAGCAAGAAAGAAGGGAGAATTGATGCCAGCATCAAAAACTTGTTATAAAACGGCAGTAGTCCAATTGTTAGAAATTCTTACCACCTCTTCAATTGGTCTTAATTTTTTATAGTTTTAGAATTATTTGCCTCCTTCTTGACTCTTTCCAGGTTTAGAATGGGGGTCACTGACCCGGCAGCCAAAAAACTATTGTTCATTTTTGATTCCTTATTACTTTCTATTCAGTCCCTCTGCTATTCATATCCCAGTCTCTTATTCACACCACTGCATGGTTGCTAGGGTAATTTACACCCTAGCAAAGCAGATAGGCCCTGAAATTCCAAACTGGAAAGTTGAACGAGAAGCTAAAATAAAGCAAAAACTGCAAATAATAAATGAAGACCAATTGCAAATTATCCCAGGATATCACTCTAAATCAGACTACAAATGCATTTTAAGGTGAACTACCCCTTTAAGTAAGAAAAAAGGCCAAGAGAAATAAAACAAAAATGAAAGACTAAACCAGGTGGATGAGTGTAGCAGAACCTGTAGTTGCATGTCACGGCTATAAAATGGTATATTTCCTACCTAATTACTGCAGCACGCTTATTGTCTGATCTATTATTCAAGAACCAAATGTTACCAACTGCTCAGCCGCTGCCAACTCATCCCAAGGAGAGAGCCAAGTAAAGCCCTGCGAGATACCTTTAGCCCCTAATAAAATGCTGCCTTTCTGCCCAACACTAAGCTACATATAAACAATAACAGAAAGCCCAATAACTTTTATATTTAGGCTTTGGGAATGTGCTAGACACCTCCAAAAGCTGAATGCTCAGTGAGAGACTGCTGACTACGTAGGTGCCCGTCTGTCAACAATAAAGGCGCGTTCCAACCATCACTCACAATGGCTTTTCCTTGCCTAAAGGCCAGATGCGCAACACACATTCTCTGTCCTTATCTATTCCGTTTAATGTGACCTGTCCCTTCCAACTCATTTATATTCATATCTGCTCCAAGCAATCAGGCAGGTCTCCCCAATGATTGTACTGTCAGTCTCACAGTCGCTGGATGTCAGCTTTTGCTTCCCATTGTTCCTAGAATTTGTGCTGACATTACAAAAAAACAGGTTGCTGATAAGGTAATCTCATGTAAAAACCAAGGGAGAGAATTATTGAATAAAGGACAAATATCCCACTAATTTGGAGTGTGTAATGGTCTGGCCAGATACTGAACTCAAATCGAACCTTAAACGACATGTGAATATGAACAAATACAAATACAGGTATGAGATCCCCTATACGGAAACCCCTTATCCAGAAAGTTCCAAATTACGGAAAGGCCATCTCCCATAGACTCCATTATAAGCAAATAATTCTAATTTTTAAAACCGATTTCCTTTTTCTTTGTAATGATAAAACAGTACCTTGTACTTGATCCCAACTAAGATATAATTACCCCTTATTGGGGGCAGAACAGCCCTATTGGGTTTATTTAATGGTTAAATGATTCCCTTTTCTCTGTAATAATAAAACAGTACCTGTACTTGATCCCAACTAAGATATAATTACCCCTTATTGGGGCAGAACAGCCCTATTGGGTTTATTTAATGGTTAAATGATTCCCTTTTCTCTGTAATAATAAAACAGTACCTGTACTTGATCCCAACTAAGATATAATTACCCCTTATTGGGGCAGAACAGCCCTATTGGGTTTATTTAATGGTTAAATGATTCCCTTTTCTCTGTAATAATAAAACAGTACCTGTACTTGATCCCAACTAAGATATAATTACACCTTATTGGGGGCAGAACAGCCCTATTGGGTTTATTTAATGGTTAAATGATTCCCTTTTCTCTGTAATAATAAAACAGTACCTGTACTTGATCCCAACTAAGATATAATTACCCCTTATTGGGGGCAGAACAGCCCTATTGGGTTTATTTAATGGTTAAATGATTCCCTTTTCTCTGTAATAATAAAACAGTACCTGTACTTGATCCCAACTAAGATATAATTACCCCTTATTGGGGGCAGAACAGCCCTATTGGGTTTATTTCATGGTTAAATGATTCCCTTTTCTCTGTAATAATAAAACAGTACATGTACTTGATCCCAACTAAGATATAATTACCCCTTATTGGGGGCAGAACAGCCCTATTGGGTTTATTTAATGGTTAAATGATTCCCTTTTCTCTGTAATAATAAAACAGTACCTGTACTTGATCCCAACTAAGATATAATTAATCCTTATTGGAGCCAAAACAAGCCTATTGGGTTTATTCAATCTTTAGCAGACTTAAGTTATGGAGATCCAAATTACGAGAAGATCCGGAAAACCCCATGTCCAAAGCATTCTGGATAACAGGTCCCATACCTGTAAATGCATTATCTATGTTGCTTTTTAGCGTTTGGATTTTGAATCCCAACCCAAATCCTGGATTCGGCACCCTGTATGAAATGGATATTGCTTTGCCTGTATGCCGCAACACTCATCCCAAAGCAAGTATCCAATGAGAATGATCCTGCCCGGTCAAAATGTAGTAACATCGGAGTCCTCTGCCAGCTACAAAAAAACTGGGCAACTGCTATAAGACTAATACAAGCAAAATTGTGATTGGCTGCAAAATGGCAATTCCTGCGCACAGCCGGTCTCCCTTTAAGTAAAGGGCTGCTTTAGTGTGCGAGCAGTGCAGCTGCACCCGAGTCGTTTGTTAGGGTGGAAGAGATGAATGCGTTGTCACGATTCCGACTGCTGCCTGGAAAAACAATGCCTCAATTAACGGCTGCGGAATTTCATATATTAAATTGTTCAATTATTGCGCCTTTCAAGTGAGACTGAATCGTTAGAATTTTGGAGTCTATCTATAAAGCTAATAAATTAGAGCCGTGTGTATGGGAACATCTATACAGCAAGTTCATACATTATCCTACAACTGGGCAATAATTCACCTACAACTCCCAGCACCTTCAAATAAGCCTCAGGCCTGGAGGGAATAGGATATCAGCCCAGCAATAATAGCCTATCCACCTATCATCCTACACATTGCCTAAACCTATATTACGTATACACCTATTACCTATCTAACTGGGATCCCAATTTGACAACTCCCAGGTGGGCTCCTAACTGCAGGAGAACCAACTATGGACTTGTGCTACATCCCCAGCCCAGTGATGCCCCCAGAGCAGCTACTTCCTCTCTGCAGGATGCAAAAAAGTGCAAAAGATAAGTGCAAACCATTTTTTACTTTTGCACCCTGCCCTGCACTTTGCACCTTTGGAGCAGGTCTTTGTGTTTCCCATTGCTTTCCCCCAAAGAAGACAGCACTGTCTGTGTTCGGCAGCAATGTATTCACAAGGCTGGGGCAGCACAGAGATGTCCCAACCCGATAACTTGTGATGTTTGAATCGCTTGTGAGTCCTACCCGAAGGTATGGGCTCCGATGCTCATGTGTAAGGCTTTCGCCAATGAACAGCATGTGCTGACAGATCCACCTTCGCTGAAGCTAGGGTGAGAACCACCAAGTCTTGGCCTAGGGTCAAGCCCAGAGGACTGTGACACCAATCCAGGGTGCACATGGGGGTGCAATGCCATTAATTGCCTTGGTAAGGCTCCAGCTGGCAGCTGGAAAGTATAAAAGAAAAATGCCTCCCGCCCGCCTAATGGCTGGGGCAAAGGAAGTGAAGCATGAATAGGCAGAAGGAGCATGTGCGAAGCACCCGACAAAAAATAAGCCAGCAGCTGTTCCCTAATGGGAACACAGCTCCTCCACTTTCATCAAGCTTCAGCTTGAGCAATTAGCAATAACCACGCCTCGGTAGGACCTCATTGGCTATGATATTGCCACTGCGCAAAGCTGATTCAACCAACCCAATAACTTGTGCATCATTTAGACTTGCAAGCCAGGGAGTGCCAGTGGGTGCAAGCCCTGTACTTACCTGCCAGACAGGGCTCCACTCATTCCTCATTTTCATGGAGAGAGTGCAGCAATGTCCTCAGTGCACTAAAGGTGCCCATACACCCGATATCCCCACCTATGGCCCTGGGGCCAAATGATCAAATTCTAATGGCAGCAATGGCACAGTCAGTTTGGGGACCGTATCAACGAGCCGGTGATCCGACTGAATCTTTTAACCTGCCCGATCGATATCTGGCCAATTTAGGCCAGATATCGGTCGGGTATGGCCATCATTTCTGCCCCTACACAGGCCGATAAGCTGCCAAATCAGTCCAAGGGACCGTTATCGGCAGCTACATTTGGCCCGTGTATGGCCACCTTTAGGGGCACAAAGTTGAGGCACTTGCACTCTTGCACTTGTATCAGGCCCAGACTGACAATCTGTGGATTCTGGCAAATGCCAGAGGGGCTGCTGTAAGATGCCATACACAGCCCCCCACCAGCCCACTAAATAGTGACTATTTGGACCTTTGTGTACTTGAAATGCCAGGGCCTATTTCTTATCCCAGTCTGGACCTGCCTGGTATCTCTTTAAAGCCTGCACATTGAGTTGTGCTGATCAGCTCAGTCCAGTTTGGGCAGGCTGCGAATGAATAAATCTTTTATAGCAACCAATTGTGTCTGGGAAACAGCAGGAAGCCTAGCGGAACTATATTTCACGAGAAGGTATTATTATGTCTGGACGCAGCTCAGGGGAACCGTTGTTATGAGTTATGCGCAGGGACAACGGTTATTGTGTCTCATTGCGGATTAACAGGACTGTATGTGCGGCTGCCCAATTACTGTATTTAAATTGATGGCTGAAAGAGGTCCCCGGGTATATACAGCTGATCGATAGCCTTTTGTTGATCAGCATAACAGCGAATAACCAATAGACGGGAATAACAAATTGCAACCTGTTATTCAGGCCGTTTGCATACTTGTGCCAATTAATTGTGCTCCCAGCTAATGACTTTAATAGGCCGAGGTTTCTCACCTTAACAGCGCAGAGACAGAGCACATCCTTCTGTTAATAAATATTCACTGAGAGGGAGGCGGGAATGATAGGCACAACATAAATGTGCCACTCCCCCTCATTCTGTGTTCTATCCCCAGCTCCAGCACAAATAATACCCGCACAGAGTATGAAGCTAACAGTTAGGGCTGCGTTTAGCGCCGCTGTTCTCTGACAAGTACATTGTACTGGAACAAAATAATGTCACCAAACACCAATTCCCCTCGATTCCCAGACAGTTTAATGTTACAGACTGTAATCTAGAATTGGTAAGCATTGCACTGCCATTGCTAACACTGCTGCAGTTTTGTTTCCCAGAATCCTCACCCATAGTTTCCAGCAGTTGATTAATCTCTTTTCCTGATGTCCTATACCAGAGACAGCTAGGAGTAGTGGGTAAGGAATATCTGGAGGGCAGTAGTTTGCCTGCCCATGCCCTGTACAACTGCAGTAGGCAGTGTGAGGTTCTCCAGCTGCTGTTTCTAAACTACAGCTCTCAAGATCCTGGGAGCAGCCCTTAGTGACCAATATAAACAGAATACTTGGTCAGTGGGTCGATCCTGCTTCTTAAGAATACATGGCCTGATACAATAAGTGATGATACTCCTGTTAGCAGAAAGCTGCATAGGCTCAGGGTACAGGATTGTCCACCGGCATGTACCCCAGCCAGTGCAGTTTTCTGCTGACAGGAACCCCCAGCCCAGGGCATCAGGTAATTGATTACAATTACAGGAGGGGAGGGGGGTGCCTAACATTTGGAACCTCCCAGATTTCTGGTCCTTCAGGTACAATTCCTGGGATATCCCAAAAGCATTCAGCTTAATGGGGGGGTTGTTGTTTAAAGCCAAAGTGGGGCCACGGGTTTAATGGCTTGGCACAGAACGTAAAGCAGCAGTTTGTTAACATATGACGTAGCAGCTGTACAACTACATCTCCTATCATGCGCAGTTAGCAACTGGAAGGACTTGCAGGCAGGGAGTTTGTGTCCTTGGTCCTGGGCAGGAACCCACAACACTAACACTGCAACTCCCATAAGGACATCCATTGCACAAAATGTGCTCTAGCCACATATGCAGTTGTCTTTACGGTTTTAAAACCTTGTTCCATTAAACAGGGGCTGTATGTAGCGCATTGCCTGCTTAGGCCACAAACAATACAGGTTAACTCACATCTGGGGGAATCCTGGCACTGTCTTTGACAGAGTTGCCCTCGACGGTGAGGTGATAAACCTGGCCATCTGTATCGGTAAAGACAAAGTGCTCCCGCGCAGAGATATTCTGGCTCATCTCCGCCTTGCTCTCCGCCTCCTGTAAGAGACTAACACGCCGGGTTATTACCGATGCATTCAGCTTGTCGGGCCGGGAGATGCCAACACATGTTACTTTGCATTTCCCCTTTAACGATTTCCTGCCAAAGAGGCCAATTAGCAAAGCTCTAATGTGCAACCGGAGACAACAAACAGCGGAATTTAACCTGCAATTGTTCATAAGATCTCTATGTTCTAGTATTTTGTACAGTATGGCACACCCCCCACCCCCCCCCCATCCATCAGAGCATTGGCTTAAAAAAAGGCGTTAATTGGACATTATCACTAAAACTGCTCATGTATGAAAGATTCTTGTAACATTTTAAGAAATCAGTGTTTCCATAACAGAATAGGAATTAAGGCTACTGCCACACAGGGCTTATTATTAGCCTGCATTTATCTGCATCATCTTCCCCCTGTGTGTGCACCTGAAGCCACCGCATCGGCCCGGGTGCAAGCACATGGAGTGATTTCTCCGCCTAAACACATTTTGGCCATGAAAGCCACTTTGTGTGCCTGTACCCGGGCTGATGAAATGGCTTCAGGTGCACACGCAGAGGGAGGCTGATGCTCAGGGGCTGATTCTCGGCCTGTGTTTGTCTGCAGGATCCTTGAGGCAATAGCCTTAAGGGCAATGACACATGGAGCTACTTGTAGCCAACTACTTGTCACTGCTACAAAATAGACAATGCTGATAATTGTCTCTGTGTGTTTTTGCAGAAGCAATTTTTAGTATTGGCTATGGCAGCGTATTTTCTGGCTTCAGTAGCACCATGTGTCATAGCCCTAAGGCATCTATGTAGAAGTGGAAATGTTATTAGCTTTAACTTAAAACTTCCTTATCTACTGCTTTCCAGCTATTTGTAAAGACAGTTGCAGATTTGTAAGGCTACAGCACTGAAGCATATGTTACTCTTTGAGACAAGGAGCAGCTCATTATACAGAACGTTAATCTGTAGACTGGCAGTTTGTTTTATTAAGCTGTATTAGTCACTCAGCAGAACCAGGAAGTGTTTGTTTCTAGTTGCTACTCTGGACTAGTGCTACTCTTGTTTAAAATATGCACCACTCAAGGGCACTTTGTGCTGAGCACCACCATATTTTTCCCTCTTTCCTAGGCATTGCCAAACACCCTCTGTACTGTGCCCAGAATCACTGGGTATAGGAAATGCCAGGGAACACAGTAGAAGTGGCAGCTACACAGGTTGTTTTGAACCTGTGTAGCCTGGTAGAGCAGGTTACTGATGAGACTCACTAGGGTCTGCCTAACTAATTGCCAGCCACACTGATCTCACCTATTTTACCTAAACAAAAAGTACATTGAGCACCACCCTATTCACTGAGCTCAGGATTAAATGGAGGAGGGGTATCCTGCTCCTAAACAATAAAGACTAAATGAGCAATTATAACATTTAATTTTAACACATACATAATAACAGGCACCAAGTTTGTTTCAGGCATAGTAACCCACAGCAATCATTCATTTGGTTTCAAACTGCAGGACAATAAAGGTTTCCTGCTGACTGGTTGCTATGAGATACTAGAAACCCATGGTACAAGTATGCCTTCATGAAAAGCAACAATAAGTATGTAAGGGTGCACAGCCTCCTTTTATGCAGTCGGGTGAAGCATTTTATGTCCTTGCTGGGAGGCTGTAATCATAAGAAGTGATAGAAAGAGATGGGCGCCAAAGTGATTCCCTCTAGTGCTCTGCAAAACAGCATTTATCTCACCATCTGTCATCATAAGGAAAACTATCATAGTTTTATGCTTAGAGCTAAAAAAAAAAAAAAGGCCCCTTAAAAAGGACCAACAGAAGGAATTTTAAATAAAGAAAAAACGGAATTTTGCGCAATTGTCACCTCTGCTACCCGTGTAGGTATGAAGCTGCCAGACGCCTCACCTTATGACCGAAGACTCCGCGCTGTTTAATTCTGTGTCTGAAGAGACGGTCTGACGTGCTATCGCCTCTCGGGCTGCCATCTGCTTCTTTCTGAGGCTCTTCAGGTTGTGGGATGGGGACCACTCCTGGGAAACATGAAATAGAAGCTGTTAACTGAATGGACAATTAGAGCGGAGCCAGTACATATGCAACAGTAGGCACCCAGCCAGCATTAAAGCAAACAAGTTATAGAACTTATTACAGTTCAAAGTAATAGTGTAGTCATCAAAAAAAGTGCTAGATTCTGCCCAAGAACAATGTGTAACGTATTGTGTAGGCCAGTATATAACAGCACGTGATTCAACCATGTCTTAATCCAAAAAGTATGTAGGTTGAATACACACTTCCGCTGCTTCGCCAGCAACCCTATAACAGTAATGATCCAGGCCTGTAAAGTTGTCATCAGCAGCTTCCTATCTTCGACCTTGCTAGGCCATCTTTTGAGTGTCAGTGGCACTGCACATGCTCAGTGGGCTCTGGACTGCTGTTGAGAAGATGAGCTTAGGGGTCATTGGAAATCAAGTAGAAAATTAGTTTAATCTGCCACAGAAGCCGATTCTACAGGGCTGTGTATTAATCAATTCTGATGCAGAATGCACTGGTTTCTATGCTGCCATGTAATGTGAAACTGGATTAACAATTGCCTTGTATTGGGCTCTTATATTATTTACAGATATTTTGTATAGGGAAATGGTGACAAAGCTCAGGCAAGTGGCAGAACCCCAGAGCATGTGCTGGGAATCAGCAGAAAAGATGGGGGGCAGCTGGGGGCACAGATCTCCCCTGCTACATATGGTGTAATATGTTTAGACTTATTCATTGTTGAGCTTTACTTCTCCTTTAAATCAAACGTTTGTAGCGTTGCTACACCATTACAAATTAAATAAATAAAGAGAGCATTCCTTCAACCAATCAGGAAGCAAGGTTGGAGATGCAGGCGAGAGATTATATACTTTCAGGGCATTATTTTGCCTTACCAAGGCTGTCACAGAAGGGAAGCTTTTAGACATCTCCCGCAGCAGAGTACAAGTGCGAATGTCCCATAATTCCAAGGGCTTGTCTTTAAACACCACGGCCAAGTACTGCCTGCAAAAAAAATCAAGGGCAGATGGTTAATGGGCACCCGGGAACAGAACATTCTGGCGCACAAATTTTAGCCGACAGTTGATTTTATCATATGGGATATGTTGGGGAAGGAAAGGAGGCGCCATAAGCATTTCATTTTTAGCACAGTATTTCCCTACTAAATCAAACCAGAAGTTTGAATAAAATTATAAAGGAGAGGCGCAGTTGGCCTTAAGGACTGGGGGGGTGAGTTCATGTGTTCAAATTGCTTTCTCGTAATCATTTCCCTTCCCTGCGGTATCTGGCACTTACTTTAAATGAGACACTTTAATCATCTCCATGGGTTGTTCATCAATACCTCTCTCTCCTCGAAATGCTATACTCCTCCCTGCAGAGAAGAGAAGAGGATGCACGGCAAACTTCATTCTGTCTCAGCCAAGCACAATCTGATTAACCCCACTGCTGGCACGCTGACCGGACTGACGGATGCAACCTGCCCCGGCCCTGCCTCATTAAATGAATCTGTACAGGCTATAATGGCATGTTTAAACTATAGCAAACTCTGCGGGAGTTTTATTCTCTATCATCTTATTACCAATGCTGGCACTGCCATGTTTTACTCTAAATACCCAAAAGAATATACCAGCATGTTATGATCAGGCACCAGATTATGGAGGGCTCTGAACAGCACCCAGTGTCTGGAGCATGTATAAGGAGAGGCATGGCATATTTCATCATATGAAGCAGTACAGGTCCCTATAGGGCAGAAAACTGCATGTACAGATGATGCAGTCAGAGTGCACACATTGCAAACCCCACACCAGTAATATAAAGGGGTATGGGTGTTTTTGTATACCAAGTGCTGCAGATAATAGGTTATCTAGCTTTAAAATTAACACTTAGTATAATGCAGACAACGAAATTCTTAACCAATTTGCAAGAGGTGCTAATTTGTTTTAATTTTTTAACTAATTAACCATTTTGAATGTCAGCAGGTAGGGTGCCATTTATCACGCATTTCATACCTATGAATAAGTGCCCCAACAGGCATGAAACGCATTAGGTTTAATCCTTGTCCTAATAAATTAACTTTTAACTTTACCTTCACTTACTTTTATTCCTTACTTAACAGGGAGCTCACATATATTTGTTCTATTTATTTTGCATAATCACTGGGGTGAACTGTGTGGTTTTTCCTTTTGTTTATTTGTCCACTATACATAATTGCTGAGCATTTATTACTTTTTCAGCACTGATCACTGCCCATCTTTCCGCTTTTGGGCAGGACCCATTAGGGCCAGGTCCCAGAGGGATTTATCCAGGGGGTAAGGTGAAATGGCAGCGTTCCTGTTTGGAAAAAATTGTAGCAGTGCAGCACCAACTTGGGTGATTTAAATGCGATGGGTGCACGGGAGCCATGGAAAATACTGGTAAGGTGGCACTTAGAACTTCAGACTAGTGCAAATTTTTTTTTGAGCAGGAGTACTAACCCACGGGGAAAAAATTAGTAATTCAACACACTTAGGGTGCCTAAACTATTGCCCCCTTTGCAATAGGGTCCCATTTACCTTAGCCACCAGGCAGTGGTTATGAATTATAAGCTGAGAGGTAAATAAAAGTGGGCATGAATAGAAAGATAAATAAAAGAGCCCCTTAGTGCTCATTCTAGGAACTCTTGCACCCCCCATCCCCTTCATGCTGCGCTTTGCAATGAGCACTGGATGAAAAATCTGCCAGTCCTATAGACTGATTCGGCAGCTTATCTGCCCATGTATGCACCACCGACAGACCTCCCTGACTGATAACTGGCCTGACATTGCCCAGATCTCAATTGGACGGGTTTGATTTGATTCAGATCAAGGACCGCACTAGTTAGTTGAATGGCACCTATGCCCGTTGTCTTAATTCGATCATTTTGGCCCGATATCGTCCATGCATAAGTGGGCTTATTAGGAGAGGATCCGCTCACTTGGCAACCTCACCAAACGAGTGGATCTTAAAGTGTATGGCCACCTTTAAGGCTGGCAGTAAGGACAGAGCTCCGATGCAGGCTGTGTGCCCTTCTACTCTTAGCTTGACCCTCAGAATTACACACAAGGTAGGAAGAACCCTTCATGTCTCCCACCCCTTCTGAATAAAGCATGTTTTTTTTCCCACTTTCCACACTATGTGGGGCATTGTGAATTAGCCTTCCTACCTATAAAGCTGTAGTCAAAGCAACTGTTTTTATTGAACAATCAACATAATGTATTAGCATAATGTAAAGGTAGCTTTACTATGTGGCTGATAAATCAGTAACTGTAAATGAGTAACATGACAAGAAAAAAAAAGAAAAAGCCCACCTGTAAGAAGATCCACCAACTGGAGTTCATTTCTGACCAGTCCAAGGTTGTTTGGGGTGGAGGTTGCAAAGGAGAGGAAGCTTGTGAGACTGGTCCACTCAATGCCTCTGTAGGTGGAAGCAAAGTGTGCTGGATTAATAAAAGTGACACAATGGCAGGGGCTGCAGTTTGTTTATGACCATACTGTACTGTCATGTGTTTTTGGCAATGTTACCATTAAGGCAAAGTCAGACCTGGCATTTGATCTGCTTCTCTCCACCTGCATTTTGTAAGCAAGAGGAGAAAAGCAGAGTGGAGTGGCTCGTAAAACATAAAAGAAGGCATTTTCCGGCGAATCTCTGCTCCTCTCCTTGTATCTGCACTCAGGCTGAAGCTGTGCCAGGCTGACATCTACCCATTCGTCATACTAGAACATGGGATGGCTCAGGCCATGGTGCAGATATATACTGTTTATGATCAAAGCCTTCTTTACAAAAGAGCTAAGTCAGTCACTGGATCAGGTCTCCATTCAGTTATGTTGTAAATGTGCTTAATTCAGTTTTACAGTAAGGGAATGTGCTGGCAGACCCAATTTCCAGTTCTTATTTGCAAAGTTTAAAGCAACTCAGACCACTAAGAAACGTACACATTTTGGCTAAGAGCATACTCACCTGACCTCACAAGAATGGATGTTTAACTCTTTGTGCAGAAGTCCACTGGTCAGGTTATAGACTAATATAGAGCCAGTGCTGGTACCTGTAATGGAAGCAATAAGGATTGGTTTCTTGTCTGGAGAACTCAGTGGTAAGGTAAGGGATAAGGTAAGGGCACTACTCTCTGAGAAGGGATAAGTCCCTGCATGTGTATGCAGGGTATCCCATGAATGGAGCTAAATATTTACACGAGCAACAAGATCAATGCCTCTAATATAAGGTCACAGCCATTAGAACTGTGTTTTTTCATGTATCGGTAATATTTTGCTACTTTATTATTTATTTGGTTTGTGATACACGGGAAGATCTCAGGAATTTTCCCTCAGTGGAGCTTAAAGGTAAAACAGACAGGAAGGAACATACCAACAGCCATCAGTGGTTTGTACTGTGTAATGTTCTTGGTAGTAAGCGGGGGACACATTCTTACTACAAATGGTGGCTGTGGAAGCCCAGAGATGAGGCCTGTCAGGAGAAACTTGAGGTGTACTTCTTGGAGTGGGCTCCCAGAGAGCAGAGAATCTCCAGCAAGCGTGCTCTGACCAGCTACAGGAAGAGAGGAGGGAAAAGTTAATGGATCACAGGGAACCCTGCTGAATCAACAACAGACTTGTTAATAGATGCCAGAAGTGCCCATACTGCGGTTTTGGAGAAAATATCTATATTGTATCTGGATATTTGCATTTGGGCTAATATATTAGTAAATGACTATTATTTTACCACTCCATATTTCATATTACAACTTCCAGAGAGGTACTAGAACTAATACCGAGAACAATTCTCGATCTCACTTTGGATTTAGCACTGCCTAAAAAATAAATCAATGTGTGTCACAATACACACAAAGTTGAGTAGCTGCCTGGGAAAGGTGCTTCCTGCAGCTCACTGCTTTGTAAGCACTGTGATGTTTTAATCTGAGGTTACTTTAGGGTATGAGAAATAGGGCTGTGACAGACGGGGAGTTGACTCGAGAGGAAACTTCAGTGACTTCGGCAAATCACGGTGTATGACATCCCACCAGCGATTTACATTCTCGCCGGTGGGATGGCATTTCAGGGGGAGATTAATCACCCGCGACTAATCTCCCTGTCTGTCATTGCCCTTAGAAGCCAAGGAAGATTATTGGAGCTTTCCAATAAACACTACTGATCCCACTGATATACAGTGTTATGATGTTTATGAGTTCCCAGTGAGTAAATGATAATTCCTGCAGATGTGGCATTGTACTTACTAGTCATAATCTGCCTTAGGAACAGGTTTAGATCCCACTGAGACGAATGGGAAGTACTTTGCTAACGTGGGACAGAAGGTTAGTTGGCAAAACATTACTGCTGTCTGTTATGTTAATGTTACAGTCACAAACTGGGTTATTATAGAAGTTTTGCAGGACCTTACCTATCATGCTATCCAGTGAAAGATCAGGAAGCTTTCTCTGCATGGGTCCAACTGGCTTCCCACAAAACGAAAGGGGGGCATATAAAGCACCCAAGCTGGGACTGTGAAAGACAAATGGCCATTAGCATGAAGTACTAATAACTCAGCAGTAAATTAATGTTTGTGCAGCACTTTTAGTGTTAAAGGAGAACTAAAGCATAATCAAGAATACGGCTGGATATGCTGTATTTTATTTACTAAACTTAATGACCCAGCCTTTCAAATTTGCCCACAGCAGCTCCCCTTGTTGGGCTACTTTTGGAGTGTGAGTGGCACTGCACATGCTCAGTCTGCCCTTGGCTAGGGGTTGTTTGAAAAACATACGTCATAGAAGCTGATGCTACAGGGCTGATTATTAATAACCTATTATACAAAATGGTTTCTATACTGCCCGTGTAATGTGAATCTAAATTAATAATTAGCCTTGTATTGTAAATGTTACATTGTATAAATATAGTGAGTGGGTCCCTAAGCTTAGGCAATTGAACGCAGCCCAGAGCATGTGCAGGGAATCAGCTGGAAAGAATATGGGGGGCTACTGGGGCACAGATCTTCCCTGCTAAAGGTGGCCTTGGGGTGGAAAGAAACAAAAAAATAAGGTGTGGTTTTTGGAGCCTATTTCTCTGTACGGATATAGTTCTCATTAAAAGTGGATTTTATGTCTTCTATGATTACAAAACCACATTTTATTGTGCTGCAGACTTTCTGAATAATAGATAATCTAACAGCTAGCTTAGCACTGCTAGTCATCTGCTCTGATGTTACTGCTGAGCTTGATTAAGCTAGCGAAAAAACATGGAGCTTGTAATCAAAATATGCACATCTGTAAGCTGATATTAAAGCCATGATACAAAAGGTTAATAATTACTTCACAGATATATTACTTCATTCAATCAAAGCTTCAGTTAAAGGGAAAATATACCCCCTGTAGTACATGATTCCATTCAGAAATGACAGAAAGGAAACCATAATACTGATCCCCTATGCTGACAGTGTAAAGCAACCCCACCCTCACCATGTTCTATTGTGAAGGATTCTAGGACTTGAAGTCTCTCTGCTTTCCACAGTGGGTGGTGCACAGATTCTCTGGAAAACAGAGGGACTTCCAAGTCCCAGAATCCATCAGTTCACAGTGGAACAAGGGGTGGGGCGGAGACCTAGTCGCCACAGCACAGCCAGACTGTAATGGTTTTCTTTCAGTCTGTAGAATCAGGTATGCCTGTCTACATAAAAAAAAAATATATATATATATATATATATTTCTTATAGTTCAGACAGTATTTACGCACCATTTCAACATAAGCCCAACTGAAAGAGCTCATGTCAAAAAGGAGGGGTGGTATATTTTACTTTTAATTATCTCTAAAAAACTGCATTTTTCCCTTGAACATTAATTTACTATGACATAAATGATTGGGCACATTTCTTCTAGTGGCAGCTATTGTAACATACACATATGCCTGGGCTGAGCAATACCTCAAGATTCCTAAAACAAAAAAGTAACAATGCTAATTATGACCACTAGAGGCGCCGCTACTGTTATCTGGCTCTTTTTAAGAAATACAAGTATGATAGACATAAATGAAACAGTGTGAATTAAAGCCGAGAAGGGACAAGAATACCTGACGCTGCTCATTTTTTTGCCGGCCACGCTGGACTTCAGTTCCCAAATCATGATACGTCCATCGCTGATGATCAAGGCTGCTAAGTTCTCATTTATGGGGCAGCATGATATGCAATAAGGGCGAACGGTTTTTGTCACTCGAATAGCATCACACTGACAGCGCAGGTCATACGTCATTTCAGGCACTGGGTCAGAATCTGAAAACCACAATAAAAGGAGGATTCATTATATACTATAGGGATATCTGCTGCCTCAAAATGTGCATAGGAACTCCTGAAACAAGCCAAATAACTGACCCAATTGTAGGAAACTGTCAAAACAGCCTCCATTTAAACCATAATTGATGTTTCCATAATACAGTAAGGTCAGGGATGGTTAAGCAGTATATTTAGCTTCCGTTTATCTTCTTTAAATAGATAGTTAAATACAGAGGCATAACTTATTGTTTGCACAGAGCATTTCTCTGCTGCTTATTTCCATTTATACAAAGAAATGAAGATAAAATGGGAGCAGCTGATGGCAGATAAGGCTGAATAATGATAAATACCAGGCTGTGTGTGAAGGGAATAAAACATTCATGTATATCATACACTAAATACTGTATTCTATTGGTGATTGCTTAAAGGGAAAGTTCACATTATACTCAAAGCACTTGTGGTAGAGGTATATCTTCGCTCAACACCTTGCACTAGATTTTAAATCTGGCAGGGAATGCAAAGCACAAGGAAGGTGGGTGCAAAACAGCCCTGTACTTACTGCCTGCCCTATGGGATAAAGTTACAAGATTTCTAAAGTGAAATCTGGGAACAGGAAGGGGCCTGTGAAACACACATACATTTTTTTTGCCACACCCACTTTTCAGACACTCCCCCATTACCGTTCAACCAATCAACATCACAGCCGCATATTTAATCATAATATATTTCCAAAATTATTTTGTATGTATTCCTTCCTTCAGTAAAACTGGCATGGAAGGTTTGGAGGATGTGGGAGGAGAGAAGGGGGAGGTGGGCTTCCTCCTGTCCAATGATTGACTGGTTGGCTCTGTTTCCATGACGACAGCTTACAGGTAGGTAGGGACCCTTGCTGAGGTCAGTTTTCCATGGGGACAGGCAATTCAAACCAGGGTCAGTCCCTGAAGCGGTAACCTTACTATGGGGGCAGGGCTTTGTAGTGTGATGCTTCAACTAGAACCTACCAACTTGATCATCAGAAGAAGTAAGGGAAGAGGGAAGCCAAGTGCTTCCCCACCTGGCTCTCATGAATACATGGGGCAGACGCCAGTCTACAGGCCCGGACTGGCAATCTATGGATTGTGGAAAATGCCAGAGGAGCTGCTGTAAGATGCCATAGACAGTCACTATTTAGTGGGCCTATTTACCAAAGTGCAGAGCAGAATGCAGTGTGCAAAAGCAATCACTGTTTTTTGCACACTGCCCCCAAGCTTGGTAAATGAGTTCTAATGTTTTTCTCTTTTCCTTCTTTACTGGCCACTGAATTAGTGCTTGCCACATCAAATTAAGAAAGAAATAGCACCTTCGGCATATGACAAGTTTGAGGGAAAAAAATCCGAGGCAAATGAAATGCCAGCTCCTATGTAAAAAAGTAAATAAAGAGAGAAGCATTGTTCTATGCACACAGAAAGCTATATTCTCATTGTCTTAATGCCTATAATGGGAAATAAATAGAAAGTAAATTATATAATTAATCAGTTACATTTCCCTTTATTAAATGAGGTATCTCATCAGCAGAAGCCTGGGGGGAGGTATCTATAAACAGAGGGCTCTGTGGAACTTTTTCTGGAAACAGTCTCCGAGCTCAGAGCAGATCGGCAGGAGACACAAACTTTTCATTAATTCTCGACAGCAAGGCTTGAGCTAGTGGTGTCCCATGCTGATGTCTGACATCCCGACAGCTGTTACAAGGCACTAAATTAATGTGAATGCCCTTTCTGTTGCTGGGAACTTACACCGTCGTTTGCTTTCCGACTTTAGTTGCCATGGTAATAAAACATGCGCTCAAGTGCTGCTATTAGGGCAGGTAATTAAACTTCAAATCAAAGAGGCGATTGTGCCTGGGAATGAAGTAACAGTTCGGGGTTAACACTTGTTTTCACCCAAGAGTTCAGTTGAGTGTTTAATATTGATTTATTGCTACATCTTGTCCTACTTTCCATTCTCACCTGTCTCTTCATTTGGTGCTCCTAAGCCACCGCAGCTTTGCCTCCCGACGCGCAGCGTTATACAGCCATTCTCATGAAGGCAGAAGAGAACGTCCCTCTGAAAGCAGGGGATTACCTAGGTAGGGAAAGAGGTTTTAAAGGGGTAGTGTATCTTTATTTATATAGGGCTACTTATGTACGCAGCGATGTACAGTAGAATAGATTAATACAACAGGGGGTATTAAAATAATAATAGATAAATACAAAGTATAACAATAAATACAAGGTACAGTTGCAATAAGTTAAGAATCAAAGAGAAAAGAGGATGCCCCGTAGAGTTTACAATCTAAATGTATGCCTTTTGAATTAGTTGCTGCCTTCTTGTCCCTTTTTCCACTTTGCAACTGACAATGCTATCGGGCTGCTGGGGGGTAGGGGTCACTGGCCCCAGCAACCAAATAACTATAGCTTCCTCAGACTATCATTTTAATGTTACTGTTACTTTTTGTTGCTTATCTTTCTGTTCAGGCCCTCTTATACTCATATTCCAGGCAATCGTTTACACTACTGCCTGGTTGCTAGGGTATAGGCCAAATATATATATTTTTTCACAGGAATAGCAGCTTGTAGTACATATGTAGAATCTTACCCCCAGTATAGGTGGGTCCAGGTGCTCATGCCCCAGACCTTCAGCTTAGGGAGCCATACAGGAGTACACAAAGGAAACAACAGCAGGCAGGCACTTCTGGTATCCAAAAATATGTAAAAAAATCATAGGAAGCAGCTAGTAGTATTCATAAAACGTCATCTTTTATTTAATCCATAAAAAACAAACAATTAGCCTTACGCGTTTCGTACCTAGGGGCTAGCCTATGATTAAGTACCCCTAGGTACGAAACGCGTAAGGCTAATTGTTTGTTTTTTATGGATTAAATAAAAGATGACGTTTAATGAATACTACTAGCTGTTTCCTATGATTTTTTGACATATTTTTGGATACCAGAAGTGCCTGCCTGCTGTTGTTTCCTTTGTGTGCTAGGGTATAGGACCTTAGTAATCAGATAGTATGTGTATTTTTTTAACCGCAGAGCTGCTAAACAAAAAAAAAAAAAAAAAGATAATTGAAAAAGACACACTATCTTACACTTCATGTATAGTGGAACGCCTACAGCATCCCATGCCCCTCAGACCCAAGGGTACCCAACTTTAATCCTGTAAAATCTCCCTGAATGTACAAGCATGAAGAAGCACCCTGCCTTCAACCCTAGAAGAATTTGCACAGGTCTCTTCACTCCATTTCAGAGAACAGCAACCAGCAACCCCCCATGAATACAGCATTGCCTGCATTCAGCAGTGCTGTATTCATGAGGAGGCAGTGGTGGGAGCACATTAGGGAGAGACAGTGGATGCTGAGCTATGCACCTTTCATTGGATTTTTTTTTACCTAGTGCAAGGTGAAGAGCACAGTCAGACCCTGTAGTAGTAGTCATGAAAAGATTCTATCACAAAGGCTAATAGTAAACATAGCATTTTCTTTGCCAGCATGTTTTCTACAGTGGATAAGCACCCCAAACCCTGTGCTGCCTGCCAATGACTAAAATGCCAAGCAGAACATGTCTGGGGAGCCATTAGCCTGTTAGCTATTTTGTAACCTGGATTCTAATAGGGAGGGATGTAACCCCCCAATTACCAAAATAAACTCTCAGCATTATATGGTGAATGAACTTTCTCTTTTAATTAGTCAAGGTATGCACATATTATACCTGCAGAAATGGAACGCCAGTCCTCTCAATGGCCACAACACCAACCGTCTGGTTGACTTCCAAGTCCAAGATCAGAATTTCCCGGGGGTAAAGCAGCAGCATGTGATTGCGTTTAGAAGGCAAGTAGGAGAGTTGCAAGCACTCATTGAGAGTCACAGCTTCAGCACTGAAACAATCATAAAAATGTGCCTGTAATCATCAGCGGCAGCAGCTGTACCACTGCAGGGCTTTATCATCCCATTACAGATGCACTCTAATTTACGGCTTTAGTTCTCTAGCGCTGAACAGCAACACAAAGACAGGTTCCCTTTAACTCACAGCACACAACTTGTATCTTTTCCAAAACAACTTTAGAGGTTCCCAGTTCTAAACACAGAACGCAGCAAATAGAATTCTAATGTGGCTTATTCTCACCTGGGCTTCTCATTGGTGATAAGAATCTTCACCTTGTTCAACGCTTTCTTGGCACCAGTAGCTGTTACTGGTTTGGTGTGTGCAGGGCTGGCATGAGGGCTGGATATATACACCTTCCTTCCGCTGCTTGTTGGAGGTTTAGATGGAGAAAAGTCAGAGACAAACACAATGCCCTCACTGGTGAGCACTATGGGCAGAGACAGAAAGCAACAAAAACTGATATAATTATGGGTACCAGTGTCATGAATATGAATGACAATCTTCAGCTCTCTTAAGAGACTTGCATTAAAGCAATTATAGTGTCAAGGATTGAACATATTTGATCTAAAAAGTCATAGAGCCTCCAGAGATTACTCACAAGCAAGATGAGAGGGCTGGAAGGGGTTGAAAGAGAAAGACAGGATGTTTTCAGCATAACTCTTCTTCCACAGCTTGGTACCGGTGTCTGCGTTCCACAGCACAATGAGGTTGGGAGGATGAACAGCCAGAAGAAGGTCACGTGAGGCATCCTGACTCCAAAGCCACTGCATGTCTGAGGGAATAAGAAAGAAATACATTATATAACTAACCAGAGGCCTAGGCTTACTAAGATAAACCTTGAGGCTGGGCCCAACCCTTGTCATTACAAACATGCATGACCTTTAGGCAAAAGCTGTGCCTGACCGTTTGGTGAGGCCACCAAAAAAAGACCACAATTTGGCCACCCATGTGGGTGGACCCTGTGCAAACAACTGGATCATAACGTTGGCCTGTGAAGTCTTTGTCCAACAGAATAACCTAAGCTGGCAAACATATCTTGGCCTATAATATTATATATATATATATATATATATATATATATATATATATATATATAGCTAGATATTGGTCAGGAAGGATGTTAGTTTGGTTCCATACACTGACCAAGAAGCTACCAACTAGGTATGGCCATCTAATAACAGAGTCTAAATTCTTTCCACCCAAAATTGTTCAACCTGGAATCATACAATTGTTTCAATCCTGTGGAAAAAGATCAAATATTTCGGGCACCATCGGGTGTCACCTTAGGTTCTGGGGTTGGTTGTGACCCCTACCGAAAGCAAACTGCCTTAATGCTGAGCAGCGGCTAAAGAAATTCAGACTAAGGTCGGGGGTTTAATTTTGGAATTTCAATGTGATTTTCCCAACATGTACACTTACCATGAATGGGCTTGGAGTGTTCCTGTATTTCACACCTTGTAGTGCCACTCCCCACATCCCAAACAATAATCTTCCCACTGGCATCAGCCGACGCCAGCCGCAAAGAATAAGGGGAGCCCATGTTGTGGTGATAGTTTTCTCTTGCCCATTTTACCTGTGCAAAGTAATAAGGTGATAAGCAATAGAGTATCTGCAGTATAAATCAGACCCTAAAGCCCAACAAGCCCTGGCCTGAGGGCCTCCACTAGTACACGGGAGCAGCACTGGTACCAATAGCGAACACATGAAGCAGCAGTCCTTACCTTAACAATACTGGATTTGTGCTTTTCTAAAACCTGTAGCGTCTGTGCAGTGCTTGGATCTACCACAAGTACTAGTGTGTGACATCCATATGCAATGAGACCCTGGCAGCCCCTGGCAAGAAAGAAACAAACTGTTAAAATAGCGTGACAGCTTTCACTCATTAAATACATTATTTAATAATCTTTGCCACAATGCCGGTGCCATTGATTTAATATTTTGGATTGGCTCTTGCGGTGCAAGGTAAATCAAAGAAATGACCTCCAACACTAAAATGGTTAAATAACAGCAAGCAAAGTCTCAGGCAATACCTTGTAAAATAATTTCAAAGACCCTGAACAAGGGCACGGGCAAAGGTAAAATATAACCATGACAGCGGAACGTACTTACTGTGACTGTGTGAATAATTGCTTAATTAAACAGCAAACAAACAGATGATGCCTATGCTTCTTTCTGCTATTTCAAAATGCATTCAGAGAAAAACAGGTCATCTATGTAAGTCCCACACTCTTATTACTCTTCCCTTATTGGTGGCAGTATAAATATATTTTTTAACCTATTCGTTAAAATAGGAAAAGGCTATGGTTTGTGTTATTACCTGCATTAAAAAATTCTAAAACCACTTTCACTTTCCAGTCCACAGAGAAGCCATCTGTATAATGAGCTACGCCTTCTCACAAAGCCTAACAGAGGCTGCAGCTTAGGTAAGGGAGTGGTTTGTTTATACAGAGCTCATTATCACTATTTGAACAAATTACCCTGTTTAGGGGGGAAAGTGGGCTGGAGCTTAAGGGGAAAAAAACAATTTTCCTTATAATAGCAAAAAATTAGGACAACAAATGCATTTTTAAGACTTTATTGAAAATGTTACCATTTCAAGTGAAGAATTAGGTTTAATCCAGGACTGGATCGTTATCACCCTAATGACACAGGCTTAGTTGACACTTTTAGTACCAAAAGGAAACCCATGCACAGGGAGAACATACAATCTCCTTTCAAATCATTATCACCCTAATGACAACAGCATGGGGTTAGCTGACCGGGGGAAACACACCAACGGATAGGGAGACAATACATAATTCCTTGAAGACAGTGCCCTTGCTGGAATCAAACCTAGGACCTCTGTGGTGCAAGACAGCAATTGCCTTTTCTCCAGCCAAAATGAACTATGTAGTCCTGATACAGCAGCAGGGGCAAAACTACAGATGAAGTAGGCCCTGTAGTCCCAGGGGGGTCCAGGAGTGTGGGGGCTCACCGAGTCATTTCGGTAGATCTTGGTAAAATAGGTTACCATACCAATAGTTTGGGGCTTGTTGAGCACAACTTTCCCTTTTTTGCTATAGTTTATACAGGAGCAGTGGCCAGCTCCATGTTGTAGCTCCCACCCTTCCCAGCTACAGTCAGGTGATCCCAGTGGAGCCAATAAGAGGGGCAACCATATGGGGTTTTAACCTTGAAAGCAATTTGCAGGTAAAACTCAGTCCCTTTGTTAAATGTATATTGAAGCAGTAGAATTCTTAATGAATCACATAAGTCAGTGTAGGACTGGCCAGAAACGATGAAGAAGATTTGTACGGAGAAATCCAACACTGCTGTTAAAAATCTTTATTTTATAAATCTCTTTAAAAACATATTGTGCACATACAAAAAAGAGACCACACGCTTAAATGTTTTTGTATGTGCACAATATGTTTTTCAAGAGATTTATAAAATAATGATAAAGATTTTTTAACAGCAGTGTTGGATTGCTCCGTACAAATCTTCTTCATCGTTTCTGGCCAGTCCTACACTGACTTATGTGATTCATTAAGAATTCTACTGCTTCAATATACATTTAACAAAGGGACTAAGTTTTACCTGCAACTTGCCGTCTGGGTTCCGGCATGGAAGTAGACCGGGGGTGAGTGTAGGACTGGCCAGACCGGGGGTGAGTGTAGGACTGGCCAGACCGGGGGTGAGTGTAGGACTGGCCAGACCAGGGGTGAGTGTAGGACTGGCCAGACCAGGGGTGAGTGTAGGACTGGCCAGACCAGGGGTGAGTGTAGGACTGGCCAGACCAGGGGTGAGTGTAGGACTGGCCAGACCAGGGGTGAGTGAATGTAGGACTGGCCAGACCAGGGGTGAGTGAATGTAGGACTGGCCAGACCAGGGGTGAGTGAGTGTAGGACTGGCCAGACCGGGGGTGAGTGTAGGACTGGCCAGACCGGGGGTGAGTGAATGTAGGACAGGCCAGACCGGGGGTGAGTGAGTGTAGGACTGGCCAGACCGGGGGTGAGTGAGTGTAGGACTGGCCAGACCGGGGGTGAGTGAGTGTAGGACTGGCCAGACCGGGGGTGAGTGAGTGTAGGACTGGCCAGACCGGGGGTGAGTGAGTGTAGGACTGGCCAGACCGGGGGTGAGTGAGTGTAGGACTGGCCAGACCGGGGGTGAGTGAGTGTAGGACTGGCCAGACCGGGGGTGAGTGAGTGTAGGACTGGCCAGACCGGGGGTGAGTGAGTGTAGGACTGGCCAGACCGGGGTGAGTGAGTGTAGGACTGGCCAGACCGGGGGTGAGTGAGTGTAGGGCAGGCCAGACCGGGGGTGAGTGAGTGTAGGGCAGGCCAGACCGGGGGTGAGTGAGTGTAGGGCAGGCCAGACCGGGGGTGAGTGAGTGTAGGGCAGGCCAGACCGGGGGTGAGTGAGTGTAGGACAGGCCAGACCGGGGGTGAGTGAGTGTAGGACTGGCCAGACCGGGGGTGAGTGAGTGTAGGACTGGCCAGACCGGGGGTGGGTGTAGGACTGGCCAGACCGGGGGTGAGTGAGTGTAGGACTGGCCAGACCGGGGGTGAGTGTGACATAGTTGGCCAGCTTGAATATAGGGCATTGCTTGGCAGCTTAATGCACAGAATGTCTTATTGTCCTATATATATTGATAATGGGGGAGTGCAGAGGGGCTATTGTTTTGGTCTTCATCTACTTACGCCACTGCCTTGATATATATATTAGTATATTATTCTTTAGTATATACAATACCCCAAGGGGCCCATTTAATAGTTGGGGGCCAGGAGCATTTCAGCTCCTCCCTATAACCTTCCCTAGCAGGTACAGAAGGGCACAGGCATTACTGCAGTGGGTTAATGTGCAAGGGTGGGGCCCTCTTATAAAGCTATACAACTGACTGGGCAACTCCTAAGTGCTTCCTAGGCTCCCCATTATTCACTGTGGAAGTCTCTCCAGCTGCACTTTTACTAAGTCTGACCTATGCCCCGGAAGCGAACTCACCAGTCTAATGCCCCCTTGTTTTGCTGCGTAAGGGCTCCGGTAAGTGTACGGGTGGACAGCTTGATATTCACGGTAAACGGGATCATGGTTATCCTGCCGTGAGCCCTAAAAGTGTCCCGCAGTGGTAAGCGGAGGTAAATACAGAGGCGGCACCTGTCACATCCTGCAGCCGCTTCCGTGCAGGCGCAGATTCCACTGTCTGGGATACCGCGGCGGCCATCTTGAAAGAGGGCATTATTATAAAGTTAGTTCTAATCTGGTTTACAGCGTGGTCCTTCTGCAGCCATTGTGTCTACAGATAATTACAGCTAGGGCTGTTTAGGGTTGGGCTCTGAGGAAGGGTTTTGTAGCCTCAAACATCACTGGGGCATATTGGACAGCTGAAGAAAGTACACATTATATGAACAGTTATATGAGTGTGTACATCAGGCATGGCAACCCTGCAGCCCTTCAGCTGTTCTGCAGCTACTAGCATATGGAAACTTCAGAACTTTTAGGACATCCCTGGGGCTGAGTTTGAGGGGATGGTACCCCATGTCAGGAGGGAGATAATGATCCACCCTTTTTGAGACCTTATTTCTTGTTATCATTTGGGGGTGTATTTATTAACATTGGAGACAAATATCACTGGTGATTTTACCCATAGCAACCAATAAGCTATTTGCTTTTTGTCTTCTAAAGCTGGCCATACCATACCTCCCAACATTTGAAAAATGAAAAGAGGAGCAAAAAGATTTGGCGGGATCAGATGCAAAATGTGCTATACCCTTATACTGTACTACCAAAGGAAAACAATATAGCAACTCCTACATATAAAATACAAATATAGAGAGAAGGCAGTCAGTTATAAGTGAGTTATAACTATGTACCAGCTTTGCCCCCATACACAGTGCCCCCAATGGCCCAATAGACAGTACCCCCCATACACAGTGCCCCCATAGACAATACCCCCCATACACAGTGCCCCCAAAGACAGTACTCCCATAGACAGTAACCGCCATAGAAAGCGCCCCCAATTGACCCCATAGACAGTAGCCCCCATACACAGTGCCCCCATAGAAAGTACCCCCATAGCCAATGCCCACATAGTAAGTGCCCCCAATAGCCCCCATAGACAGTACCCCCCATACACAATGCCCCCATAGACAGTACCCCCCATAGACAGTGCCCCCTTACACAGCAGCCCCCATAGACACTCCTTCTGCAGCGACAGGCCCTTTTATAAGGTTGCGCCCCGTGCATAATGACGTTACACCCTATAAAAGGGCCTGTCGCCGCCGCACAAGAAGCAGAGCCGCAGAAGAAGCCGGAGCGGCCGGCTGCAGCAAGCGCATCCCGCTGTGCTTGATAGTTCAAAGAATGTCCCGCATTTCCGTAATCTATTAAGGAAATGCGGGACATTCATTGAACTATCTGGGACAGCGGGATGCGTTATAAAAACCGGGACAGTTGGGGGGTTATGCATACACGCACCAATATTATCGTACAGTGTCGGAATGGGAACCCAGGGGCCCACAAGAAAACCTTAGACCCTAGACCAGGGCTGCTCAGACTTTTTCATGCGGCGATCGTCTTTGGCTCCTCCCCGCGTACATACACAAACCCAATAAAAGCTATGCACTTCTGCATTCATGCCGCACTTCCGCATTTCCTGGCTTAGACGCGGTCCACTAAAAGTCCACAGAGGATCGACTTTTGGGCCACCCCTGCCCTAGGCCCACTCTCCAAATGATTTTTCCTCCTTTCCTCACACAACTTCTTTATTATCCTAGTCTCTTTTATTTACGTGCTAGCATCTATCCTTCCATCTATTTATCCTCTTTCTTCCCATTCCGAAATAGAGAATGATCAAAAAACAGACTAAATGATCAGGAGCAGGAGGCGCCACTTTTTTTTTTCCTGGTATCCTGGTGGGCCAGTCCGACACTGTTATCGTAGGAAACCCCATTTCGTATGATATTCGGTGCGTGTATGGCGGATCGACAAGACGATCGATAACACAAAGGCTGCGGATATGGTTGTCTCGTCAATCGAGCAGGTTAATAGATTTTCATTGGGTGACATTAAAGGCGCCCAGGCAAAATCTGCCTCTAGGGCTGAATCGGCAGGTGGAGGTAGAATCCCTATTGTTTCTACCTCTATATCTGACGATTCAGCACTGAACATCAATGGGGTAAACGAACGATCTTTCCAGCGACCAGTAGTTGCTGGAAAGATCGTAATTGCTACGTGTATGGCTGCCTTAACTTGTAGGTGGCTGTTCAAATCTTCCTGCTGATTGGTTGCTATGGGCAACATCGCCGGTGATGTTTGTCCCCAATATTAATAAATACAGCATGAGAGCAGGGAACCAGACTGGTAGTCTTTGAGGTGATTAATACTGTACATCTTGTTAGAGCCATGAAATTCTGCATGGAAGTGCTTAGTAAGGTGTTGGTGCACACAATCATTTTTTCTCATTTTGAATCCTGGAACTACCTTCAGGCTACATATGGGGGAAATTGCAGGGTTGCACTAGGGCAGTGTTCCCAAACCAACATGTTGCTCAGCGCCACCTTTGACGTTGCTCCCAGTGGCCCATTTTTAAATTTATTTTTCTTTTTTAATTTTCTTTCGTGTCCCTTTGTGTAAATACTTTTGTGTCAGATTATATTTTCTGGATACAGTCTTGAATCCAGGTCATATCCTCAGCAGAAACATTCTAACCAACACCACTGGTAATTATTCATTTCTAAACCCCCAATGCCTTCGGAGCTTAATGTAATTAATGAGAAGAGCCGTCTGGTATTATTGCCTTATTATTATGCCTGCACACAGCAGCCTTTACAACTGAACAGGGATTTCCTTGTTATAACAAATACTATTTGCATTGTCTTTGTGATTGCTGGACTTCATTTCCAATCCCCTACCTTGCAACTGTTTTAGAAATATGCATTTTTAATAATTAATAGAAAAAAAATAGAAAATCATATGTGAAATTCACGGGCAGAATATTCTGCATGTTCACACTGACATTATGGTGAACCAGGTAACATTTGCATTCTAAGCATATATTCATTTGGGCCAGTTATACAGCAACAGAATGTGTAGCGTTGCACAATTTTAGAAAAGGTTACTTCCTTGTAACCAATGAGTTTATCCCCAAACAATGTAGGTCTTTATAAAAATATATTGCATAAAACATTTCATATGTGAAGCCCTACTTCATCTTTTTGGGCCTTCTTTCATTACCTTTAAAACAAAGGCATATTAATTGTTTTTCAAACATGGTATAAGCCAGCAAGCTAGGCCAGGGGTTCTTGAACTTTTTCTAAAGGGAGCCAACTTAGGTTTGGTGCACTGCATGCAACCCAGTTTGTTTGGTATTAAACGACCAGGAAATCCCTTAGACGCCCCCCAGTAAATATAATCACTAGGTTTGTGTGAATCACAGCAACATAGTACCATCAAACTTAGACTAAGATTTTGCTTCACACGTATGTCGTTGAACAAGTCCCACAAGTTTATGCTACTGCCCAGTCACAAAACTAAATCTGCATGAGGGATGAAAGAAATGTAAGATGGCTCCACGGTGCTGTATTTCAAACTTGTCCAGGCTAGTGGGGTTTATGCCTCACAGGAGCACTGACCAAACCAAACTACCCCAGAATAAATACTTAACCAACAAATAGTTAATATCATATGAAGTGGCCTATTAAAGAATCTTACCAAGCTTTAATATATATATGTAGTGAATAATGTACCCCAATTGTAAAATATAGGGATATTATAAGTCACAGAAGAGTTCCATGACCATAGAAAAGCACAAGGCCAAAGACCGCCAGTTGGACAGCCCTGCACTATATGATAGTTTAATGAATCTTTAGGGGAAATCCAAAAGGATCCTAGTCTTGCAGTCTTTGAAATGAGGTGCTCCTCTTAGACTGTTGTCTGGCAATCTTAACACCCTTTCCTGCTGCGCCCTGTCGTGCCATTAAGTTAGCATCAGCCAGGAACATGGGCATAATTCTGAGTGATAAAGTCACTACCAAGTACCACAGGGAATTGTATTTTCCATTTAGTAGGATAGAGAGTGGGTACTGGTCAGTGCGGGTGCTGGAGAGGAAAGGTGCTTTAAATGGCACAGTTCTCCCATAGAAGAGCACAGCCATCAAGTGCCTGTGTGCCATTGCCCTTATACTAGTGTAGAGAGAAAAGCTATTTTACAGATAATAAAAGGAATTAGGTAAGTAAACAAATGTAATCCAATTAGAGGCGCTGCGGTACAAATAGAAAAATGTGTGCAGAATGGGATAGGAAGGAAACAGATAATGAAGTCACTTTTCAAAGTTAAATATCTTAAATGTAAACCAATGGTTAATTAAATATTTATCACTCGCTTGTCTCACAGTTTACTCCATGGTTTCTGCAATACAGTAATAAAAGGGGAGTTTTTTTTCAAATGGGGAAAGGAGTATCTGCATCCTGTGCTTCTGAACTCTGGGGGTCAGTTTATAATAGTACAGGTATAGGATCCGTTACTCGGAAACCCATTATCCAAAAGGTCCTATTTACAGGAAGCCCATCTCCCCAAGACTCCAATTTTTAATCAAATCATTCTAATTTTTAAACATGATTCCCTTTTCTGTGTAATAATAAAACAGTACCTTTTTCTTGATCCCAACTAAGATATAATTACCTCTTATTGGGGGCAGAACAGTCTAATTGGGTTTATTTAATGGTTAAATGATTCCCTTTTCTCTGTAATAATAAAACAGTACCTGTACTTGATCCCAACTAAGATATAATTACCCCTTATTGGGGGCAGAACAGCCCTATTGGGTTTATTTCATGGTTAAATGATTCCCTTTTCTCTGTAATAATAACACAGTTCCTGTACTTGATCCCAACTAAGATATAATTACCCCTTATTGGGGCAGAACAGTCCTATTGGGTTTATTTCATGGTTAAATGATTCCCTTTTCTCTGTAATAATAACACAGTTCCTGTACTTGATCCCAACTAAGATATAATTACCCCTTATTGGGGGCAGAACAGCCCTATTGGGTTTATTTCATGGTTAAATGATTCCCTTTTCTCTGTAATAATAAAACAGTACCTGTACTTGACCCCAACTAAGATATAATTAATCCTTATTGGAGGCAGAACAATCTTTGTTGGTTTCATTTATGTTTAAATGATTTTCATAGACTTATGGTATGGAGACATAGGCGGATTTTCATTAAGGCTTGGGGAGGCTAAGCCTCCCCAAAATAAAAGCCCCTTCACAAAATTAAAATTAAAAAAAAAAAAAAAAAATTAAAAAAAAATCCTCTGAGCGATGTTGTGCCTACTTTATGTTGTGGGTGGGGGGGTGGGGGACGCTGCAGTTTAGTGTCTCTGAAGTTAGAACAACAACCTGTTAGTTTGCTAGTGACTCTGGTGTTTGATGACATCACCACGGGATTTCGGACTGCAAATCTCGAGAGATTTCAGAATAGGAAAGCATAACCTGAGGCGATCTGCTAGTCAGGCACTACTACACAGCACAAGTACAAGTGCACCTCATCCAAAGAAATTGTTGTACTGCTGGTGCTGGTGATCTGGGCTCCCAGACACAGCAGGTGCTGATTCTTAAGCTGCTTGTTGTCTGGTATGTAGCTATTATATTTAATATTTAAATATCATATTAAATACATCTGTGCTGCACAGCTTTGAGACCTTTGGGTTACATGATATAATGTGCTTACAAAACAAATACCAGGGCCCCTATATAAAATAGTGCAGCAGTAGACAGTGTACCTGCTGGGAGTTCCTGTTAGAAGTCTAGAGGTCCTGGTTACATTCAGTAGCATTTAGGCTAAACCAGTATAAAGAGCTAGCAGCAGGCAATATGTCTGAAGCTCTTATTTAAGCTGCCAAAGTGCTTGCATTGGGGGGTCCCTGCAATGATTGGGATGAAATAGGAGGCAGTTTGTGTTAGAGTGCCTAGTGTAAATGGTATACAGCAGAAGTCAGTCAGTGTCTAGCCCAGGGGTGCCCAAGGTAGATCGTGGTGGAATGACATCCCACTACTTCATTTCCCCCCCAGCATACTTCTGAGTGCGGCTGCTCAAGCCATCCGTCTCTGTAGTTTCATCCCAGTTAAGAAGATTGTCCCCACCAAGCCGCTGTATATATTTGTTTCTACTTTATATATGTTTCTGTGACAGACTACAAAGTGGGCCATGAAGAAGGGGAGTAAAAGCTACTACAATCCTTTCACATTAAACTTAAAGTTGGCACTTGAATAATGTTATGTGGGCATTAAATGTGAATTTGGCACTACATTTATATATTACTGTGTGTATTTGTTGAACATTGATTGATACTTTTTCTTGCTTATTGCACCAAATATTTGTCACACTATTTTAACTGTGGTAGATCTCATGACGGAGGCCAGGTGGCAATGTCTGGGCACCCCTGGTGTAGCCCCTTTTTGAAAGGAGGTAGCATCAGGCAGTGTGCTGCAGCATGAACACATGTACAGAATGAGTAACTGGTTCTAAATCTTTTAAAGAAACAGTTCAGTGTAAAAATAAAAGTGGTGTATATACATACTGTAGGTTGGAGCAAACTGATGCCCGACATACTGTCCAGGATGCAACTACCTCCTTTGCAGCTGTCTAACATGTTACCAGTCAGTAACCAATCAGTGACTTGGGGGGCATATGGGATATAACTGTCAGTTAGTTTGTGAGCACACAGGTCAGGATCAATAGCAAACTAACTGAACAGTCACTGACTAACTAAGAGGTTAAAGAGCTGAAAGGAGGAAGTAGAGTTCTGTACTATTCACAAGTACTATACTGTATATGTTCTAAAGACTGACCCACTAGCTGAAATTAAATTGTTTTTTGTCACCTGATATCTATAATATCCCTATCCCCTACACTAACAGATGGAGGGTAAGTTAACTTTTCCCCCTGACAAAGCTCATTGTGCTTTTATATATTTGTTATGTTTTTTTGCACTTTCTATTTTTCTTTTACTTTTGTCATTGTTTTTTTCATTTCTAGTTAGTTACAGTGGGGCCAATGCTGTGTATCAGTGCCAATGTTATAGTGCCAGGGCCTGAATATCTGCCATCTGTACCCACTGCTCCTCACTGTATATAATGTGCTGGTTTTGTATATAAAGACTGCGTCTCGCTGCATATAATGTGCTGGTTTTGTATATAAAGACTGCGTCTCGCTGCATATAATGTGCTGGTTTTGTATATAAAGACTGCGTCTCGCTGCATATAATGTGCTGGTTTTGTATATAAAGCTTGCGTCTCACTGCATATAATGTGCTGGTTTTGTATATAAAGACTCTGTCTCGCTGCATATAATGTGCTGGTTTTGTATATAAAGCTTGTGTCTCACTGCATATAACGTGCTGGTTTTGTATATAAAGACTACGTCTCACTGCATATAACGTGCTGGTTTTGTATCTAAAGACTGTGTCTCGCTGTATATAATGTGCTGGTTTTGTATATAAAGACTGCGTCTCACTGTATATAACGTGCGTGGGATGTCAGTACCTGCTGCCTCTCTCTCTATAAAGCTAACTTAAACACATCTAAAGGTGAGGTTCACTTTTAAGTTAACTTGTAGTATATTATAGAATGGCCTATTCCTAGCAACTTTGCAATTGGTCTTCCTAGTTAATTTTTTATAGTTTTTGAATAATTTGCCTTTCGCTTCTGCCTCTTTCCAGCTTTCAAATGAGGGTCACTGACCAAAAAGTATTGCTCTGAGAAGCTACAGTTTTACTTTTCCATGCAGGCCCCTTAACTATTCATATTCCCATCTCTTGTTTAAACCACTACCTGGTAAATAAGACCCTAGCAACCAGATAGCTGCTGAAATACCAAATGGAGAGCTGCTGAACAATAACTGAAAAACTATTAAAAATAAAAGAGGACCAATTGCAACTTGTCTCAGAATATCAATGTCTACATCATATTAAAAGTTAATTTAAAGGTTAACTACCACTTGAAGCTAACTGATCACAAACACAAATGTATAGAGAACCCCTAACAGAAGTGCACGTATGAATGCTTTTACATCCTAAGCATTTTAGGGTTAAAAAAAGCACCCCCACCCGCACTTTTGCGCAGTATCCCTGGGAGTCAGTGGGAACCACAAGAGGTAGTTGGGAGGTTAATTTTTTACACCAGCAGCGAATCCACTAAGTGTCACATTAGCTGTAGGTCAGTCTGTGTACGGCCCATCTTTAGCCTCCCCAAACAAAAAAGTCACCCTCCGCCTATGTATGGAGATCCAAATTACAGCAAGACCCCCAAGCAGGTCCCAAGCATCCTGGATAACAGGTCCCGTACCTGTAGTAACCTGGTAACCTGACTCATGCACAGCCCTGTAGCTGTTTAGTTTAATCCCCCAACCTTACACAAGGGAATGTAGCAGAGGGGGTTCATTTTTGTTGAGTGTGAACCCCATGTCTAAATCATCACAAACTCTGAAACTGTGCAATAGACTTGGGTTGAAATTCCAGCTCGCTGCAGCCCTTCTAAGTCTGCTCTTGGCTACTCAGGCTCTAGTTAGCTTCTGTCCATTCAGGAGGTAGGTGATTGGTCACAGGATAGGACAGCAGCTTGTGTATGGCCACCTAGTAGCATCTATTGTCTCAAACACATTTCAGACAGAGTCTGCCGAACATCATGACTGAGTTGTTTCCAGAAGAGGAAATAATGTTAGGCTGATTGCTTTAATAAACCATTCGCAGTGGCTGTAATAAAACTTATAGTAAAACCTAATTGAGCAGGTTTTTTAGCAATGCAGAATGAATATATACAACTCCCCCCCCCCCCCCCAAATTGGGACAGTAACACCATCTTTTTTTTAGTTGCTGTCTGGAGCAGCTCCATAATGAGGCAAGCTCTAAACAAAAAGTCCTCTGAATAAATGTATTTTATTGGGTGAATTTGTCCAAAAAACCTAATTATGAGACAATATATAGAGAATTTTGGCATTTAGACAAGAGTGCTTGATGGTAACAATGACATATTGATGGCTTTAATCAGTGCAATAGTATAGGCAGCTCCTGTAATGAAAAGAAAGACTGTTGTCCATGTAGTGGAACTCCCAAAGGCACTTGGGCACCAGGCTCGCAATTATTCCAGAGTCCAGGTGCATCGATTCCTTTAAATCAAGGATCTACTGTGGTGTTTCTTAGCACAACTCTAGTCAGTAATACGGGAGGAGCATTGTAGCTGCTGTATATAAAATACCATCTTATGTGTGCCTAGAGTCAGTGTACCTGTGGGCCTCCTGTCATTCTCATTTTGAGCATTGTGCACCAGGTGAATGACATGGACCTGTGTCCCCATGCCCTGGGGGGGGCACAAGTTGGGCCAAATGTACATTGTTTATTAATTCGTACAAACCCCCGTCCCACTGGTTTCTGGTACAAAACGTTGCCCCAGTTTGGAGCTCCCAGTACAAGACCTAGGCATGGCATTCAAGGCAAAACTTTTAAACTGTTCTTCTTCCATTTACATGAATTGTCACAGAGGTGGAAAACCTATTCAAAGAAATCATCTTGTTTTCCATTTATTACTGCAGCTACAGTATCTTGGCTTCTGCTCCTTCAGTCACTTGCTGTTGTGCAAATCCTCTTTTTCTCCAACTTCTGTCTAGCTTTCTCATGCTTCTCTTTATCCCTGAGCTCATTGGTTTGTCTATTTTCCTTTTTGATCAATTTATAACTGTCTGTATAGACCGATCTTTCATTCTTATTTTATTCATGAGCCATTCTCTCCTGCTCTCTTACCATCTTCCCTTCTTGCCTACTCCTCTGTGTGTGAGGAAAATCTAAAATCTGAACGTGTATGGCCACTTTATAAGTGCGTAATCCATATGTACCATGTGCAGTTTATAAAGATTGCAGCTGCTTAAGGTGGCCATACACAGGCAGATTTATGCTGCCGATTTGGGCCCTTCAGACCAATTTGGGGTTATCTTTGACCAGTCCCTCTCTAACCATATTAATAACACTGCCAAAACCTGCCGTTTTTTCCTCCGCAATATTGCCAAGATACGCCCCTTTCTTTCACAAGTAACAGCTAAAACACAAATTCATGTCCTTATCCTTTCCCGCTTAGATTACTGCAATCTACTACTAACTGGCCTCCCAGACTCCCAGCGCTGCGTACCCTTGTGGCGCTTTACAAATAAAGTTATACATACATACAATTTGGCAGCTTATTTGCCAGTGTATGGGGCTTTCCAACAAGCCTCTCAGACCAATATCGGCAGAAAGTCTACCAGATGTCGATTGGACAGGCTCGATTTTCCCGTTTGATCAAGGACCGCATTGGCTCGTTGATGTAGTCAATGGCTCCTATACCCTTTATTGTAATGCGATTGGATTAGTATTGGGGGAAAGATCTGCTTGTTTGGAGACCTTGCCAAACAAGCGGATCTTATAGTGTATGGCCAGCCAGTAGGAGAAACAAGTGCTCAAGTGTCAATCAGAAGTTCAAAGTGTAAATGTCTTTGCCAGTTTAAATGAAAGGTGTGCTTCTGGGTAATTATATCAGGGAGCATGTTACTTTATGTGAGGCAGAGGCAGAGTGGTGTGCCCCCTGGTGTTGAAGCACTCACGTCAGTAGGGCTAGGGCAGTTTAAAGGTATTATATGAGAGAATGAGGGATTATACACCCACCTTGTTTAATGTGATTTATTATCATTACTGTAGTTGAGCGAATGAAACACGGATTTACAATACCCAGTCAGCCAAAGGGTTACATATAATTTACTGGATTTCACTGTCCATCGCAGGTCTTTGCAGCACGAGGGAGGCGAAAGTGCTACGTTTTTTTGGTTCAGTGGATAAGTGAGAGAAAAGACATGTCTAGATGCCCAGTGGGGTGACAGTCTGGTAATAGAAAACTCAGGCAAAGCTATAAACTAGCGTGAAGACACAAGGGGACAGATTCTCATTTGCCTGCATTCGCTGACACGGTTCATTTGTAATCAGTTTTCATTCTGTTTCTCAGTCCTGAATAAATCTTTGTGTATGGGAAGTCCATAGTATATTGTCAATAAAAACCCTGCTGAAACAGCGGCACCGGCTCTGCCTGCGCTCTTGTTCCGTCCCTTGTCTCTGGAATTAAAGGCAAAGCATTCATATTAAACCATGTGCGGCTGAATGATACCTTTCTTTTCCTTAATTGCCCCAGTGTCATTTTTTATTGCATTAAAGAAGTCAGTTCTTTTATTGTTACAACAGAAACAGGGACAAGGTTTGGTTATAATATGGCACTTCCCACAGAAGCCTTGATTGGGAGATGTCTCTCATACCCCATATAGATTGTAAGCTCTACGGGGCACGGACCTCCATCCTTGTGTCTTTGACTCTTAACTTATTGCAACTGTATCTTGTATTTATTTTTATTTACTTGTATTTATCTATTATCTTAATAACCCTGTTTGTATCAATGTATTCTACTGTACAGCGCTACGTACATAAGTAGTGCTTTATAAATAAAGATACATATATACATACATACATACAATAGCGTCCAATGAGAACTGAATGTCATTGCATCATTTCCAGTCTCCGGTATCAAAATGATCTTTGCAAATGATTTTAGGCACAAATTTAACACTGGTCTTTGTGGGAACCCTGAAGCTAGAGGAGGTGGCAAAAGCTCCAGGGTTCGGCAGTGTCAATAGGCACATATGTACTGTATGTATCTAATGTATATTTATATAATCATTTTACATCAAGGGAAACAATGGCCATGCCCTTAAGGTGGCCACACACGTGGCAATGTCGCATGAAAGATCGTCAGATCCGCCACTAACCTTCAGGGCTGAAACGGCAGATAAGGAGGTAGAAACAATAGGATTTCTACCTCCTTCTGCTGATTCAGCGCTGAAGGCAGATTTTTGTCAGGCGCCTTCTATGGCTCCCGATCAAAATCTTTTAACTGGCCGATTGGCAAGTTGACTGATATCAGCAGCTTCCTGCGATATCGGTCGACTCGCCGACTTGCCATACACGCACCGAACATCGTACGAAACGGGGTTTCATACGATATTATCGGTGCGTGTATGGCCAGCTTTAGAGACAATGATATCAATGACTGGAAATACAAATGTAGTCACAAGAAAACATGAAAAAAACAACAAAAAATCAAATTGAAAAATGGCAACTCCCATTCTGCTTCTACATGATGCCGACAGCTTTTAGATGGCACATTTTTTTTAATTCCAGTTTTTGCTTGATCAGTCACAGAAATCACAGAAATTGGAGGTTTCGAAACTCAAATTCCAATATAAAGTTTTTTTTCCTGCCAAAAAAAAACCTTGAATTGTAAAAATGCAACTGAATTGGTGGAGGAGCTCTTTAACTCCAACTTTAATTTGAACCCCTCGGAATTAACATGAATGGAGAAAATTTGAAAATACAACTCCCATTGACACCTACATGAAGTCACCAGCTTTTAGATGGCATTTTTTTTGTATAGGTTATTTATCTTTATTTTGCAAAATAAACAGGGGAGGGCAGGTCTGGATTTGTGGCGAGGCCCAGCCGCACATACACGTTGCTCACATACGGAGGACGCGTCCTGTCACCGGTGCTCGGTTGGTGCAATAAATCAACGCTATGCACGATCCAGAGGGGGGATGGGGGTGGGTAATAAGGGCGGCCTTTAGGAGCCTTCATTAAAAATCCAGCACTGGGGGAGGGGGTATAGAAAGCAAAAGGGGGAGGGGGAGCATATTCAGTATGAAATACATGTCCTGACAGCAAGTTTTTAGCTGTTCGTCAGATGGCAATTTTTTTTCCCAGTTTTTGACAAATCCCAAAGATTTCGCTTTCGAAACTCAAATTCTAATTCGCCATTTTAGCACCAAAAAAAATAACTTGAATTGCAGTAAAAACTCAGCTCAATAGGTGGAGAACCTCTTTAACCCCAACTTTAATATGAATTCTAGGAATTGACATGAATAGTGGAAATACAACTCCCATTGACACCTACATGAAGTCACCAGCATTTAGATGCCAAGTTTTTTTTCCAGTTTTTGATTGATGAATCAGGAAAATCTGAGCTTTTAAAACTCAAGTTCGAATTTGATTCAGACCCAAAGAACAGAAACAAATAAACAAATACAGCCCAATCAATGAGTGTGTAGGTGGAGGACACATTAGAGCAGGGATCCTTAACTTTCTTACTCGTGAGCCTCAGTCAAATGTAAAAAGACTTGGAGAGCAACACAAGCACCATAAAAGTTCATGGAGGAGCCAAATAAGGCTAAAGGTGGCCATACACCTACGGGTGGGCGATATCGGGAGAATCCAGGCTGCCAAACCATCGAATTATAACAACGGGTATAGGCAAAGTCGGTTCGGGGGCTGCATCAATGAGCTGATGTGGTCCCCGATCGGACAAAATTTTTTAACCTGCCTGATCGATATCTGGGCAATTTCAGGCCAGATATCGGTCAGGCAGGCCCGTTGGTAGTGCCCATACACGGGCCGATTAGCTGCTGAATCGGTCTAAGGGACCCATATCGGCAGCTAGAATCGGCCCGTGTATGGGCACCTTAAGATTGGCTATTAGGGGCCTCTATGCACCCTATCAGCTTACAGGGGCTTTATTTGGTAGGAAATCTTGTTTTTATTCAACCAAAACTTGCCCCCAAGTCAGGAATTCAAAAATAACTCCCTGGTTTGGGGGCACTGAGAGCAACATCCAAGGGGTTGGGGAGCAACATGTTGCCCCGAGCCACTGGTTGGGGATCACTGATTTAGAGTTCTTTATATTCACTAATTCCCTATTCATTAGGATTAATGAGGGATTAATGGCATTTTGTAGAAAAGGGATTCAAGTTCAAGTCAGTCTAGTACTTGCTTGGAAAGTGCTGAAAGTGGAAGGCAAGGCAGTTATTGAGCATGCTCAGTCTGCTCCGGTGCAATTAGGAAGGGAGGCCTGAAGACAAGGATGAAGTGATTGCTTGTATTTGGCCACAAGTCGCACCACTGTGGAACATTTCACAACATTTCAGCATTTCACATTTTACAACATTTATCTCTCGCTTTCATTAATTATTTTCACATTCTGTTTTTCCAGGGATGAGAATTCTTAATTTCCCTGTAGAACGCCAAGGCTCTAAAAATAATAAAAGCTGTGCTTTATATTATCTGAGAGGCTGCATTAAAGCCTGAGAAAGCCAATATATCATCCATGTGAATGGGGCCAAATCCGCGTCTAGAAGTGATTTCCTTTATCTTCTGTCAGGGAGTGTAATGACACCGCAGGTGAGGAAGGAGGAAGATATATTCATTCTGATGCTTAGGATGCATTGCCAATAGTGTTTAACCAGACAGCCCATTTATTGTCTGCAGCCAGGAGTAATTAAAGAAGGATCGTTTTTGTGCTCTGGGTTCAGAGGTTGGATGTACGACCACTAGGAATGTATACACATAAATTCAGATGTTCCTAGTACAAAAGCAAAGCAAGTTTTCATGGCAGCCAAAGGAGTCATGGGAACCCCCTGCAATTTATCACCTTCATTTTCTATTTTTGTGCCATAACTTGTCACTATGTTACAATCAGCTGCCTGCCAGATATCTGGCCAAGGCCTAAGCAAGTACAACAGGAGACAGTAACAAAGACTACTGGATGCCAAGGGCAGGAGGAACCCAGCCTACGTGTTTCCCAAACAGCAGCAGTAATGACTGCTAAAGACCCATTGGCAGAGCCTTAGGTATCTGGTGGTCCTACTTCCAACCCCCAGATGATCCTACACCTGTCCCTAGATGACTGTACCCAGCCTGTAAGCCTTTCAGGTTCATTCTAGCTCAATTACCATCACTACACTATGGAGCAGACTTTATACAAGGGGTGCCCCTTCCAACTTTCCATAGGCAGATTGTAAGGTTCACATTGCTCCTCCAGTTTGTAGGTCTGGTCTTTCTTTCTTTCTTTCTTTCATCACCTGCCATAGCCATTCTATTATGATATAGTACCCTGACAAGAGATAAAGCGGGGAGCCCTAGTGACCAAGGGACTGGGCTTTATGTCACTGGGTCTTAAGTTAGTAGAACGGGACCTTAAAAGGAGTTTAAAGTGGAAATTGAAATACTAATTGTTCCTTAAAAGGAAGTTCCAAGAGCAGGCCTAATTTCATATATTAATATGGGGGACTTCAGAGATATGTGGGGTAAGATCCCTAACAGAGAAACCTGTAGCTTAATGCATTTATTATCTGTCTGCTACATCACACAAGTCTAACCTATGTTCTCCTACAGTAGGTAGTAATGAAATATATATTTTTGGAAGTGAATACGACGCCTTATGTTTACCTGATATCTTTGTAACTGCAACTTACATAAATATGTGGACTGTAGCAATGAATAGATTGCCATGGCAACCACAACAGCATGGACTGATACCTAAATGCAATCACTCTGACAGCAGAAGATCAGATTATGTGCACTGGGATCTCCATCTCTTCTGTCTGACTCTCTAGGTTATAAGACAAAGTCTTCAAATCTGCCTTTTTGAGTACAGATCTATCACTGCAAGTGACTGAATGATTTGTGCCCAAGTGGGTATATCCAAAAGATTGTTTTTAGCATGGCCTGGAAATAATGAGATTTTGGCATGTGCACTGTACAGTCACTCCCATGCAGAGTCTCACTCTTTAAAGGCAAACTAAAGCCCAACTAAAGAAGTAGGGCAGAACTGTTGCACCAGCCCAAGGCACCTACAGCCCTTTAGCAGGGAAGATCTGTGCCCCCAAAGATGCCCCAGTAGCCTCCCATCAAGTTAGAGAGGGCTAGCTATCTTGTTATCCTTGAGTCCCAACGAGGAGTGATGATAGGGTTAGTGGCACTGGAGCAGGCATCTGAGAGTTAAGGTCCCCATACACATGAAGATCCACTCGCTTGGCAAGGTCGCCAAGCGAGCGGATCTTCTCCCGATATCCTCACCTATGGGTGGGCGATATCGGGGAACATGTAGGCTAATTCGATCATTTGGCCCTGGGGCCAAACGATCGAATTATAATAGCGGCAATGTGGCAGTCAGTTCGGGGACCGCATCAATGAGCCGATGCGGTCCCCGATCCGACTAAATCTTTTAACCTGCCCGATCGATATCTGCCCAATTTCAGGCCAGATATCAGTTGGGCAGGCCCCTCGTTCCTGCCCTACAGGGGCCGATAAGCTGCCGAATCGGTCCAAGAGACCCACATCGGCAGCTGCAATCATCCCGTGTATGGCCACCTTTAGGTGAGGGGGCATCTGGCCTATCTTTGAAGATTTTGTTGTATATTTTTTGGATCCTGTTCAAATAAAACATTTATGTGAATTCTGTGCATTGTTCTCCCCCTCTGCCATATACACAGCAACTGTACCATCTGAGAGCCCTTGGATACACAATGGTTCCACTCTGTAGCCCCTGTCTGGCAGTATACTGAGAGGTGCATAAGTTTTTAGCCATAGAGGTCAATAGCAGACTATACTGTAAGCTCATCCTCATCACTTACCCCCAAATCAGGCCCGGACTGGCAATCTGTGGGTTCTGGCAAATACCAGAGGGGCTGCTGTAAGATGCCATAGACACTCACTATTTATTGGGCTGTTTGGGCCTCTGTGTACTTGCCTCAACCTATTTTGAATCCCATTCGAGGCCTGCCCCAATCGATGTGCTTGAATAATATTTATAGATATCATGCATTCCTTTACAGTTGCCGGTGCTTCTTATAACACAGTACAGAGAAGTTTCGCTCACATCTTGCTGCCTACTTGACCTGAGCACAAAGTCGTTTAGATGAGACGCATACAGTAATGAGCAGCCCGCAGCTTTCTAATTACCAGCTCTGAGCAGATGGTAATGCAAGCGATATGGCAGGTTACATCCTGCCCGCCGGCCGCTCTACCATAATCAGCAGATCTACACATAGCAATGCTCAAAAAAATTTACTTTAATTGTGGTTGTGTCTTGGGTTTCAGGCAAGGTTGCTTAACTGCTGCCTATATTGAAACGTTACTTTTTAGTGAAGAGCTTCAACCTGATTTACCCCATGTCCATAGACAGGGTATTACCATATAACTGAGCAGGTTGTGTTAAGGTGGCCATACACATTAAGATACGGTGAAGTCCCCAAACGAGTGGATTTTCGCCCAATGTGCCCACCTAAGGTTGGGGATATCTACTAACTTGATTGTTTGGCCCTAGAGTTTGTGTGCACCATGAATCCTGTGATCCCAGGAGGGGCCCTTTGTACTTAAAATGGTAGTTTTCTATTTAGGATTACCCCATGGAACATACTACTAAAAGAGTATATTTTTATGAAAATGGTTTATTTAGATGAAGCAGGGCTTTACATACGAGGTGTTGAATGCAATATACAGTATTTTTATAGAGACCTACATTGTTGGGGGGTTTAGTTTCCCTTTACGTGCAGAAGATGGAATTCATGCCGGTGGGCACTTGCAGCTCAGGGCGAGCGCACAGGATACAATTATCATGCAGTCGGCACAAGATAATAACTGCTCGTACGGTTATTTATCCGCAGCTGTTTGGTAACAATGCGCTGATTGTTGTTTTTTAATCTGCCGGGTAACGTGCCTTAAGCTGTTTTGTTAAATGCTTGAAATTGGTGTAATGGGCAATTTCTGTATGTTTTAAAAAGCAGGGGAGGGTATGTGTCAGTATCAAGTGATACATTTCTTTTTTCTGGGGAAACAACTCTTGGACCTTCCAGCTTTTGTCTCCACTTTGCCACCTGTCCTGTCCACTGGTTTTTGGAAGGGTTGTCCGGGTCAAAACTGCCTGCCCGGTGTTTCAAATTCAGACTCTTCGAGATTGACGCCAGTGGTGAAACTAGTTATACAACAGACCCCGTGGTCATGGGGGGGGCCTGGGTGACAGGAGGGACTGTTCATACCGGGCCCCCTTAGAATATTTGTTTGCAGGGAAGCCCGACATGACCAAGTTCCGCCACTGATTGACATGCTGATTGGCCAATCACCAAATCATAGTTCCCTCATGTGGCATCACCACCCGTGTCACATGATGTCACTGCCTCGTCTAGTGATGGAATGTCCCGCCCCCCTGCCCGGAGCTACAGAAGCACTACAAACTTCCCAGAATCCTTCACTGGGCAACCTGTTTAGTGCAACAGACCCTGGCCTTCCTGCCTTGCTTGGGGCCCCTCTTATTTGCCTCTGGCCCTGATCATTCCTTCACTTATCAAGAGAGAAAAAGGCCATACAAAGTGCCCAACAATGTTACTAAATTGTAAAAGATAAAAAATGGTCATAATAATAAAAGGGCCATTGTCCATGGATGGCTCGGTTTCCCTTGCCTTTAGCACAAGCAGCCATACTTATATAGGCAGTACAAGCCAAGCAGTTTTGCCTGAGGTGAATTATTAAAGAGGATACAGACAAAGCCTATCAGGGCACGGAGCTAAAATGCTGAGAGATAATAACAACAAACAGAGAGCAGAGGGGAATACACCTGAGAGCCAATCCCACACAAACACTTGCCTTCTGACGGAAATGTAAATATTGAGGATATATATTTATGATCTGCATTGTGTGCTGTCCATTCAGAATCTCTCTCTCTCTCGCTGCTACAAAGCCTTTCCCAGGGAGCCGGCAGTTTGAGCTGCCAAACAAGATGTTCAATAATTAAACAAAGCGCAGTGTTATTGGGTTTCTTGCAGAATATTGCCAGGGGATGAGGGGAGCTGAATGCACGAATGGAAGCACAATGCATCAGGCGTTCCCTGCGCTGCTGCCGCGGTTTCTTTTCAAAGTTCATTTTTTTGTGCAGGATAAGTTTATAGAAATGAAATCTATCATTTTTGGATTTTGCCAAATACTAGGGTTGCCACCGAGCAGGTATTTACTAGCCTAGCCGGTAAAGTTCCAGCCAAGGCCGGGGGCAGTGTTACACCCCCAATTCCTTGGCTGGTATTATTCCTATTGAAAGGTGGCTAGCCTACCAAATACTGAATCTCTCATAATCAGTTTGGCCGGGTACAGAGCCAAATCCAAAATCTAATTTGAACACTTGAATTTGAGGAAGAAATTGTTGATGTTTAAGTTCTCAAGAGCAATAAAGTCACATGACTGTAGGGGATCAGAAAGTACTGGGATTCGGTGAAATAATAAAGCCAAATCTTGAATAAGGTAAGGTGTGTCATTTTCTCTCTATAATCCTACTGTATATACATCAGTATAAGGGACGGAATGTAGGTATTTAACAGATGAGATCCCATTTACCATCACAAGTGCAGTGTGCATAGTGCAATTTTGGACGCAATTTAACGTGATTTTTACCCATAATGCATAATTCCAGCGTCATTGCATCCACCCAGATTTGCATTTGGTACAGCTGTGTTTGATGTGTTTCGAAACAAACTCAACAATGCTCAAAGCACTTACAGAAATGCTGCACTGAGTCCTCTATCAAAAGAAACACAGAATTTCTTGTATTTTCTTTTCTAAACATGATGTTCCAGTGTCTGACTTCCTCTCTCAGAAACAACCTTAATTCCCATGGCCAGAGACTGGGCAGTTCTTTTCTCTCTCCCCTCTCCTGCTCCCCCTCCCACCAGAATGCTAAGAACTCCCTCCCCCCTCCCTTAGGAAAGTGTGATCTCAGCTATAATGGCTAGAGCAACGGTCCTCAAACTACGGGCCGCAGGCCGGATCTGGCCCCCCGCTGCGTCCTCACCCCTGGCAGCGGAGAGAGAATGGCAGACCGGGGGGAACTGAAACAGGTAGGATTCAGCAGGAGGGTGGACGGACGGACGGATGAACGGAGTACATGGGGGGGAGGGGTTGGGGGGGGAATGCGACCAGTTTGGGCCACAGTTTGACGACGATGGGGGGGGGGGTGATGGCGGTCCGGCCCCCCAACAGTCTGAGGGGCCCTTGATACGGCCCCTTGTTTCAAAAGTTTGAGGACCCCTGGGCTAGAGACTGCAAGAAGGAAGCTACCTAAAATGGCAGCTGCTGTCTTAGGGACCCTGGAATTACTGCAACCCAAAACAGGACCATGTGCAATTACCCTTAAAGTGATACCGCTAAACTGGTACCATCAGAACTAGGGAGTGTAGTTTGTTTCTTTGGTGCTTGTTTAGCTCACTGCAGACCAGACACTTTCCCTTTTAGCTCTGTCATTCTTTGTGTTCATTAGAGGTAGGTAGGGTTGCACCCGTCTGGTTTTGACCCCCACAGCGCGGTTTTCAGAAGGGCCGTCTGGGTCAAAACTGCCTTCCCGGTTTTCCTAGTTTGGAAATTGATTCAGCTATCGGCAAATCACCGTCTCAGCCCTGTATTTTTCAATTGTATCTCTCAAAAATGTGTAAATTGTTAATCAGAACAATAAATAAAGCTTTGCCAAGTAGCAGAGTGCCCAGGCTTTCAGCAGAAGTGGCTGAGTGCCAGGCCAGAGAGATGAATTCAGGCTGAGAGTTGATGGCTCCGTGTCCCAGAATGCACTTCACAGGGTACTCGCTCTCTGGGAGATTAAAAAGGCAGAATTGAAATGCTTCATTCATTGTGAGAGGCTTTTGTAGCGCATACGGCAGCAGTAATGGCTCCTATCTGTTCTCTCCGATCCCTCAGTGCAATCTGGAGTATCCTCCTGCAGGCAACTTCACCCTTTCTGCACTAGACTGGGCACTTTACTTGAATTTACTTGATGCTAGTTTGATAGTAGTTACTTTTTATATCCATCCTCTTATAATACTGCAGTATTAGTTCTTTCACTTGCGGGCATATGTTCTTGCCATATAGGAAGTGCTCAGTTACATAATTATAGTTCATTTGGATTGGAAAAAAACAAAAGTCTATCAAGTTCAACAACCTTTAGTGCCTATTTACCCACACTATATACTCCTATAGACACAACTATACAGACCTTTCAACACACTTACATATACAGTATATAAAATATATTTATACTCTTCTATACAGACCTATACATATATACCTATGCTGAAGACCTTAAGATCATTGTAGGCTTAATATATTCTTTTTGTTTAAGATGTCACCTAAGCCAGTCTTAAAAGAGAAGGAAAGGTAAAAACTAAGTAAGCTTTATCAGAAAGGTCTATGTAAATACAGCCATAAGCACTCACAGTCCTCTATCAAAAGAAACACGGGATTTCTTGTCTCTTTTTTTGTAAACATGATGTAAACATGATTTAGGCTGTTTCTGAGAGAAGGTCAGGCACTGGTCTAACTTCCTCTTTCAGAAACAGCCTAAATTTCCGGGACCAGAGTCTGCGCAGTTCTCTCCTCTCTCCCCTCTTCTGCTCCTCCCTCCCACTAGAATGCTAAGAACTCCCTCCCCCCACCCTTAGGAATGTGTGATCTCAGCTATAATGGCTAGAGACTGCCGGAAGGAAGCTACCTAAAATGGCAGCTATCTTAAGCAAAAGCAGAAAGCTTCTAAAGCTGTTTACTCAGGTATGGTAATGGTTTGCGCAGAATAAATATATTGTTCTAGGTGGCACTAATGTGGCAAATCCATTGGCAGTAAAATGCCAAAATTACTTCCCTTCTCCGTTAAAGGCACAAAGTGTCAAATGCCTTAGCAAAGTCTAAGTAGATGACATCCACTGCCATTCCAGACACTAGGCTTCTGCTCACCTCCTCATACAAGATGAATACATTTGTGTGGCAAGATTTATTACGTAAAACCATACTTATAGTATTGTGATTTGCAATGTATTCCAGTTTCTTATCCCTTATTATATCCTGAAAACCCTTTCCTACCACAGAGAGTGGGATCCCTTTTGAAATAATAGCACAATATTAGCAGTTCACCAATCTCTCGGCACCATGCCAAACCTCAAGGAATCCTGAAAGATTAAGTAAAAAGGTTTGGCAGTCACAGAGTTGAGCACTCTGGGGTGAATACCATCCGATCCTGTAACTTTGTTTACTTTTACATCTCTTTTCTCTTTTCCTGAGTAAAGGTCCCCATAAACGGGGCAATTCTAGCTGCTGATATGGGTCCCTTAGAACGATTCGGCCATTTTTTGGCCATGTATGGGCACTACCAACGGGCCTGCCCGACCGATATCTGGCCTGAAATCGGCCAGATCTCGATCGGGCAGGTTAAAAAATCTAGTCGGATCAGGGACTGCATCGGCTCATTAATGTGTTCCCCGGACCGACTTTAACTTTGCCCGTCGTTATAATTCGATTGTTTGGCCCCAGGGCCAAATGACCGAACTAGCCTTGCTTCTCCCAATATCGCTCACCCGTAGGTGTATGGCCACCTTTAGCCCTTATTTGGCTCCTCCATGAACTTTTATGGTGCTTGTGTTGCTCTCCAAGTCTCCAAGTACATCATTAAGACAATTTTGGAACAATGGCCACAAGTTCTATTCCATATAGAAAGTTTTACTGATTTTTAGATCCTACTTTATGTAAACAAGTGTTGGACTTACATCCTTTATGCACAAAACACACTGTAATGGCGGCCATACATGGGCAGATTTAAGTTACCAATTTGGGTCCTTCAGACTGATTTGGCAGCTTATGTGTATGGGGCCCTCGGACAGGCCTCCCCAACCAATATGTGGCCAAAAACTGGGCAGTTGTCTGTCGGCTCAATGATGTGGTCATTGCTCCAACTTTTCTTATCCCCTTCATTGTAATGCTATCGTTTGACCCTAGGGCTAAATAACCAAATAACCAGATTAGCACAATATCACCAACCCAAGGTGGGTATATCGGGGAAAGATTCCCTCGTTTGGGAACCATGGCAAATGAGCAACTCTTACAGTGTATGGCTACCTAAAGTCAGACATTTAATTGATCTCCAGGTATCAAAAACTTACACTCACACTTGTTTTGTTGTTGCATTTTTATTAGTGCCTTGCAACATTTTTACTGACATTAAAAAACAGCATAAAAATACAGAAAACACAGACAAGACTTCAGATCATATTAATACGAAAAGTTTCAAGGTGTCGGAGCATCTGAAGGCCTTTTTTAATGCTGTACATTTTCATTCAGTAAAGTGAGGGTAACATTTGGCCAAGTTCTTATCTTTGCTTGTGCGAGGCTGACTGCTAGGAGCAAGTAGAACCTGGAAGGTAATTGGGGTTAGGGACACTCCTTTGGTGAGGGCATCAAACAAGTGAATCTTTGCCCAAATTGGCCACCAGGTGTTGGGTCATATCAAGCTGATCCAATCATTTGGCTCTCAGGCCAATGATCAAGTCTATGTAGATTATTAGGTGAAGGATACATCAGTTGCCCGTTGCTGTAAATGGGACGTTTAAAGCAGTCTGATAGAATTCCATCGGCCAAATTCCTGGCCAGGAATGCGTGAGAGAGACCATCATTCTGGCCCCATACAAAGGTAATTAAGTTACTAACCCAGTTTTGAGTGGATGAGGTGGCAGCTGATATCAACTTGTGTATAGCCAGCTTTATTTATTAGGGGACCCACTGGGGCCAATGACCCAGGGAAAAAGGCCTTCTTCACCCCACCTTACCTTCAAACTGTCCGTGTAGTTTTAGAAGGAAGACAGACAGTGAGTTTGTTGCACAAACAATTTGGGATTTGTTGAAACTCCAACTCACACATACAGGTATGGGACCTGTTATTCAAAATGTTCAGGACCGGAGGGTTTCCAGATAAGGGATCTTTCCATAATTTGGATCTCATACTTTGTCTACGAAAAAATCATTTAAACATTTAATTAACTTGATAGGGTAGTTTTGCCCCCAATAAGGATTAATTACATCTTAGTTGGGATCAAGTACAGGTACTGTTTTATTATTACAGAGAAAAGGGAATCATTTAACCATGAAATAAACCCAATAGGGCTGTTCTGCCCCCAATAAGGGGTAATTATATCTTAGTTGGGATCAAGTACAGGTACTGTTTTATTATTACAGAGAAAAGGGAATCATTTAACCATTAAATAAACCCAATAGGGCTGTTCTGCCCCCAATAAGGGGTAATTATATCTTAGTTGGGATCAAGTACAAGGTACTGTTTTATTATTACAGAGAAAAGGGAATCATTTAAACATGAAATAAACCCAATAGGGCTGTTCTGCCCCCAATAAGGGGTAATTATATCTTAGTTGGGATCAAGTACAGGTACTGTTTTATTATTACAGAGAAAAAGCAAATCGGTTTTATATAAATATAAATAGTGATTACCAGTGGTTATCAATGAGTGCCCCACTCGGCCCCAATCAGTTGCCAGGTCTGCTTTCCGCTGTAGTTATTATTGTGTTTGGATAAACCCTCTGACAAGCAGGTATTCAAAGGCCACACCAATCCGTTATTTTTTCAGTACTAAATACAAACACCCATGACCTCTTTTTACTGAGAATTTTGCCATATTTTCAGCTGGTATTCAAGACCATTATCTTACTGATGGTCCCACATCTATTTTAGAATAACACAACATTGATTTTCTTTTAAAAAAGATCCTTCTTGCCCTCCTCAAGCAAAGGCAGGTGTTTCTATTACTGGGACAGATCTCTACATGGGTTTTTCATAGTCTACAAAGCCTTCCTTCTAACCAAAGAATTTATGGCATAAAGAAATGGTGTGGGATAATAGCATGACTTTGGGGCAGATTTATAATTCCTTGAAGATGTAGCTATTCTATGCAAAGGCTCGAGCAATCATAAAGGTGCCCCTTGGATAATAAGATTCAGGCCTGGCTGCTGATCTTTATAATGGTAGCTTGCCAGCCTAAACCTAGTGAAATTCATCTTGGCGGAAAATCTATCTTGCTCTTTTAATTAATTGGCAAAAATTCGAAGCCTCACACACACACACACTGGAGAAATTTTAACCTGGTGAACAGATGTGTAAAGTTAGCCATACATGGGCCAATAAAAGCTGTCAGTTGGCAGCTTACCAGCTGGTGTATGTGGCTTTTATATGGGCCCAACCAACTGACAGCAGGGTGAAAATCGCTCGGATGTTGATTGTGCAGGTTTAAAAATTCTGGGGCAAGGAGCGCATTAGCTTCGGGCTAAATCAGCGGTTCTCAATCTGTGGGTCGGGACCCTTTGTGGGTCGAACAACCCTTTCACAGGAAAACACATATTTTTGATGGTCTCACTGCTCCTCTATCCGTCTCCAGGTGGGTCTGCCCACATACAGATACGCCCACATACGAGTACCCGGCGTAATGACATCATCGCGCAAACCCCATCACATACACCCCATACACATACAGGTATGGGACCTGTTATTCAAAATGTTCAGGACCGGAGGGTTTCCAGATAAGGGATCTTTCCATAATTTGGATCTCATACTTTGTCTACGAAAAAATCATTTAAACATTTAATTAACTTGATAGGGTAGTTTTGCCCCCAATAAGGATTAATTACATCTTAGTTGGGATCAAGTACAGGTACTGTTTTATTATTACAGAGAAAAGGGAATCATTTAACCATGAAATAAACCCAATAGGGCTGTTCTGCCCCCAATAAGGGGTAATTATATCTTAGTTGGGATCAAGTACAGGTACTGTTTTATTATTACAGAGAAAAGGGAATCATTTAACCATTAAATAAACCCAATAGGGCTGTTCTGCCCCCAATAAGGGGTAATTATATCTTAGTTGGGATCAAGTACAAGGTACTGTTTTATTATTACAGAGAAAAGGGAATCATTTAAACATGAAATAAACCCAATAGGGCTGTTCTGCCCCCAATAAGGGGTAATTATATCTTAGTTGGGATCAAGTACAGGTACTGTTTTATTATTACAGAGAAAAAGCAAATCGGTTTTATATAAATATAAATAGTGATTACCAGTGGTTATCAATGAGTGCCCCACTCGGCCCCAATCAGTTGCCAGGTCTGCTTTCCGCTGTAGTTATTATTGTGTTTGGATAAACCCTCTGACAAGCAGGTATTCAAAGGCCACACCAATCCGTTATTTTTTCAGTACTAAATACAAACACCCATGACCTCTTTTTACTGAGAATTTTGCCATATTTTCAGCTGGTATTCAAGACCATTATCTTACTGATGGTCCCACATCTATTTTAGAATAACACAACATTGATTTTCTTTTAAAAAAGATCCTTCTTGCCCTCCTCAAGCAAAGGCAGGTGTTTCTATTACTGGGACAGATCTCTACATGGGTTTTTCATAGTCTACAAAGCCTTCCTTCTAACCAAAGAATTTATGGCATAAAGAAATGGTGTGGGATAATAGCATGACTTTGGGGCAGATTTATAATTCCTTGAAGATGTAGCTATTCTATGCAAAGGCTCGAGCAATCATAAAGGTGCCCCTTGGATAATAAGATTCAGGCCTGGCTGCTGATCTTTATAATGGTAGCTTGCCAGCCTAAACCTAGTGAAATTCATCTTGGCGGAAAATCTATCTTGCTCTTTTAATTAATTGGCAAAAATTCGAAGCCTCACACACACACACACTGGAGAAATTTTAACCTGGTGAACAGATGTGTAAAGTTAGCCATACATGGGCCAATAAAAGCTGTCAGTTGGCAGCTTACCAGCTGGTGTATGTGGCTTTTATATGGGCCCAACCAACTGACAGCAGGGTGAAAATCGCTCGGATGTTGATTGTGCAGGTTTAAAAATTCTGGGGCAAGGAGCGCATTAGCTTCGGGCTAAATCAGCGGTTCTCAATCTGTGGGTCGGGACCCTTTGTGGGTCGAACAACCCTTTCACAGGAAAACACATATTTTTGATGGTCTCACTGCTCCTCTATCCGTCTCCAGGTGGGTCTGCCCACATACAGATACGCCCACATACGAGTACCCGGCGTAATGACATCATCGCGCAAACCCCATCACATACACCCCATACAAATACAGGTGTATGTGACAGGGTTGGCACCATAATGTACTTATGCAGACATATGAAGTAGTGACAAAATGTTATGGTTGGGGGTCACCACAACATGAGGAACTGTATTAAAAGGTTGCGGCATTAGGAAGGTTGAGAACCACTGGGCTACACCATCAGATCCATCAGAAGCAGATCTTTCAGTGTATGGGCACCTTAGGGACCAAGAAGGGGGGCACCTACGTGCCACTCCCAAGGTTGGTCTTAAAAGCAGGCTTACTGTATTGCTAGCTAATATTGCTGTAGTCTATGGGGCACATTTACTAATCCACGAACGTCCGAAAAGCGTCCGAATTTGTTTTTTTTCGTAATGATCGGTATTTTGCGACTTTTTCGAGCGCTCAATACGAAAGTCGCGGCAATTCGCGAAAGTCATACTGGCTATGAAAAAGTTGCGACAATTCACGAAATTAGTAATGGCAATAAAAGAGTCGCGACAATTCACGAAAGTCATAATGGCTATGGAAAAGTCGCGACAATTCGTGAAAGTCATACTTGCTATGAAAAGGTCGCGACAATTCGCGCAAGTCGTAACGGCTACGAAAAAGTCGAAAAAAATACGAAAAAGTCGCAAAATGTTAGTTTTCCAATCCGAATTTTTCCCATTCGGATTCGTGGATTAGTAAATCAGCCCCTATATGTAAATTGTCTTTCTCTTGAGGTGTAACTTATACTAAATTATTCTTACAGAAGCAACAGAATCTGTAAAAAATAATCAGTATAAATGCTGGGGGGGTGGATATAAAACGTACGGGCAATGTATGCCGAGTAATGAAGGAGAAAGTCAGCAGTTACCTACAGGAGAAGCGCGGCGTGACATTACGTTTGGCAACTCCATGCAGTTGGCTATAACATTCCATTAGTTGCTCGGTGTGCTTATAGCACTCTATGGGCTCGTTTAGTGAGCAGTTCCAGCGGTTTATGCACGGTAATATCTAATATTTTCCCATTCACTGAAACATCCCGATATCAGCAAAATACAGTATCAGCACTCAGAAACCATTGGCAGGAAATTCCCATTATGCACAGAAAAGCATTTCCAAAGCGAAGATCTCCTGATTGTGACTTAAGGGAACCATATTGGGCCGGTGCCACGTAGTAGGGTTGTGGGGCCAGTGCTGTGGCTGAGTAATTTATAAGTTAGTGGGTTCATAAATTTGCCATAAATCTGCCTTCATCACCCTTTATGTACAGTAATGCTGCATGATGTTACCGTTTGGTCGTCCTCCAAACCCACATGGCTCGTTTACTAACAGTGTAAAGTGCAGAAAGGCAAATGTTGGCATCGTTTGTTGTAGTTTTTACCCAGAGTACATTGCTTCCCCCTAACACTTCAGCATGTTCTTGGGTGCAAACAAAACTGGGGCAACATAGATACATAGAAGGGCCCATTATAGTTCTGTGGCCATTGTCTGAAACGTTACTCAATTGGCTCAAAATTATTAGTGAATTGGCACAAATATTAACAGGCGCCCAAAGGGTTAATGGCTTCAGACTAAAGATGCGAAGGGGGCCCTAAACCTGCTGTTGGGGGTTGGAAAATTGCTCTGAACATCAGGTCCGGTTGGGTTAAACGTCCCTGGCAGCACATTCTTTTGCCTGCTGCGACCAGGCACAGAGTGTAATCATATGAACAGTACTTTTAACCCTTAATATATTGGCATAAAAATAAATGTAAATTACACAAGTGCTTATAATAGCACTCTCAACTTAATAGTTAATATTAATATAAGGTTTACTTATCCTTTAAAGCTTTCTGTGCCATGAAGTGTTTCCTGATGTTCCTTGATTATCCTCTATTTAGCTCTACTGTACATGTTGCCCATATGCCGGGCACAGGAACCAGGCTTCTCGCTGTTAGAATTTTCTTTTATAGATCTGTATAAATGCTCATGGAGTTCCCATAAGGAAGGCATGAGTTTAAGACAAAGTTCTTCCCTTGGAATATTTACGTTCCGTACAGAACCCTCCCTTACTTACTAACAGCGGCACAGAATATACAACTTGTTATTGCTGATAATCATGGATTTTATGGTAACCATCACATTGGAACAAGCAGATAAAAGAAGGGAATATTACAATAATGATAACAAGGGGAAGTTTGCCTTCAGGTTAATAATATGAAAATAAAGAAGCGACCAGTCAATCAATAGCACTGGCAGAACTACCACTAGGATCTGAGGCTGAGAGTTGTATCCCTGTAACAGATGAAGAGTCACAAGTAGGGCCACATTTACCAGGCACCCATGGGCCCATGTAGGTTTGCCACCTTTCCAGTATTTCACTGACCTAGCAGGTAAAATACCAGCCAGGTAATTGTAACACCTTGCCCTTCGCCCCCAGCCCAACTCTGATCTGCCTCCAGCCCGCCTCCTATCCCCTCTTACAGCTCCCTTTCTAGCCAGCCCTCAAACTATTTCCCCATGAATGTAGCCCACTGACTTTAGGCCCCACCCCTCTTAATGCCAGCGGTTTGCCCCTGATGTTATGGACCCGATCCCCCATTGACCTGCCCTGGCCAGTAAGAAGAAGCCTGAGAGGTGGCAACCCTAGGCCCATGCCTTGGTCGAGAGCTTTAGGGGGGCAGAGTCTGGGTGCTTATATGGTAAATAAAAACTTCCCCAGCTGAGGGGTGTGGCCCCAGTGCCTAGGGCGGAGCCAGACGTTAATACAGGTGGTAATGTACTGGTGATCTACAGACATGGCCAACACATGTGTAAGACTTGGGGACAACATGCCATATTGAATAGCACTAAGTACTGGAACCCATGATCCCAGAAATGACTGAGGCCCCCATATTATTGCCCCTATGCTGCCTCTCTCATAGAGATAAAACAGCCATTGGTGATGTATGTAGGGAGATTATACCTTAAATACTATAAAAGTTCCCCTTATAGGAAATAGTATGCGGGTATAACGCAGGTGGCCCTAACTTGGGGGCCTATGGTTCACCCCCCTGCCACCCACAGGCCACTGCCCCCCTTTGTGCATCATTATTGTATTAAAAAGCAGGAGTGGGACCCCTTGCAGTCAAAGGGTCTGCCCCCCCCTCTATAGTTACACCATTGTATAAACATATCTTTTATAACAATATAAATAAAAGTAATACTCTGATCAAAACCAGATGCTATTCATTTCATATTTCATTGTCCTTGTAATGAGTGTTTGTTACACCAAAAAATATTATAAATTAATCAGATTCCCTTTGTGCTATTAAATGACCCATTGTCTTTTTAATTTGCCCTCTTTGTTTGTCTGATGGAAATAATAAAGGGGTTGGCTGACCTTGAAATTAACTGTATATGTTATAGACAGGGGACAGTCTAAAGAAAACTGGGACTGATCCTTTTTTATTTTAGTTTCTGAAATATTTAACATTTTTGTTCTGCAATTCTCCATTTTGTACTGTAAAGGACAAGGAAAATGGTCTGTTTCTTACCATACTAAACAGAAGGCCTCCCTTGCCTGTACCTGATCGCTGCTTTATTTTTCTAAAATACTCCTCAGGTCTCAATTCGAATATAGATAGAAGACAACAATATCCCCAATATCTGAAAGTTTGGGATCTCTGGGAATTCCAGGCTCGGCCACCTAATTAAGCCTATATTGGGGACTCCCATCAGCAATCCACTGCCTATATTGCTATATTGTTGACCCTTTGCTCTCGTTAGCTCATAACGTACCTATATATCTCATAATTTGATGTTATATACTCATTCCCACGCTTTGATTTCTACAGATAAAGAAGATACAATACAAACGACTTATCATTGGAAGCAATGTTCTGTTTCTCCCCTGACGATTGAAACTTGATATATGCTTTCTTATTGCAATGTACTTTGTTTTCTATACAACTGAAAAATAAAACAAATATAAGTTACACATAAATTGTTATGTGATTGGTAGTCCCACTTCTTATAGCAACCGGGCAGTGGTTTAATTGACAGAATGAAAGATGAATAGGAGAGGGTCTGGATGAACATTCGGAATAAAAAATCAGTTTAGCTTGCTTTCTGGTAGCAGGGGTCAGTGACCCTGACAACTAGGCAGCATTTTAAAGGAGAAAGAAAGGCTAAATCACTGGGGGTGCTCCTGTTTGGAGAAAACTGCACAGTAAATATTCTAGACACAACCTAAACAAAAGAATGAGTAGGATTCTTTAGCAATAGCCAGACTGCGGACCACCAGATAGTGCTCATCTATTAAGCTCAGCATCAGGTAGAGGGCCACAGTTTATCCATCTCTGGGCTACAGACACACATCAGTTCCTAGTATGTGCTACTTCTAAACCTATTGGCATAGTCACACTGTAGGGGCAAGCAAATAAGGGCCGTACATGGGCTTATAAAAGACTACGTCAGCAGCTTATTGGTTGGGTAAGGGGCCCACTGACTGGCCTGCCCAACTGATATATGGGCAAAAATGAGGCAGATATCTATCAGATATGTTAGCAAATCCTGTTGGTCAAAAACAATATTGAGACACTGGTGCCAGCCTTGCCAGGTTTCCAACTGTATGATCCAATCATTGGCTTGGGGGACAAGCATGTGGTCACCAAGCAAGTGGACCTTACTGCGTATGAAGGGTCGGATTGGGCTGGCAGGGTGCCAGTAAAAAGCCGGGTGGGCCCTGCTGACCCAGAACTGATCCACACCTGCCACTTCCCACTGCTTCTCCCCACCCACCCCTTGTTTACAGGTATGCATGGGGGGGCAGGCATTGGGTGTGTGGGCAGTTGGTGGTGCAGTTGCAGTAGGCTTCACACACCCCGGGCTGACCCTTTGTGTATGGCCAGCTATAGTTTCAGAATTTGACAAACTCACTGTCTGGATAAGGAAGGTGGCCTTTATCTACCACCAACAATATACGGACGACAATAGGACGCAACACAAACCTGGAACATAGAAACACTGTGTGCAGCATGCATTCATCTGCAAGTTATAAAAGCATTCCTCATTGGACAGTCACCAGGCTGCAAGTGCAACATACAATCTTCTGAGATCACATGAAAAGACACCATTGCACAAGTTGTGTACGTGCGGCTCACCAACCCCAATGGGACAACACACGGACCCTTGCAAGTGACACCCATGACACTTCATGCATTAAGTTCTGTAGAACGTATGACTGGTGACTTCTTTTCTTTACACAGGAAACAGGGATAAAAATGCTGTAAACTGAGACAAAGGTTAGAATAGTTCTACACCAGGATTCCAAACAGATGTTCAATGGTGGTGCTAACCAGCCTTTTCCATGTACTGGGTCTGTAATCCAATATGCCCCAGGTTTGTAGGCTGGACAGTGATGGATTTATGGAGGCCCTTGTCCAAGCTGGGGCCATAAAAATCCATGGAGGTCCATGTAGAACCAATCCTTGTGCTATGGGATATCTGAGAAGGCTTCACCATCCCAGCAGATGGTAAATCCCAGCAATGAGGCAGAATTATCTTTCTATCTTCTACTCTCAGCTCTGCTAGGAGGCAGTTGAGCATATGGGCATTGCTTGGTCGGAGAAACACTAAACCTAAATAAAATTGCATATTGTGAAAGTGATTAGTAACATTTGTAAATATATATGTATGTACGGTGGCTCTGTAGGTAGCCTTGCAGACCCATGGTCGTAAGTTTGATTCCAGCTTGGAAAAGGAGTTTGGTTTATTGGCTGTGTTTGTAAATGAGACCACTGGAGCAGGGAATGATGTAGGGTCTCTGTAAAGGACTGTGTTGAAGCTATCAGAAGGCTGGTATATACTGGCTGCCAGCTTGGCCACTCTTTAACATCTTATTAGCCAGTGCATGGGCTCTTGGGTTTACTCAGATATAAATCTGGAAGCCTGGAAATCTTGTTGAATGAAGACCATTAGGCTGGGGGAGATTGTCCTCTTTTGAAGGGTCTGTACAGGTTTCCCTATGGGACATCATCATTGGTTTGGACGCCATGTGATTGTCCTGATTTCTACCACCAGTGGGGTAAGCAAATTGGGCATTGCTTTGAGGGTTCTTTACCAAAAGATCAACTCAACGCATCTACCCACGCACAAGCAGCTTGATCATGATGAAGGGCACTTCTTTGAGCTTCTGTAAGCCTAGAAATGGCTGAAAACAAAGTAGAAAAGCTTGTGGGGAAGTCAATCAAAAGTAGTTCAGGGTAAATAAATGTAATGATCCATTTGTGAATGTAGCAAAAAAAAATTAAATATTGGGTCACAAAAAAATCTAAAATAAAATGACAAATGCTCAGGGCCGGGGACTGTGCCCAGTGGAACAGACGTGACGTTCTTGGTGCTCTGTAGGACAATATTAGAGCTCCATATCTGTTGCAGCTGTTCCTCCATGCTGGTACAAAAACCCTCTGTGGGGGAGTCTGTAGAAACTGCCTTTTAATATTTTTAAACAAACCCATACTGTCAATGGATTCTGCTTTTTGTTACAAGGAGGAGCTTACACCAAACGCCGCCTCCGTATGACTGCCTCCATAGACTGCTTATGGTCAGAACTGCAAGCTACGGCAGAAGAATGCAGGTAAGTGAGACCAGGCAGTCAGGCTCCTGTATAAACAACCCCCAAAAGGGAAGGAAAAAAAAGCAGCTTTTTTGTTTCTGGAAATTGTTTTATGTAATTTTTTATTCCAAGATATTAAGGGTTGAAAGTACTGATGTAACATTTTGTAACAACATCGCCACCTGCTGGTCATTTTCGAGGGCGTTGTCAGGAGAAAGAAAGAGGGCGGGGCTGATGTTCTTCTGGTTAGGAAAGACGTGACAAAAGTTATCTGAGGTTTCTAATGTTTTTCCTAACATGAAGAACATCAACCCCGCTTTCTTTCTTTCCCCGTTCTTGACTACTTCATGTTCAGAAAGTGACCAGCAGGTGGCGCTGTTATAACAAAATGCATTCATATTAACAGTACTTCAAACCCTTAATATCTTGGAATTTTACATCAACTTATTTTAAAGGTTTACTTATCCTTTAAAGCAGTGCTGTCCATCTTATTACATGTAGAGGCACATTCAAGGGCCAGATTATATTAAAATGATGATGTAATAAAGTGAATTCTAAGGAGCCTTGGAGCAAACTGGGGGCTATAAAAACCCTCTCGAGGGCCTGCAGACCGCCAATGGGACAGCCCTGCTATAAAGGATGGAAAAAGCTTTCAGAACTTGAAAAAAGTAAAGATTTTAGACCCTTAAACATTGTTGTGAGTTGGCTAAAAACCCTGGGAGCTGCAGTTCATGCTAATAGGGGGCTGAGAATCTATCAAGCTGAGGCGGTTACACCTATAGCACCTTTACACCTATAGTTGGTCCATCAGAGTTTAGGAAAAGGTGTAAGAGAAAAGGGGAGATTCATATAAAATAGTGCCTGTAGTTTGTTATCAGAAGCTCTATCCAAGCACAGGCCCTAATAATGACTGGCCGACCCACCGGGGGGCCCGACAGATCCCACACTTTACTCAACGCCACGGTATTGTGAGCCGCCTGAATGGCACTAATGGATTTATGAAGTCCAGGCTGCACAGATACAAGATGGATACAATCGAAGGTTTTGACAGCAGAAATGCGTTATTAAAGCTGGGTAGAAGAATTGTTATAGTATTAGCAGTTCATGGCGGAGATAAAGAAAGGGCAGTAATGAAAGTTGTGATATGAGCAATGAAGATCAATAAGGATAGTGATAGGGGGTTCAGCCCTCGTGGCGTCCGGTCACTGTAGGCGCCAGTCACACTGGATGGAAGTGCGTGGCCCCATATACACAGTGCAGGGATAAGCCCCTTGCTGAGGTTAGGGTTGCATCTACAAGTCAGATGGGAGCAACTGCTGGTCATACTGGTCCCTCGGTCAGGCCCTCGTGCATCAGGCCCTCAGTGTTCTCTGTCGGCGTCGGTTCCTCCTTTTTCTGGGGGCCCACTTGGCGCAGGCACACAGCCGGGCGGTGGCAGGACAAGTGCGTCAGGGGAGGGTAGTGCTGCCGATAACATAGGTAGGCTAGAATCAGGCCAATCACCCCACCCACGAAGGAATCTGAGACAAAGGAAAATATAGGAACAAGGACAGACTGAGTGTTATTAGTTCACGTTATTTGTCTATATTGTACTGTGGCTACCTAGTGATGGACCAGGGCTACCTGAAGCGTTTGGCACACACTTCTTTTTATTGAAATGCAGGGTGGCTTGTTTGTACCAGATGCATCAATAAAGTATCTTCGTATTTATATGGCAGCTCTAACAGCTGTAGAACACACACAGGGGGCCAGTTAGAAAGTTTGCGCAGCGCACATTTTTTTCGCAAATGGTTGTTTTGTGCATGTTTAACATTTACACTGCTTTTTTTGCAAATGGGATTGCGGTTTGTATGAGTATGCCCTTTGTGCGTTTTTATTGTGCACAAATATAGCGCCAATTTTCACTTTGCAAATATGAATTAGGAATTTACTAAATCAGTTTAGTGAATATTTTTTGCGCCACCAAAGTTGTGGCTAAACTGGGATGCAGAGTGTGCCCATATATATTTGCAATTTGTGAATATGCCATATGTAAATGCACCAGTCTTATATAACATAAACATGGGCAAATATGTTTACTGTGCCAATAATTCTGCGCCAATAAATGACCCCCACAGGGCCTCCTAAAAAGCAGCTGGGTGTGGCCCATCCCTGGAAGTTTAGGCCTATGGGGTGTCTCAATTCAAAAAAGGGGCGAGGGGACCTGGCCAGGGTTGGCCTGAGGGGTGCAGGGCCCACTGGGCTTCTACCTCAGGGGCCCCTGGACCCCCCAATGGCTCCTGCTGCCTTCACCCCCCCCCCGCCGCAGGAGCTCCCAACCCCCTACCCTGAGCGCGCCTAAATGATACTCAACTGCTGTGCATCGGGGGAGGGAGACCGGCGGATTGCAGCAGCGCCCTGGGGGGTTTGGGTATGGGCCGCCGGGGCCCACCAGGCTTTTTTTCCCAGTGCCCCAGTCCAACGCTGGACCTGGCCACTGTCAGCATATAAGCTTGCCTACATCAAGGCTGGTTGCACCCTGTGTGTTTCTGTGTCTAGGGGCTCATCCCGGAGTACTTACCCTGCCAGTGGTGTTTGTAGTCACACATGCGCGACAAAGCAATCATCATGGCACAATACAGCGGCAAGATGGCAGCACAGAGTCGCCAGCTCTTCCCTTGCCCAAGCTCAGTGAAACAGTGCAGCTTCCCTGCTAGATAGAAGGAGGTGAACCCCAGGCCTGCGAAGGCAACTGTTGAAAGGAGAAAGAATAATAAAGAGTAAATACAGCAAATGGATTATAAGCTGCCCAAGTAATGAGGGGATTAAAGGGGTTGTTTACCTTTAAATGAACTTTTTGGGGATGTAGACAATGATATTGTGACTCAAATTGTAACTTGTCTTAATTTTTTTTATTATTTGTTTTTTTTTAATTATATAGCTTTTTGTGCAGCAGCTCTTTGGTTTGGAATTTTAGCAGCTATCTGGTTGCTAGGGTACAATTTAACCTAGAAACCAGGCAGTGGTTTGAAAGAGAGACAAGAAGAGGGCCTAAATAGAAAGATAATTAATAAACAGTTACAATAACAATAAAATTGTAGCCTCACAGAGCAGTTTAATAACTGGAAAGAGTCAGAAGAAGAAGGAAAATAATTCAAAAACTATAAAAAAAAAAAAAATTAAGACCAATTGAAAAGTTGCTAAGAATAGGTCATTTTATAACACTTTGAAGGTGAACCACCCCATTTAAAACACTGCAAACAGAGCACCTTCCAGTTCACTTGTAAGCTTTTTGAGTCAGGGAGGCTCATTTATTAACCCCGTGGGTGCAAGTGCCGGAGTCCTAAGAAACTGAGCTTCTTAGAGCCAATTAACAGAGCCCTTGCACCCATGGGACTGGTGGAGAAAGCTGATTCTGCACCCTTGCACTGAAATTAAATCTGCCTGGGGCTGGGGCAGTTTTCTGCTAACAGGAGAAGTAGCCCGGGGTATCAGGTAAGTGATTACAGTCACTGGGGGGGTGGGGCTAACGTTGGGAACCCCAAGTGATCAAACATTTCCTTCTCCTTTAAAACTTAGAAAAGAAGAAGCGATCGCATTGCCCTCCGCTAAGATTATTGTACGACGCGGCTGTTCTACGTATTGTGGCCATTTTACAGCCTGTTCCCTCTGACCGTGGCCCTTTAAGCTATTTGCGTTATAGCAATGATTTTGGTGGGGAGACAACTGAATGTGTTTCCAGAAGGAAAAAAAAAAGCAGAATTTCAAGCAATGTGAATATTCATTCCTCAAACTGCTTGACTTTGACAAGTCTGCCACGTACACCAGTAATAATCTGCAGAGCTTGCAATCCATCAGGCATACGTTTGGGAAATGATGTCAACGCGTTGGCACGGGCGAGATGTTTACGCTCTTCCAGTAAACAGATTTCACCCCAAAGGCAAACAAATGTTAAATATTTTCCGTAAATGTGCTGCTGCGATTTCCCCCGCGAGAGACGGAACTGCTGCAAAGTGACATTCTGTCACCTAATGATCTGCCCAGCCGGCTCTGCTTTATGTCACACAGTGGATTTTATGATATAAAGGAAAACTTGATCCGTCCATACAGGGCTGCCTTATGGGGTGCAGACAGGGCTAAGGCAATGTACCATATTATCCTCTGCTCTTCAGCAAATTACACACAATTCAAAAAGATATGGCGTCACCCCACAGCTTTCCCACCACAGCTGCTACCACTTTACTGCCGGAGCTGGTCATCAGCGCAGATATTTCAGGGGTGTCACACCCCCTTTCTCAGTGTGCAGAATTTAGCAATCTCCAAGCCACACTCATCCAGCTGCTCCCACCAATATCCCTGGCGAATATAATGGAAATGTCTAACAGCTATTAAATAATACAATATATTCATTGTATTTGTATCTGCAATCTCCCCAAATAAGCCCCTCTGATATAGGGGTCCCAGGGAATCTCCTTCGCTGCTGTACCCTAAAAACCACACGGGGGGGGGGGGGGGCTGTGTAAAAAAGCAGTGCAGTTGATACAGGTATAGAACCCTTTATTCGGAAACCTGTTATCCAGAAAGATCTGAATTACGGGAAGGGCACATCCCATAGACTCCATTATAACCAAGTAATTCAAATTTATAAAAATGATTTCCTTTTTCTCTATAATAATAAAACAGTACCTGTACTTGATCCCAACTAAGATATAATTAACCCTTATTGGGGGCAGAACAGCCCTATTGGGTTTATTTCATGGTTAAATGATTCCCTTTTCTCTGTAATAATAAAACAGTACCTGTACTTGATCCCAACTAAGATATAATTACCCCTTATTGGGGGCAGAACAGCCCTATTGGGTTTATTTCATGGTTAAATGATTCCCTTTTCTCTGTAATAATAAAACAGTACCTGTACTTGATCCCAACTAAGATATAATTACCCCTTATTGGGGGCAGAACAGCCCTATTGGGTTTATTTCATGGTTAAATGATTCCCTTTTCTCTGTAATAATAAAACAGTACCTGTACTTGATCCCAACTAAGATATAATTACCCCTTATTGGGGGCAGAACAGCCCTATTGGGTTTATTTAATGGTTAAATGATCCCCTTTTCTCTGTAATAATAAAACAGTACCTGAACTTGATCCCAACTAAGATATAATTACCCCAGTAATTACCCCAGAACAGTCCTGTTGGGTTTATTTAATGTTTAAATGATTTTTTTTAGTGGACTTAAGGTATGGAGATCCAAATTATGGAAAGACTCCTTAGCATTCTGGATAACAGGTCCCATACCTGTACTGAGAGGTGATTTAGGCAAAGGCTATGAATGGAAGATGCTAAGAATAATGAGAGTACAAAGCCTAAGAAAGGTTGCGCAGTGAGACGCACACTGTAGGCATGGCAGGAAAGGTTATGGGATAAAGGAAAGGACAGACTATTTCTGGGAGAATCAATAAAATAAGCATTGCTGCTAAAAATGATGAATGTGCGAAGGTTTGAGCAATAAAAGATTGATTTTGGGGCGGCCTCACCGGAGAAATTCTACCGAGATGGAATAAGGACCAAGATACAGGGATGGAGAGAGGCAAAGGGCAATATTGGGTGCCGGGGGCAATACTGGGAGCCAGGGGCAATACTGGGAGCCGAGGGCAATACTGGGAGCCAGGGGCAATACTGGGAGCCAGGGGCAATACTGGGAGCCAGGGGCAATACTGGGAGCCAGGGGCAATACTGGGAGCCAGGGGCAATACTGGGAGCCTGGGGCAATACTGGAAGCCGAGGGCAATACTGGGAGCCAGGGGCAATACTGGGAGCCGAGGGCAATACTGGGAGCCGGGGGCAATACTGGGAGCCGGGGGCAATACTGGGAGCCGGGGGCAATACTGGGAGCCGGGGGCAATACTGGGAGCCGGGGGCAATACTGGGAGCTGAGGGCAATACTGGGAGCCGAGGGCAATACTGGGAGCCAGGGGCAATACTGGGAGCCAGGGGCAATACTGGGAGCCGAGGGCAATACTGGGAGCCGGGGGCAATACTGGGAGCCGGGGGCAATATTGGGAGCCGGAGCCCTCATATGAAACGGGGGGGGGGGAGGGTTGCACAAGGAATGTCCCGCTATGAGCCCCACCCACTGTTGTTTCTATAGAATCAATGACATTTTGGGACTTCTGTGTCGACTCTTTATGTACAATTTGTGATTTGCAACACCTAGGGGGTGATTTATCAATGTCTGAATTAGAATTTTTTCCACAATTCACTAAAACTCACAATTTTCGATTTATGGTTGAAAAACTTAAACTTAAAAACTCAAACTTCCGCATCTAAAAGCCTGTGAGTTTATGGAGCAGCCAATGGGAGTTGCCCAGGCAAAATCAAACTGGATTTTCATGGTTTTTTTGAGTTTCTAAACTCGGACATTTGAAGTATTCAATTTTTTTTAAGTTTTCACATTTTTTATTCAACTTTTTCATATTTAGATTCAATTTTTTTAATCGTTAAGCAAACATTCCGAGTTTATTCAAGTTAGAAAAAAAAAACTCTTCAATTCACAAACTGAAAAAACTGCTAAATAATTCCCTTCTCTTTGAAACCATTCCCTCCCCTGTAGGACAATAAGTGTGAGTTTGCCTATTGCAATAACATCCCGGGCTGGAGAGAAGATTCCCCGCTTTATCCTGTAAATAAATATGTGTCAGGCGCCTGAGGAAGGCCATTAATATGAGCTGCAGGAAATCTAATATTTACTCCAATAACCCCAGCAGCAGCGTCACATAATCCTTAAATCAACTCCGGGTAATGAATGGATGATTTATGTATCAGTGTACGGTGTGAAATCATCCTCTGGATCAGACGCTCAGAAAATAGAAAAGTAGAAACTTAAAGGAGACATATAGGAAAGTTATGAATAATATATGGTGTTGGTTTCACTTTGGGCTGAACATTAATCCTATCTGTAAAATGGATATTGGAGCTCCCTATAGATCCTCTCAGGTCCCAGTAGTGTTTCAACTGAGGGGTGGGTGTGTCCTAAGGGTCCCTGCCAGAAGCACAGTAGGAGGGAAGCAGCCAATCAGAGCCCTGCAGTCAAACAAGCAAAGACAGGCTTCAGATCCTTATCAGGACAGCCTAGCTGTGATTGGTTCCTATACTACAGCGCCGAGTGCTCCCGGTAGTGATGTGCGGGTCAGCCCGATACCCGTAGGACCTGCGGGTTTGGGCCGACCTCGGCACATCACCTGTGTGTTGCAGGCTGGTTCGGCTGACTCTTCTGCTCGCCCTCCCCGCCTGCAACCTTACACTGCCGGCTTCTCTATTTATAGGTGCGTGCCCGGAAGCCCCACCCCTTTTGTGATGTCACTGCGGGGCGGGACAGGTCTATAAATAGAGGAAGGAAGCCGGGTCGTACAGGGTTCGGGTTGGGAGCGGGCAGGATAGGGTAGAGTGCGGGTTGAGGATATCTTGACCCGCACATCACTAGCTGCCGGCCCAACCACACAGCCTGGGAAAGGAGGCAGCAGGAAGTGGAACAGATGGGCGGGACTAGTGGGGACTTTCAAATTGAAATTTTCAATAAATCAGCCTGAAATGCTACTTTTTAAAACACTTTCCTTCTATATTTAGATGAGTACAATGCATTGGCACAATATTGTTTCCTACACAATACAGTATGTTCCCTTATATATATATATAAATATACAGTATAAAAGTCATGTATCGGTAAGTCAGTAAGTAAGAGGATGCCTACAGCACAAACCCAATGAAAGGTTCTGAGCTCAGTCTGATAGAGTCGGGTATGCGCTGAATCTGAAACTCACCTTGCGCCAAGGGCACACAATGAGCGAATATCATGAGTCACAAAGACGTAGGAGTCAGGAGAACAGATTCATGTTTGTGGGACATTAGAGACCTGCCCGTGTCGGCCAGCTTATAATAGATCTCAGGCGTCTGTACATGATTATTATGTAAAGGATACTGGCATCATACCTCCGACCAATGCTTATTATAGCGGGCGTAGCAAGGGGACTGGAAAATAAGTATTAGCTTCATGCACTCACTTAGAAGGACAGCTAATGCCAGAGAATGAGCAACCACAGATGTACCCTGCCACACACAGGGCAAGGTAAGGGGAAAATACTGTATGAGAAACCAAAGATTTACTCTGCCCAGTAAAGGGTAAGGTTTGCTGTACATACTTAGTGATATAGAGATAAATATCACTGGTTATGTTACCCGTAGCAACCAATCAGCAATTAGATTTGAACAATCACCAACAAGTTAGAAACCATAAACAAAGATCCTAATGTGAGTTAACACAAATAAATTCTGCCCATAAATAGAAGAAGGTGAGTTGTACATAGAGTATGAGTAACCCCAAATAGAGGCTTATGGTTTTAATAACTTTTACTTCAGGCAGTCCCCATAAGGTTGGTACTGTTATATAATTGGAAGGGGAAGATGTTTCCATTTTGACTTTAAAGTGGTTCATTTGCACCCCCTCAAGTGATTGTACTGTTCCATCTTATTTAAAAGAGAAGTCACAACGTGCTCACTCTTTTTCTGTGGGTCCCCACTTGCTGGAGGGGGTTGTTAGTGCCAGGGGAGCGGGGTAGTTATAGCAGCCAGAGGCTGCAAGGGTTAGTATTCTGGGGTTCACCTTTCAATGTAGGGAGGGACTCAAGCAGTTAGACTCAGAAAGAGTTTCAAATTATTGCCAAGGTATGGAGTCTCTTATCTAGAAACCTGATATCCAGAAAGTTCTGAATTACAGGATGGCCATCACCCATACAGTCTATTTCAAGCAAATAACTCAACTTTTTTTAAAAATGATTTCCTTTTTCTCTGTAAAAATAAAACAGTACCTGTACTTGATCCCAACTAAGATATAATTACCCCTTATTGGGGCAGAACAGCCCTATTGGGTTTATTTAATGGTTAAATGATTCCCTTTTCTCTGTAATAATAAAACAGTACCTGTACTTGATCCCAACTAAGATATAATTACCCCTTATTGGGGGCAGAACAGCCCTATTGGGTTTATTTAATGGTTAAATGATTCCCTTTTCTCTGTAATAATAAAACTGTACCTGTACTTGATCCCAACTAAGATATAATTACCCCTTATTGGGGGCAGAACAGCCCTATTGGGTTTATTTCATGGTTAAATGATTCCCTTTTCTCTGTAATAATAAAACAGTACCTGTACTTGATCCCAACTAAGATATAATGAATCCTTATTGGGGCAGAACAATCCTATTGGGTTTATTTAATGGTTAAATGATTCCCTTTTGGGGGGCGTGGCCTGACCACCGATGTGAGCGCACGTACTTGTTAGAGCTCCGCACTAGACCCTGCAAATATCCTGACATAACCCGCTAATAACCCTTCGCAACGGAGTCAGAACCTCTCGAGAAGCAGCCGTTACCCCAGAGAGTGCAGATGGGGCAACACAAGGCACACAAGCGAGCCTCAGAGGCAGCCGCCCGACTTGAGAAATATGCCCGGGAAACAAACCAAAATGGCGCCGACTCGGAACAGGCCGCAAACAGCTCCGACCAAGCCGTGAGTACCGCTGAGGGCGCTACACCTGCACGCACAAACAGCACACCTGGGGCAACCTCGCACAGCGCGGAGCCCACTCTGCACGATATAATGTCAGAAATAAGAGCCGCCAACAGCTCCTGCACATCGCTTATAAATGCTAAAACAGACGAGATCAAAATAGACCTCTCTATCATAAAAGCAGACCTGCAAAAGCTGCGCGAACGCACCACTGCAGTGGAGTCCCGTGTCAGCAACCTGGAGGACACATGCAGAGACCTGCCTAACCAGTATAGGAACCTACAGAAACAACTCGCAGACTGTCTGACCAAAAATGATGATCTCGAGAACCGGCTGAGGCGCAGCAACCTGCGGTTTGTGGGCATTCCCGAGCGAGCGGAGGGCAACACCCCAGAACTGTTCCTGGAAACCTGGCTTAAGGATACCTTTGGCGCTGCGCAACTCTCAAGTATGTTCTCCATTGAACGGGCACACAGAGTCCCAACCAGGCAATCACCTCCAGGGGCGCCCCCGAGACCCTTAATCGCCAAACTACTAAACGCCCGGGACCGCGACAAGATCCTCTCTTTGGCCAGAACGCAAGGCCCTTTACGCCTTCAAGCGTCCACCATCTCCATCTTTGCCGACTACTCCATGGAAGTCCAGAGACAACGAGCAGGTTTCCAAAGCTGCAAGGCCAGACTGCGAGAGGCCGGTCTCCCCTATGCGATGCTCTACCCTGCCCGACTCCGGGTGCAAGCTGAAGGCCGCTTTACCTTCTTTACAACGCCACAGGAGCTCAGCACATGGCTGGATGCTAGAGGAGTGCATCCCTAATGGCCCTTGAACGATCGGCCCAACGACACCCCTGCTGAGGTTCACCTCTCAACCCTGCGCCGGACCAGGTTGTCATATAAAGCGGGTTACACACCCGGCCATAGTAAGGGCACAGCGAGCCTAACTGTTTGCATTTTGCTTAAGCAGTTGCTTTAAGCTTTACCACACTAGTTTCTTTTACTTAAAGCTTAACGGAGTGGCTTGACCCACCCCAATACTGATCAGAGTTAAAGTGTTAGTTATGGGACAAGTTCTACCCAAAGTTGGGAACCGGGTGGAAGGGGAGGGGGGCAAGTTTATGGGAAAATTTACCTTATGTGTTAATTCTCAATATGAATGTCGGTATAATGTCAATATGCATTTCTATCTATGGTATTATGCAGTGTATGTAAGTAGGGATACCCTTAATTACCTACCTAACCCTAAATCATGGCGATTAGGCTGACAAGCTGGAATGTGAGAGGCCTCAACTGTCCAATCAAGCGTAGATTAGTATTAGACTTCCTCAAAAGACACTCTACCTCAATAGCCTTCCTCCAGGAAACGCACCTGACAGGCTCCAAAATTTTAGCTCTTAAGCGCCCGTGGGTGGGATGGGCATACCATGCCACCTACTCCACACATTCCTCGGGGGTGTCCATCCTCATAGGCAAATCTGTCCCCTTCAGGTTCGACAATGTCAGGACTGACCCTAAAGGCAGATTTATATTTCTACATTGCTACTTTTATTCTTGTGAAATACTCCTAGCCAACATTTACATTCCCCCTCCGTTTGACGGAGAGGTAATTCAAGCCTTGGCGGACCAGTTAGCCCTGTACCCGAGAGCACTAACGTTGATAGCCGGAGACTTCAATGAAGTCCTGCTCCCTGAACTGGACAGACTCTGGAAGCACCCTACAAGGGCTCCCCCCAAGAGCACCCAGCTCTCTAGACTAATGACCTCTTTAGCCTTAATAGACCCATGGAGAGAAACTCACCCCAGGGTACTTCAGTATTCATGCTTTACCTCTGCCCGCTTAGCGTTATCCAGAATAGACATGGCCTTTATTAACACAACCGCAATTCCATATGTGGTCGAAACAAACTACCTCCCCCGTGGTATCTCGGACCATGCCCCACTCCAGCTCAAACTTGTGCTCCCACACAAGATTAAACGCCCACGCCCCTCCATAAACCCAGTATGGCTAAACATCCTAGACAACTCCAAAACAGTAGATGACTACATAAATGACTTTACAACATTGAACCAAACAGCGGACTGCATACTCCCCTTCTGGGACTCCTTGAAATCCTACATAAGGAGTGCTATATATGCCGAAATAGTGGCTTACAAAAGTCAGGCACAAAAAGCCACACAAGCCCTCGAGTCTCAACTTTCACACCTAGACGCAGTAGCTGCTGCCTCCCCCTCTCCGGAGAACCTTAAACTTCTTAATGAAGCACAAATTAACTACACACAAACTATCAAGCAAAAAGCACTGAATAAGCTATACTTTACCAAAACAAATATATATGAGCAGGGCGAGAGGGCAGGGAGAATGCTCGCCCACCTGGCCAAAGCTCACACTACTCCCCCCCCAGTCCCAGTACTTAGAGACCCCTCAGGCAACCTACACACAGACCCCCAGGCGGTCCAAGATATGCTGGTCTCGTTCTACACGGACCTATACAAAACCAAACTGACAGCCCTGGAGCCTGAAATTAACTCCTTCCTTGCCCCACTCGCTCTCCCGACACTGTCCCAAGAGTACAGCGAGTACTTAGATTCTGAACTCACCGAGATAGAGGTACAAGAGGCCGTAAATTCCTTCCCACTGGGTAAAGCCGCGGGGGCAGATGGTCTCCCTATAGAAATATACAAGAGGCACTCTAAGATACTAACCCCATTACTGCTTAAGCTATTCAAAGAAGCACTCCAACTGGGCCAATTTCCTGAATCTCTGTATGAAGCGGCAATTGTTCTCCTCCCCAAACAGGGCAAAGATCCACAGCTGTGCGAATCCTTCAGGCCAATCTCTCTTCTCACAGCTGACGTAAAAATTTTCGCCAAAGTATTAGCCCGTAGACTGAGTAAAGTGATCACTAAAATAATTCACCCCGATCAGATAGGATTTATTCCGGCAAAAACTGCAGCTCTGAATACCAGACGGCTGTACCTAAACTTAGCTCACTCCCCCACAGGTCCGGGAAACAGGGCCATTGCAGCCCTGGACATCACCAAGGCATTCGACACCGTTGAATGGCCCTACCTATGGCAAGTGCTCACTCACTTTGGGTTTGGTGCAAAATTTATCCAAATGATACAACTCCTTTACAAATACCCCACGGCCAGCATCCGCATTAACTCCCTTACTACCCCTGCCTTTGCCCTAACTAGGGGGACAAGGCAAGGATGCCCGCTGTCGCCCCTCCTTTTTGCCATAGCCATAGAGCCCTTTGCGCAGGCAGTACGGGCACACCCCCAGATCAAGGGCTTTGAATACCCAGGCTTTACTGAAAAAGTACAATTATATGCCGATGATACTCTAGTATACTTAGGGGATAGAGGTCCCTCTCTGAAGGCACTGATTGAACTAACCCAAGGGTTTGGAAAGATCTCAGGGCTGCAAACAAGCGCCACTAAATCGGTACTGTTCTTAGTGGACAAACAACAACCCAACGAACCCCTTGATCTTTGCCCACTGCAGATTTCTAACAAGTTCACATACCTGGGCATACAGATAGCCCTTCCGATCTCACAATACCATAACCTCAATATAGAGACCCTTTTCCAGTGGGCGCAACACAAATTTAGAACCTGGGAAGCCTTGCCAGTAGGTCCAGCAGGGAGAATCCAACTAATCAAAATGTTTTTGCTACCAAAGGTTCTCTATGCGCTTTGGCACTCCCCAGTATATATCCCAAAGAAGGTATTCACCCAACTAAATACACTCCTCAGCAGATTTATATGGGGCACTTCCAGGCCCCGTCTACGCCTAACCACACTTATGAAACCTATGGATGGGGGGGGACTGGCACTCCCAGACATGTACATCTATTATGTGGCTGCCCAATAAGCACATATCTCTCCTATGGTTCACCCAGACATCTCCCCCCCACTATACCAACTGTGGGCTTTGGTATCTAGTAATCAGGAGTCTCCCTGGCCCCCGCTACTGACCAAGAAATTACCTAAGAATGCCTCCCCTATACTGGTACTCCAAAACAGAATACTACGAGCTGGACACAAGTTAGTGAAAATGGAGCAATACCCACCCCAAACCCCCCTCTGGCACAATCTAGAGTTCCCCTTGCTGGCACCACATAACCCCCCCAGAATTTGGTATACGCTCAACCTTATCACAATTGGGAATGTCTGGGCCGACAACCAAGTTATACCCCTTCAACAACTGTGCAACAGCAGGCACCTTCCACCTGCGCAGTGGTTAACGCACTACAAGCTGACAAGGGCCCTCACCCCCCAACCTGCTCGCTCTAGCAACATGGACAAGAACGGACAATCCTGGATAAAAGAGGGAAAATACTCACCTTCATACAAACCTGGAGACACTGGACAGACTGCCTTGGCCCCCCAGTCCCCTTCGCCCCGGATGATCCCCCCTCTCTAGCCATCGCCCCTCAGTAAACCCCCCAAAGATCTTGACCATACAAAACCCTCAGGACTTGAAATCTCTTTAGTACCGGCACTCATTTATACAAATGTCTTTTTCCTTGTTTGTCTTGTTTTGACTGTCTACTCCAATGTTCAATAAAGATATTATTGAAAGCAAAAAAAAAAAAATGATTCCCTTTTCTCTGTAATAATAAAACAGTACCTGTACTTGATCCCAACTAAGATATAATTACCCCTTATTGGGGGCAGAACAGCCCTATTGGGTTTATTTAATGGTTAAATGATTCCCTTTTCTCTGTAATAATAAAACAGTACCTGTACTTGATCCCAACTAAGATATAATTACCCCTTATTGGGGGCAGAACAGCCCTATTGGGTTTATTTCATGGTTAAATGATTCCCTTTTCTCTGTAATAATAAAACAGTACCTGTACTTGATCCCAACTAAGATATAATTACCCCTTATTGGGGGCAGAACAGCCCTATTGGGTTTATTTAATGGTTAAATGATTCCCTTTCCTCTGTAATAATAAAACAGTACCTGTACTTGATCCCAACTAAGATATAATTATCCCTTATTGGGGGCAGAACAGCCCTATTGGGTTTATTTAATGGTTAAATGATTTCCTTTTTCTCTGTAACAATAAAACAGTAGCTTGTACTTGATGGTAACTAAGCTGCATGAATCCATATTGGTGGCAAAACAATCCTATTGGATTTATTTCATGTTTAAATGATATTTAGCAGACGTATATGGAGATCCAGATTATCCAAAAAACTCTAGGCCCCAAGCATTCTGCATAATAAGTCCTTTGACCCTAGATCAATGACAATTAAAAAATTCTGTTATGATCTTTCTACTAAAGAGAAACATGTGTGTGGGCAGTGCCACTAAGAAAACATGCCCCTGTTGGACTTGAAAGTGGTCCCCTAATTGCCAGTGAGTGCTGGTAGTGCTATAAGTGGATCGGCCCAACTCCCAACATCCTCCAGTAGCCAGACGCTGACTCGGGAAGCAGGGAGGTGCCATTTGCAAGAGATGGATGGCCAGGATCTGAGCTCCCAAGTGAGCTGCCATTTTACAAATATACCTGAAATATAAGTGACAGTCAAGAAAGTCTTTAATCACTAGTAAAGAAGATCAAAATCTGCTCCCGGTATTTGTCAGCCAAATATAGTGAAGAGTAAGAGTCCGGAGACTGGCCGCGACAACACAGCTCCTGGCGCTACAGAATGACATAAATTGTCCTGTCGTCTTCTGGAAATTAGTCATATTTTCATAACAACAAGAAACATGATCCGACTGCGAGATAAATGTGCTGACAGTCACAGCGGCTGTGGCTACCCATTTATCCATGCAACACGTTAGCCTTTTAGGCAGCCAAGCTGAAACCTTCCTAATAGCTGTTCTCAGGGCGTGCAGCAATCCGTCCTTGTCACTGCCGTGCTGCGACTGCAGAGGGAACCTTAAAGGAGGAAAATTCACACCCAGCTTTACCTTAATGTGAATATACATTGTTTAGGGTGCTAACGCCATCATCTGAACTGAATCCAAACCCTTATCGTTATGTCACTTTAATGGCCCCTGCACACAACCTTTACTCTCATGTTCCTGGGTGGGGAGTTCTTTGTTGTGTTCCACTGCACAGGAATACATGAGTTAACAGAGCACATTCTACCCAAGCCCAGACTGGCAAACTGTGGGTTCTGGCAAATGCCAGAGGGGCTGCAGTAAGGTGCCATAGGCAGTCACTAGTTATTGGGCTGGGGGGGGATGTTCGGGTCTCTTGTACAGGAAATACCACAGCCTATTTTGAATCCCATACCAGACCTGATTCTATCCTATGTTGCCTTTATCCATGGCACCGCGCTGAATCAACAAACACAGGTGAGAAGTACTATGTCGTGTCTTAAATGCCACCCAATGGGAATGGGAAGCGTAACCACCCATGTATAAGCTGGCCAAACACTGAAAGATATGCTCGTTTGGAGAGGTTACCAAATCAGCGGATCTTTCCTTGATATGCCCATCTTGAGGTTGGCAATATCAGACTGATACGATTGTTGGGCTGTCAGGACGAGGACTGCATCAACGAGCCGATGCGCTACTCACCCTGATAGGACTCTGAAACCTGCCCAAACATAACTTATACGATTTTCAGCCAGATATCTGTCGGACAGGCTAGTCTGCGGACCCTATACACAGCGCAACTCAGACCGTTGGCAATTTTTATCGGCATGTGTATGGCCACCTTAAGGGCCCTAAAGCGCTTAGTTTTCCAAAGTCACGCAAAGTTGCCTGCAGGAGGACTTCAGAAAACTGAAGCAAGGCGTAGGCCTTTCCACCGGCGATTCCCTTTGTTGCTGGTGGAAAGGCATTTTGAAGTATGAGTTGCCTGCGGTAGAAGAGATCTATCACGGCCGACTAATCTCTCCATGGGACATTACCCTAACAGTTGTTAGTTGCTTTCAGGATATATCAGCCTTGCCCAATTTGCAGCCTTCCTGCTGATGTTAAACTGCGAATCTCAGCGTGCCGCTGACAGCCAAAGGCTGCAATGGGGGAAATGATCTGTCTTGCAAACATGTATTAAATCTCTACATCAGTCAGTATCCCTTCAAGACAAGGCAATACTTCTGCCCCCCTCTTCCCACAGCAGATAATAGGTCTGTTGTCTCCTTTGTTGTGCCCAGAGTATGCCAAAAGGCTTTCATTAAAAACAAAACAAACATCTCTAACATCATTTCTGTATCTCTGTTAATCCCACCTACTCTCCTGGAATATCAAGTGTATGTTTGTGGCGTTCGCTGTAGGGTGTGATTTGTGTATAAGAAGCATTGGTTTTTGCTTTGCAGAGCAAATCCAAGATAAAGGAATTTAATTTAACTTTTTGACAAGCAGCGCGCATAAAACTGAAATTCGGTGGCCGTAAAAGCACAAGGATATCGATAAAGCGCCCAACAATGCAGAATCATTTGTGCTCCTACCATTATACCCTGGTACCAAAGGTAGCCATGGGAAAAGTTATTTTTTTCCAGACGTTGCTGTAATTTGAAGACTGCCTAGTGGCTTCAGGCTCTTTAGTGCCCCTGAGTTATATAGGACACGTGCTGATAGCTTGGCACTTAAGGGCAATGGCTTACGGGGCAATGTTGCCCACTACATATAATAGCCCAGGGTGTGGTGTCAAATCACCCCTTAAGTCCCCTATTGCCCACAATGGCAATTACCTACTCTTTTGACAATGGGACTTTCCACCTGCATGAACAAACCTCAGATGGAGAACCAATGGAAACCCGACTATAATGGTCCCTTTTATGAGATGAGTGTCTACCAATTCTGTCAAAAGTGACCGATACAAGAGTTGTTCAGTCACATAGTCACCTTAAAACTTTCACTGAATCCGGCTCCGATACAGAAACAAAAGGTAATTCGAGTTAACGGTGGTTTCATGGGGCTGTCAATTATAGAATATTAAAAGAAAACTGGAAAAATATATATAGTATATGCATATACCTGCTCAATATGGATGGCACAGTCATAGTCTGTATTTCTAAATATATGTTTTTTATTACCAGTTTTTAGTATGGTTAATATTCTTTTAATGTAGCAGAGATTTCAGGTGACAAATGCACCTTGCCCAGCATATAAAGGAGATGAATTAGAACAAGAAGCGGTGGGAAGAGGATCCTATTCATCTTGTGTTTGTTGGAACAGCTAAATTCCGAGTAGATTACTCCATCTCCCGTGACATCGACCGCAGCAGACAATGTAGCGACTCATTAATCTCGTAGTTCCTACAGCTCCCAGGCATCTCATAAAAAGGAGAGCGGGATTTATACAGTTCCCAGAGTGGCGATCCGATTACTAATCTTAGCTGGATCTGGTGCTACAAATTATCCTTGCAGATGGGGGGGGGGGGGGGGGGGGATTTATGCGGCAATGCACTTTAGGAGTTGGGTGACAAATAGGTGCCCTCTATGAAAGACAAACTATCCAGTAAGTAAATCTTTAATTTCTATGCAGTACTTTAGCTCTTTGCAAAGTTAACCAAAGACCTACACTGTTTTGTATTTGATTTTGAACAAATTGGCCTGTTAAGGTCCATGTCTTCAGACATCATCATCACAATCAATTGACAATCAAAGGCCCATCAGCAGGCATGCTTGAAATTCCCATTTCATGACTAACCTTTCATTTGACCCAAAATGCCTAAGGCCAATTTGGCCATTGATCCAGGGGTTCGATGATGGTGTATTTCCATGGATGATTGGTTGTAGAACAAATACTTCCAGCTAATGTCTCACCAACTCTACTTGGGGTAATAAAATAACACACACAATTATGCTCCCTGGGTCATCTTGTAATAATAGCTATTTTCAATAACCCTGTATTTACTCATTTGCTAAAAAGTCATCCAACACCTCCAGAATGGGTGGCCGCATGTCTGCTGGAATGACCTACTGGTAAATAAAGCATTAGAGAGGTTATTATATGATCCCCTTATATATTTATCCATAGTTATCACATCCTCCCATAAGCACCAAAACTCCAGTGTAAACAACCCCAGTCTTTCTTTATTACTGAGACTTTCCATGCCTTTACCAGCTTAGTTGCCCTTCTTTGGACTCTCTCTAATTTAATAATATCTGGTTTGAACACTAGAGACCAAAACTGCATGGGATATTCTATTGTTTGTCAGCACTGTATGTAGGTATTGGTAAGGACAAGCCTGGCCTGCACCCAATAATGCTGCAATCTGCTCTTCCCACCTGACTTGTAATCCCCCAATGCCCCCACAACCAGGGTCGGACTGGGGGGTGAAGGGCCCACCGGGGCTTCCGCCCCAGGGGCCCTGCAGGTGCCCCTGCCAGCTGTGTCCCCTAATTCCCTCCTCCCCCCCTTGCAGGGGCCCCCCTGACCCCCCTCGCAGGGCCCCTCACCCGATGTCCTCCCCGGAATGCGCGTAATTTAATGCGTCGGGGCAGGAGCGGTCGGACAGGGGGAGCGCAAGTAAGGGTAGGGTCTGGGCCGCCGGGGCCCACCGGGATTTTTCCCGGTGTCCCCTCGGCCCAGTCCGACTCTGCCCACAACCCCATGGAATCCCCTACTGATCGTAGGTCCGTACTATCCAGGGCCACTGTTGTAGCAGAATTGAATGCATTATGTCCTTGCCGCCAACTATATATTAAGAACCCAGGGTTAAGTAGCACAGATACAGCCGAAGATTCAGGCAGCCTGTTATGATCTTGATGAGTCTATAGGGGAAGATACTGGAACATGGCTTCTCAAGGCGTAGGACTTGGAGAGTAACTATACTGAAGATCAAGTGAGGTTAGGGTGGCCAAAAAGAGCAAAAAATCTCAACCACAGTGTAATAAATGCAGTGATAATATACAATCTGAAAACCCCGAGCTGATATCGAGATATAAATGCAGTAAATATATGTCAGTATTAGGATACTAGTCATTAGAATTCATGCCATACAATATATATTTAGACTTGTTTAAACAAAAGTAAAAACAACATATTTATTGTTAAGGATGTGCCTTTGGTAAAATCTCAAAAGGCTAAAAGATATTTATTGCCTATAGAAACTCTACTGAAAAGGTTTCAGCTCTAATTACAAAGCCAAGATATGGTCCTTCCAAGAACCGCATTCTGCTCTCAGCCCTCGCCGGAAGGTCTCAGGGGGTGACGCTCTAGACTGCCTTGTAAACAATGTGCTGAACACTAACTGCCATATTGGATGCAAAAAGTGTGAGCACTAATTATGTTATACTGCATCAATTAGTTTGATTTAATCACTGCTAAGCCAATTAGATTCATGTCTGAACTAGAATGACAAGATCTGCAGGAAAATGTATTCCCCCCTTAGTGTGACAGGAGGGCAATACATGAGGCAGATCCCATGACACAATAATAGTGACATTGAGATATTCATATCAGCTTGAAGGGGGTTTGTTCGTGGCGTAGGCAGCTGTTAGCTGGCAAAATACGTGTAGGGGGTGACAATCGCCTTTGGCTTTTGTGTCCCTCATCTGCAATCCAAGGCAGAACACTGTAAGGCATCATGCAATAGTGGTCATTTATCATGTACAGGCCAGAGTGCAAAAATGGGGGCAATCCACTATGTTTTCTCCACTTTGCCCCAGCTCCCCTGCAAAAAAATGTTTGGAGGGGCACAGCACAGAGTAGCAAACTCACCCACTTCCCTTCCCCCTGTCCGGATGCGTCTCCCGGCCCGCCTCTCCTACTTGAGAGGCTGTGGGAAGCGGGGATTTATGTGCAATAATGGAAAAGGAAGGCCCCCATGTCCCCAGGGTGGGGGGCTGTTTCTTCCATTGTTACAACACTGCCTTGAAAAGTTTTTGCAGGGCTCTGTGCTCCAAACAGAGCACAGAGACCCAGTGGCGTAACTATTCTGTGCCAGTGCCCCTGCAGAAAAATCTTCAGAAAGGCCCGGTGCAGAGTAGCAAACTCACTCGGCCCCCCGCCCTGACGCGTCCTAAACCTGATGCATTCCGCTGCCCATTTGCCTATAAATCCCTGCTCCCTGTTTGCTCTCCTAGGGAGTGCCTGTTCTGCCCCTCATGCAGAGCACAATCAGACCCAGCACCCCTTAGTGCTGTTGCAATTGCCCCCAGGGTCTCTGATAATGAGCACCAATTAGTTTTTTTAGATGAAATTATATAAGTATTGGGTTGCATATGGGTAACAAAAGACTTCCAACAAAAATAGGAATCATGGGAAGTAAAATCTTACCTGCTGGGGAGCTGACTACTGCAATGTTGTACATGTAGTCAGGACCAACAGTGCAGAGAATTACAAAGGGCAACTGCAACAGCAATACCTTGTTAAAATTGGATATTTAAGTTTTAATGTATATTGGAAAAATTCTTAGAATTCATTTTGCTTCCCTATATTCATGTTTATGGCCACGTAGCTGTTAAAATGTGCAGATAGTACATTCTGTACTGTCCTAAAAACATATAAAAACCAATGTTCTTATGTTACGGTGCAGTATAAATATAAGTCACAGTTGGTCATGAAATCACGCGGAGCGGCATCTTTTCTAAGTTGCTGATGGAAATAAAAGCCAACAAAGGAGACAAAGGAGGAGCGGGTGAGAGATAAAAGCTGTTTTTCTCTTGGCAGCTGAAGTTTCCAGGCACAGGCTTCAATGGCAGAACTTTAGCCATGCATGACTGCGTGAAGAGCACTTAGAAATCTGAAATATTCCGATACTGCCAGCGCTTTATGTCAGGACGCACAGGGTGCCACGCACCACCAGTTTCATGGAAATAAGAAAGAAAAATCTTACCAATTAACTGACATTAAAAAAAAAGAGAAGCAAGGAGCCTTTTGTACCTGTTTTATGTGATTGGATGTGGGAGCAACAAGTGATGTACAGAAAGCTTGCGCTTCTAATGTCACTCTGTCCTTCCCAAAGTGCTGTGTACAGGCACAATATAAGCAGGCTATTCAGGCCAGCTCTCACAGTACCTGGAAACTAGTAACTAGAACATTCCTACAGGGAGGGGGGAATCAAAAGCTGACTCCTCAAATTAAATAAACTTGTACATGAATGCCAAGTTCATAATGTTTGTGGATTCTGTACCAGCCCAAGGCCCCCACAGCCCTTTAGCAGGGAAGATCTGTGCCCCCCAAAGATGCCCCAGTAGCCCCCCATCTTCTTTTCTGCTGATTCCTGCACATACTCTGTGCTGCTGTCACTTACCTGAGCTTAGGGGCCCACTCACTATATACTGTATATATAGAATATAAATGGCACACTATACTGTATATATAGAATATAAATGGCACACTATACTGTATATATAGAATATAAATGGCACACTATACTGTATATATTGAATATAAATGGCACACTATACTGTATATATAGAATATAAATAGAACAATATACTGTATATATAGAATATAAATGGCACAATATACTGTATATATAGAATATAAATGGCACACTATACTGTATATATAGAATATAAATGGCACAATATACTGTATATATAAAATATAAATGGCACACTATACTGTATATATAGAATATAAATGGCACACTATCCTGTATATATAGAATATAAATGGCACACTATACTGTATATATAGAATATAAATGGCACACTATACTGTATATATAGAATATAAATAGAACAATATACTGTATATATAGAATATAAATGGCACAATATACTGTATATATAGAATATAAATGGCACACTATACTGTATATATAGAATATAAATGGCACAATATACTGTATATATAAAATATAAATGGCACACTAAACTGTATATATAGAATATAAATGGCACAATATACTGTATATATAGAATATAAATGGCACAAACAGTATATTGTGCCATTTATATTCTATATATACAGTATATTGTGCCATTTATATTCTATATATACAGTATAGTGTGCCATTTATATTCTATATAAATGACACACTATACTGTATATATAGAATATAAATGTCACACTATACTGTATATATAAAATATAAATGGCACACTATACTGTATATTTAGAATATAAATGGCTCACTATACTGTATATATAGAATATAAATGGCACACTATACTGTGTATATAGAATATAAATGGAACAATATACTGTATATATAGAATATAAATGGCACACTATACTGTATATATAGAATATAAATGGCACACTATACTGTATATATAGAATATAAATGGCACACTATACTGTATATATAGAATATAAATGGCTCACTATACTGTATATATAGAATATAAATGGCACAATATACTGTATATATAGAATATAAATGGCACACTATACTCTATATATAGAATATAAATGGCACAATATACTGTATATATAGAATATAAATGGCACACTATACTGTATATATAGAATATAAATGTCACAATATACTGTATATATAGAGTATAAATGGCACACTATACTCTATATATAGAATATAAATGGCACAATATACTGTATATATAGAATATAAATGGCACACTATACTGTATATATAGAATATAAATGTCACAATATACTGTATATATAGAGTATAAATGGCACACTATACTCTATATATAGAATATAAATGGCACAATATACTGTATATACAGAATATAAATGGCACAATATACTGTATATATAGAATATAAATGGCACACTATACTGTATATATAGAATATAAATGGCACAATATACTGTATATACAAAATTAAAATGTCATGAGATGTGACAGATAAGAAATTTATTCAGATTCACATTACATGGCAGCTCTGAAACCAGTGCAATTAGCATCAGAATTTAATAATCAGCCCTGTAACATCAGCTTCTACTACAGGTTAACCTAATTTTCTGCTGATATTTGGCGACAGCCCCTAAGCTCAGTTTCTCAACAGCTGCCCAGAGCCCACTGAGCACGTGAGTGTCACTGACACTTTCCAAGATGGGGAGTCCCTGTGACAACTGTAAAGCCCTGGATCATTGCTGCTATTAAGATGCTGGCATTTTCTGCTGGTGCAGTAAGTTCAGTATATAAAATATGACATTTTTAGCCATTTTCATTTTAGGGGTAGCATCACATGGGGTTTATCTGAATTGCACAAGTGATCCCCTAATGACCCAGATGAATTCTGTAGCCACTGCCACCTTGCAGTAATTCCAGGGCCCTACTATAGCATACTACAATAGTCACAGAAGGCTTATTGCTAAGGAATCACATGCAATTGTCAATTTAACATCGAGTGCCATAAATTCCATTACTGGGAATAAAACTACGGAAAAAAAACCATTATGGGAACTGCACTTTTCACACTGTAGTTGCCATCATAATAGGGTTGCCACCTAATCGTGCCCAAGCGGTGCAGTAACCCTGCCCATGATGTCATATCCCCACCCCAATATGTCTTAACCACGCCCCAAAACCCAATGAGCCCAACCCTAACATCATTGGTTCCGCCCCAGACATCACGGGTCGCACCCCAAATGGCATCGGCACGCCCCTTTGCCCCTTTTGTCACCGCTGGGAATGCTACTCAATTGAACACCGTCTCATATATAATTAATGTATGCCGGACAGTTCTTGTACTAAAAAATATACGGTGACGTTACCCTTTTAACTGCACATACTACATAAAATTAAGGAAACATTTTTTTGTTACTTGTTTTTTTTAAAGTTCCATAGCTTAATGTCCCACATTGCACTGCAACTGGCAAATAACAGAATCTGGATTACCTGAAAGTACTTACAGGAGGAGTGAATGCTTGGGAAGCTTTTTCTGCCTTCAGACACCAAGCTGGCATCTCCAGTACAATGCATCTCCTCATTGGATACTCCATCAGGAAAGCAGCGGTAGAAGAAATCAGGACGAGGTCTGAAAGAAATGAAACTGTTCATCTCCTGGAGGTTACTAGATTACCAGGGCTGGATTTAAAATCTTTGCACCCCAAGGCCAGGCCGCCCCTCACCGCCCACCCACCACCGCAACCCTACCACTACCCACCACCATGACCTTCTGACCAGCACAGGAGCAGAGTCTTTTCTTCTCTAAGGACCCTCCCCTGAACCACACATGCACATTATGATACAAGAAGAATACGAGTAGTGTTGTCCCCAGTGCAGCTCCCCTAAAAACTAGCCACCCTAGGCCCGGGCCTTTGTGGCCTTTCCAGAAATCCAGGCCTGCAGGTTACCAACACTCTGGAATCTGTTTGATCATCCCAGGCCAAATGCACGGTACATAGTCACCCAAAAGGAGCCACGTGCAATACAAGTCATCCCAGCAAAAGACCATGTTCAGTCAATGCGGAATGCAAACAAAATGCTTTCAAGTGCCAGCCATAAGTGGCAGTGAGCACAAATTCATCGGGGTGGGACTGTAACAAATACAGTTTGTGCCTGTATGTTACCCAACCACTTAGATTGTAAGCTCTACGGGGCAGGGACCTCCTTCCTACTGTGCCTCATACCACATGGCACTTATATATATATATATTTATTGTATTTATTTATTATATCCCTTGTCACCCCTGAGTGTAATCTTGTATTCTGTAAGATTGTACAGTGCTGCGTACCCTTGTGGCACTTTATAAATAAAGTTATACGTACATACATACATAATAAGGGTGCAGCAACAAACACAAGTCAAGACTGTGCAGCACTGAAGTCAGAGTGAAACTACAAAGCAATGACGTTTCTGTGGCTCTGTGCTGCAAAGGAGCCAGAATGGCACTGTCATGCAATTGATTTAGGTTGGTACTGCTCAGCAATAATATCAGGGTGGCACTGGTGCACTCTGCAGCAATGGGTTTAGGGTGGCTGAGCAGTCTGGATGGCACAAAGCAATCTTAAGCCCCTTTGCATTCTGGTATTTGGGGGGGGGGGGTAGGGATGGAGAAGAGAACAGGTAACTTACCTTCCCACTATGAGTTTGATGGTATTTGTGCAAACTCCATTCAGAGCCAATGCCAAGGAGACAGCTGCATGGGAGATCACAAGTAAGCAGTTAGCAGAATTATCCAATATTATTAGTGTTTGAGTCTTACTATGGACAACTAACTTAGCCAAGGCTGAACATAGAGCTTCCTGGCTGTGGCAGAACTACAGCTCCCAAAATTCCAAGGGCAGTTTAGAGAGCTAGAATTCCGTAACAGATAGAATGCTGAAGATTAACTATCCATTCCTTATGCTATTCATCTATATGCCTGCGTACCAGGTCCTGTATCAGGCATAGACTACTGTTTGTGTACCATGTACATAGGTGTATACAGCATGAACCCCTATTGCATTATTCCAAGAACATCATTTTCCCCAATACGGGTGATTTTGCCCATGCCCCATTCTGCCCCAACCATGCCCTGTTCTGTCCAGATCACTCCCCAGTGTCAACCAACAACATCTAGTTCCACCTAAACTGCAAAAGGGCCTCTAAAGGTCTGTCCTCTGATCAACTTTTGTGTAAATACTTGGGTGGTAAGAGTAGCAACCACAGCATGGCCTGGTCCAACTGAAAGCTCTAAAGTTCTAACCAACATTTGGTCACCAATGCTGGGAGGGGTTACCATGGCTTCTTTACTTGTGTCACTGTGTTAAAGCAATGACCAAAAAGTGACTAAGCTACTAGAGGTGGCAACCCTAGGCCAACTGTGGAAATACTACCACATTGGATCAAAATGCCCTGAAATCAAAAGGGGCAGCAGAACCATTGTGACAGGGCCCAGTGCACAATATGAAACTGGTCCCTTTTTGTTGTACCATAGGGCTCCAAGTTTGGACTGTTCCACTATATAATTATCACAGTAAAGGGAACACAAGAGCAAAGTACCCTGAGAGAAGGTGCTTTTAGATGATGTGGTCCCAATTTTCTACCCAATAAAGCTAGGATACAATCATGGATAAAATGGCTTTAAGAAGAGAAAGGGGTGATTGTTAAAGTAACTTTGGCAGGCATGATTTGTGTGGAAAAGTAGGTTTAAAGATTGGAAGAGATCACCATCTAAAGCTAGAGTAAAATAAAGTGCATGCCCCTCTCCTGAGCTGTATGGGTACTCATTCAACAATGCAAAATAGGTGAACAGAATTCCTCTCTCCTTAAGTTAGGGCCTGAACAGGCAATGACATCAAGTGTCACAGAGAAGGACTCAATAATGGGGTTGCGGTGAATGAAGACCTTTGGGTTAACATTTGGCAGGTACTTGTACAATTCCATGGTTCTGTATAACAAACCTTATTATACATGTGAGACAGGATCTATCCCTGTACATACAGAAATCTATATATTTGTCTAACACGACCTTTTATTCTTACTGCAAATGCATCAATAGGTCTTTATTTATAGATGATTTCATTTAGGGTAAATTATTTCTCGCCCATTGTGTTGCTGGCTTTCTATCAATAAATCAGTACCGGCTAACATGCAATGCAGCGGGTTATTATGGGAGATGTCTACTGCATGTTGTATAACAAAAGCCTTTGGGTACATGTGTGCGTTGAGAGGGTATATAGCAATAAATCGCTAGTATTGGCACAAGAGCTACATGTTACTGCTTGCAAGCTATTTGCACAATGCTCAAGGCTTTCTTTATTGAGCAAATGATTTTCTCGCAGGTCCCAGTTCTCTCATTGCCTTGGGGTGAATGAATGTTCCAGTAGAACACTGGTACTGAGAGCTGCACTAGGCAAAACTGCTGCTGTCAGGGATGCTCTGATTTCCCCTCACGACTTTCGGAAGGGACCGGCGCTTACCCAAACAGGCTTCTTTCACCTCCGTTCTGTCCGTGCGCAGGATGATTTTCACCACGAAAATCACAGCAAGGGGAGTCAGAAAGGAGATGGCCTGTGGGTAAAACAGAGCAAATGGAGAATGTTAGATTGTCCTCTGTACATTCAGCTTCCATAATTCTCTAGCCACTCAGTCCATCCATATCATCTGTTATAGCAAATCTGTGCTTATTTGGCCACCAAGCCGACCTAGCATTATCCTGTTTGGGCCACTGTTTCACGAAACATACTAATTCCACTTTTCTCTGCTAGGGGGCACCCACTAGCATTCAAATTTCCATTTTGGCCCTTTTTGCGTTAAAGGAAAATATATAGGATAAACCAGCTCATTTGTAAAACCATGCTTCGCCCAAATAAACCATTTTCATACAAATATGCCGCACCTTGGGATCATACGATGCACAAATAAACCAAGGGCACACGTACATGCAAGGTCACATCAGCCAATGAATGGACAGAGTTCTGCCTTTTGCTCCCACACTACTTCCTGTTACAGTTAGAGCTGCATTATTTCCTGTCAGCTGATCTCTGAGGGAGCACAAAGCCCATCACTAAATGGCGCCTCAATGGAAAAGATGTAAAAGGGCAATATTTACTGATATATATATTCCAGTTTGTTGAGATTTTTAATAGGCAGTTTAATATGATATAAACTGTCTGTTGGTTAAGTATTCATTCTGGGGGTATAGCTTTCCTCTAACCCAAGGTTGGGCAAACTTTTTGGCTCAGGGGCCACATTGACTTACTGTCGGGCCGGGCCAACGTTACGCCGTTTGCACCGTTTCTGCTCATCAGTCCCCAGATGCCAAGTCTTGCGTGAGGAGACTTGCAGAGTTGGCAGACCGGATTAAACACACCAAGGGGCCAGATGGGACCCGAGGGCTATAGTTTGCCCACCCCTGCTCTAACCCCTTTACCACAAACACTGTAAATGCTGTGTAGCGACTGCATCCTTTCTGCCTTGATTTGGCACACTCTTTGTTTAATAAAAAGCTCTTTTCCAAAGCAATTTCACCCTAAATTTTGCAATGTACATGTTCAGCAATAATACTGTATATTGCAATAAAAAGCTTAATGTGCCAGCCACTAGTCAATCAGAGAAAACCTTATATATATATATGAATGTATTTCCAAAAATATATATACACACATATATATACAGTAACTTGCAAAAGTATTCGGCCCCCTTGAACTTTTCCACATTTTGTCACATTACAGCCACAAACATGAATCAATTTTATTGGAATTCCACGTGTGTGTGTGTGTATTACAGGAAGGGTCTCTCTTTAATATTGCTTAGGAGGTGGTTTCTCTCTTTCAGCCACAGTGCAATTCCATCAAATATTTAATTCTGGATAGAGTATGCTGTAAAGGGATATATCACTGCATTATTATTTTATTCCATTAATATCTTGTATCCGTTGCTTGTTTCTTACTTACAAACATCAGTCGAGTAGGTATATTGTCTGATTGCACCAAGGGGTTCTTATACAGCCAGATCTCCTCCGGTTGGATGACGCGTTGGAAAGGATCTAAGAACTCTGTAAATCTGGGGAGAGAGACACAGGAATGGGTTAATCTGCAGATCTGGGCTGAGGTACCAGTACACTAAGGGGCAGATTCAAGAAAACACAAGTTCGAATCCCGAATGGGATAAATTCGGATTGGATACAAAAATTTCTGAAGATCGCAAATATCACGAAAATGCTTATGAAAAAATCGTATTAGTCACGATAATATCGTATCGGCGATCCGAAAGTCACAAAATTTTCTTATCGAACGACTGTAAACAGCGAGAAAACCTTTCCGCACGCGTACGAAAAATTCAGCGAAAACACGCTCGGAGCATTTGAATGAACACTCTGAGCGTTCTTGTCTTAGTAAATCTGCCCCTTAATGGGGCATATGGAGTTGGCCTGCTACACACAATTGTACTGCTCGGCTCCAACTGTACTTTCTCATTGGGGGTTATGTTATAAAATACCCAAGAGTCTGCCCAGGAGCAGTAGCCCACAGCAACCAATCAGCAGAAAACATTTACTGCTCACCTATTACATGTGGGGGTGTCTTGTTGATTTCCAGCAACCCTTAAAGGGAAAAGAAAGTCAAAGTCACTTGGGGGTGCCAAAATGTTAGGCACCCCCAAGTGACTTTGACCACCTACCTTTTACCCCGGGCTGGTGCCCCTGTGAGGAGGGAACAGCACCAGCCCGGGGTAGCTGCCGGCGCTTCCTTCCTCTTGTTTCGCTGCGCGCGCATGCGCAGTAGAGTGAAAAGCCGAACTTAAACATTAAAGTCGGCTTTTCACTCTACTGCGCATGCGCCCACCGCTGGCATTCAGGAAGAGGAAGCCAGAACACGGAAGCGCTGCGCTCCAGGTGCCCCGGGCTGGTGCTGTTTTCTCCCAACAGGGGCACCAGCCCGGGGTACGAGGTAAGCGGTTAAAGTCACTTGGGGGTGCCTAACATTTTGGCACCCCCAAGTGACTTTACCTTTCGTTTCCCTTTAAGCTTAGCTTCTCAGCAGCGGCAGCCCAGAGCACACTGAGCATGTGCAGTGCCACTGACACAAAAGATGGCCTAACAAGATCCAAGAGGGGGCGCTGTTGTAAACACTTTGAAGGCCTGGATCATTACTACTATTGGGCTGTTAAAACTTTGGGCTGGTACAGTAAATTCAGTATGTACATTTATTTTATAAGACTTTACTTCTCTTTTAATCTCTGTGAAATGCACATTGCTAATATACAATTTGCTAAAACTCAGCTCTAAACTTAATTATTTTATCTCCAAACCTTATTATTTTCCACATCTCACTAATTACAATTCATCTTTCCCTCTATTCCATCTCGCTCTGCATCCCAACACCCCCTTATATCTCCCCAGTCTCTCCTTTATTCTCCCCCAGATATTTCCCCTGCTGTAACCTTTCTCTACCTCTCTTTAGTTCTCTCTCCCAGCTCACTATTTCCCTATGCCCTACAGCAGGGCTGTCCAACTGGAGGCCCATGGGCTGGATGCAGCCCTCCAAAGGAATTTCTATGGCCCTCAGTCTGCTAAAAGGCTCCACAGACTTAATTATATGACATTATCATTTTAATTTAACCCTGCCCTCGAATGCACCATATGAGCAATAATCGGCCTACTACCTGTAATTAGTTGTACAGCACTGCCTACCAGCACCTCAGCTCCACCATTCTAACCTCAGCCTCTCTTTCACTTTCTCTCCTGGCTCAATTTGTCCTTAAACCATTTTACACAATCCTCTCAATGCCACCATATGTATTTACTCCTCCTTTTCCCCATCACCCTGTCTGTTCCTCAGTATCCCACATGTTCATCGCCAGGCAGTGGCCAAATATAGGGCCTCTTCACAGCATGTACCTCAGCCTGCTGATATCATCTCCATTAATAGAACTGTATTAACACCTATAATAATATTAACACTTCAGCTATGGTACGTTCACAGCTATGCAAGTGTACTGTCAACCTGACATCACCTCCATCCATGTATCCATATGTCACACTGCAATGTGATATCTTCATCCCCCTACTCATTATTGCCAGTTAGGATGTCCATAGGCTGTAGTTAACAAATGGCTGGAGGGCTGCATGTTGGACACCCCTGAATCCCTTTAGATAGGGGCTCCAGCTTTCATGCAGCCTAGGGCCCATACATCTATAACACAAGCTCAGTCACCATCCCGTTATATCAATAGCCCATCATTATCTGGGCTTGTGCAAGGGTATCCAGCTGACCTTCGGACTAGCACTTCTTACTTTCATTTGTGTTTCTTTCCAGTATTGCCATTTATGCTGTAAAGATCATATTATTTAGGGTTGCCCGCTGTCAATTTTCAGCATTACTGCACACTTAAACAATGATGGGAAATCAATAGATTAGAAAATAGCCTCCTGCTGTGTCTTGGCGGCTTGTGAGCACATGGCTCTGATATACTGCGGAGACTGCACCTTCTTCCCATAATCCATCAAGGCAATATCCAGCTAGGAGCATAAATTGTAAGCTTTGCCTCTGCACTTTGGTCCTGGCTGAAAAAAACACAAGATTCATGAAGTCTTTTCTTCTTTTACTTGAACCATCAGCAAAACAGCTTTCTAGAAATGCCAATCTGCATTAACAAACTTATTCATCCAGGAAACCAATTTACATGATAAGATCTCTGAGGGAAGGAGATGGTACTTTTACCTTCAGCTTTGTTTTCCCTTTGTATTTATGCAAAAGAATAGATGAAATTATAAATATTCCCCCCCCCCCCCTTGGTTTGTTTTCCTTATGGCTTCAATGAAGGTGTAACTGACTCAGGCTGCAGATTCAGCTTTTCATAAGTCTCCATACCGTGGGCTTAGCAGCATTATAAAGAGCGCACATAGAACAGCCCCATCCAATCAACTATCAAAGGGTCATGGCCAAAGAACAAATCAATTTCTCTATATAATGGCTGGCTGCCCAACCAGCCATATTCCATAAGGCCAAAACCACATTATGTGTTATCCTGAAAAATATATGTAATATATGTGCCCGTCTGTTCCTTCCACATAAAGAGAATATTATAGAACCACGGGTCAGGATAGTATAGAAGGCTGGGAGAGCTTGGACATGGTCCCACAGTCATGAAATGGAGGGGAAGAGTCAACTTCTTTTTCTAAGAACCCTTCAGTGCAAGAAGGAGCATATGGTCCACAGCTTAGAGGCTACAGAGATTGGGGAACCCCAAGGAAATAGACCTCAGAATGGTGGAGCTTCTGTCTTCATTGCCACCTGGGATGGCAGAAATGATGTTGCCCTACTTTCCCACAAAGTATTGGACAAATTAAGGAAACAAAACTAGCTTGTGGAGAGATAGAACTTGCAAGTAATTTAGTAAACAGCTTTGGCTCCATGGAATTTAGTTTAGGGTTAAATGTACCCTTTTAGGGATTTAAATGTGTAAACTTAAGGTGGCCATACACTATAAGAACCGCTTGTTTGGCAAGATCTCCAAACGAGTGGATCTTTCTCACCTTGGACGATACCTCAGGACCAAACAATTGCATTTCAGTGAAGGGGATACGAGCCGTCTGGGCCAGGACCACATCAATGAACCTATGAGGATGATTCGGATCAGGGAGGCCTGACAGAGGGCCCCATACATGGGCAAACAAGCTGCTGAATTGGTCTGACGGACCCAAATCAGAATCTTAAATCTGCCTGTGTATGGCCACCTTAAGGTGTTTTTTTCCTGGCACTCTGCTATGGATGTCCACTATGAGAGCTGTTATTGGAACTCAAGTACAGTAACTGAAGACGATATGAGACTATAGATAAGTGTCTTAAGGTGGGCATACACTAGGCCATCCATCACAGAATCCATCACAGAATCGAACCGATCAACCTGTGGGCTGAATAGATGTACCCCATATAAGGGGCCATACACGTGCATAATCACCTTCCATGCACAATTCAGGATATTTGCTGAAATGATAAACTATGATTATGTCCGCAGATTTCTCTCTAGTATCAGTCAGAAGTGTTTTTTGTGATAATTGGCTTGCGCAGTGACAGTCAGACACTTGTTAAATAAATACAAACTGCTATTTAAAAGGGCAAACTGCTATTAGATGCTGAGTAGCATTTCCTGATTCTCCGCCTCGGCTTGGGACCAAGAACAACATCGGAAACTTTGCGCCCATTTTTGCACTACTACTTGATAAATGAGCCCTACGGTGTGCCGGTAGCCCTATAGCTTTTTGCCACTTCAGTCCATTGGGTTTAACTTTTAAAATGGACTCAACTCTTCTGAACTGCTCTGTCGGCAGCTCCCTGCGTATAAAAAGAGCTTTGCCTTCAGGAACAGACGGGGGGAATAAGGAGGTTTTCTATCTTTCTGCTCTCTAAATGCCAGGGGAAAAAAACCCTTCTGCAATTTGTTTTCATCTTTCCCCCGAACACAATTATACAAGATGCAATTATTTGCTTTTTGAGAGCCCTTCATCTGTATGCGCTGAGCTCCGGCACCTGCTCTCTGGCTACGCCAAAATTAAACTTTGTGGAAATAAACTTTTTTTTTTTTTTGTTCTATGCTGCATAATTCATAGCCGTGAAGCAAAGGAAAATTAATTTCAAACAGAGGCAGCGTTCCACTCCAGGGGAAATAGCATGAGAGGAGAACTGCACAATGGAAAAGGGGGAAGAAAAAGGAAACCATAAAACATATAAATATCAAGAATAACTTGTAGCCGGAGGGACACATGGGACAAAGGAAACCATAGAAAAGATAAGTCTTCAGTCGGACTTAAATGGCGTGAGATTATATTCAGTTTGGAGAGCGAGTTGCAGCCAATGTGGCCTTGCAGTGTTTGATTTGAATAATGACACTGTGATCATCATTCCCCAGCTACCCATGAAATAGAATAGCATTAGGGACCACTAGAGGGCGTACATAAGCACTAGGATTGCTTGCGGTTCTTCTCAAACTGCCTAAATATTTGGGGGTTATTAGCACAGCATTACTTTAGGGTCCTTTGCTATAGGAGGGTCTTGGGAATCTTTATACAATATGAAAAGTGTGACAGTGTTTTCCTTTATAACATGACAGCACATTATCCTAGCCATATCAGTGCTTTACACTTGCCAGACCACTTTTGGCCGACATGAGTGATTCCGCAACCATATCAGATTGCATTTATCGGCCACATTGCTTGCTGAGGTCTTGGGGATGGGAAAGACAAAGGAAGGGCTCTTACGGTGGCCATACATGGTAAGATCTGCATGTTTGACGAGGTCCGCAAATGAGCGCATCTTCTCTCCATATGCTACGGTGGGTGATATTGGGCTAATTCGATCAAGTTAGTTGAATTAAACCGGGGAGCATAGGCAATGTCCCCGATCCAATGTAAAATCATACCTGCCCGATTAAGATCTGGCTAGTATTAGGCAAGATCTCGGTCCGGTAGGCCTGTCTGGGGTGCCCATACACAGGCAGATAAGCTGCCTAATCAGTCTCTAAAGGACCAAAATCGGCAGCTAAAATCTGCCTGTGTATGGCCACCTTTAGACATTTTTGGCATCCAACTGGTCAGCCAACTGTATGGCTATCTTTTCATTGTTTGGGCAGACAATCTGTGGTTGCTGCGGCTCCTCTTCTTCTCCTTATCTGCCAATACACCATACATTAGCAGATATGGTACATCAGCAGGTAAGATTTTCAAACTGGATATTGGCCCAGCAGAACAATAAAGACCTGCTATAAATGGTCCGGAACTATTTTATTAGTAGTAGTAGTAGGTGTAACAGCAGCTCTAATGTGACTCTAGAAATTTTTTAAAGGCTTTTCTCTTTGTTGCCCACCCTCAGCAATGTGATGAAATGAGAAAAAGCCTGAGTCTGAGCAAAGATGTTTTGCCCAGTCACGAGTAATACAATTCTTATTTTGCCAAAAATGTAGTTCTTCATCCACCAGCAAGAACAAATTAGATTTCTCCAAGGGGCTTCTTTACAAACTGCCCTGACAGTTGCGCCCTTAGGGTGCTGGCAGATAGGCAATACCTGCCCCTCTGCATTCATTCAAATTGCTGCATGGAATATGTTTTACAAGCGGCAACTTGAACAAATGGGAAAGAAAAGGGATTGTCGGGATTGTCGGGTTTTTTTCTGCCTGGCAATGAACACAAAGGTCTTTGCCTTTCTTATAAACACAACACTGCTGAGGTTCAGCAGCACTGTATTCATGAGGTGCTGATTGGCTAGGGACCACCAATGGGTGCTAGGTGCTATGGCGCTCTGTACTTACCACCTGGCCAGACAAACTGCAGCCACAGATACTGGTGGATGGGTACTAAGGGGTGCCATTTGTGTCCTTTAGGCTTCCAGCACCAGTGTCTATCTTATCAATATTTTGATCAGAATAGGTTTTAAAAGGGGTCATATACCATGATCCCTGGGGGCAAATGCAAGATCAAGGCGCAAAAGCCAGATCAAGGCGCAAAAGCCCCTTATACTTTGACACTTTATAATTAGGGCTCAGTTTCCCATCAAACAGGAAAAATAATGTACACTGTTACAATTAAATTAGCACCTAATGATGGATGTGATGTTTGTGAGCAGCCATTTCTTGTCTGGATCTACAGAATCATAACTCATGTGTACTGCTGGATAACTGGCGTTTTCTTGGAAGGTGGAACTTAGATACAGATTGGAGAATGTAACAGAAATACAAATTACCAAAATTAAGAATTAAGAGCATTTTGCATTGTAACATTGCTCATTAGACAGGTATAATATAGTAGGGCTCATTTACGGGCTGACAGATGTAAGCTGTGATGTGCTTATGTGTGTATTTGAGCCTTTTAGCACACTGTCATGCCAGCAGTAGTGCCCTGCCATTGTAAAGGGCTAAACCTGGCAACATCAGACAATGCGGGGCCAGCCATTTGGGGCAGGGGAGCTTGGGACCATTGGTTTCTTTGATCTGTTGATCAAAGAAAGGCAATTGTGGACCTAAGAACAGCAGAGGGTGCAGCTAGGAGAAAATTTGGATTATAGAAAGGGGTCCATATCTCCTTTGCTTTATGGTTCACATCCTCATAAATCACATATTGGTTATGAGGAGGCCCCATGCTTCCCAATGATACCAAACAGGGGCTGCCTATACCCACCAGTTAGGGATAGTTTCTGGGGGACTGGAACAAGAGACACCCCTCATTTTGGTTTCATTTTGATCGCCCACATATGGGTTAAAACAAGCCCATATTTTCATAATAATATTGGATACTGGCAAGTACCAATATTATATGACAAGAAACTGGCATGAGAAGTACAGCTCTCTACAGGGGGTCCCAAGGGACAAGTTCCTGGACACTCCCCCCTCATGCATACGGTAATAAGGGAGGGTCCCAGCTGGGAATAAAAAGGCAACAGACCCAGGTACCCGTTAGCTCATATTTTGGAGGTCCCAATTTCCGTTGGGGTGTGGGCTGAGGCCTTCAAACTCTTACCTCCAGGAGGACACTCCGTTTACTCGGTAACGTACATAGGGTTTCTCTGTGTTTTATTTCCTTTTATTTTATTTACTGTTTGTATGTGTATGTCTCTTTTTGTAAAATCTTTTTAAATGCACTGTTAATCCTTGTAATATTAAAAATAAAATTTAATAAGTTATGTCCTTTGGCTCTAAGACTCACTTACCTGGTATAAATGTTTGGGCCTAGAATGTTATAACCTCATGTCTGTAACTGTGAAGGGCAAGTTCTGTGTAAATGCTAATTAACTAGTTGGCTGCTAGCAGGAGAGTGTGTTTGACTGTAACCCCAACTACAGTGAGAGACAGTGTGTGCTACAGTGGTGTATTAGGTTTCTATCGCCTGTTAATGATAGATGGTGGCAGTGAATAGTTATTTGGGGCGGTGGTGTGTTTGGGGGTGCCTGATGTTAGTCTAACCTGTGTGAAAGGTGACTGAGTGTAACCCCTTGGTTCCCCGTCCCGATGTCATGTGCGTTTGAGAGTGGCGTGTTCCTGACACACACCATACACTTTACATTTGTGACGGATGAGCAGTGTAGGTCTCATCTACACCTTTGTTTGCTGCTCCCACGTAGCCCAGTATTCAAAGGAACAGTAACACCAAAATATAAAAGTGATTTATAGTAATTATATAAATAAAATAATGTGCTATATAATGCACTAATAAAGTTGTGTGTTTGCTTCAGAAAGACTACTATAGTATATAAAAGCAAAGCTGCTGTGTAGCCATGGTCGAAATGGGGGGTGCAGGGCCCACCGGGGGGTGCCGCCCCAGGGGTCCTGCACCCCCCCTGATGTGTCCCCCGCCACCTGCTCAATGTCCTCCCCCGAGAGCACGTAAGTGAAACTTACTTTCAACGCGTCAGGGAAAAGACACTGGCGGCCGGGGGCGTGCTGACAAGGATCAGGTCAGGGTCGCCGGGGCCCACCGGGTTTTTTACCAGTGCCCCAGCGGCCCAGTCCGACCCTGTGTGCAGCCATTTAAATGGGGTTAAATGGCACAGGTTACATAGCAGATAACAGATAAGCTCTGTAGAATACAGTATGATGGTGTTTTACAGAGCTTATTTGTTATCTACTATACAAGCTGTGCCCTTTAGCCCTATTTAAATTGAAATGGCTGCCCCTTGGCTACACAGTTTGTTTATATCAACTCACAGCAAGCACACAACCTTTACTGTGGGTTTACCTGCAGGTCTGGTGGGTCTGGGCCAGCATCTACACAACTTTTTGCGGTCACGTTAGGGAAGGGGTGGGCAAATCTTTGGCTCAGGGGCTACATTGACTTACAGATGGGCGTTAAGGCGTTTCCGCTCATCAGTGCCCAGACACCAAGTCTCGAGTGATGAGACTTGCGGAGTCGGCGGGCTGGATTAAAAAAACCAATGGGCCTGATGTGGCCCGCGGGCCGTAGTTTGCCCACCGCTGCGTTAGGGCCTGAACTTTACACTACACCCACCCTGCCCGTGACCTTACTATGTCAAGCTTCTGTCTTTGGCTGTTGGGGTCAACCCACACATCACTACAGTATCGGGCAACTGTAATTATATTCTAGTTACTTTGATACATTTCCATTTGCTGGTGTTACTGTTCCTTTAACATCCCTATTGCAAAGTATCAATATGTTTATGGCGTGTCTATGAAACTCTTTTTGCAAGGAGTTTAGCGGTTCCCCCACAAGCGGATTTTCCGCGGATTTTCCCTTTTTTACTCTTTGTTTAATAAGACTAGTGACGTTACTAGCCGCCAATTTGAGCAGATTCCATTACTTGCAATTTATTTGCCCGTTGCCTGTGTGGGCACAACTGCACTAATGACCCCGCCGTCTGTGGGCAGATAAAAAGCATCAGAGATGGAAGCTGCTCAAATCAAACGCTGATAAGGGACTCGGATTTCGGTTGGGAAAAAAATTTGGTGAAGGAAACGTGTGGGAGGAAAAAGGAGATCTGTGCCGACAGCTTTATGATGGTTTTATACATCCGAGCTAAGGATCTTTCTCACAGCAATGATTGCAGTGTCACTTACAGGCTGGGCTCTGTCGCTGAATGAAACAGACTGGCTTTTCTTAGGGAGAACCAGCTGTGCATTAAGGCTCACCGGGTAGCGCCGTAATTTGTTTTATCAGTCATCACCTTCCAGCATCAAACTGTCAGCCTGTCCTGATTTAGTAATCGAGGCTGTTGCCAAACCATAGCTGGGACACTTGGCTGCGAGCCCTACAAAAAAATGAAACATAGGCCATCGACAGCATTCAGAGAGGGAATGGATGGGAGAGGGACTCGGCACATTATATTGTGTTCTCAAAACATGTCACTTTATAGAACAATGTGTATGAACCCTCTTGGCAAGGAGACTGCCAACATCATTAATTTGAAATTAGAGGTTTGAAAAGTTAGAGGAACGTGTCCCTCCGGATACTGTATTTTGGGCACGAACAGTGATTTTGGGGCTAATGAAAATCCCCCCCCCCATCAGTGTTGGACTGGGACCCCAGGGGCCACCAGAAAACCTTAGACCCTAGGCCCACTCTCCAAACTATATTTCCTCCTTTCCTCCTATTTCTCTTTGTTCTCATTCAGAAATAGGGAATGACCATAGGGAATACTAGGGTCATGGCCTGAATGGTGGGTAAATTCATAGTTAGGGAGGGGGAATGTTTTTTTCTGTGATTTTTTTTTTCATTTACCTGGTTGATTTGTAAGTCAGACACAAGGTACAGTGCACAGCTGTAAGGGAGGCCTATATGTTACACCTGTAACTGACCCATATTCTGTGCAATAGAACAGTTAAAGGAGAACTTAACCCTAACAACAAATATGGCAATATGTCATATTTTATATACTGAACTAATTGCACTGGCCTAAAGGATCAGGTGTTTGTGCCCAGTACACAGACTCCTGTCTGGCCCCCACCAGCCCACTACCTGCCCCTGCCCGCATCACATGCCCTTGTCCCTGGTGTCCCCCATTCCCTGCCCACAGGTAGTAGAGCAGCTGGGGAGGAGGGATTTATTTTCAAACCAGATCCTTTTCAAATGGGGGTCACTGACCTCAGCAGCCAAAAACGATTGCTCAGTGAGGCTGCAGTTTTATTGTTACTTTTTTGAATTTTTTTTATATTCAGTCCCACTCCTATTCATATACCAGCCTCTCATTCAAACTGCTCCCTGGCTGCTAAGGTAATTTGGACCCTAGCAACCTGATAGCTGCTGAAACTCCAAACTGGAGAAGTGCTGAACAAAAAGTGAAACAACTAAAAAACCACAAATAATAAAAAATGAAGACCAATTGCAAATCATGTCAGATTATTACTCTCTACATATTATTATTACTCTCTAAAAGTTAACTTAAAGGTGACCAACCCTTTGAGGCGCCATGCCTCCTCTTAAGTGTCGGATGCCTGCTTGTCAGTCAGTCAGTCAAACAATCAGTCAGTCAAACAGACAACAAACCAACATCATGGAGAGCCACAGAGTTTAGTGCACTATTCAATTTGCACCTCCAGCCTCCATCAAGAGCCTACTTATGCTCAGAAAAACATTGTATATATTTTGCACTGGGGGGTGCCGCCCCAGGGGCCCTGCAGATGCCCCCCGCGGCTGAGACCCCACATCCCCTAACTCCCCGCAGGGGCCCCCACTGACCTTCCCTTGCCCCCCGCAAAGGCCCCCACTGAGCCTCTCTAACCCCCGCAGGTTCCCCCGCTGAGCCTCCCTTACCCCCCGCAGGTCCCCCGCTGAGCCTCCCTTACCCCCCGCAGGTCCCCCGCTGAGCCTCCCTTACCCCCCGCAGGGTCCTCCACCCAAAGTCCTACCCTGAGCGCACATAAGTTTAATGCGTCAAGGGAGGAACAGTCGGCCAGGGGTGCCCCGGCAAGGGTCGGGTCTGGGCCACCGGGGCCCACCAGGTTTTTTTCCAGGTGTCCCGGTGGCCCAGTCCGACCCTGGTCAGACCCGATCCCGTGGCGCTCCCTCCCCTGTCACACCTAAGGTAAGACTAAAGTAGGCACGCTCAGAGGGGAGTGAGGCGAGCAGCGGGGGCCCTTGGGGGAGTGTGGGGGCCCTGAGATGGGAGCCCCGGTGGGCCCTTCACCCCCCAGTCTGACCCTGATTTTGCAGACATGGCCTGCAAATAAGAAAGAGGGAGACAGAGAGAGCGAGAAACAGAGTACACATGGAGCATGGAGGGCGTCAAGTTTAATCCTGACACTAAAGGGGAAGCTATTTCCTGATGGCTGATTAGGAAATAGAGATTCAGACAACACAGCTGCCCTTCAGCACACAGCTAGACAGGCAGAGGTTAAAAGCGACAGGTATTGCTATTGCACGTTTGTTAGAGCTGCCAAAACAGCTCCTTTTGTATCTTATTAGAACACACAGACATTGTGTATCATTATGCCAGTCTAGATGCCCCCTCCCTTCTCATCTCTCCTTGAATCCTGTTGTTATTCTTTATTTATACAGTGGAGCTTACAATCTAAGGGCCCTATCACATACACACACACTGGGGTTTTATCAGGAGCCAATTAACCTGCCCTGTCACCACTTCTCACTCGTAAGGCGATGGCACACCAGAAGATTAGTTGCCTGAGATAAATCTACTCTACCGAGGGGGTGGCTAATCCCCTGCAAATGTATTATACATAATAATGTAAACTGCCAGCGGGAAACCAAATGTGTCGCTCCAAGTTGCCCAAAGTTTCTAGGTACGAGGTAGTGCCTTATTTTTTATATACAAAATACACAAAATGAAATTCAAGTGGCACAAAATGACATCACTAAGCACTGCTTATGCAATCAATAATGTAACCCCCTATTGTAAAATGTAAGGATATTAGAAGCCACTGAGGAGTTTCAGTACCATATAAAAGCTCCAGGCTGAGTGCTTTTATACAGGAACAACATTTTTATACAAGGAACACAAGTTTAACTGACGTTAAATCACGTTACCCCATTGAAGGGAATATTCTTATCACTTTCCTTCTAATGCCGCCTCCACCCTGTGTGCATCTGCGTCCCTTTTCCCTTTTTCCTCCATCCTCCGCCTCCACCCTGTGTGCACCCCTATTCCCTTTTTCCTCCATCCTCCGCCTCCACCCTGTGTGCACCCCTATTCCCTTTGTCCTCCATCCTCCGCCTCCACCCTGTGTGCACCCCTATTCCCTTTGTCCTCCATCCTCCGCCTCCACCCTGTGTGCACCCCTATTCCCTTTGTCCTCCATCCTCCGCCTCCACCCTGTGTGCACCCCTATTCCCTTTGTCCTCCATCCCTCCGCCTCCACCCTGTGTGCACCCCTATTCCCTTTGTCCTCCATCCTCCGCCTCCACCCTGTGTTCACCCCTATCCCCTTTGTCCTCCATCCCTCTGCCTCCACCCTGTGTGCACCCCTATTCCCTTTGTCCTCCATCCTCCGCCTCCACCCTGTGTGCACCCCTATTCCCTTTGTCCTCCATCCTCCGCTTCCACCCTGTGTGCACCCCTATTCCCTTTGTCCTCCATCCTCCGCCTCCACCCTGTGTGCACCCCTATTCCCTTTGTCCTCCATCCCTCCGCCTCCACCCTGTGTGCACCCCTATTCCCTTTGTCCTCCATCCTCCGCCTCCACCCTGTGTTCACCCCTATCCCCTTTGTCCTCCATCCCTCTGCCTCCACCCTGTGTGCACCCCTATTCCCTTTGTCCTCCATCCTCCGCCTCCACCCTGTGTGCACCCCTATTCCCTTTGTCCTCCATCCCTCCGCCTCCACCCTGTGTGCACCCCTATTCCCTTTGTCCTCCATCCTCCGCCTCCACCCTGTGTGCACCCCTATTCCCTTTGTCCTCCATCCTCCGCCTCCACCCTGTGTGCACCCCTATTCCCTTTGTCCTCCATCCTCCGCCTCCACCCTGTGTTCACCCCTATCCCCTTTGTCCTCCATCCCTCTGCCTCCACCCTGTGTGCACCCCTATTCCCTTTGTCCTCCATCCTCCGCCTCCACCCTGTGTGCACCCCTATTCCCTTTGTCCTCCATCCTCCGCCTCCACCCTGTGTGCACCCCTATTCCCTTTGTCCTCCATCCTCCGCCTCCACCCTGTGTGCACCCCTATTCCCTTTTTCCTCCATCCTCCGCCTCCACCCTGTGTGCACCCCTATTCCCTTTGTCCTCCATCCTCCGCCTCCACCCTCTGTGCACCCCATTCCCTTTGTCCTCCATCCCTCCTCCGCTCCTTTATAGCCCCTGGGTGCAAGTGTATTATTGGGAGCAAGAGCTCGCCCCTTCTAAGCGCACTTGTGCCCAGGGGAGTGTTGTAGGAAGCGCCGGATTTCTGTACTCCTGCACTCCTGTACTCCTGGAGCTCCGAGGTGACTTCTAATATCCTCGTATTTTACAACAGGGGGTAAATTATTTATTATAATACAAGTTTCAGTGAGTCATGTGAAATTAGACCGATGACTGATGATCACTAATCACCATTTATAATGATATAATTTACAGGATATTCATATATTTCAAATGTCCCGGCTTTTATATCATTTAAACCCAAATCCAGTTTCTTATTCCTTCGTAACTTCTTGATCACTCAGTTTGGTTCTTCCTGTTTGTTATTTAACAAAGAACTTCCAATCAGTCCCACTGTGACACTCTATAAAATGACAGTCTAATCTGTAGCACTTACAGCCAGTCATTTCACATCGCAGGCATTCCGGCTACAAAGCTGCCCTGCAGTATCATTATCCGCGCTCCCTGGCACTCCCACAAACAACCCCTAGAACAATATATACACATGCTGTTAGCTGGAAATAGCTGCTTTCACTCTCATATGTATAATATATCTTAGGGGAAACAGAGAAGCCTGTTCAAAAGTTTAATTTCCACTAGCAAGTTGCAGACTTCTATTGGCTTCTAAAGAAATTGTTTATTGTGAAATGTAACACAGCTGCTAATGGCACTGAGCCTGAATAATTATTCCCCATCATTTTACGCCATTATAAAGAATTTGCATGTTTTATTTTCCCAAAGAAGCGAAGGCGGCCTTGTTACACTTTAGACTTAATGATAACTATAAGTGATTTAAAAGGTTATAATTACAGCGAGAGCTTCAGGTGACAAGGACATAAACTCTAAAAGCACTCTGTGAGCTGTTTATGGCGCCGTTGCATGCGTTTTGTTGAGCAAATACCACATTAATGTTGTGTATTTGTACCTATCATTGGCATGAAGACTGGCAGCTGACACTGGCATCTGATTTTAGAAAAGATTTTCTTCTGTGCTGGAAACCTGCTCTTATTCATGTGTAAAAATATTATCCAAATATATTATACATACATATATATAAATATATTATCCAAATCATACAAATATTCACTTATAAAGAGGTGGTTTGGTCAGTTTCACCCTTACTGATCAGCCGTATGGGCATTTACGGCTACCCTGGCCAGTTTGTCATACCATCTTGTTGGCCTGGGCAGTTGCTTAGGCTGATGCCACACGTGGCGTTTTTACGCTGCATATTTTCTAATTCTCTCGGCGGCTGAAAAACGCACGATATCATCATCCATAGAAATAACTTAAAAAGACTCGAAGCAAACCACACAATGCGTATTTACGCTAGAAAACGCCTTAGCACGGATTTTTCAAGCGTTTGCCGAAATACGCCGTTATTTGCAAAGCAAGTTATTCCTATGTATATACAAAGGCAGCTGGCAGACCTAGCGGAAATACGCTGCGTTTTTTACTATTTCTCACTATTAGCACCATGGAAACGGGATTTGCTACGTCACCAGTACTAGGCTGAAAAACGCCATAGTCAGGGGCTGTGTGGCTTGTGCGGCGTTTTTAGGCTGAGAAAATACGCAGCGTAAAAACGCCACGTGTGGCATCAGTCTAATTCTCCTTCTTGGTCAGTGGATAGGGCATTGTGGAAGTAAAAGGAACCAGAGATAAGGAGGGACCTAATCTAGAGGGCAAACACATTTATGTTTAGGTTTAAAGGAGAAGGAAAAAACTAAGTAAGCTTTATCAGACAGGTCTATGTAAATACAGCCATAAGCACTCACAGAAACGCTGCACTGAGTCCTCTATCAAAAGAAACACAGGATTTATTGTCTTCCTTTGTGCAAACATGTTCTTCCATATCAGACTTCCTCTCTCAGAAAAATCCTTAAATTCACAGCCCAGTCTGCACACCCCTCTCCCTTCTCCCCCTCCCATAAGAATTCATAATAATTCACACCCCCTCTCATCACAATGAGTGATCTTAGCTACCAAAAGCTACAGCATGGAAGCTACTGAGACCAAGCTAAAATGGCAGCTGCAATCTTAATCAAACGGAGGGAGCTTCTAGGGCTGTTTGCTCAGGTATGGTAAAGCTTTCTGCAGAATAAATATAGCCTTGTAGGTGGCACTAATGTGGCCAATCTACCATCAATAATTATGGGGTCATGTCACCTAATTGGCTGTAAAAACAAGTAACATGGGGTCCCATTTATTGCTGATGGTGCCGCTGATCTGACCTGGTCATGCCCCATTTATTTCATTATCACTGCTACCGGGCCCCTTACCCCAGTACCCCCGACGGTGACCCTGCTTATGCTGCCCTAAATATAACATCTCTATCCGCTTTTAATGAGACCCTGACCAAGCTTTTGCCCCCATTCTGACTGGTATTGACTGAATAACAGGCTGCTATTTCTCTGCAGTACAATCTCTATTCTCACATTTTACTCTATGATATTTGCAAGTTTTATCCATAGATTCCCAGTCATTGCTGATGCTTTCCATGCTTCCTTCAAACATTACTCTACAGTATAATTATATTTTTATGCAAAGCTAATTTTCTGTTGTTAAAGCAGTGTAAATTAAAGAAAAAAAATATATCCATTTTTTTATGTAAAAGATTTTTATTACTGAGTTATTCAGCTACTCACAGCTAGTGGGCCTGTTACTTGCCATGTTGCATAATAAAGTGGAACTATAGCCCCCAAACAGTGTAGGTCTCTATAACAATACAACAACGTTAATAGGTCACTTAATATAATGTAAACTATCTGTTGGTTAAGTATTCATTCTGGGGGTATAGTTTTCCTTAAAAAGGGGCCATATTATATTTAAATGATTGTGTAATATGAAGCAGATGGAGCCCTTAATAGATTGGGGTAATACAAATCCCATGGAGGAACATATCTGATGTTAGTTGGCCATATTTGATCTTAATAGTACTGGTCTTTGGGGACCTTAGCCCCTTTTGTTACAACTCTAGTGAAAAAACAATAGATTGTACAAGATACCTTGTAATTCAGGGTTCCCCAACCTTTCTTACTCGTGAGCCACAGTCAAATGTAAAAAGACTTGGAGAGCAACACAAGCACCATAAAAGTTCATGGAGGAGCCAAATAAGGGCTGTGATTGGCTATTAGGGGCCTCTATGCACCCTATCAGCTTACAGGGGCTTTATTTGGTAGGAAATCTTGTTTTTATTCAACCAAAACTTGCCTCCAAGTCAGGAATTCAAAAATAACTCCCTGGTTTGGGGGCACTGAGAGCAACATCCAAGGGGTTGGGGAGCAACATGTTGCCTCAGAGCCACTGGTTGAGGATCACTGTTGTAAGGCATATAGCTCTCAGCTGTATGTATTGGGGCAGTATAGTATTAAAAAAAAACCTCTAAAAGTAGAAATTGAATAAAGATTGTTACAATCCAGCTCCCATTGATTTCTACATGATCTGAACAGCTTTTAGATGGCCAAGTTTTGTATGTAAAGTTTTGTAAGGTGAAGACAGACGAGGCTATTAGTTGCCGCGACTAATTATCCAGTCGTGGTGACTAATTGCCCCGATGCTACCTCTTTTCTCAAACATGCAAGTTGCCACGTGCAAAGGTACCCACAAGGTACAAGTTGCGCCTACTTTAGCGGGGGGATTAGTTGCCGCGGAAGTTGCGGCTACTTTAGTGGGGGGGAATAGTTGCCCTGGAAGTTGCGACTACTTTAGCGGGGGGGATTAGTCGCCGCGGAAGTTGTGGCTACTTAAGCGGGGGGGATTAGATGCTGCGGAAGTTGCGGCTACTTTAGCGGGGGGGGGGGATTAGTTGCCGCGGAAGTTGTGGCTACTTTAGCAGGGGGATTTGTTGTTGGGGAAGTTGCGGCTACTTTAGCGGGGGAATTAGTTGCCGCAGAAGTTGCGGCTACTTAAGGTGGGGGATTAGTTGCTGCGGAAGTTGCGGCTACTTTAGCGGGAGGATTAGTTGCTGCGGAAGTTGCGGCTACTTTAGCGGGGGGATTAGTTGCTGCAGAAGTTGTGGCTACTTTAACTGGGGAATTAGTTGCCGCGGAAGTTGTGGCTACTTTAGCGGGGGGATTAGTTCCTGCGGAAGTTGCAGCTACTTAAGCTAGGGGATTAGTTGCTGCGGAAGTTGCGGCAACTTTAGCGAGGGGATTAGTTGCTGCGGAAGTTGCGGCTACTTTAGCGGGGGGATTAGTTGCTGCGGAAGTTGCAGCTACTTTAGCGGGGGGATTAGTTGCTGCGGAAGTTGCAGCTACTTTAGCGGGGGGATTAGTTGCTGTGGAAGTTGCAGCTACTTTAGCGGGGGGGGTTAGTTGACTAATCGCCCCCTCTGTCTTCTCCCTGGTTTTACATTTAATAAATCACAAAAATGTGTTGATATAATTGTCCTCAAAGAAATGTGATTCAAAGTTTCTCCTCTAACACTGATGAACCTACTTTGTTTACTTGAATCACAAGATCTTGGCATTTGTTTTGTAAGGAAGAATCCGCTTACTTTTCTTCTTTACAAAGATTAATCTCACCCAGGATAAAGGAAACTCTCACAGAAAGACAGAATGGCATGATGGGATTAAAGCCTCTGATAAATGCAGAACCTGAGTGATTTGGCCCAAAGCGATAGAGACATATAGGGCAGTGAGACAACACAAGGACACACAATGATTCCGAAAGCAATGTTACTCAAAAAACTACTATGATGTTAAAGGGCCATTATACTTTCATGTTTTTATTTCCCTAAATGGAAATATTAAAGCAGAACCAAATCCTAAAACCAAATATAGGTAGATATGGAGAGATTCAATTCACGTCTTAAGATCCCCATACACGTTAAGATTCGCTTGCTTGGCGAGCTGATCTTCACCCGATATCCCACCTACGGGTGGCAATATTGAGCCAAACGATCAAATTATATAGGCGGCAATGGGGCAGTCAGTTCGGGGACCGCATCAACGAGCCGATGCGGTCCCCGATCCGACTGAATCTTTTAACCTGCCTGATCGATATCTGCCCAATTTCAGACCAGATGTCAGTCGGGCATGCCCCTCGTTCCTGCCCCTACACGGGCCGATAAGCTGCCGAATAGGTCCAAGGGACTGATATACCCTTTAATTTAGTTTCGGTATTTCCAGACTTTTTTAGAGTCTTCACATGATAAACCGTGAGATAAGTGTAAGGGTACCTGGTGGTCTAGTGGGGCGGCGGGGACGCCCGCCGCCTCCTCCGTTGCGGGGACGCCCGCCGATTCTCTCTAGGCGCGGGCGCGCGCGACGTGCGGCCCTTTAAGGCTTCTGCCTTGTGCGCATGCGCGCTCGCGTCCGGCGCCTCTACGCATGCGCACGCGCGTCTACGTTCGGCGCGCGCATATGACGTCACGATGGCGCCAAATTCAAATATTTAAGGTGCTTCTAGCTTGAAATCATTGCCCAACGTAGGTTCTGCTTCCTGTAAGTTCCTGGGTGTGTTTCTCTGGTGTTCCTGCTGTGTTTGACCTTAGCCTGTACCCGACTTTCTCTTGTTTGCTGCCTGTATTTGACCTTGCCTGTTCCTGATTATTCTTGCCTGCTGCCTGGACCTACCTTTGCCTGACCGACTATTCTACTGGATCCTGACTTTGTACCGCTTTGCCCGATTGTTGCTGACCCCGGCCCGTCCTGACTACGCTTGTGTTCCCCCACCTTCCTGTCATACAATTAGTTCCCGTGCCTGCTCAGAACTCTCTCCTCGGGTCTCTCACAACAAGTCCTGGCGGCATCCGAGTAGCGAAGGGCTCCTCCCGACGTGAAAGGCGGCGGTTATAGGCAGAAGCGTGAGCCGAGACCGGGTCCTTGGAGTCTGTTCTGGGTTTTGGGATACTGATCGTGACAATAAGTTTCTCTGAATTGAATCTCAAATGGAATCTCCTCCATGATAAACCTTTTTTTCAACTGAACTGAATCTGCCCCTTAATGTGAAACATTTCTGGCCTACTTCTTTGTTAAGCTTTAGTTCTCCTTCAAGATGAACTAAAATGAACTTTATTTTACTTCTATTTGCTGTATTTCCCCAAGCGTTACTGGCTCAGCTTGCAGTTTTACCCATGTCTACTAAGTTATTGCCTTATTGGCAGGCTGACCATAAGCTTATTAACTGAAGCAGGGCTCCTATTGTGTTTATAATCTTACTAAAATAAGTCGGCGTGCAGCCCAGTAGACACAAGGTCATTAAGCACAGGGAGTGGTTTATACCAGAGACAGGGCAGTGATCCCCAACCTGTGGCTCGTGAGTAACATGTCGCTCACCACCTCCCTTGATGTTTTTTTAATTGTTGGCTTGGAGGCAAGTTTTGGAGGCATATAGACACAGTATTACTCCAAGCAGAGCCTCCTGCAGGCCAGCAGGCTACAATAGCCAATCACAGCCCTTATTTGACATCCCCCAAGAATTATCTTTAAGCTTGTGTGGCTCAGCAACACATTGGGAGTGGGGCTCACAAGAAAAAATAGGTTGGGGTTCCCTGCTTTAGCGCTTCCCATAACCTCCCCATAACAAATCTACCTGAATGTTTCAGAACAATAGTGGTCCTATTACCCACCATCATCTGAATAATGTGAAGAACTGCTCCATCTACAATCAAGACTTATTATTTTCTTCCTAAAATCCCTAATTTCCAAATGAAATAATTGAAATAAAAACCATTCAGGTGTGAAACAAGTTTGGATCAGACTTATCTTCCGGATATAATGATACATAAAAAGCTTGAAGAGAATTGTGTACGGATTTAACTACAACCAATAATATTTTATCTGTAGGCAACAGACTTGCCATTCCTATTTTTTTCTTTTTGAAGAAGGGTTTGTACAGGTATAGGACCCGTTATCCAGAATGCTCGGAACCAAGGGTATTCCGGATGAAGGGGTCTTTCCATAATTTGGATCTTCATACCTTAAGTCTACTAAAAAAACAATAAAACATTAATTAAACCCAATAGGATTGTTCTGCCCCCAATAAGGGGTAATTATATCTTAGTTGGGATCAAGTACAGGTACTGTTTTATTATTACAGAGAAAAAGGGAATCTTTTAACCATTAAATAAACCCAATAGGGCTGTTCTGCCCCCAATAAGGGGTAATTATATCTTAGTTGGGATCAAGTACAGGTACTGTTTTATTATTACAGAGAAGAGGGAATCATTTAACCATGAAATAAACCCAATAGGACTGTTCTGCCCCAATAAGGGGTAATTATATCTTAGTTGGGATCAAGTACAGGTACTGTTTTATTATTACAGAGAAAAGGGAATCATTTAACCATTAAATAAACCCAATAGGGCTGTTCTGCCCCCAATAAGGGGTAATTATATCTTAGTTGGGATCAAGTACAGGTACTGTTTTATTATTACAGAGAAGAGGGAATCATTTAACCATGAAATAAACCCAATAGGACTGTTCTGCCCCAATAAGGGGTAATTATATCTTAGTTGGGATCAAGTACAGGTACTGTTTTATTATTACAGAGAAAAGGGAATCATTTAACCATTAAATAAACCCAATAGGGCTGTTCTGCCCCCAATAAGGGGTAATTATATCTTAGTTGGGATCAAGTACAGGTACTGTTTTATTATTACAGAGAAAAGGGAATCATTTAACCATTAAATAAACCCAATAGGGCTGTTCTGCCCCCAATAAGGGGTAATTATATCTTAGTTGGGATCAAGTACAATTACTGTTTTATTATTACAGAGAAAAGGGAATAATTTAACCATTAATTAAACCCAATAGGACTGTTCTGCCCCCAATAAGGGGTAATTATACCTTAGTTGGGATCAAGTACAGGTACTGTTTTATTATTACAGAGAAAAGGGAATCATTTAACCATTAATTAAACCCAATAGGGCTGTTCTGCCCCCAATAAGGGGTAATTATACCTTAGTTGGGATTAATTAAAAGGTACTGTTTAATTTTTACAAAGAAAAGGGAAATCAATTTTAAAAATCTTGAATTATTTGATTAAAATGGGGTCTATGGGAGACAGGCTTTCCGTAATTCGGAGCTTTCTGGATAATGGGTTTATAATAATTCCCTTCCCTGAGGAAGAGTACAGTCAGTACTCGAAACGTTGGATTTTTTTTTAATACATTTTTTCACTTTATTGTTAAGTCCTTGTGTGTGCGGCTCTCTGTCCATATCATAATAACATATAATAGATTCCATACCTGTACTTGGAGGTGGAGGTTTTGTACTTTAAAGTGGAGGTCTTTGGAGGTAATGGCTTCAAGCTCATATTTGTTATCCAACATGAGTTTTCCCCCCTTAGCCAGGGCCCAACTAGGAGTTGCCTCCAGGCTCAATAAATACACCACTGCTACCCCCTGTTACCCCTGAGGGGGGCTAGACCAATGCCTTACTTGGCTATTTCCCACTAGAAGGCAACCATAGGTTTCAGTTGAAAACTTCAAACTGAAAAGGCAACTTCAGAGAACATCTTTTATCAAAGACATAAGCCATTTGATTTTTGCGGTCTGTATAATTCACTCTCCAGATGAAGGTGAGATGTCTGTATTCCACGTGCGGCACCAGACATGATAGACTAGATGTGGTTTATTGCATTCCCTAAAATAAAAAGGGTAATCAATAAGAGCAGCTGAGATTTATTTTTCTTCTAAAGAAAAGCAACTATAAAACAAGCATCTAATTGGAGTCTGTGTCAGGGAGTTCACTTATGCCGCCTCAGAAGAAGGTCTTTGTGATAGAGGCTGAGAAAGGAAACATTCATGCATATCAACAAACCAGGAGGCCAAAGGGGAACAGAACTATCAAACGAGGAATTGATGAGCAGAGAAACATTATTACTATTTATCAAAAAAGAGATATTCTCAACAGAACTTTCTATGGGTATGGAGCTGCTTTGTGACATCTAATATCCTTGCGTTATGTATATATATATATAGGTATTAGACCTGTTAGCTAGCATGCTTGGGACCCGGGGTTCTCTGGATAAGGGATCTTTCCGTAATTTGGATCTCCATACTTCAAGTCGACTAAAAAATAATTTAAACATTAAACAAACCCAATAGGATTGTTTTGCCTCCACTGAGGATTCATTATATCTTAGTTGGGATAAAGTACAAAGTACTATCTTATTACTACAGAAAAAAAGGAAATCCATTAAAAAATTGAATTATTTAATTAAAGAGAGTCTATGGGAGATCCAACCCACAATTCGGATCTTATTCCCAAACCAAGGGGATTAATATGAAGTTGGTCCTCCCTTTGCTACTATAACAGCCTCTACTGCTCTGGGAAGGTTTTTGGTGGAACTGTATTCCTTTCATTGAGGTTTTTAGCTATTGCAGTTCATCCGACAGTTGGGTTTGGGTCAGGACTCTGTGCAGGCGAGTAAAGTTCTTCCACTCCCATCTCTACAAACCCAGTCTGTATGGACCTTACTTTGTGTATGGGCCATTATTGTGCTGAAACAGGAATAGGTCTTCCCCAAACTGTTGCCACAAAAAAAAAAGCATGGATGTCAGGAATGACACTCATTATACACTGTACAATTGCTTTCAGTGGAACCAGAGGCCCTAGCCCAAACAATAAATATCAGCCCCAGATCATTATTCCTCCTTCAATAAACAGCTGGCACTATGCATTCAGTCAGGTAGTGTTTTCCTGGCATTTGCCAACCCAGTCTGGTCCTCAAAATGTGCACCTGTTCCAAAACATGTGAAGTGTGTCTATTAATGAAGGGAAACCCTGGAACTACCACCATCTTTGGACCAGGCAGTAGCTTCAGGGTTCCCTCAGTGCCCTGCATCAATGCGGTTAAAGAATCTCTCACCAGAAATGGCCCAACTGGACATGGACAACTTCAACACAATTGTACTCCTAAGTACAAGTGCAACTGCTAGGGTTGCAACATTTTGCGGTGGCTAACTCCAAGCAGGGGGTCGGCGTGATGTCACTGGGCAGGACAGTGATGTCATATGGGCTGGACTATATGACGTTGTGGGGGCGTGGATCAACACATCAATCTCAAAGAGTCCGGATTCTCACCTATAAAAACCCTGTTATTCTCAATGGTTTCAACCAAGAACATTTAAGAGTTTGTGGCACAATACTTTTGCCATACACACATAAACATGTAGACAATAACTATATATATATATATATATATATATATATATCAGCAGTATTCAAATGCATTACTAACAAGGTCAGTGCTAAGACAATAGAAAGACAACTAATTATAAAACTCCAACAACAGAAAATAAAGACTAGCTGTAATGCCATTCCAGTTACTTCGGTGTTACAGGTTAATTATCAGAGTGAGTATATACATTAGTTCCCTAGGGCTATTCACATGACACATGGCATTTTGATGCTGCATTTTTAGTAAGGGAAGCAATGCGAGGGGCAATACACCTGAGATATCCCCCGTGCCATTGCCCTTAACCTGTATTTCTATTGCTTGAATGTTATCTGCAAACACAGCAGCCAGGTGTCTCTTATCTTCTCCCACCACAGTCTCCTTCAGGTCAGGTTCAGACTATGGAGGCAATGTTCTCCAAGCTATTGGAGCTTACCTAATAGGAAGAGATAAGCATTTCTCTATTTATAGCTGGATTCTTTGCAGCAATGCCATATTCCAAGCATGGCAGCAGTGTTTTCTGCTGTTAGTTTCCATTGCTTGAGCCCCTAGTAGCAGAATGCAGAAATCAGCATATTGATAAATATATTTATAAATATATATATATGAAGGGTTGGATTAAAGTCTATGAATGAAGAAAAAAAAGACTAAGGGGCCGATTTACTAATCCACGAACGGATCTTAAGCGTCCGAATGCGTTTTTTTTGTAATGATCGGTATTTTGCGATTTTTTCATCGCCGTCGCGACTTTTTCGTAGCCGTTACGACTTGCGCGAATTGTCGCGACTTTTTCGTAGCCATCGCGAAAAAATCGGAAAGGTTTGCCCGCCCCGTTTACTAGCGCTCAATACGAAAAAGTCGCGACAATTCGCGCAACTCGTAGCAGCTACGAAAAAGTCGTGACAATACGCGCAAGTCGTAACGGCTACGAAAAAGTCGTGACAATACGCGCAAGTCGTAACGGCTACGAAAAAGTTGCGACAATTTACAAAAAAGTCGCGACGGCGACGAAAAAAATCGCAAAAATATGAAAAAGTCGCAAAATGTTCGTTTCCAATCCAATTTTTTTCCCATTCGGGATTCGGATTCGTGGATTAGTAAATCAGCCCCTAAATATTATTTAAAAAAACATCAAATAATATGATGAGATAGGGGCCACTGGATATACTATACCTCAGACAGAGATAGGTCCACGTATTGACACAGATCATTACATATAACTGAACCCCCACTGTTCTTTTATGCCTGACCTTTAATTGATTCCTTTTTACTCTTAAAGGGGTTGTTCACTTTTAAACTAAGTTTTAGTATGGCATAGACAGGTATTCATTGGTTTTCTTTTTTTATTTCTTGTGTGATTGGGACCTTGGACTGTAAGCTCCCTGGGGCAGGGAATGATATAAATGATATATAATCTCTATAAAACACTTCGGAATATGCTTGCACTATATAAAATAAAGCACAATAACAATACATGGTAATATGGCAATATAAAGCCCAAGTACCATATGGCTGTGCTACAATGCAGAACACAGCAGTAAAGTGCAGAATAAACATTAGCGCATCTGAATTAGAAACTGCAGCAAATTTGATTCTTTTCCCTGCTGCTCTTTACATTTCTAGCCTGGGGCACTTATAGATACCTTATCTGACAGTGGAAGTGAAACCAAATTCATATTTAATTGCATTTCTCTAGTCAGAGGGAGCTCAGATATGATCCTGATGCATTCACTTTGGGCTCCCATTTGGCACTATCGGAAGGTACTTGCAATACATTCCCATGCAGCCGGCTCTTTAGATTGATATTACTTTGCTGAAACATATCCAGGTATCTGCTGGCTAAATGAGTACGCACAGTACAGAGCTGGGTGTTCTGTTTATTGCAGGCAAACACGCTAAGCTATGAAAATACCTTCTCGCCTTTTGCATAGCTGTTATTCCCTACAATGATAATGAGAGGCAGTGCTTTCAAGAACTCCTGCTGCACACATGGGCTCTCATTACCACAGCTGACAATGACACAATGGTATAAACACAAACCAAGCTCTTACTATAAAGAATATACTATAATATAAAGAATGCCCGTGGGGAGTGAGCCGGGAACTGGGGAACAACAGGGCTGGGAAGTAGGGAACTGAAGCTGTTTATGTTGGGAGTTATGAGTTGCAGTTGATTGGGTTGTAGTTGATTGGGTTGGTAGAGACATGAGGGGTTAAAGGAGGAAGGAAGTGAATGGGCGTTCTCTTTTACCTTCCCCAGAGCAAGGTGGTAGCAGAGTAAGGGGGTGGCATTAGTGTAGAGTCCCAGTGGGAGGGGCTCCCCTACTGAGAGCTGGGGATCAGGGTATGATGTGTAGGGTGTAACAGGGGTTAGGCCTGGGGCCAAAGTGACTGAAGGGGCCTGGGGAAAGGGGAGTGAGATATGGAGGATAGCCACGTCTAGGAGTGACAACAGGTGGGACCCTTACTCAGCGGCTATTGGAGGTTACAAGAAACTTAATTATTAAATATTATAAAAATGTCATTGTTTACATTGGCCTTAACCCTTTAACTGCCAGCCATTTTGGTCAAAGCGGAACTTGTATTGCCAGACAGTTTTTGAACATTTTGCACTGTTTCACTTTAGGGGCCTTTCCTCGGGGGGACTTTTAGTTTACCAAGGAAAACAATATATCGTTTTTTTCAGAACAACCTAAGCTTTCAAAATATGGTAGAATTTTTGTGTAATTCCAATTCTGTAACAAGATATAGGCTTCTAAATGTCTAAAAATGCAAAAAAAAACAAATTTTCCATAATATAATCACACATACTAGAAACAAAAATTATTTTATGCACGAATATACAACTGATTTGGAAAGTCCCATGTCTCCTGAACGTGCCAATACCAAATATATATAGTTTTATGGAGATTTCTCACTTGTATAGGTCAAAAACTCCCAGCAGTACACTACCAAATTCCCAAAGCACTGCTCCAAAAAAACTGCATACTTTGGATTTCAAGGCCAAAATTCCACTAACAGAAGGTTTATCCCAGAAAATTGTACATTTTTGGAAAGAACAGATTCTGGGGAATACAGAATAGGCACAACTGTCTGTCTACTCCAAACTATCAAGTCGCAATGCTTTCCTAAAGTTATTGGTTTTTATCAAAATTTGTGATTTTTTTTAAAAATCGCTTCAAAGCTTCCAGTCTATAGTATCTTATCTCCTACAGGTCATAAAGTAACCAAATAAAACACCCTAAATATGAATGCCTGGGGTCCACTGAACAGTTTGATGCCCAATATGTATAGGTTTACCTAAGTATGTGGCATGTAGGGGCCCCAATGTGAACATACCCCATATGAACTGTCATTTCTGTCATTTCAGCTCCTGCAAAATCAACACATTTACATCATTATATGTGGGATAAAGCTAGTAAAAAGTATGCTCACCCCAGAAAGTCATATATTTTTGGAAAGTACACATTCCCCCGAATCTAAAATGGGTACCCATGTCTTTCTACTCCAAAGTACCAAGCCGCACAGCTTTTCTAAAGTTAGCAATTTTGATGACATTTCCAAAAATCCCCTCAAAGCTTCCACTTTGAAGCATCTTATCTCCCACATAGCATTAGGTACCAAGATAAAACACCCTGAATTTGAACGCCAGGGGTCCACTGAACAGTTTGATGCCCAATATGTATAGGTTTACCTAAGTATGTGGCATGTAGGGGCCCCAATGTGAACATACCCCATATTAACTGTCATTTCTGTCATTTCAGCTTCTGCAAAATCAACACATTTACATCATTATATGTGGGATGAAGCTAGTAAAAAGTACGCTCACCCCAGAAAGTCATATATTTTTGGAAAGTACACATTCCCCCGAATCTAAAATGGGTACCCATGTCTTTCTACTCCAAAGTACCAAGCCGCACAGCTTTTCTAAAGTTAGCAATTTTGATGACATTTCCAAAAATCCCCTCAAAGCTTCCACTTTGAAGCATCTTATCTCCCACATAGCATTAGGTACCAAGATAAAACACCCTGAATTTGAACGCCAGGGGTCCACTGAACAGTTTGATGCCCAATATGTATAGGTTTACCTAAGTATGTGGCATGTAGGGGCCCCAATGTGAACATACCCCATATGAACTGTCATTTCTGTCATTTCAGCTTCTGCAAAATCAACACATTTACATCATTATATGTGGGATGAAGCTAGTAAAAAGTACGCTCACCCCAGAAAGTCATATATTTTTGGAAAGTACACATTCCCCCGAATCTAAAATGGGTACCCATGTCTTTCTACTCCAAAGTATCAAGCCGCACAGCTTTTCTAAAGTTAGCAATTTTGATGACATTTCCAAAAATCCCCTCAAAGCTTCCACTTTGAAGCATCTTATCTCCCACATAGCATTAGGTACCAAGATAAAACACCCTGAATTTGAACGCCAGGGGTCCACTGAACAGTTTGATGCCCAATATGTATAGGTTTACCTAAGTATGTGGCATGTAGGGGCCCCAATGTGAACATACCCCCATATGAACTGTCATTTCTGTCATTTCAGCTCCTGCAGAATCAACACATTTACATTATTATATGTGGGATAAAGCTACAAAAAAGTACGCTCACCCCAGAAAGTCATATATTTTTGGAAAGTACACATTCCCCCGAATCTAAAATGGGTACCCATGTCTTTCTACTCCAAAGTACCAAGCCGCACAGCTTTTCTAAAGTTAGCAATTTTGATGACATTTCCAAAAATCCCCTCAAAGCTTCCACTTTGCAGCATCTTATCTCCCACATAGCATTAGGTACCAAGATAAAACACCCTGAATTTGAACACCAGGGGTCCACTGAACAGTTTGATGCCCAATATGTATAGGTTTACCCAAGTATGTGGCATGTAGGGGCCCGAATGTGAACATACCCCCATATATACTGTCATTTCTGTCATTTCAGCTCCTGCAAAATCAACACATTTACATCATTATATGTGAGATAAAGCTACAAAAAAGTACGCTCACCCCAGAAAGCCATATATTTTTGGAAAGTACACATTCCCCCGAATCTAAAATGGGTACCCATGTCTTTCTACTCCAAAGTACCAAGCCGCACAGCTTTTCTAAAGTTAGCAATTTTGATGACATTTCCAAAAATCCCCTCAAAGCTTCCATTTTGAAGCATCTTATCTCCCACATAGCATTAGGTACCAAGATAAAACACCCTGAATTTGAACGCCAGGGGTCCACTGAACAGTTTGATGCCCAATATGTATAGGTTTACCTAAGTATGTGGCATGTAGGGGCCCCAATGTGAACATACCCCCATATATACTGTCATTTCTGTCATTTCAGCTCCTGCAAAATCAACACATTTACATCATTATATGTGGGATAAAGCTACAAAAAAGTACGCTCACCCCAGAAAGTCATATATTTTTGGAAAGTACACATTCCCCCGAATCTAAAATGGGTACCCATGTCTTTCTACTCCAAAGTACCAAGCCGCACAGCTTTTCTAAAGTTAGCAATTTTGATGACATTTCCAAAAATCCCCTCAAAGCTTCCACTTTGCAGCATCTTATCTCCCACATAGCATTAGGTACCAAGATAAAACACCCTGAATTTGAACACCAGGGGTCCACTGAACAGTTTGATGCCCAATATGTATAGGTTTACCCAAGTATGTGGCATGTAGGGGCCCGAATGTGAACATACCCCCATATATACTGTCATTTCAGCTCCTGCAAAATCAACACATTTACATCATTATATGTGAGATAAAGCTACAAAAAAGTACGCTCACCCCAGAAAGCCATATATTTTTGGAAAGTACACATTCCCCCGAATCTAAAATGGGTACCCATGTCTTTCTACTCCAAAGTACCAAGCCGCACAGCTTTTCTAAAGTTAGCAATTTTGATGACATTTCCAAAAATCCCCTCAAAGCTTCCATTTTGAAGCATCTTATCTCCCACATAGCATTAGGTACCAAGATAAAACACTCTGAATTTGAACGCCAGGGGTCCACTGAACAGTTTGATGCCCAATATGTATAGGTTTACCTAAGTATGTGGCATGTAGGGGCCCCAATGTGAACATACCCCCATATATACTGTCATTTCTGTCATTTCAGCTCATGCAAAATCAACACATTTACATCATTATATGTGGGATAAAGCTACAAAAAAGTACGCTCACCCCAGAAAGTCATATATTTTTGGAAAGTACACATTCCCCCGAATCTAAAATGGGTACCCATGTCTTTCTACTCCAAAGTACCAAGCCGCACAGCTTTTCTAAAGTTAGCAATTTTGATGACATTTCCAAAAATCCCCTCAAAGCTTCCACTTTGCAGCATCTTATCTCCCACATAGCATTAGGTACCAAGATAAAACACCCTAAATTTGAACGCCAGGGGTCCACTGAACAGTTTGATGCCCAATATGTATAGGTTTACCTAAGTATGTGGCATGTAGGGGCCCCAATGGGAACATACCCCCATATGATCTATCATTTCAGCTCCTGCAAAATCAACACATTTACATCCTTTATGTGGGATAATGCTACAAAAAAAGTACATTCACCCCAGAAAGCCATATATTTTTGGAAAATACACATCCCCCCGAATCTATAATGGGTAAATATTTCTTATTGCTACAAAGTACCAAGCTGTAAAGCTTTCCTAAGTTTGCAGATTTATATGACATTTCGAAAATCGCATAAAAATGTTGCAATTTGCCGCATTTATCTCTCACAATTTCTTGATAAAGATCAGATAAAGACAAATCACCCCAAAAAGGAACACCAGAGGTCTACTGAACAGTTTGATGCCCAATATGCATAGATATACCAAAGTCTGCAGTATGTACTGAACCCAAAATGAAAATAGCGCATAAGGATTTCTCGCCTGCCAGCTCAGCTTTTGCACACAGAGCCCCCTGTCAGTGTATTATGTGCCAAAACTTCCCCTAACCATACAGTGACCCCCACAAAACCATATATTTTTGGAAAGTACACATTCTGACAGATCCAACAAGGGTAAAGAGTCCTTTCTACACCAAAGTACCAATCTGTAGAGCTTTCCTAAAGTTATTGGTTTTTATGACATTTCAGAAAATCGCCTAAAAATGTTGCAATTTGTCGCATTTATCTCACACAATTTCTTGCGTACAAAGGCAAGTCACCCCAAATAGGAACACCAGAGGCCTACTGAACAGTTTGATGCCCAATATGCATAGATATACCAAAGTCTGCGGTATGTACTGAACCCTAAATGAAAATAGCGCATAAGGATTTCTCGCCTGCCAGCTCAGCTTTTGCACACAGAGCCCCCTGTCAGTGTATTATGTGCCAAAACTTCCCCTAACTATACAGATCCCCCACAAAACCATATATTTTTGGAAAGTACACATTCTGACAAATCCAACAAGGGTAAAGAGTCCTTTCTACACCAAAGTACCAATCTGCAGAGCTTTCCTAAAGTTATCGGTTTTTATGACATTTCAGAAAATCGCCTAAAAATGTTGCAATTTGTCGCATTTATCTCACACAATTTCTTGCGTACAAAGGCAAGTCACCCCAAATAGGAACACCAGAGGCCTACTGAACAGTTTGATGCCCAATATGCATAGATATACCAAAGTCTGCAGTATGTTACTGAACCCTAAATGAAAATAGCGCATAAGGATTTCTCGCCTGCCAGCTCAGCTTTTGCACACAGAGCCCCCTGTCAGTGTATTATGTGCCAAAACTTCCCCTAACTATACAGAGACCACCACAAAACCATATATTTTTGGAAAGTACACATTCTGACAAATCCAACAAGGGTAAAGAGTCCTTTCTACACCAAAGTACCAAGCCGCAAAGCTTTCCTAAAGTTATCGGTTTTTATGACATTTCAGAAAATCGCCTAAAAATGTTGCAATTTGCCGCATTTATCTCACACAATTTCTTGCGTACAAAGGCAAGTCACCCCAAATAGGAACACCAGAGGCCTACTGAACAGTTTGATGCCCAATATGCATAGATATACCAAAGTCTGCGGTATGTACTGAACCCTAAATGAAAATAGCGCATAAGGATTTCTCGCCTGCCAGCTCAGCTTTTGCACACAGAGCCCCCTGTCAGTGTATTATGTGCCAAAACTTCCCCTAACTATACAGAGACCACCACAAAACCATATATTTTTGGAAAGTACACATTCTGACAAATCCAACAAGGGTAAAGAGTCCTTTCTACACCAAAGTACCAAGCCGCAAAGCTTTCCTAAAGTTATCGGTTTTTATGACATTTCAGAAAATCGCCTAAAAATGTTGCAATTTGCCGCATTTATCTCACACAATTTCTTGCGTACAAAGGCAAGTCACCCCAAATAGGAACACCAGAGGCCTACTGAACAGTTTGATGCCCAATATGCATAGATATACCAAAGTCTGCGGTATGTACTGAACCCTAAATGAAAATAGCGCATAAGGATTTCTCGCCTGCCAGCTCAGCTTTTGCACACAGAGCCCCCTGTCAGTGTATTATGTGCCAAAACTTCCCCTAACTATACAGAGATCCCCACAAAACCATATATTTTTGGAAAGTACACATTCTGACAAATCCAACAAGGGTAAAGAGTCCTTTCTACACCAAAGTACCAAGCCGCAAAGCTTTCCTAAAGTTATCGGTTTTTATGACATTTCAGAAAATCGCCTAAAAATGTTGCAATTTGCCGCATTTATCTCACACAATTTCTTGCGTACAAAGGCAAGTCACCCCAAATAGGAACACCAGAGGCCTACTGAACAGTTTGATGCCCAATATGCATAGATATACCAAAGTCTGCGGTATGTACTGAACCCTAAATGAAAATAGCGCATAAGGATTTCTCGCCTGCCAGCTCAGCTTTTGCACACAGAGCCCCCTGTCAGTGTATTATGTGCCAAAACTTCCCCTAACTATACAGAGACCCCCACAAAACCATATATTTTTGGAAAGTACACATTCTGACAAATCCAACAAGGGTAAAGAGTCCTTTCTACACCAAAGTACCAAGCCGCAAAGCTTTCCTAAAGTTATCGGTTTTTATGACATTTCAGAAAATCGCCTAAAAATGTTGCAATTTGCCGCATTTATCTCACACAATTTCTTGCGTACAAAGGCAGCTCACCCCAAATAGGAACACCAGAGGCCTACTGAACAGTTTGATGCCCAATATGCATAGATATACCAAAGTCTGCGGTATGTACTGAACCCAAAATGAAAATAGCGCATAAGGATTTCTCGCCTGCCAACTCAGCTTTTGCACACAGAGCCCCCTGTCAGTGTATTATGTGCAGTAACCCCCCCTAACTATACAGTGACCCCCAGAAAACCATATATTTTTGGAAAGTACACATTCTGATGAATTCAAAATAGGTAAAGTTATTTTTGTACACCAAAGTTACACCTGGCAAAGCTACGCTAAAAACAGATCAGGAACACTTATATAGGGATAAAATGTGATAAAACCACAAAAATTGTGCAAATCAGTGAAACAACAAAATAAGTCACATGACAGTGTAATTAGTGGCCAGAATATCTGATCCAATAGTTACGCTGTCAAAATAAACAGTTTTTAGGTAAAAGAAAATAAAAACAAAGTGGTAAAATGAAAAAAAAAAAAAAAAAAAAAGCAAAACAAAAAAAACCCAAAGTGTTTGTGTATACATGTGTGTACATGTGTAAAAGTTGTGTGATAGTGTGTAAGTGTGTATATGAGTGTAAATAAGTGTATAAAAGTGTGAAAAATGAAAAAAATAAAAAAATAAAAAAATAAAAAAAAATGCTAAAATGTGTACTGTAAGTGTGTGTAAATGTATGTAAGTGTGTATAAATGTATGTAAATGTGTGTATAAGTGTGTAAAAGTGTGTAAATGCAATAAAAAAAAAAACTCCTTACCTGTTCCTGAAGACCGATCGCCTCCTTCCTCATTTGGGCCGGCGCTGGGGGAGAGGGAGGAAGCAGGAAGCAGCAGATGCGATGCGATCGCGTCTGCTGCTTCCTGGAGGGTCCTGCGAGCGATCGGCTCGCAGGACCCTGATGACAGCCCCCCTGGCACATTGCCCAGGGGGGCTGTCATTGTTAGAAGCCCTCTGCAGCGGCGGCACATGCCGCCGCTGCAGAGGGCAGCGCTTAAACGCCAACGACGTATGAGACACGTCGTTGGCGTTTAAGCCCTTTTACTGCCAGCACGTATGCCATACGTGCTTGGCAGTAAAAGAGTTAAACTTAACTAATGTCAATATATGTTGGTTGTTATTTATGTAAATTTGAAGGAAAAGGAAAGGTAAAATATAAGTAAGCTTTATCAGAAGATCTATGTAAATACAGCCATGAACTGCTGCTCTGAGTCCTCAGTTAATAGAAACACCGCTTGTATTTCCTTCTATTTTTTACACATAGGGGCTGATTTACTAATCCACGAATCCGAATCCCGAATGGAAAAAAATCAGATTGGAAACGAACATTTTGCGACTTTTTCGTATTTTCTGCAATTTTTTTCATCACCGCCGCAACTTTTTCCTGAATTGTCGTGACTTTTTCATAGCCGTTATGACTTGAGCGAATTTTCGCGACTTTTTCATAGCCATTACAACAGGGGCGGGCCAAGCCGACCGGGTGCCCTAGGCAACCCGGTCAGCCAACTCCGCCCACCGGCCAAGATCGGTCATTGCCTCCGCCGCTAATGTTAAGCGGCGGAGGCAATGACAAAGTAGCACATGGGGTAGGCAGGAGAGGCTCCTGCCTGGCGCCCCTCAATCGTTGCGCCCTACGACTTTCGTGAATTGTCGCAGCTTTTTCATAGCCATTACGACTTTCGTGAATTGTCGTCGCCACTTTTTCATACGACTTTCGCGAATTGCTGCGACTTTTTCGTATTGAGCGCTCGCAAAATTTGCGGAAATTCGCAAAAAAGTCGTGACGGTGACGAAAAAGTCGCAAAATACCGATCATTTCGAAAAAAACGCATTTGGACGCTTTTTGGACGTTCGTGGCTTAGTAAATGTGCCCCATAGTCTTCTGTGTCAGACTTCCTTCTATCATCAAAATTCTTCAGGGCAAGGCATGAGCCTGCTCAGTTTGCTCCTCTATCCTCTCTCCCCCTTGCTTCTCCCCCTCCCCTCTATGCTGTAATTTGAGCACAGAGGTGCAGAAAGGAAGTGAAGTTAGACCAAGCTAAAATGGCAGCTGCTATCGTAAACAAATTGACCTATAAAATTGACACTGCCTCTGTCAAGTGTTTATTTGTTAACCTCTATAAAATGGGGCAAATTCCCAATATAAGGCTCCTTATTCTCCTTTAATGGTAATGGGCAAGTGCTGTGCCACTGCCACAAAGTTTTATGCTCTCTGATTGTTTTGGTGGTGGGTGGATGGCAAAGCTTGTGGGGTTTGTTTCTTAATGGGGTCTGGGTGCAAAGGGTTTCTCTGTTTCTCCAATGTGGCGTTTTTACAGAACTGCTGTGCAATAATACCCACTCTCTGTAATAATACCTACGTTCTATAATAATACCCACTCTCTGTAATAATACCCACTCTCTGTAATAATACCCACGTTCTGTAAAAATACCCACTCTGTAATAATACCCACTCTGTAATAATACCCACTCTCTGTAATAATACCTACGTTCTGTAATAATACCCACTCTCTGTAATAATACCCACTCTCTGTAATAATACCAACTCTCTGTATTAATACTCACTCTCTGTAATAATACCCACTCTCTGTAATAATACCCACTCTCTGTAATAATACTTACGTTCTGTAATAATACCCACTCTCTGTAATAATACCCACTCTCTGTAATAACAACCACTCTCTGTAATAATACTCATGTCCTGTAATAATACCCAGCCTATGATTAAGTGCGCACGCGCACAAAAACGCGTTAAGAGAGAATTATGCTCGGCATGAGTTGTGCACAGGCACAAAATGCCTTGAAAGTGCTGGTAAATCATGTGGATAGCATCTACTCACCCTTAAAAGGGGTAGTTCACATTTAAATTAACTTTTAGTGTGATGTAGAGTGTAATATTCTAAAACAATTTGTAATTAGTCCAGGCCTGCATCAGAGGGACCCTGGGGTGGTCTTGGTTTCACATGCGTCTAGGTCCCACAAAGCCAGGGAAAAAGTCTAGCGGTCAGCTTTGGTGGCCAGCAACCCCACTACACTACCCTGTCTTTTATCATAAGCTATGGGGGAACAGGGCCCTGTTGGGGTACATGGGTGGTAGGGAGAGTGAGGCCTCTGCAGGGGACTGAAGTGATACGAAGGGGTTTCACTCTTCTTTATATCCACAATTCTCTTGCACAGCACGTACTGTAAAATCCTAACTCTTCCCCACTCAGGAGTCTTCCTAAAATGAATGCTAAGACTCTCTAATATAATTACCCATCATACCCAAACCCCAGGTACAATGCATAATCACAGACAAAAATATGATAACATAGATTTTTGCAAATCTCAGAGCTCTGTAACAATGTAATGAAAAAAAATATTTTACAATATCCGAATTAGATTTTTGCTACAGAAATGCATCATCTCACCGCAGAAACACATGATCATGTATAAAACAGCAGCAGGCTCCAATAATTTAATACAAGAATCACAAAAGTGGAAAGCGAGTCAGGAGGTGCTACGGGTTGATTGATGGGAATTGCTCGTTTGTGTGATAAGGAAAGTGGCACGGTAATGTAAAGGCTGGCACGGGGGCTCTCTCACTGCGGCAGACAGGGCCAGGGATTGAGGCTACCAACATGGGCTTCCCTACTTGCCCCCTAGCAGCTAACACCTCCTTTCTATCAGCCCTATGGATGCTACATTTCATAGAGAATAAAGCATGCTCTGTATTAAACGTTCCTTTATATAGTAAGCCCTCAAGTACAGTTGCCTCAATTACAATGGTGATCCCCCCTGCCAGGTATAGCATTGGTACGGCTAGATAGGTGCATATAAGGACAAACACAGAAGTGTTGGAGGATTAGTTCCTGCCCTGCTCTCAATTCCGCTATTGATATAAGAGACTTATGCCATTAGATAGGTGTCTAATATATATAGGCACACACAAGGTAGTGTGAAGGGAAGTGTTGGAAGCGTTACTGCCTGCTCTGCTTTCATTTCTTAAAGGGATAGTTCACCTTCAAGTTAAACAACTGCCCTTTAAAATGCACAGCATGCCCCCTAATCCATCCAGGCCATTCCTTAATCATGCCAAAACTCTGCCCATGATTCCCCACTCACCTCAAGCCCTGCCCCCATTGCAACCCACAAATCCCACCCTTGCATTTCAGGGCCCTTCTCTGCCACGAGGCCCCTGACTGCAGAACCCTCTGTACTCCCTGATAGTGTCCCTGCTACCAATTTCTGTTTATCTAAAAGGGGTCGTTCAAATTTAAGTTATAAAATGGCAAGTTCTTAGCAACTTTTCAATTGGTCTTCTTTTTCCTTCTTAAGACTTTCCAGCTTCAAAATTGGGGTCACTGACCCTGACAGCCAAAAAACTAATGATCTATGAGTCTACAATTCTAATGTTAGTGTTATTTATTACTACTTATATTTCTATTTAGCCCCTCTCCCATTCATATTCCAGTGTCTCAAAACCACTGCCTGTTTCCCAGGGTAATTTGTACCCTAGCAACCAGATATCTGCTGAAATTTACTGGAGCTCAATTCTACTTTTTGGCAGGGCACACCATCCGGGGGGGGGCAGGTTATCTGTAGGAGTACTATGGGGCCCCCTGATATGCAGGTACCTAATATAGAGACCAGGGGGAGTAATAAAATGGTTATAGAAAAGGAGGAACAGTCTTTGACGGATCTCTGCCTCAAAGCATTAGAAATGTGCCAATTAGCGTTACATGGACAGAGACAGAGGGGGGCATATTCACATCTCATATTCATGCCACCACCTAATCATTAAATGGTGATGTCACTGCTATTAAAGTCTATTTGTCTTGTAATGGTGATGAGATATTGTTACATGGTTTTTTTTCCCAGTGCCATTTGGCACTGCCAGCTCTACCCAGATGCACCCCTTCTACTACTGCTAACAAGGAAAGCCTTGTAGTGAGTGTAAGCGCGTGGGTGCTGCCTTGGCAGGCCAGTTTGGGAGTCTCTATAAGGAGAAATGATTGAGTCACACTGGCTTAGGGAGGATAGACAAGCACCCTGTGTATCACTGAACTGCCACAGGAACAAGGTCTCAGAACCAGCAGGGAATAACAGAGAGAAATGATGTACCCGCTGGCACAATGTAAGGTGCCCGGGGAGTTCAGCCGCTCTGGGCCCTCTGTACCATTTGTACCGGCCAGCGTTTGTATGCAATCTGTATATTACATGTACACACCCTTCTATTGTACAGCGTCACATTTTTGGCAAAACAAGGCATAAAAAATATACACTTTTCTATTTTGTGGTGCAGTGGGTGCAATTTCAAGCACAATTGCCATGGGTTTTTTTTCTACAACACAGCTGTCCCTATAATTCCAGCTTCTCTGTGGCAGCCACAGGGAGATGTACAGTACCTAGCAAAACTGTGGGCAATGCATCTAACACAGTTGTACTTGGAGAATAATTGGGCACAACTGCACTGAAAATTCTGGTTAATGGCATTTCTGCTGTTTGCCGTGCAAACTATGCTTTGGCACAACTGCGCTATAGTGATTGACAGTGACACTGACATCTGCCTTTCAAGTTCAGCCTTTCATAGAAGATTTGATCAAAGTGTTATTAAACTTAGGTCCACAGGGGATGCTGGGAGTTGTGGCTAAATAGCACCTGTATGGCTGCAGGTTGGGCAGTGCAGGTGTATATGGAATTGTGAGGCCACACGTACCCTTGGCACCGCCAGGACTGACCTTAATCCTTTCTGCTGACTAAAAGCTGGCCCAGTATTTGTTTATGTGATAAAGTGATAGTGATAAACGGGCACAGTATAAACTGCAAGCCATAAAATGACAGATCTATAAACATTCTTATAGACCCACTGATCACTTGATGATGCGGGAGCTGTCTCATCGGTCTCCTATAGGCAATTTCCCTTGTATTACTGTCAGACTGACAGCAGAGCGAGTGGCTCCCATGCACAAAGGTATTTTGTTTGCAACTGTTTTACTGATTGACAGGCAACTTGGAGCCGCCTCAATAAATATAAATTCTCATCCCAAATCTGACCCCAAATGAACTCCTAGCTGGGCCTTCAGTAGGGGTGCAAATAGCCATTCTTCCTAAATCTCACACAAAAAAGCCTTCAGACTGAGCCCTTCTTGCCACTGCCAGAGTGCCCAGCCCCACAGTTTGCCTTAAGGTGGATCACACACCTATGCACTTGTTGCCCACCTAATTTTGTTTCTGTCTACTCTTTCTAATAGACTGTAAGCTCTTCAGGCAGGGACATCATTTGAGCTGTATATTTAGGGTCAGATTGGGCAGACAGGGACTGGGAAAAAACCTGGTGGGCCCCAGCCTTTGTGGGACCGTCAACCCAGATCCATAGCTGCCCTCCCCCATCTCTCCCTCAGAGCGGGTGTGGGAACCCCTGGGGTAGCAGCCCCGGTGGGCTCTGCACACCCCAGTCTGACCCTGCATTTATTGAAATCACCTAAGTACTGATTTATTTATTCTCACTGTCTAATTTATTATATCTGTACCCCTGTTTGTGTCTATGCCTTATAAATTGTGGTGCAATATACATAAATACATACAAACAGACTATCCAATTCATCAGCCTGTGAGCTGATTGGCAGATACTGTAGAATTTGGGCACACACATGACTGTATTTAGGTCTTTTGATGCCCTACGCATTGGATATGAGCTTCTCCCCTCTTCTCAGTGATCAGCAAATGTGCAGATGATGAACACCCAGGTATTCCCCCCACCTGGTTTAGCATAAGATTAATTGCATTGATTGGCTAATAAAGCCATACCTGGGCCAGAAGCACCAGCATAGTGGCCCACTTCTTATTACTGCTGACTTGTGTGTAACCCAGATATGGAAACTATAACGTGAGCTCCACTGGGGCACAGACTGATGGAAATGATTTTACATTGTCTGTCAAGTGCTTCTAAATAGGCTGGCAGTATAATAATGGCATTCTGGGCAACTACATTATTACTGTATGTGACCTAAATATAGTAATCATACATAAATAATGGAATTGTATGTATCAGTCCATGTATAGCTAGTATTGGTATTCCCACTATGCTCTTGGGAAATAATCCCTGGGGCTGTTTCCAACTGTTTGTATCCTCTTATGTGTTCGCAGTTTGTGGCCCTGTGTTTTTCAGTGCACAAATCAAGAATAAGTGACTCCAACACAGCTAGTGGCATACCTAGCATACAGCCTGTGACTGCGGTGGGGGACCTGGGCTGTGAGGGGCTGTGGGGTGTGCTGTATGGAACTCATACTCTCTAGCCCCTTCTGCCATTGAATTGTGACTGTCACCACAAAAGGCACGTGGGGTAGGGGGTGTTGGGGGCAGAGGAAACTACTTCAAAGTGTATCTAAAAATGCATGCCAAGAGCATTCTGAGTGCAAAATGACTAGTGGGGGCTTATACTTATCCTGCACAGAGGAGGCTGCTTGTTGGAGCCAGGTGGGCATAGGGCATCACTGTGGCAGAAATGTGGCAAGAGGTAACCACACCATGAACAAAGGTCAGAACGAAACTGACATTATTTCACTAATTTACTAAATTTCAGAAAAAGGCCTCTTTTACATAAACGGGGCATGGCATAAAGTGAAAAAAACTGACACAAAGCACCATGTTTATGCATTTTGCGCCAATTCCTTTAGCTTTTAGGGCTCTGGCACACGGGGAGATTAGTCGCCCGCGACAAAACTCCCTGTTCGCGGGCGACTAATCTCCCCGAGTTGCCTTCAGCTGCCATCCCACAGGCGAAAATGTAAGTCGCCGGTGGGATGGCACATGCGGCGGCGCGATTTCGCGCTAATCGCGAAGTTGCCTCGCGAGACTTTTTTGGCAATTTGCGCGAAATCGCGCCGCCGCGTGTGCCATCCCACCGGCGACTTACATTTTCGCCGGTGGGATGGCAGGTGAAGGCAACTCGGAGAGATTAGTCGCCCGCGAACAGGGAGTTTTGTCGCGGGCGACTAATCTCCCCGTGTGCCAGAGCCCTTAGCGCCCAAAGGCACAACACTTTGTTCTGCCAGAATGCTATTCTGTAAGTGAATCTTTTCTATTAGGGTGAAGACACACAGAGCTACTAGTAGCAGCTACTTGTCATGACTACTAAAATAGACAATGCTGATCATTTACTGATAATTGCCCCTACATGTGTTTTAGCAGAGGCAATTCTCAGTATTGTCTATGGCAGGGTATTTTCTGGCCTTTAGTTTCTGCTACTAAGTAGCTCTGTGTGTCTTCACCCTTAAATCCATCATAGTGTGTATGGCAGCCCTGGATGAGTCTCTATTACATGAACAGTGTTCTGTACCACTTATCCATTGTTGCCCTGATGGAAGGGCACGATACAAATGTGGACATACATGTGTAAAGCCCCTCATATGTTCTCCATCCCCCATTCAGAGAATGGGTCAGCATGTATAAGGCCACCTTTATTTCGGACTTTCAGCTATTATCGTAGTACAACTCCCAGTTTCACTGACTCCCACAGAGGCTGTACAGCCTCCTACAAACGCATCACAGCACATATACTTTATCTATTCTATATATAATATATCTGCTCTTATACAGAACAGCAAAATTATTTCAATTTAAGAATAACCATGCAGAATGGAAAGACAAGGGCTAAGAGGCTTAGCAAATAATAATTCCCCAGCTCAAAGACACAGGAGATTAGATAACTTGTCAGCCATATACACAATCCAAATCCTATCAGTGCAGAGAGTCTAACAAGCAAACCTACTCATAATAGGGACGGTGCATTCAGCTTATAGCATGACTAGATTGCTTGCCTAAGAAGACGTTTAGGGTGAAGACACTTGGAGCAACTAGTAGCAGCTACTTGGTGTGGCTACTAACATATACAATGCTGATCATTTACTGATAATTGTCTCTACGTGTGCTTTAGCAGAGGCAATTCTCAGTATTGTCTATGGCAGGGGATTTTCTGGTGTTTAGTAGCCATGAAAAAGCAGCTGCTACTAAGTAGCTGTGTGTCTTCACTGTTATCTGCCACTTGCTAATGTGACCCCCAAACTATCATCTCTTCAAGGCAGGTGTTAATTCCAGGTAGGGATGCACCAAAGACAGGATTTGGTTCAGCCAAGATACAGCTTTTTTAAGCAGGATTTGGATTCGCCCAAATCCACGCTCCTGGCTGAATCCAAATCCTTAAAATCATGTGACTTTTTGTCACATAAACACAGAAGTTGAACCTTTATCACCACACACTGCACACACAGTGGTTCTCTTTGGCCCTTTCATAACCTAATTCAAAGGATTTGTTTCGGTATTCGGACGAATCTTCACTAAGTATTTGGGGTTCGGAGAATCCCAACTAAGATATAATTACCCCTTATTGGGGGCAGAACAGTCCTATTGGGTTTAATTACTTATTAAAAAATCATTTTTTTATTAGACTTATAGATAGGTAAGGAAAGACCCCTTATCCGAAAAACTCCAGGTCCCGAGCATTCTGGATAATGGGTACCATACCTGTACAATGAACAGTTTTATTATTACAGAGAAAAGGGAAATCATTTTTAAAAAATTGGAGCCTATAGGAGATGGCCTTCCCATAATTTGGAGCTTTCTGGGTAATGGGTTTCCGGCTAATGCATCCCCTACCTGTACTTTGTACTTTCAGTGCTTTCTGCAAAGTGTATTGGATCAAAATGACTTGGAGCGAATCATTTTGCATCCCTTTAATGCCATACACTTGCATTTGTAAGTGAGCCCTAATGTGTGCCTTAACCCTTAGGCTCAGGGCACAAGTGGCATATTCTTTGGTGGATTTTTTTCAGCTGCCAGAGAAGAACCCAAACATCCTGCCTATCATGTGCATTAAATGAACCACCTGTCACCACTGGCAGAAAATGGCAGCAGAGAACATGCCATGTGTGTTTTATGTACTCAGATCTGCTATACAGAGCCGGCATTTGCACAAGTGCAGGACTGGGAACCCTTCAGCGAGTGACTAAAAGGGGGAGACTCAGCACACAAAGCCAATATCTGCACTGCAGTTACAGTAAATAGTTCTTCTTAATTCCTTTGGAAATCTCTCTAAAGTGATTAGCAGAAAATTGTCTGGATCTAATTAGAAATGAATAAAGTGAATCCGGAACCATCACAACAAATATTCTGGGGGCAATAATATAACTTTAATAAAATGCCACTTGCTCGGTAATTTCCCACAGGTGCGATGCAGAATCAGAACACGACACACTGGAAATGCAGTTAGTGGTGTGAGACACTTGGTGCCACTTTGCTCCAATTCAGCTTCCCTTTGCTCTGCCATTTGTGCTCATATACATAAATAAATAGCGATTAACTACATTAGCGGTACCCCGGCAACACAGGGATCATTCAAGGTAAAGACACGAGTAAAAAGAGGGCAGAGAGCTAATACAAACATAAGGGGGAAGACACACGGAGCTACTTAGTAGCAGCTACTAAACAACAGAAAATCCCCTGCCATAGACAATACTGAGAATTGCCTCTGCTTTAACACATATAGCGACAATTATCTGTAAATGATCAGCACTGTCTATTTTTGTAGCCGTGACAAGTAGCTGCTACTAGTAGCTCTGTGTGTCTTCTCTCTAAGGGTGAAGACACACAGAGCTACTAGTAGCAGCTACTTTTTCACAGCTACTAAACACCAAAAAACCCCCTGCCATAGACAATACTGCGAATTGCCTCTGCTAAAACACATGTTGAGACTGTTATCAGTAAATGATCAGCATTGTCTCTTTTAGTAGCGGTGACAAGTAGCTGCTACTACTAACTACATGTGTCTTCACCCTAAAACCTGTGGCCCACCAGTTAATGCTGAAATAGAACCCCCATCACTCCCTGATAGTCCAAAGCAGAGTGAGGATGGGAGTTGTAGTTCAGCAATATCTGTAGGGCACAGGTTGTACATCACTGGATAAAATAAGAATAAAAGTTGAATAAGGAAAGGCAGCTGTCAGACAAACATATGGAATGGGGGGGCCCCCAGGTACTTACACAAACACCCCGAACAGCAGCAGCCGGATGCCCAGCTCCTCTAGTACAGCCCTCATGGTGCCCCGGCATCAGACTGGCACCTCCACTGACTGGCACCTTGGCACCGCCACTGACTGCCACCTTGCCACTCACTGCCACCTTGGTACTGGCACAGACTTCACTGGCGGCAGCAGCAGCAGGAAAAAATGAAAGAAGAGTTTTGTGGAAATGGGCTGCTCTGGGCACAGAGAGACAGGTAGGGGGGCACTTGGGGGCAGAATGACGGCTCTGGGGGACACACAGATGTAGGGGGGCTGAGAGACTTCGCCGACTCAGGGTGAGATGTTGCAGGGCTGAGAGACTGCACAAGGAGGCAGGGAAGAGACAGCATGGGGTGGGAATAGGAACAGCACACAAATCCTGAGGCAGAGAGACGTTGCAGGGCTGGGAGAGACTGCTTAGGAGAGACTGCTTAGGAGAGACTGCTAGGGGAGACTGCTTGGGAGAGACTGCTTGGGAGAGACTGCTTGGGGAGCCCTGGGAGAGGAGAGGAAGGCTGTGCCGGTAAGTGCGGAGGGGCTGGAGGGTGGAGAGTAGGTAAGGGGGAGTGGGAAAAGAATAGGCAGAATCCCCGGCTCTCTGTGGGTAAAGCTTCCCCGGAACAAATCGCTGCTGTTCCCTCACAGACACGGAGGGACCGAGTAGCAGCTCTGGGTGACAGGGACAGGGGGGCCCCGGCGGCACCGGGAAGTTTCACTCAAGCCCGCCAATATGGCTGGGAAGCCAATGCCTCACCTCTCATACTGCAACAGGGCTGGGGGCTACCAAATGGGGGAAAAGGCTATTAATTCCAAGGAAAGGCAACCGAACAACAACTAATGCTAAGGTTTTGTTTAGTTCCACAGTCTCCTCTCAACAGTAAAAACCAAGTCCTGTCACTTTATATAGCACTAGATGCCAGGTTGTCCCATAGAAAGCTGTGACTTCTGACAGTGAGTGTGAGGCTGTGTATCTGGGCTGCCCCAATTCCATAGGTACAGTTGTGCAGCCCCAGTACATCCAGTCCAGTTATATTTCTAATATAGGGTGTCAGTATTGCTTTAAGACACCAGAGATACAATAACCCTATAGTACAGGTATGGGACCCGTTATCCAGAATGCTCGGGACCTGGGGTTTTCCGGATAAGGGGTCTTTCCGTAATTCGGATCTCCTACCTTACGTCTGCTAATGAAATTATTTAAACATTAAATAAACCCAATAGGATTGTTTTGCCCCCAATAAGGATTAATTATAGCTTAGATGGGATCAAGTACAGGTACTGTTTTATTATTAGAGAGAAAAATGAAATAATTTTTAAAAATGTGAATTATGTCATTACAATGGAGTCTATGGGAGATGGCCTTTCCATAATTCGGAACTTTCTGGATAATGGGTTTCTGGATAAGGGGTCTGAGACCTGTAGCTGACACAGCTATTTATATTATGTATGTAACTCAATATTCAAAGGGCAATAACTCTATTTCAAATAAATAGGCTAAATGATTGTGATTCCCCCACCCCTCTGATTCTTGCTTGCACCTTAACACTTGCGGGGAGCTCTGCAATTGGTGGGGGCCCATTGGGGCTTTTTTGCACAATGCGATCCTCTCCCTCTGGGACCTGACAGCCGCAGGGTCTGCAGTACCTGTAGTGCCACTGTAAGTGGCGAGATAATTACATTATTTTTGCTTAGAGGCCCCTATTCCTAGCAACTTTGCAAATGGTCTTCATTCTTTATTTCATGTAGTTTTTAAATTATTTACCTTCCTCTTCTGCCTTTTTGCAATCTCTAATTCATACCAATGTCTGGTCACTAAGGTAAATAACCCTAGCAACCAGATAGCTGCTGAAATACCAAACTCGAGCTGCTGAACAAATGGCTAATATCCACAGCTGGTGTAACATGGCTTTGAGGTGAATGTAGAATGTAGAAAAAGTGCCGCGCACACAGATAGTGATCAGAGACAGCAGCAAACTACAGAGATACAAACATGGCAGCCCCTTCAGACAGGATCATAGTGGAACATGCTGTTAATTATTTTTCAGGTGAGGCAAATAGTTTTAAACTGAAATTAATAAGAACATATAAATATAAAACATATTGTTGGTGTCAGTATCACTGTAATGGTTATTATAGAGCAGCAATATTATGTGTTTGTCAATTTAATAAAGCCTTTGGCCTTTATATATCTGGCCACAGAAATGTCTCTGTGTCATTGTTCAAACTTTAACACATGGTTATGTTGTTATGGTTATTATGGGGTGTGTGCTTGGGGAGTGGGGGCTGCCCTGCTGATTTTCTGGCACTCTGCCCAGTGTCTCTGTGTCTGCCCAGAGCTCTGCTACTCTCTCTATGGGAAGAGCAACAGTTGGTTTTGGGAAAGTTCTATCCATAAAGAGCCAAAAGAAGGGGCAAGTGTTAAGTGTATTTTCTCCCTCCTCCTCTTAACTGCCCCATCTAGCTCTAACCCCTACGCAACAGGGCAGCCTTGTTCTCCTCTTATACCCCTTTTAGTCAATCCCAGCCCTGCAACATCCCCTTGGGTCTTTGTCTCCATCCATACTGTCTTTTACCTGCTGCCTTGTGTAGTTTCTCAAACCCCCTTACTGGTCTTTTGGTTTCCCTAGAGCAGTCCTCTGTGTCCTCCAGTGCAGCCCCCCACCCTTCCAGCAGTCTCTGTTCTCTAAAGCAGAGCATTCTCCGGCACACACAGACTGCAAGGGTAATAGCAATTGCAAGAGATGCCCATGGTAGGGTATATTGCAACTGCATGTGTACAGGCTAGGGTTGCTTTTCTGCAAAAAAAAAACAAATGTTGAGGCACAGTATGGCCATTGTCATGGCGTACAGCTTTGGCTGTCAGGGAATGCTGGGATTTGTAGCTGGGAGGGCTGCACGTTGCCCTGAATTAAAATAACTCTGGAAGGTCTCCATGGCTGGCTTGTAACAATGCCATGTTATACTGTAGGATTCCCATCAGTACAATACTGCTCCGAGGGAATTCCCAGCAGACGCCAGGCACGCTGCCTCTGGAATACAATGATTTCCTGCAATGAATAAATGATATGAGTTCTCCACTGTAATGACACCTTTCCGCTGAATCTGCCAGTATGCTTTATTCCCCAAGGAACTTTTCTTACCTAGAGAGATTCCAAAATTGGAGCCCCTTAGCTGTTACAAACCACCAGTACATAGAGGGCAGCAAGACTGACTATGGGTTACACTTTATTTAGGGGGTCCTTTTTTAATCCACTCATTCTTTTGCACTATAAGCTCAAATGCCGGATCTCACTGCTTTTATCTCTGCAAAATGAGTCAATTTGCCCTTCATCAGTCTCTGATTCAACTTAAATCCCTTTTCCCGATCCCTCTTTCATTTCCCTAAAAGGAGCAGTATACCCCCCCTCGTTCAACGTGAGCGCAATGAATGGATCTTTTGCCAAACATTCTTTTTGCCTAATGTTTGAATCAGGAAAAAGTCTATGGTTTTTGTTATTTCTTGAGCTAAACAGGGCAAACTGGGAAACTGAAGATACTCTATGCTTGGTCCTTGCGATGTAGATAAACAGATTACCAGTGTACAATTCTTCCCCCTTTGTTGTGGCTGTTTTGTTAGCAGGGTGATTACCTGTGCACTGGAAATCTAATTATCTACCTTGTGAAGACCAAACATGGAGTAGCTTCAGTCTCTTCAGAGAAAGGGTTGCGACACAAGGTGTGGGAATGGGCAGGATCAGAATTAAGCAATGTGAGAGGTGTGGCACAGGGTATTGTTTTTAGTAGCACACTAAGGTTATGTTAAACTAAATGAGGGTAAGTTTCTCTAAATAAATGTGTTTTTCAAGGAGACATATCATATAAAAATTATGTATGTACTAGTGAATTATACTCCTCTAAATATAGAAGGATTGTGCTTAAAAAAAGTTGTGTTTTGGACTGATTTATTGAGAAATTCCACCAAAACCCCACTTGTCCCGCCCATCTGTTCCACTTCCTGTTGGATGAATGCACTGGATATGCTGGGGATCCGGAGACACTCAGTACACTGCACTGTAGGATAGGAACCAATCAGCAGCTAGGCTGACCTGATAGGGAACTGAAGCCTGTCTTTGCTTGTGTGAGTGCAGGGCTGTGATTGGCTCTCCCCCTCCTACTGTGCTTCTGTCTGGGACCATTAGGACACGCCCACCCTTCATTTCAAACACAGACAGAGACCTAAAAGGATCTATAGGGAGCTCCAATAAAGGGGTCACTTTTACAGACTGTATTCAGTTTTAGACCAATGTGAAATCAGCACCATATATTATTCATAATTTCCTACAAAAGGGTTTTTTTTTTTCATTTATCTAATATGTCTCCTTTAATGATCTTTTGAAGGCAGGAAGATTGGGAGAAAGTCTGAGAGATTGTGGGATGAATTCCAGAGAAGGGGTGCAGCTCTTGCAAAGTCTTGATTGGGAATGTGTAAGGAGGTAATGAGGAGTTGAGAAGTAGGTCAGTCGAGGAGCGTAACAAGCAGGTTGGTTGGTATCTAGTGATAAGTACAGAGATGTAGGGTGGGGCAGAGTTATGAACTGATTTAAATGTGAGCTCACCTACCCCTAATCACCAGGTAGCTTTTTCCTGTCTCTGGATTCTGCAGAATTACTATAGTAACTGGTGCTTATTTATCAACACTGGCCAAATTTGCACCTGGGCAGTAACCCATAGCAACCAATCAGTGATTGGCTTTTATTATCCAGCTGCAGGTAGAACAACGAATGCTACAAAGTGATTGGTTGCCATGGGTTACTGCCCTCTAGCCAGCGCCCCCTTAAGGGTCCTAGCCCACTGAGATGGCCAAGTTGATGCCGCCACCCTTGTTCCCCCTGCGTTTAGCTTTTTAGCGTCAGAGGGGGTGAGGGGGAGCCGCATCTCTAGTGCAGAAAGCGCAGTAGCTCTCTTTGCACTAGAAGAGCCAAAAGTCTTTACGGTAACCTGGTGCGGCTTTTTGCCACCCCTGGTAATATGCCAGGCGCTGCCAGCTGGGGCGAGTTTCTCAGCTCACTTCATGGCGGCAGCGCCTCTGCCTCTGGCACATTTGCCCAGTCTTATCAACAAGATAGGGGGCCCTCAAAGCTGGGAGAGGGTACAAGAACAGGGCATTACTTTTTGGGATGAATAAAGCATAAGTTGGGTAAGGGCTTAATAGAAATTGTAGTTTTAGAAGTTAGAGGAACAGGAAGCTGATAAAAGGCAGGAAGTGTGGCAGCCATAACATTGTGGGCAGCAGTGGAGCAGGAAGGGGTGGGGCTGCCCTAGTGGGTAAACAAAAAGAGGGGAAAATATGATCATCATACCTGCTCTAAGCATTGGCAGACATGTTGTGGGGATATGGATACAAATTCTGTGCCATTTGTGTGCACAAACTGCCCACGGGGGACATTTATAAATAAAATTACAGCTTGAAACACATTCCATTAGTTCTGACAGGTCTGAATAATGGCACTTAATAAATCTGTGTGGCAAGTTTATTAAATAACCCAACTGGGCATCAATCCTTGTGTGCCAACATCTGACACGGGAAACAAAATAAAGGAACAATAAGGAACAAAGTAATAACTTGCAGACTCTTACAAAATACAGGATTAAGCTATTTACATACAGCAGTAAGTGCAGCATCTACATAGCACTATTGCCTTTAGCAGGAGCAGCTATCATGTGTTTGTGCCGTCCTACAAAGCAGCAGTTTGATACAGAAGGAAATAAATACATTCCAGTGCGTACCGCATTCTGTGACGGGGCTGAAACGGTGGGATTGTGTGTATAGTAAGGCAAGATGGTGCTCATGATGCATTACTTCAGGGCTGTCCAAGTTGCAGACTCCATCTGTTATTGAGCTACAATACCTATTATTATTGCAGTTAAATATCAGTTAGAAAGCTACAGGTTAGATTATAAATAACTGGGTCTGTGCAAGGTATTTTGCCCCAAGATAGCTGGGCCAATTGTAAACCCATCTATCAGCCAGCATTACAATGATTACTTCACAAAGCATAACCCCAGAGGAACACTTCCAACTATGGGAAATGACATTACCCTAAATGTGCTGGTACAAAGCCTGCTGTACTTCTTATGTGCTAATCCAATTTGTTCCACCTGGTGGGGCTATACTCAAGAGGAATTCATAAAAACCCGTCCAATAAAGCAAAAGCAAAGTACACAAAATAACTACTTATCTAACTGCCAGCAGCCTGTAGGCAAAGAACTCTTTGTACTTATTTGACCAAATGATTTCTTGCACTCAGTAATATTTGTTTAAATGTTTCCAGGCCAGTTCTGTATTCAGCTGGATTCGTGATTTTCCACACTGACACGCAGTATTGATTTTAATGTTAGACTTAGGCACCTTAGGTCTCCAGAACGGAAAGTGATAGGGGCACTAAGTGATAAAAAAGGATATAGGAGATAGAATAGGAAGAAGGTGTAGTTTCACTAAACAAGATGGACATCTCAGTGAAATGGATTTCCTCTAGTAAGTCCTCTTAAGTGATAGCCCAAGTCTCTTTCCAGTGTGGTCCCTACACTAAGGTAGGTGTTGCCTGGGGAATATTAACCCCATGTTATTTATCCTTGGTGGAGCACATGACTGCTTTGGTTCACTGACCCTGACTATCTTACATGCCTGGGGTGCACAGGAGCTAGCCCAGAAGCCTAGTTACCTTAGGACTTGGACTCCCATACTGAGGCCTACTTCCACCTCAGGCAGATCCACCTCTTGCTATTCTGGAGTCCAGAGAGAGCGATTACATGTTCCCCCATTCCCTTGTATAGACTAGGAGACCAGGAACTGATGTAAAACCCTTGGGCGAATGAGGAATACTTCCCTCCCACAGGGCATAGGTGTCTGACCGAGACTCCTTAAGAAGTAAGGGAAAGTTAACGCTATGGCTCTCCAACATTTGCAATAATATATGTGAAATGAAGACAAATAGCAAAGACCACGGTAAGATTCAGAAGGAGAAATGACAGTAGAAAATAAATTTATCTGATCCATTAGGCAGAGTTGGACTGGCTAAGAATGATGGGAATTGTAGTTCACAGGTGCAGCAGTAGAATAAAATGTAAATGTTATTCTGTTTGAGGGATCTTCAGCCCTTCCTTTAGCAGTTAAACCTCAACTCCCAGCAAATCCTGACATAAACAGCTAGAGAAACAAGGGTTCCATCCCCTGTTCTAACTGATCAAAAGAGAGTTTGTCCAAAGGCTCTGTATTTATCCCAGTATGATTTTCAAACTCCAAGCAAGTAATGGTTAATCTATCATGCGCCATTTACGTGCTGTTAATTAAACCTCTAATGAATGCACACAAAGCGCCTGACCGTATGACATGGTGTTTGACACAGATTTGTGATTTAGGGCCAAAGAACTAAATTAAATTTGCCTGAAACACACACTGCATATTTATACACTGATCATTACTGGGCTGTATGAATTGTACATTTTCTTGGTGTTTGACATTAAACATCACTTCCATATTAACAGAGACAGCCAGAGATTGGGGGTAAGAGGGCAACTCAGCTTTGGCTTTAAAGAAACCAGCGTGTCCCACAGTGGCATACATAATGTCGATGAACACCAAAGTGACTTTGAGTTAAACATATGACTAAAAGATAGGGGTATGCACCAGCATGGTATATAGATAGCCTTATTTATCCTACAGTGGTATCCCAGGCTATGCCTTTCCCAGTTAATTGTTGTTGCAGATATCTCCTAAGTTGTGCTCCAAGACATTTTGGGATAAAGTTAGTGGCAACTGCATGTTTCTTTAATGCAAATGACTTCTTGTCTATTTTAATAAAGATCCCATACAAATACACATGTAGCTCAACAACGAAGAGTATGCGGCCATAGGTGGGGGTACCATTGAAATGAGGGATGGTGCAGGTAGGTCCCTGGGGCAAGCTGTGTCACCACATTCTAGGATTAAGGAGGCCATACACGGCAGATTTGAGCAGCTTATCTGCTTATGTATGGCCACCCCTGACAGGCCTACCCGACCGAGATCTGGCCTAAAATTGGTCAGATCTCGATGGGGCAGGCTTGATTTTCCGTTGGATTGGGGACCACATTGGATTGTTGTTTTGGTCAGCACCTATGCCCGCAGTTGTAATTTTATCATTTGGCCAATTGCCAATCTCCCAGTGTATGGCCACCTTTAATGGAGGACACAATGTAGGAGGAACACAGAGGGAGAGTGGGGGGCAGTGGTGTAACTTGAAAGCGCAGGGCCCCCCTGCAAAAAAATCTTTAGGGTAGCCTGGTGTGCACCGCTTACGCCTGGTGTGGTAGGTTGCAAAATTTAAGGCAGCATAGGGGTTGGGGATACTACTATACAGTATTGTAGTTCTGCCACAGAATAGGGGAGTATAACTGAAGAAGCATGTGTTACTGCATAGAAGCCCTATGCTACTATCATTTAGGGACCCCTATGCACAATAATAACATTTATTTTTGAGGCCCTATTAAGGACTGCAGCTCCTACTGTTGATCTGCCAGTACTCTGATGGCTATTCTGATGCACAGAATCTGAGCACACTTGTTAAGAATCCTTTTACTTATATCAAGAAACTCTCAAAAGCATCCAACTTATTACATGTAGTGGGACAGTTATTGCTCATCCCTAATGTTATATTAAAGTGAAGATGTCATACAATGAAGTCTGTGGGGCCCTTGAGCAGACTGGGGGCCATAAAGGTCCATGACCATATCAAGCCAAAAGGTAGAAGACTGAGTCCTTTTTTTAAAGGTCATGGAACTCCAAGGAGATTTGCCTTTATTCATGTGACACAGAGGACATCACTAAGCTATGATATATAACTAATGACATCACTAAGAATCATTGATAAAGATCTATTTTACAGGATATTTGTGGATCTTGTGTATTATATCTATATTATAGCTAAAGCAACATTTGCTGTTCCTTTCTTTCTATTTCCCTATACAATCTTTTTATCTGTATAGTAGTATCTTTTTTAATGATGATGTTCTTCAAGGAAAGTGAGAAACCTTTAGTTTGTTTCCATAGCCTCAGCAAACCTTACAAATTCTGTTTTGTCAACAAGTGCTTCCCGGCTAGCCGTGTAGCAGATCCAGTAAATAATCTCCGCTTGTTTTAGCCTTTTGACTCTCCTTCAGCCTCCCTTGAATCTGTCTGGTGCCTTTAATTCCCCAGTGCATTCTGTCTGTGCCTTTGTACAATGAAATAAAAAAAAATATGGTTTATTATATCATTGCAGGGAATGCGCAAAGAAGTCAATCAAATGTGACATGATGAAAGTTAGGCTGGGAAAATAAAAACAAAGATGAAAGCCCAGATGTGTGTGTTTTTATTGCGGCAGAGAAAAATAGTGAGCCCTGAGTTAACAATATGAATGCCGTTCTGTGCTGTAATGTTTGGGCGCCATGGATAAATATAGGCCTGATGTGCTGGTATCTGACAGTGATCATTCACAAATGTGGGGGCTCATTTATAACAGGAGGAACAAATCCATATGTGGAGGTGCTTTACCCTGCAAGTAAATTACTGAGCCTGGCAACTTGGTGTCTTACACAAGAGCTTTGTGTCCCAAACATGGGCAGATTTATTTACAGGAAAGCCTAGGGAGTGTTCCACTCCATTCCCTGATGCTTTCAGAGTATGGCACACAGAGACAGGGTAGGGCAGGTAGAGTATGGCACACACAGGCAGCATAAGGCAGGCAGAGTATGGCACACACAGGCAGAAAAGTGCAGGCAGAGTATGGCACACACAGGCAGCATAGGGCAGGCAGAGTATGGCACGCACAGGCAGCATAGGGCAGGAAGAGTATGGCACACACAGGCAGCATAGGGCAGGCAGAATATGACACACACAGGCAGCAAAGGGCAGGCAGAGTATGGCACACACAGGCAGAAAAGAGCAGGCAGAGTATGGCACACACAGGCAGCATAGGACAGGCAGAGTATGGCACACACAGGCAGCAAAGGGCAGGCAGGGTATGACACACACAGGCAGCAAAGGGCAGGCAGATTATCGCACACACAGGCAGCATAGGACAGGCAGAGTATGGCACACACAGGCAGCATAGGGCAGGCAGAGTATGGCACACACAGGCAGCATAGGGCAGGCAGAGTATGACACACACAGGCAGCAAAGGGCAGGCAGAGTATGGCACACAGAGACAGGGTAGGGCAGGCAGAGTATGGTACACACAGGCAGCATAAGGCAGGCAGAGTATGGCATACACCGGCAGCAAAGGGCAGGAAGAGTATGGCACACAGGTAGCATAGGGCAGGCAGAGTATGGCACATACAGGCAGCATAGGGCAGGAAGAGTATGGCACACACAAGCAACATAGGGCAGGCAGAGTATGGCACACACAGGCAGCATAGGGCAGGCAGAATATGGCACACACCGGCAGTACAGGACAGGCAGAGTATGGCAAACAGGCAGGGTAGGGCAGGCAGAGTATGGCACACACAGGCCAGAGTGCCAAGCTGATTAATTAAGATACCATTGTCTTATAGCTCTTATACTAACTTAAACCTATTACTGAACCATCTGGGCTACTGTAAACTTCAACCAACTGGTATAAGACACCTGTTTCCAATCTTCCACAGACTAAACACATTGCTTGGGATTACTTTTTCCTTCAGTATTTTGGGGAACATGTCTAAAAATTCTCTAAAACCCAACATCCAATATATCCCCTTCTTTTCTTCAAAGCACATCATTTAGTTCTACTGCCATATTTATAAGCCTGATCATTTCTCAAGTTCCTAGATATCTCTTATTAACATCACAGGCCATTCTCTCTCTTATGCCTTTAGTATTGGGAAACATTTTGAAAAACTTTCTAAAAGCCACCAGTCAAGATGTCCCTTTCTAATGCAAAATCCTTCTTCTTACATCCAAAGACCATAACTTATTCCTGTTAATAGCACTCTGCCCTCTCATGCCTTTATCCTGTACCTCCGACTACACCTTTCCACTTGATTTTAATCCCATTGCCCATTACTATAGGTTACATGAAAGCAAACAACCTGCCTCTCAGAGATTTTGGTATTTGTTATTATTACCTCAATTAATATAATGATCACGTTGCTATAGTTGCATGAACTTCTAATACAACACCCTAATTGGCCATTAGACTAGTCATTACATAGGATGGCCATGAAAGAGAAACCCATCAACCATCAGCCAATGTTGGATGTTCCAGAATCACATCTAAAGCACCTCATTTCTAAAGCTTCAGTTTTATAAAGAGCTGAGAGTAGAATTTATTTGCAAGAGGCCAGCAATGTGATGGCTTAAAGTAGCTGTACCCTTCCTCCAATCAATAAGATAATATAATGCATGGCTGATCTCTTTACTGTGTTAAGCGCACATCAGGATTTTTTTTCCGTGTTTGTAAATAGCACAGTCCAATATCTCGACAGAATGACTGCTTAATTATTTTGTGCAGAGGAGAATTTAATTGTCCCGTGATCACTCACAAGGAATCCTTAGGCTTCATTAATGGAGTTCAGCACAACATACAGCAGGAGGGGCAGCCAAAATGTTTTCTCCGAGCCATCTGTTCCTATGCAAACCTCTAGTTACAGAGTGAAGTATGCCCTCTTAGGAGGATTACTTCAGAGAAAACTCATCTCTATATTCAGTTAACTTGATTACCTTCTGGCATTTTCCACGCATGCAGTCCTTGTATAATGACATTATGATACTGTACTGCATATAGGATGTATATGTGTGTGTACTGTACATATAGATCCCAGGCTCACAATGTCCTGCTTCTGTGCACTGTTCATTGGCAGATGTTGTGGTTACTGATATTATCAGTTAAAGAAAAAGTATGATAGAAATACTGCACGTTATGTTTTGGGCTTATGTATCAGCCCAAGGCACCCACAGCCTTTTAGCAGTGATTTGTAAATACAAATATGCCCCAGTAGCTCTCCATCTTCTTTCCTGCTGATGCTCTGTGCTGCTTTCCGTTACCTGAGCTAAGGGACTGACACACAATACACTACATATAAAGAATGTCACAATATAAGCCTGATTCATTTTTAATTCAGATTCTCTACATTGTAGCTCATAAATCAGTGCAGTCTGCATCAGCATTTAATAATCAGCCCTGAAGCATCAGCTTCTATGACATGTGAACCTAACTTTTTGCTTGATGATTTGCTGCAACCCCCAAGTAGCCTCCCAACAGAGCAGCGCTGAGCATGTGTGGTGACACTGACACTCCTAAAAAAAATCCAAGGTGGTGACCTCCAGTATACAACTTTGAATGGCTGAATCACTACTGATACTGAGATTCTAAAACGTTAGGCTGGTGGAGCAAGTGTAGTATATATAATACAGCATTTCTACACCATTTCATTTTGGGGTCTAGTTCTCCTTAAAGATAAAAAGTATTTGATAATGAGTTCCCTTGTCAGTCATGTAATTCTATTGTGGCTTAAGCTGGCCATACACGTACTGATAAAATCATACGAAACCTATTTTCGGCCCATGAGTGGGCTCCTAATTATCACCCTGATAGTTTTCGTACCATGGTGATTGGTCGTTTAGTCAATCAGCCAGGTTAGACAATTTCTGTCGGCTAATGAAAAAATCTGCAAATGTATTGTGTATCGTGCAATATCCTTGGGGACCTACAATGGAAGTCATTTTTATACGACTGGTGTCTGCCAATCAAATCATCATTCTTGCCAAATGTAGCCATAGAAGGTCTTCACGCTGGGACTTCAGGTTTATCTAGGAGACCTAATCATAATTTTTGCCAAATGTAGCCAGAGAAGGTCTTCATGCTGGGCCTTCAGGTGTATCTAAGAGACCAAATGATCATTTTTGCCAAATGTAGCCATAGAAGGTCTTCACACTGGGCTTTCAGGTGTATCTAGGAGACCAAATCGTTATTCTTGCCAAATGTAGCCATAGGTCTTTACACTGGGCCTTCAGGTGTATCTAAGAGACCAAATTGTCATTTTTGCCAAATGTAGCCATAGAAGGTCTTCACGATGCCTTCAGGTGTATCTAAGAGACCAAATTGTTATTTTTGCCAAATGTAGCCATAGAAGGTCTTTACAGTGTGCCTTAAGGTGTATCGAGAAGACCATATTGGCATTCTTGCCATGTAGCCATAGAAGGTCTTCACGCTGGGCCTTCAGGTGTATCTAAGAGACCAAATGATCATTTTTGCCAAATGTAGCCATAGAAGGTCATCATGCTGGGCTTTCAGGTGTATCTAGGAGACCAAATCGTTATTCTTGCCAAATGTAGCCAGAGAAGGTCTTCATGCTGGGCCTTCAGGTGTATCTAAGAGACCAAATGATCATTTTTGCCAAATGTAGCCATAGAAGGTCTTCACACTGGGCTTTCAGGTGTATCTAGGAGACCAAATCGTTATTCTTGCCAAATGTAGCCATAGACTGGCCACCAGGAAAATTCCAGGTGGGCTCAAGGGTCAGTGGGCCCTCCTGACCCTAGCCATTTGGCCTATGTCATGGTCATTCCCTATTTCTGAACAAAGAGGAGAAATAGATGAAAGGATAGATGCTAGCATGAAAATAAAAGAGACTTGGAGAATAAAGTGGTTGAGTGAGGAAAGGAGGAAAAATAGTTTGGAGAGAGGGCCTATGGGCTAAGGTTTTCTGGTGCTTTATCCTACAATTTCAGTCTGAATGTTAGTTTCAGATCATTCCATTTTAATGTACAACTGATATCCGTCGAACGAAGACTGAAATCTAAACGTATATGGCCACCTTAAAGCTGGGTGTCAAGATAAAGATCAGCTGCTTTGGCAAGGTTGCCCAACAATTGGACCTTTCTGCTATCTGGACATTCATGTGCAGGGCCAAATTGAGCTAATCTGATTTTTTGGTTGCTGGGCTATTGATCAGATCATAATGGGGGTCTCTGCATCAGAAGCTTGATAGACAGCCTGCTGATTTTCGGGCAGTTATTTATTAGGCAGGCAGCCAGTTTGGCCCCATACATGTGCCACTAAGCAACTGACTAGGTCCTAAGGGGTCAAGTATGCAGCTTATCTTTACCCATTTATGGCACATTGTGCATTTAAGGGCCTCAGTCCTCTCAGGGAGAACTCGAGCAGTAAAGCACCCTTACCTACCTGTAGCTGCTTCCCATTCATTAGACCATTAGCCTGAAATAGAGATTGCTCAGGGTCGCTAAAATGAGCACAATGAAAACAAATGTACTGTAGAATAGATTAATAAGTTGGGTGGACAGACTTGCCCAGTATTTGTATCTGTATTTGTTGGTGTTGATAATGGAAAACAACTATAACAAAGTGCAACTTTATCTTTCTCTTTCTTAGAATTTGGGAAAGGGTTTACTGCTCAGTTATTTTTTTCTCTCTCATCTGACAATGTTCATTTCTTTTGCACAGTCGAAGGCTGCCGGAAAGCAGTCAGGCGAACAAAGAGGTGGTGGCTGCTGGAAAGGTTAAGGAGTGAAAAAGTTAATGTGAAGTTTAGAGCTGTCGGGGCCAGCAGCAGTACAGGAGAGACAAGCAGACAATTAAGACGAAGGATTCGCTCAAGCCAATGTGTCTGCACACAAGCCATTTACTTGTACTCTTTCTCTCTCCTAACCAGGCCCACCAGCCCTCTTTCTCTCTCCTAACCAGGCCCACCAGCCCTCTTTCTCTCTCCTAACCAGGCCCACCAGCCCTCTTTCTCTCTCCTAACCAGGCCCACCAGCCCTCTTTCTCTCTCCTAACCAGGCCCACCAGCCCTCTTTCTCTCTCCTGACCAGGCCCACCAGCCCTCTTTCTCTCTCCTGACCAGGCCCACCAGCCCTCTTTCTCTCTCCTGACCAGGCCCACCAGCCCTCTTTCTCTCTCCTGACCAGGCCCACCAGCCCTCTTTCTCTCTCCTGACCAGGCCCACCAGCCCTCTTTCTCACTCCTGACCAGGCCTACCAGCCCTCTTTCTCTCTCCTGACTGGGCCTACCAGCCATCTTTCTCTCTCCTGACCAGGCCCACCAGCCCTCTTTCTCTCTCCTGACCAGGCCCACCAGCCCTCTTTCTCTCTCCTGACTGGGCTTACCAGCCCTCTTTCTCTCTCCTGACTGGGCCCACCAGCCCTCTTTCTCTCTCCTGACCAGGCCCACCAGCCCTCTTTCTCTCTCCTGACTGGGCCCACCAGCCCTCTTTCTCTCTCCTGACCGGGCCCACCAGCCCTCTTTCTCTCTCCTGACCGGGCCCACCAGCCCTCTTTCTCTCTCCTGACCAGGCCCACCAGCCCTCTTTCTCTCTCCTGACCAGGCCCACCAGCCCTCTTTCTCTCTCCTGACCAGGCCCACCAGCCCTCTTTCTCTCTCCTGACCAGGCCCACCAGCCCTCTTTCTCTCTCCTGACTGGGCCCACCAGCCATCTTTCTCTCTCCTGACTGGGCTTACCAGCCCTCTTTCTCTCTCCTGACCCGGCCCACCAGCCCTCTCTCTCCTGGACGGGCCCACCAGCCCACTTTCTCTCTCCTGACTGGGCCCACCAGCCCTCTTTCTCTCTCCTGACCAGGCCCACCAGCCCACTTTCTCTCTCCTGACCAGGCCCACCAGCCCTCTTTCTCTCTCCTGACCAGGCCCCCCAGCCCACTTTCTCTCTCCTGACTGGGCCCACCAGCCCTCTTTCTCTCTCCTGACCAGGCCCACCAGCCCTCTTTCTCTCTCCTAACCAGGCTCACCAGCCCTCTTTCTCTCTCCTGACCAGGCCCACCAGCCTCTCTGCCGCCCTAGGCCCGGGCCTTTGTGGCCTCTCCACAAATCCGGGCCTGCCTACCAGCCCTCTTTCTCTCTCCTGACTGGGCCCACCAGCCCTCTTTCTCTCTCCTGACCAGGCCCACCAGCCCTCTTTCTCTCTCCTGACCAGGCCCACCAGCCCTCTTTCTCTCTCCTGACTGGGCCTACCAGCCCTCTTTCTCTCTCCTGACTGGGCTTACCAGCCCTCTTTCTCTCTCCTGACCCGGCCCACCAGCCCTCTCTCTCCTGGACGGGCCCACCAGCCCACTTTCTCTCTCCTGACTGGGCCCACCAGCCCTCTTTCTCTCTCCTGACTGGGCTTACCAGCCCTCTTTCTCTCTCCTGACCAGGCCCACCAGCCCTCTTTCTCTCTCCTGACTGGGCTTACCAGCCCTCTTTCTCTCTCCTGACCAGGCCCACCAGCCCACTTTCTCTCTCCTGACCAGGCCCACCAGCCCTCTTTCTCTCTCCTGACCAGGCCCCCCAGCCCACTTTCTCTCTCCTGACTGGGCCCACCAGCCCTCTTTCTCTCTCCTGACCAGGCCCACCAGCCCTCTTTCTCTCTCCTAACCAGGCTCACCAGCCCTCTTTCTCTCTCCTGACCAGGCCCACCAGCCCTCTTTCTCTCTCCTGACCAGGCCCACCAGCCCTCTTTCTCTCTCCTAACCAGGCTCACCAGCCCTCTTTCTCTCTCCTAACCAGGCCCACCAGCCCTCTTTCTCTCTCCTGACCAGGCCCACCAGCCCTCTTTCTCTCTCCTGACCAGGCCCACCAGCCCTCTTTCTCTCTCCTAACCAGGCCCACCAGCCCTCTTTCTCTCTCCTGACTGGGCCCACCAGCCCTCTTTCTCTCTCCTGACTGGGCCTACCAACCTGCACTTGGTTATATATTATTCCTTTAACAGTGGGTTGTTTCTGACTCATCCTGTACCATGTAATAATTATACATAATATGGATGATGCACCCCCTGTGCAACCAAAATAGAAGTACAATTTGCTAACAGTGCTCATTATATTAATGAGCATTTATAATATGCCTAAAATGGCCCTTTCTGGAGTTAATGGTAATCCTCACTTACGTCTGCAGGCGGCCATCTTGTTCCCAAGTGCTGTGCCCCCAGAAAGGAATTTGCAAACATTATCTGGAGGAGTTGTTTTTGTTCCGGAGATGTGTATGGGACATTTCCTGCTGCAGGAATATTACTCAGTATGGGCTTTAGGCAGAAGTCATAGAGAGGATGTCACTCAGCCGCTTAATGAGATCTTTATGTGCCACCCTTATCCAAAACTGAGTAGATAATTGCATAAATATTTCTGGTAGAGTGGATGGTTGAGGAGGCTGTAATGAAGTGTTTATACGATGGGCTGTTTATATCCTGCTCCCCCAGAGACTCCACACTGTAACTGCTCAGCCATGAACAATACTGTAGAACTGAAAATTTGGCTTAAAGGCAAACTAAAGCAAAACAAACAAGTAGGATACAAATGCTGCTCATTATGTTATGGGGGTCTACGCAAGCCCAAGGCACCCACAGCCCTTTAGCGGGGAAGATCTGTGCCCCCAAAGATGCCCCAGTAGCCCCCCATCTTCTTTTCTGCTGATTCCCCGCTCTGTGCTGTTGTCACTTGAGCTTAGGGGCCCACTCACACTATACTGTATATATATATAAAAGGCTAATTATTAGTTAATTCAGATTTTCATATTTTGGCAGCTCAGAAACCAGCACAATTTTCATCAGAATGTATTAATCAGCCCTGTTGCCTCCCTAGTGGGCCACGGCGGCCCAGACTCAACCCTTGCCAGCGCTCCCCCTGCCTAAATGTTCCTTTTCTGACGCGTTAAATTTACAAATGCTCAGGGGAAGACGTTAGGTGGAGGACCCTGTGGGGGGGGGTTAGGGGACACAGCCGCCAGTGGGCCCTGCACCCCCCAGTCCCACCCTGTAAGGACCTCATTTTCTGCTTGTTGATACAAGGAATAAAGCTCAGCTTCTCAACAGTGCCCACTGATTATTGATCCATGAATTTTAAAGGGACAGTATACCCTTTTGTTCAACAAGCATTCAATGAAGAGGGCATACTTTTTGTTATAATAACCAAAAACCATTCTTTTTCATTATTTCTTGAGCTAAACAAGGAAAATGGGGATCAGGAAACACCCAGGGGATCAGGTCCGGCAGCCCAGCCCTAACCTTGGTTTGAGGTCTCATGGTTGGGCCCCTAAGACTTTGGCTTGAGCATGAATTGTACAGAAAGAGTTACAAATAGTTACATAGGGTTGAAAAAAGACCAGAGTCCATCAAGTTCAACCCATCCAAGTAAACCCAGCACCCACAGCCTATACTGACCAATCTATACACTCACATACATAAACTATATACACAAACATTAATACTAACTGTAGATATTAGAAATGGTAATGGAGTAATAGAGTAATGGAGTAATGGAGTGGGAAGACAAGCAGTGGAATCATCATAGTTTAGGCAGCCATCTTACATCATGCTGTTTGTTATGGAGTTATTTGCAGTAGAAAAACATCATTTATGAGCAGTTCTTTTCTAGGAGTTTTGATGTAAAACTTGAATTCCGGCTCCCTACTGGGATATTAAACATTGCTTCTCATGGTGTGTTTCAAAGGCACCTTTGAGCTGAAAGGCACCCGGTTTTATTAGCACAGTGTTTGTAATTCTGCTTTGCCGGCAAGCTACTTAACATAAATTTACAAAGGTATGAAACACTTTCTGCATGATATCAGGGGGAAGGATAATACTTATATAAGAAATAGAGTCAACAATGGAGTTCTGTGAGAAAATATGCGGCCACTATATCCACTATGGCCCGGGTCACAAAAGGGCGATATTTGACCATAAATACCCTCACTATATAAGGGTTGATGTGATTATAAACACAAAAAAAGCCAGTAAATTGTGAGTTATTGCCTAAAAGAAAATAGGATTTAGGATGGCAACTAACGAGTGTGTTTGGAGGCAAGTACCATTAATGATTGGCACCAATAAGTGCAACATTTGGATCCATTTTACCGTGGCTGCATTAGTAAATGAGCCCTAATAACTGGAACCCTATCAGAAGTTGTTGAACTACAACCCGCAGTATATTCTCACAAGATGCTACCAAAACCTTCAAAACAAACTTAGCTGCACTTGCAACTTTGCTGCAGTTGTGCTAGGGTGGTATTAGATTGTATTGCAAGCAGATACACTAAGGCCAATATACTCACTGGACTCACTGGACCCTCTACAATTTGCATACCGCCACAACAGGTCCACAGATGATGCCATTGCCCTGACTCTACATACGGCCCTCACCCACCTGGAGAAGAAGGATACGTATGTGAGAATGCTGCTATAGCTCTGCATTCAATACCATCGTTCCCTCGAAACTGGACAGGAAACTACAAGATCTAGGATTGAGCAACTCTCTCTGCAGCTGGATTCTCAACTTCCTGTCCGATAGACGCCAGATGGTCAGACTGGGCAACATCACCTCATCCTCCGTCATAATGAACACTGGTGCTCCACAGGGGTGCGTACTAAGCCCTCTACTGTACTCACTTTACACATATGACTGCACGGCCACTAACAGCTCCAACATTGTTGTGAAGTTTGCGGATGACACAACAGTGGTGGGTCTCATCACCAACGGTGATACAGGGAGGAGGTCAATGCCCTGACACATTGGTGCCAGGATAATCATCTCTCCCTCAATGTCGGAAAAACCAAAGAGTTGATAGTGGACTTCCGGAGGTGTAGGGGTGCACATTCCCCCATCATCATCAACGGTGCTGCTGTGGAGAGAGTGAACAGCTTCCGTTTCCTGGGTGTTCACATCGCAGATGATCTCGCATGGTCAGTTCATATTGACAAAACAGTGAAGAAGGCGCAGCAGCGACTCTTCTTTCTCAGGAGACTGAAGAGATTTGGCATGAGCCCCCGCATCCTTAGGTCCTTCTACCGCTGTGCCATCGAGAGCATCCTCACTGGATCCATCACAACCTGGTACGGCAACAGCACCGTCTACAACCGCAAAGCTCTGCAAAGAGTGGTGCGGTGTGCCGAGATAATAATTGGAGGTGAACTTCCCTCCCTCCATGACACCTACAGGAATCGGTGCCTGAGGAAAGCGAGGAGGATCATAAAAGACTCCAGTCATCCCAGTAACATACTATTTAAACTGCTCCCGTCAGGCAGGAGGTATGGAAGTATCCAGTCCCGAACCAGCAGGCTGAGGGACAGCTTCTATCATCAGGCCATTAGACTGCTGAACTCTGACCAATAGGTCTCATAGACATTACACGGTCACTTATAGTCACTAAGTATTTTTTAATACTTGCTCAAGCTAATACTACTGTATTATTCACATACATATTTTTTTTCTTAAAATTGTTCACCACTATTGCTTGTGTAGCTTGCACATAAGAATTTCACTCATATGTACTGTATCTGTGTACCAGTAACGTGATGTGACAATAAAAGTGATTTGATTTGATTTGATATACCTTAAAGGTGATGTAAAATAAAAATAATAAATAAAATAAAACATCAAGAAAACAAATGTAATTCTAAGCAGCTTTATAATTAATATTATTTACAGATAAATTGAAAAGTTATTTGCATTTGTAATTGCCATAGATAAGGCAGTACCTTGCATTGTTTGTTCTGACTGTGTATAATTGTTATTATGTAAAACTCCTCTTCCAATTAATTTCCTTTGTCTAATCAGATATTAAGGGGTAAATTATTAATAATAATGTCTGGTTTTGCTTGTCTTTAGGGTCTGTGAAGGCCTTTCAGTTTCAGTCTGGTAAAAGATGCCATTGTTTGCTAGATATCTGGCCAGAACCTTCCATATAATCTCCCATTGCCTTCATATTTTATTATAAGTTCTTATTAGAAGGTGTCATGGCCCAGTGCGTATCAATTTACTAGGAATCTCTGCCCATGACTGTACCAATAGCTTTGTGTAACTGTTTGTGGTTGTTGCAAAAATATATACATTTTTAAGGGGAGTTATAAACGTAATGTGGCAATTAGTTGCTATGGGTTACTAGACCAGGACCAAACTTGGAGCCTGTTATATTAAATTACTCCAAATGGGTAGGGGTCATCCCTATATTGCCCCTTTATGTTAGTCCCCCATAGAAAGTATGGAAAACAATCTAATATGGAGGGATTTTTTTCTGGGAGAAGAAAACTGGGACAGTCCCACTTGTCATGTAATGTTAGACTCCATTAAAGAGAAGAATAATGGGTGAAATCCCGCACAATGGTAACGCCAGGTTTTCTAATAAAGACAGAAAGCTAGAACATTCCAGCTGTAAGACTTCATGTTCTTGCCTTATTCTGAAAGTATTCCGACAATATTCCGTCTGCTGTGACACTGATGGCAGTTTCCCTAATGATGCGGGGCCCCCTTGCCAGGCTTCTGCTGAACAGTTTATGATTTAATTGAAGGGAAAACTTGAGGGCATTAGGTTTCCCAGGCCTTGAAGCTGTGCCAAGAGCCTTCTCAGTCCCAACAAGTGCATCCGGAACATGGTTGCTATGCAACCTCCATTATTCTTCAGCAAAAGTAGTTAAAAATTCCCTTTGCTTCTTTTTCTTGACGTCGTGGCCATTCTGACATAGATTAATAATGTCGGGGCTGCTATAGATTTCGACATGTTTCTCTTTGGTCAGCTTTGGTCCTTTGATTATTTGCCTGGGAAACTGTGTCATCTCCTTGTATCTGTCACTTCCATATCAAAGAGCGACAAATACAAGGAGATGTCTCACTGATGAGATATTGCCCCTTTGCATAGGCAGTCCTGCCACATACAACTGATATCCTTAGCCTCTATATACAGACTCCTTGCAGATACTGGTCAGTTTATATAAAAAGTCTGGGATCTGGACCAAGCCCTATACAGGTATGGGACCAGTTATCCGGAAACATGTTTTCCATAAAGTTCCCAAAATATGGGAACCAGTACCTGTACTTGATCCCAACTAGGATATAATTACTCCTTATTGGGGGCAGAACAGCCCTATTGGGTTTATTTAATGGTTAAATGATTCCCTTTTCTCTGTAATAATAAAACAGTACTTGTACTTGATCCCAACTAAGATATAATTACCCCTTATTGGGGGCAGAACAGTCCTATTGGGTTTATTTAATGGTTAAATGATTCCCTTTTCTTTGTAATAATAAAACAGTACCTGTACTTGATCCCAACTAAGATATAATTACCCCTTATTGGGGGCAGAACAGTCCTATTGGGTTTATTTAATGGTTAAATGATTCCCTTTTCTCTGTAATAATGAAACAGTACCTGTACTTGATCCCAACTAAGATTAAACTAATCCATAAAGAGGTGGTTCACCTTTATGTTAACTTTTAGTATGTAATAGAATGGCCTGCTCTATGCAACTTTAACTGGTCTTCATAATTTATTTTTTTATAGTTTTTGAATCATTTGCCTTCTTTTAACTCTCTTCAACTTCAAGATTGGGGTCATTGACCCCAGCAACCAAAAAGCAATTGCTCTGTGAGACTACAGTTTTATTGTTATTGTTACTTTTTATTACTTTTTTAGGTCCTCTCCTATTTATATACCAGTCTCTTATTCAAACCACTCCCTGGATGCTAAGGTAATTAAACCCTAGCAACCTGATAGCTGCTGAACAAAAATTGAAATAATTAAAAAAAACTACAAATAATAAAAAATGAAGACCAACTGCAAATTGTCTCAGAATATTACACTTTACATCATATTAAAAGTTAGCTTTAATTGAAGCAAGCAACGAGGGGTAGAAAGAGGTAGAGAGGGGGATAATGAGAGATAGAGGGGGGATAAAAGAGAGAGGGATCGAGAGTAAGAGATACCGATAAAAAAAACAAAACGATATTACTATTACTGAATGTGCTGATTAATGAAGCAGGCAAGGTGGGAGGATTATACAGAAGGTAATGAACACTTTATATAAAGGTAATAATGGCAAAATGATTCAGAGAATTATGACCCCCTGTGCAGTTTTGGACACGTTCATTACTCGATCCTAAAATGAACCAGATGAGGCGAATGAGAGGCAGCACTGGGAGTAATTGGGGTATTTAATGCAGATATAACTGTGTTCATAAATATTTTATTATCTAAGTACCTGCCGACCGTAATTCCTCATGAAAGTGTTTCCTGCGCACCTGGCGAATATAAATACATTATCCACACGGCCTATAATGAATATTATTGCTACGTGCCCCATGACACAGCGAGAGGGTGGATCTCCTGGGTAGGGACAGTAACACAATTAGTGTAAAATTAATTTCAGCCACGAATGGGAATATCCTATTCAGGACAACAGTTACCCAAGACCCCAGCTATTTGTATATAAAAAGGTGCTCTGTCCTTTACAGTGTTCATTAACTCAGTGATACTGTGAGGGATCCGCTATGCATGCTGGGATTTGTACAATGTATACAGTTGGAGGCTGCAGATCAGGGATTAATGTTTTTGGGACCACCATTACTATACCCACTATCCTACAGGCAGATTCACCGGGACACAAAGGAACATTACTTGCCTATTCCGTACCACTAGGGCCAGTGTTAGAGAAGTAGGAGGCACTGGCAATTAAGATTCAAATACAATTTCCGTATTTCGACATTGGCGAATTGTTTCGCAAAACTTCAGTGAAAATTCACCACTGAAAAATTTGTTGCACTTCAAAAAATGTAGTAACGCATCAAATTGGGCACGGTAGTGTCAAAATGAGCACAGTTGCGTCAAAAATGGGTGCGGTTGTGTCAAAAAAGGGCGCAGGTGCGTCAACAAAAACCATGGATGCGTCAAAAAAGTGCAAGCGTCAAAAAAAGACGCGGGCGACCATAATAGACGCAGGCGACAAAAAAATCTCGCAACAAATGGGTTTTCGCCGTTTCGCAAATTTTATGGCAAAGCGAAACGGGACAGATTCGCTCATCACTAAATGGGACCCCAAAAGCCTGCATCCCACTGATACCTACCTGGTGGCAGTTTTGGTAACTACTCGGAGCTCTAGGTTAGAAGCTGGAGGGCTGCAGGATGAACAATCAAACCTTTTTGCTTTTATCTACACCCCCCACTACCTTGTAATGGTAGGGACTCAAGGCAAATGCACTTACTGCCCTGTCCTAAACCAACCCTGCGGCTTTGCCCCTTAAAGACTGGGGCCCAGGGTGCTCAGTGCTGTTTGTACCCCTTAAAGACAGCTCTGCTGAGGGGATATCCTGAATGTGCCTGTTTCTAACACATAGATCACACACAGCCTCCCTAATGTAATCATCATCATTCAGCCCCATAATGGCACAGTGACTTTATGATTCATGATTTATGACTTTATGTTTAATGGCCTCTCATAAATATCGGTATGGAAATCTCCTGGAACACTAGGCTTCCAGCTAAGATATGTCTATCTGTCCACTATTTTATGAGCCTGAGATGCCTTTCATGCCAATAACTGGCCATGGCATCTCAGTTTTAGCATTCCATTTGGTGAACTGCAGATTTATTGTGCAATAATTCAATCATTTTATAGGCACAATTCCCTAATTCCATATAGTGTAAAACTCAATGAATGTAAATTCATGGACTCTATCCATGTGCGATTCATCTGAAGTGAATAAAATCATCTTTGGCATTATGGGTAACAGGCAATCTACCAAATGCATCTGACAACTTTCAGCAATCCCCATTAACCATCAGCTATTGGTTGGATGGTGGAATAGCCATTAGTTTCCTGTTCTAGAAGAAGAAGCCTATACCGGGGCTAGTTATAAAGGCTATAGATACCTTAAGTACACAAAAGGTAGCAAATGTCTAAACGCTTGAGAAGTTATTTGGGCTCTCAGTCTTTGTGTTTGACATTGTCCTTCTGTACATAATAAAGACAGTGGATGGGGTGGACGAACTACACACACCCATCCAGTTCAGCCCTTTACAGTATCCCCATTATACAGATGAAGAAGTTCTGTATTGTAAGGGCTACAGACTTGTATAATAGACTTTGTGAACTGTCACAATGGATTTCATATCCTGTTTTGTTTACAGTGAGTGGATTTGGTCCCTAGGCTGCAGGCACATTATTATTATTAACATTTATTTATAAAGTGCCAACATATCCCGCAGCGCTGTACAATAAGTGGGTTTCATACATTGGACATACAGAGTAACATATAAAGCAATCAATAACCGATACAAGAGGTGAGGAGAGCCCTGCCCAAAAGAGCTTACAATCTACACATAGGGCACTTCATTGCTCAACAGGAAATCTCCTCTCCCATGGGCGATGATGTGCTCGGCAATACTTCACTTTCAATATGGTTTCAATGGCTGCATGTCCACATTTAAAACATTATGGGGCACATTTACTAAGCAATAGTGATAAGTGAATCTGTCCCATTTCACTTCGCCGAAAAATTCGCAAAACGACAGCAAAATTCGCGAAATGGCAAAAAAATTACGAAACAGGGTTGCCACGCAATATTTTTTTGTTGCCGTGTCTTTTTTTGTCACCTGCAGCAATTCTGATGCGCCCGTGGTTTTTTTACGCACCTATTTAGACGAATTCTTTGGTGGGGAATTTTCTCAGAAGTTTCGCAAAACTATTCGCCCATGGTGAAATGTGGAAATTCGCTACGCATCTATGCCAGCCAAAAAAATTCGCTCATCACTACTAAGCCGTTATGAGAAAAAGTCAAATTTTTTTTTTACTTCTAGATATTTTCAAGATTGACAAATGGTTTTTTGCCAGTTCTGATATTGTTTCTCGAAAAACCTGAAAAATTGCAGTTTTTCAAAATAACTCCAATAATTAGTGATTTATTAATGTTTTGTAAAAAAAAAAAATCAACAGGTTTGATCTGTGACTGCCTGCCCTTGACACATTTTTAAGGAGAAGTTTATCCCCCTCGTTGTTTTCTATTTCACACATTTTCAAAGGGAAGTTAATCCCCTCATTATTTTCTATTTTACCCAGTTTCAAGTGAAACTTAAACACATTATTGTTTTCCAAGAATGAGTGCCAATGCTCCTCAAATGGCTGCTGGAGTAATTCCTGCTTGGGAAAACTAAAAAGGATTCGTGGAAACGAATGTCTCTTTAAAATCGAATTTTTCGAGTTTTAATAATACTTTCAGTAAATGTGCCCCTATATGTGGTGATCATTCTGCATTTTAGGGCAATTACTGGGGATCACTGCATGTAATGTAATGTGTTTGACATGCAGTGATTGAAAATGAAGGAGAAAGTATTGTCAGGAGCTTCATTGCCCACAGGAGAGGAGATTTCTTCTTCAGGCAATAAAGAACCCTGTGTGTCACTTATAATCCAGTGTATTGAATGGGTTGAATTAGTGTCTGGCTATTTCCCATTCACCATATATCATTCATCTTTGTATGTGTGGATTATAGTTGTTCAACCATCATCACTGGATGTGATATAATCCATTTATCATTATTCTTTATTGGTATTTCCACCTTACATTGGGTTCAGTAATTAGAAGGTGTAAAGGACATGTCAACCCCCAAAATAATTTTTGGCCTAATAAAAGAAACATAATTTCAAGCAACTTTCCAATGTGAATTTATTGACAATTTTTAGTGCTTTCAAATTATTATTATTATTATTATTTATTTGTAAATGTATTTACTATTGAAAGCAGCATTTGCTGAATTCCTGGTTGTTACATTTTAAACGATGTTGCAAAGGTCAGTCTCCTCCAGCAAGTCAGGTCTGTCAGGCTGCTGCCTTGTATTACATTTTTTTCAAACCCAACCCTTCTAGGCCCCTAGCCCAGGGTTGGAGTGGGGGGTAGATAGCCCACCAGGGCTTCTGCCTCTGGGGCCCCAGCACCCCCCAATGGCCCCCACCACAGCCTTTCATACCCCCTGCAGTCAGTGCATCGGGGGAGGCAGGAGGGGGATTAGGTCTGTGCCGCCGGGCCCACTGGGTTTTTTTCCTGGTGTCCCGGCGGCCCAGTCCAACTGTGCCCTAGCCTAATGGTGCATCAGCTTAGTCATGCAATGGTACTTGCCCTGCTTCTAACAGAAATAAAGGCTATAAATTCATATATCACAAAAAGTATAATAATTTCAGCAGAATCTGAGTACTGATAAAATGCTGATACTTTTAACAGGCAAGAAGGTAACACAGATGGAAAGGCCACAGTTCTCCCTGCCCAACCCTAAAACCTGTTCTTTCAACAAGTACAATATAGACAAATGTATTTTGTTTGATCATAGTGTTAGTCTTAGAAATTCAAATCATTAGGAGCTGTTTCCATTACAGTAGGTGTAACCCAGTGTGAAACCCCCTGTACGTAGTAAAAGAAATAAAAACTGAGGGTATAGAATCTCCATAGTGAAAGGGATAAAATAAAGTGCCCAGAATAAACCACGACTTTGACTCCCCAGGGAACATGGTGTCTTATGTCTCATCTTAAATTTCTCTTCTGGCTCTGGTTCCCCCGAGTAACAGCACAGCAGGCAGTTAGGCAGTTGGCACAATGGGTATTTTATGGCTGCAGTAGTTTATGCATCACATTAGCTGGGCATTTCCAACTATGATTTAAGCTGCTGACCTCCGCTGTTGTTCATGCAATTGGCTTAATATCTAATGTAGAAAGGGGTAATGTTTCCAGATAAGTTAAAATATACAGCAGCCTATGATTTTTAAAACCCATGCTGACTTTAGTGCCCACTTCCTTGTACTAAATAAATAAATGACTAGAAATGCTGTATTTTACACACTGAACTTACTATAAAAGCAGAGAGGCTCAGCATCGTTATGACAAACATGATCCAAAGTTGTTCATAGGAGCTCACCATCTTGGATCTTGCTAGGCCATCTTTGAGTGTCAGTGGCACTGCACATGCTCCGTCTGCTCTGGGTGAGTTAAGTGTAAGCTAAGGGGTTGTTGGAAAATCAGCCTTTTATTGTGCCCCTAAGCCCAGGTAACTGACAGCAGCCCAGAACATGTGCTAAAGGGCTGTGGTCACTTAGGGCTGGTAAAGAATCCCAAAGCATAATGTATAGCACTCTTTGTTAAGTTTTAGTTGTCCTTTAAACTAATGTTGATGTCTTTACACTGGTAAACGTGGTGTATGCAGTGTGAATTTACATACAGGTTTCATTTTCATTCAATGAATGTTTTTGTTTTATATGTTTTGAATTAGCCCCCCTCAATCACAAACAGAGGAAATAAATACATGAATTAAATGAAACCCCCCCAGAATTATAATATATATTGTACATTTTATGTAACTTCTCCATTCCCAAATCACATGTCTTTAACTGAGCTCCAAATAAAACCATGATTAACAATAAATTCACCAATTTTGCCTGCCAGTGTCCCAGTACTACAAATGATTTTTACATGGCATAACAAAGGATAGAATAAAGGACCTTCTTGCTTGGCTTTTGAGCCCAAAAATTGATCCGAGAGGCAGCAGTGCATCCATCATTGCGCGCGGCCTGTCTCTCTGTATCAGAATGTGCTTCACTTTGTGTCCATCAGGGAGAAGATACAAATTATTAGTGATTTTATTAAAAGAAAACACTTGCCGTGCATCACTAAGGCACCGCCGGGGACAGAGATATATCCTTCTTACAAACCCCTGTCCCTGACAATTACTTACCCTTTCCTTGTTTGAGGCTGTTTATTGCAATCTCATTGTGTTTGCCTTAACAAATGCAGATAATGTCATTCAGAAGAGAGCATCGTCCCATCGGACTCTCAGGATCTGACCAGGTAGCCAATATGGGGGCAGGTCAGGCAGCCAATGAGTTGCTTCTCTGTATAAAACACATTTCACCCCCCCACCCAGGCTTGTTTAACTCACCCTATAGCAGATTGCTACAGATTTGTATTAGTGTGGGATCCTCAGAATAATCCTACATGGCAGCTTCACTCCCCCGAGATAAAGAAAATGACCGAATATGCAGAACTCACAGGGATCATTTCCCTCTCCATCTGGTGCCGTGTAGGGAAGGGATCATTTTACCAAAGGCACAGAGAGGAGGATAAGGGATCCCATACCTGTATATAGTTAAAAAAAAGACCAGCAACAGCGGGATTTCTTGTGAAAATGTATATTTAAAGTAGCATGAACAGCCAAGATAACGTTTTGGTCCCCATTGGGACCTTTCTCAATATACAGGGTGTATGTATGGGTGTGTATATATATATATAGATTTGAAAAAGATGCTGAACACGGATTATATGCAAAAAAGTGTATTAAAAAGAATCACATCACATTTAATACACTTTTTTGCAAATAATCTGTGTGGCGCATCTTTTTCAAATCTATATATTGTGGAGGGATGTGACGGCATCCTGAAGTTGCAGAGCAACATACATACATGCACCCTGTATAAGAGTCCTGCGTGGAACCGATTTTTGAGACCTGGATCCACATCCCACATTTTAACTTGCTTTGACCTGCTACCCGCCCCAACCCACAGCTGCCTTATCTGCACCATTAAACAGGAAGTGTTGTTGCTGCAAACCAGAAATGACATCATCAAAAAAAGGGCGGGGGAAAGAAAAAAATATTTAAAAAAAGTTTTTAATGGAGTAAAATATAGATAATATAGGTAATATAATATAAGAAATATGGATAAGATTTGCAACCCTACCCGACCCACCCACCCGCATCTATACCTGCATCCGAAAATCCTACCTGCAACCCGCGGGGTACCTGCTTTTTTATTTTGTGGGTGACCAGCAGGTACCCGGCCCGCTGCAGGACTCCCTGGGACTACATCCCAGCCCCCACAGGCCTGACCAGAACCAATGAAATCCTAGTTGAGGGGAAAATGTACTGCACGCGGCTACAGAACTCTAAAAGCACTGATTTTATTTCAGTAGAAAGAGTCCTTTAGGGATTTGCCTTAGTTTATTTCATTTTACTGCAAATTACAAAATCTAATAACATAATGAGTTTTGTTCTACAAATGGCAAGCGTAACAAATATATATTGCATGATGCACCGCTTACAAATGTAATTTAGCAAAAGCAAATAGATTATGCAGAATAACCCAGTAAAAATAGTTTTCTCTAATTCTTTATGCAAAAATTGTTTAACGCTTTATTTTTTTATGTGAAATGGTATTTATTTCCATTCTCATATGAATTTAGCAATTAGATACTGTGCAGTATATAATGCAGTTGTGCTAAAATGGAGACAAGTTGTTCCACATATTGAAGTAACTAATGGATATGGGTTCTGTTATCTGGGAATCCTGTTATGCAGAAAGCTCCATATACAAATTACAGAAAGATCCCTGGGGGAAAACCCCAGGTCCCAAGCATTCTGGATAGCAGGTCCTATAGCTGAAATTGCATCCAAACATACTCCTTGCACCTCTGTATAGTTGCAAGTGCAAGTGTAGAACCATAGAGCTACTGCCACCTTCACTATGGAGGTAATTCCATGGTTACACCCAGGGTGCTGTATCAATAGGGGCTGCAAACTTACTCCCAAAGAATCACAATCTAACAATGTTTAAACATGTCAAAAGTGACTTAGTCCCCATTATGAACATTTTAGCTAAAACTTTCATCCAATTTTGCATCAAAATCCAAGCCAAATTGCCTTTATTGTAATGTGTCAGGTGCAACTTCCTTTGAGGCCATGGTTATATTAGAATTATAGGGGCAATGCTGCATTGTGGGTAATAAACATGACAAATTGCATCTTAACTGCCCTTTGGACACTTCACTTTCATCGATAAACAGGGCCGGAACTAAGGGTAGGCAGAAGAAGCTCGTGCTTAGGATGCAACCAGGCCCGGACTGGCAATCTGTGGGTTTGGGCAAATGCCAGAGGGGCTGCTGTAAGATGCCATAGACAGTCACTATTTATTGGGCCTATAGGGGGCTGTTTGGGCCTCTGTTTACTTGGAATGCCAGAGCTTAATTTGAATTTCAAGGCCACACTGACTCCCTAAATGCAAAACACATGTAGGTCTGAGGAACAACAACTCAGTCCAGTCCTCACCAAGGGGTCAGTAGATGGTGGTTGGGCCCACTCAGAAACCCTAATCTTCTGTTTGGTATCTAAAGGCAAATCCAGTCTGTGAATGAATGAAGCAATAAAATGAATTCTTAGTACAAAACCCTTATTTAAATACAGTTGTCATTCACTCAGATTAGATCAGCTCTCAGGCAGCCCAGAAAGGGCAGAATGGCATCTGCTAATATAAATGAACTCGGGCAATTTAATAAACTTTTCCTGTGCTCATGTCAGGTTTGAAAACGTCTCCAAAATGACACATTTAAATATTTCCCTCATCTGTATTCCTCTACATGGGTGCTGCCCCGGCTTGCTCATATAATCAGCTCTCGGCTCACACTATGCAGCATTTCATTAGCACTTGGGCTCCGGGAAGCTTGATCTGTGTGGGCCTTGGGCTCCCTTGTGATCAGGAATACTGAGAGGAATAGCCTCTTGTCTTCTCCTTCAGCTATTAAATAATATACATTGATTCCCCAGGTAATAGGCCCATTGCTCTTCCCATTGATCAATCAGCACTACAAAGGGCCAAAGGAGCTGGTGAATTACAACTCCCAGCATCCCCTAAGAGCAGCTTGAGGGATGCAGGTTGTGCCTCTGTGATTAAACACTTAACAGGTTAAATCATTTATTGCAATAAAAGATTTTTGGCACAGGTTTTTGTTTAATGATTTCTATTTCTGCTCAGTGGTTTTACATCTGAAGGGGCTGCGTGCAGCTAATCTAATGAGTGTCGATCCTTTCCTTTCAGCTAAACTGTTTGCTTTCTGCTATAGGCCTCAAACAGGAAGGGGAAATAACAGTGAAAAGGAGGCTCATTCTTTATTTATAGCACAGTAATGTCAGTACATAATACAATACACAATACAATAAACAGGTTGCTTATAGGAAAATCATATTTTATATCTCTAGTGACAGACTATTGTAAAAAGTATTTAGTAAAAAATAGGTTAAATGATTCCCTTTTCTGTGTAATAATAAAACAGTACCTGTACTTGATCCCAACTAAGATATAATTACCCCTTATTGGGGGCAGAACAGCCCTATTGGGTTTATTTAATGGTTAAATGATTCCCTTTTCTCTGTAATAATAAAACAGTACCTTGTACTTGATCCCAACTAAGATATAATTACCCCTTATTGGGGGCAGAACAGCCCTATTGGGTTTATTTAATGGTTAAATTATTCCCTTTTCTCTGTAATAATAAAACAGTACCTGTACTTGATCCCAACTAAGATATAATTACCCCTTATTGGGGGCAGAACAGCCCTATTGGGTTTATTTAATGGTTAAATGATTCCCTTTTCTCTGTAATAATAAAACAGTGCTTTGTATTTGATCCCAACTAAGATATAATTAATCCTTACTGGATGCAAAATAATCCTATTGGGTTTAATTAATGTTTTATTGATTTTTTAGTAGACTTAAGGGCTCTGGCACACGGGGAAATTAGTCGCCCGCGACAAAACTCCCTGTTCGCGGGCGACTAATCTCCCCGAGTTGCCATGACCCGCCATCCCACCGGCGAACATGTAAGTCGCCGCTGCATGTGCCATCCCACCGGCGACTTTCATTGTCGCCGGTGGGATGGCAGGGGAAGGCAACTCGGGGAGATTAGTCGCCCGCGAACAGGGAGTTTTGTCGCGGGCGACTAATCTCCCCATGTGCCAGAGCCCTAAGGTATGGGGATCCAAATTACAAAAGACCCCTTATCCGGAATACTCTTGGTCCCGTGCATTCTAGATAATGAGTCCTATACCTGTACTTAGTTTTCTACTTAGTTCCTTTCCTATTCATATATCAGTCTCTTATTCAAACAACTCCCTGGTTGTTAAGGTAATTTGTACCATAGCAACCAGATAACCACTAAAATTTTAACATGGAGAGTTGCTGAAAGAAAATGTGAAATAAATGAAAAAAACCACAGATAATAAAAAATGAAGACTAATTGCATATTGTTTTAGAATAACCTTCTCTACATCATACTAACAGTTAACTCAATCTCTTGAGGACTGCAGAGAAATAACAAACCTAATTGTAGTACAAACTGCAGTTTCAAACCAACAAATATATTTAATCAGTCAGTAGGGCGCATTTAAGGCCACGGGTGCAGTCCACAACTTTTTGCTCATAGTGAGTCAACTGTTTGTTGTAGCTTTTTATTCAGTAACTCTCCAGTTTAAAATTTTAGCAGCTGCATAGTTGCTAGAGTCAAAATTACCCTAGCAATGAGGCAGTTTTTTGAATGAGAAACTGGACTATGAATAGGAGAGGGACTGAATAGGAAGATAAGTAATAAAAAGTAACAATAACAATAAAATTGTAGCCTCAAATTTTTTGCCTGCCGGGGTCAGTGACCCTGTTTGAAAGCTGGAAGGAGTCAGAAGAGGAAAGCAAATAAAGACCAACTGAAAAGTTGCTAAGCACTGGCCATTCTAGGACATTCTAAAAGTTAAATCATAGCTACAATATCAGCCATCACTCAGATGTAGCACAGGTTGGCAGTTCCACTAAAAATACGCACTGATTTAATATATTGCTGCTGAATGTACCATGTTGTGAATTCAGTCCAATGGTATGAAATACAGTAGGCAATTCCCTATCACAGCAAATAACATTTTTCCATTATTAGTTGATATTTTTATATTTTGCATGTTTTTGATGCATTTTGAATTGCTTGCTTAGTGGGAAACAAAAGAAGGACTTTTGGATAATACATGGGATTTATTTGGCTGTCGGAATATGTCAAAAAGGCTTCAACATGTTCTGCTAGATTTGGGCTGTCAGTAATTAGAACAATGCCCCAGATGTAATTGGTTATCAGAACCAACCCACTCACCTGCTCAGCTATTTGACTCATTGTCATTGTGTTCACTTGATGTTCGGGAAATGAATCCGCTTTTATTTAATTTCTTTTGTGGATGGATTTTGGGCCCGCTGCGTGAGTGATAAATGTGCCGGAAGCAAAATATGCATGAGATACTCCAGCCGACGGCAGAAACAAACGTCCTGGAATCACACAAGAGCTCAATTCAGAGCCATTAACGGGAGAGATGGGGATTGGTACCAATCAGTGCTTTCATCCTAAATGGGCAATGAAAACAATCTCTGTATGTCTCAGTGTATTTATATTGCCTATTTGCCCCATAGAGGTTTCTAGAGAATGGATTAGATTCCATACTGGCTGTAGGGCACCAGCGAGAGATGAACCGGGAGCTGTGCTCATTTTATGGCTTGTTTAATAATAGAGTAGTAAATGGTCTGGGATAGAATGAATGCTTGAAATAATTGAACAAAACGTCTTTTGGTATCATCTAGGGATGGAAGGGCAAGAACTTACTGACTGAGGAAGAAAAGATATTAAGAAACAAACAAACATTAAAACCTAAATTATATATATTCTTCTGCTTGAAAATAATGGCGGCTGAGCAGGCATACACTCCCTTTATTCTCATTCAATCAGAATAATGAAACCAGATGATTGGTTATTATGGGTTACAGCTCTGGAGCTCTGATGTTATAAAACAAGGGCTAACTTGTGCACTAATGTAGTTATTTAGTTTGAACCCCTGTTTGTGCTTGTATTTAGGGGGTTGCTTTGTTGCACTTGGTATATATTATTCCATTAAGCACCCCTATCTGCGGAGATTCTAGCTACCTATGTACCAAAACATCCTGTTTCCAAGGATACTGCTTCAATGCTTATGGTACAACGTCAATTGATTTTAGAACTTATTGCAAGTTCAGTCGTGCTAAAATGGATATAAATGTTGCTCCTATTAAAGGAGATGCAATTACAGGGGGGGGGGGGGTTCTAAATGTTCTTCTGCACTAGCCTGGGGTACATGCAAGTGATCCATCCTCTTCCTTCTCTTTCCACACACCCAGTGCGTGTGCAAAATAGAGAGAAATAGAGTGAAAAGCCAAACTTTAACAAAAAAGACAAACTGGGCAGAAGGTTTTGACAAGGGCAGTCCTTCCAAAAACCGGGCTGTCCGGGTCTAAACCTGACAGGTGGCAACCTTACTCACATATGGGGGACTGGTAAATGATGTCCCTTTTCTACTGGCAGTCTCCTAGTTATTTCGACGCCTATGGGGTCCTTAACTTAGATGAGAAGTGAGTCCCTTTTCCTGGGTCAAAGCATGACCCTTGTAGTTTTGCCACAAGGTGGCAGTATGTTACAATATAAAAGGCTTAGCAGCCATGTGGATGGGCTCTATTTTGTTAGAGATCTCCACCAGAGCAGGCAGGTGTGGATAGAGAGTGGAACTTGGCTACAAGGTAGGCCCAGACAGGTCAGGCAAGTTCTGTTATAAGTCGCACTAGATGTGACAGAAAGTTAGGGCTAGCTAGTGAGCAGCTCTGGCTCCGACAAGGATCATTGTTGTTATTCGGATTATTACCCTGGGTATACTGTTGCCCAGAATAGCGTTCCCAGTGTACAGACTAAACAGGGAATTGTCTGTGTTCCACTGGGGGGAAGTATAACCTGAAAGCCGAGAGTACCTTATTGTTGCCCAGTGGGGATAGAGTCAATGTGACCAACTACTGTGAGTATAAGTCTGACCTATGATGTGCAAGAAACCTGCATTGTTGTATGTTAACTCCCTATTTGGGTCTGTTCAATAAATAAGTTCCTGCTAGAGCACCCAAACTTGTGAGTTACACAAAACAAAGGCCTCCAACCTATGTGAGGGCTCATGTCTGAGAGAAAATTCTCATTCTGGGTAAAGTTTGGTGTATCTTATGGTTTGCAAGTACCTAAAGTACCATAAGTTTACACTAGGGATGCACCCCAGTGACTTTTTGTCACATACACAAAAACGTTTTTGCCACACGTAGTGTAAAACCTCAGCGGAAGGCTTGTACTGTGGGTAACCCAGCAGCAGAGCTTTTGTCTATTTATTCATTTTCTTACCTGTAATCAGTCTCGGATGGAATACAAATGACAGTGTTGGGAAGTATCATTTACCATCATTACATGTACTGCACACCTCATTGCATTTAGCTCTATAGCTTGGGAAATAAGTGAAGAATTTCAGCCCAAGCAAACCTCAACTACATAAATCAATTCCTTTCATTTCAGCCAGGTAAAAATTCAGTTTCTTCTCCCCCTGACAAGCCGCGGCTGCCCTGTACCCCCATGCTGTGCTCAGGCCTTTCTCTGCTGCCGAGAGAGAAGGGAATAGAATGTACTGGGGAGGCAGCTCTTAGATCCTCTCTGTTTGTCTGACCTCAAGGGGGGCTGCAGAATGGAACGTGGGAAGTTCCTTTGCAGAACAGTTTCCTTTGAAAACATTCCAAACTTCTTGTACAGATGCGGCTGCTGCTAGCGATTCTGCAATAAAAGCACTAAAAGCAATGAAAGCCGACTGGAGTTTGTAAGGATAAGTAATAATGTATATTGGACAGTCGGGGAGATTTATTTATCAATTTCCGAGTTGTTTTTCCATTTTAATACAGGTATAGGACCCCTTATCCGGAAACCCATTATCCAGAAAGTTCCAAATTACAAAAAGGCCATCTCCCATAGACTCCATTATAAGCAAATAATTCTAATGAATTGAAAAATGATTCCTTTTTCTCTGTAATAATAAAACAGTACCTGTACTTGATCCCAATTAAGATATAATTACCCCTTATTGGGGGCAGAACAGCCCTATTGGGTTTATTTCATGGTTAAATAATTCCCTTTTCTCTGTAATAATAAAACAGTACCTGTACTTGATCCCAACTAAGATATAATTACCCCTTATTGGGGGCAGAACAGCCCTATTGGGTTTATTTAATGGTTAAATGATTCCCTTTTCTCTGTAATAATAAAACAGTACCTGTGCTTGATCCCAACTAAGATATAATTACCCCTTATTGGGGGCAGAACAGCCCTATTGGGTTTATTTAATGGTTAAATGATTCCCTTTTCTCTGTAATAATAAAACAGTACCTGTACTTGATCCCAACTAAGATATAATTACCCCTTATTGGGGGCAGAACAGCCCTATTGGGTTTATTTAATGGTTAAATGATTCCCTTTTCTCTGTAATAATAAAACAGTACCTGTACTTGATCCCAACTAAGATATAATTACCCCTTATTGGGGCAGAACAGCCCTATTGGGTTTATTTAATGGTTAAATGATTCCCTTTTCTCTGTAATAATAAAACAGTACCTGTACTTGATCCCAACTAAGATATAATTACCCCTTATTGGGGGCAGAACAGCCCTATTGGGTTTATTTAATGGTTAAATGATTCCCTTTTCTCTGTAATAATAAAACAGTACCTGTACTTGATCCCAACTAAGATATAATTACCCCTTATTGGGGCAGAACAGCCCTATTGGGTTTATTTAATGGTTAAATGATTCCCTTTTCTCTGTAATAATAAAACAGTACCTGTACTTGATCCCAACTAAGATATAATTACCCCTTATTGGGGCAGAACAGTCCTGTTGGGTTTATGTCATGTTTAAATTATTTTTTAGTATAAATAATTATTAATTAATGGTGATCCAAATTACAGAAAGACCCCTTAGCCAGAAAACCTCAGGTCCCAAGTGTAGCTGCCCGCCCAAGCCAACCTAACATTTGAGCTGCATAATTCATTGTGACTGTTAATGTAAGAGAAGTTTATAGCAACTTAGTGCAAATTTGCAGTACAGAACAATATATAATTTTATATGCTCTGTTGTATTGTAAGCAGAAAAGTTAGTCCTGCTGTTAAAGTTCATTTGTGTGTAGAGTAACAGCCAGCAGCATCAGCTAATATAGCCAGCTAAGCACAGGTCATTACAGGGTCAATCTGAGTACTCTAGTCACCTGACAGTCTAGTCCAATCAGAACCCAGCCTCACTCTGGGAGCTCTAGAACCTAGCCAGACAGCCAGCAGCCATCTTAGAGACAGAATCTTCAGAGAGTATGTCAGAGTAAAGAAACTGCCCGTAAGATCCTATGAGGCGAAAATAGGTGAGCTATCTTTGTTTATGTATTCTGATTAATGCTGCTAATGACAATGTTATTGATTATATGTTAGAATATACTGAATACTTCTTTTGTATGTTTGCCCCTAGTTCTACCACTTTCTACCACATTCTACCGCATTCTATGCGCACTTACTGCACGTATATCGCAACAATATTAATAAAACTGATCATCTTTGTTCCTGATTCCCTATCCTGATGATGTTACCAATAAAGAAAGTTATTTTTGTACCAGTGGTATGTTCTTAAAGTCTTTCAAGGATCCGAGGACAGTTACAGTAGAACTATTCCCCTCTGAGGAGGCGAGAAGACGCACCTCATCAGAGCTACAGCAGAAGTCATATCAAGTGTGCCTCAGAGTGTAATTTCAAGCCCTTAAAGAGACAGTGCACTAAAAAGTTAAACAGCACTGTAAAGCTAACCTGCCCTTTCTGTGGCCAAAGAGTTGACAAAATACCACAGAAGAAGTACAAATAGAGCCCAGTATTGCACCCAAGTAGATGTATGCCTTTCCTGCGGCCTTCAGAGTCAGAGCATTGCCACAGCGAGAGCGCACATATCGACAAGTGTGTTACCGACCAGAGTGAAACAACCACATGCTGCAATTCACCTAGAGACATCGCACACAAGCAGAGCAACAATCCTGAATGCTGCATCTCGGCTAGTAAAGTCACAGACAGCATTCGGAAAGTAACTCAAGCAAGCCACAGACATTCACAGCTGCATCTCTGCAAGTAAACACACAGACCGTCAGCATCCTGTAAGCAACTGCAAGCAAGCCAAAGTCCCTTACCTTGCATCTACTTCTGCAAAGACTGATCCTGAGTGATTCCTAAATTCTATAGAGAGACGCTTAATTTGAATCAGCAAGCCAAGTCACTGTATCCTGCTCTTCACATTAAGGTCAAGGTATCCTGTTTATTCCTTATTGATGGTCATGTGCTGACTTTGACACATTAAGAGGTATTGACTAAAAGGTAATAAGAACTTTGAAAGAATCCAGAGATATTTGCATTATAGGGACTTTATGTGAATTTGAATAAAGTTATTTATTCCTTTGTGTTTAACCTTAACTCTTTCAGGTCAAAATGTCTGTTTATAGTGATTCAATGCCATTGATAGAGGGGGAAGTGTTAAATAGTGAGAGATATTCCCTACAGCAGAAAGTATTAGAGTTGAGGGAAACCTTAAAGTCAGAGATAAATCCTGAAGAGATAGAAAGGATAAATTGTGACATAAAAGAGTACCTGTCTAAGATAGAGAAATTAGAAGCTGAGCTTAGGGAGTCTCAAGCAGTCTCAGAGCAGATAAGCCAGTTGAGACAGTCATCTCGTGAGAGAAGACCTACCCCAAAAATGCTAGAATATATGCAACAAGAGGCTGCACACAGAGAAAGGAAATTCAACCAAATGTACATAAAATGGAAAACGCACACTAATGAGGTTCGCATGAAGCTAAAACAAGAGTGTACAGAGGATGAATTATCCAACATGATGGATGCTGTAGAGAAACACGAGTTAGATATGAAGACAACATATGAGGAGCTAAGGTCTCACACAGTACCCTCCCAGGACATTAAAAGGAAGATCGATACATGCACTGCAATAACAGCAGATTTATTAGGGCTTATGAGAATACGATCAATTGAAAACGACTTTGACGCAGAGACAGAGAGAACAAGGCTACTAGAACTTTATAAAAGGGATTATGCAAAGTCCGTATATGGGTCCACAGTTTCAAGAGTAGCATCTTCTAGCAAACATTCTAGCCACTTATCTAAGTGCACCAGTACCTCAGCCAAAAGAGTAGAAGCATCTGCACAACTTGCCGCTAAAAGAGCTGAGATTGAGATGGAAGCTGTTATCGAAGCACAACGTCAACAATTAAAAAAGTTGAAAAACCAAAGAGACATCGAGGTCATAGAAGCTAAACTTAAAGTATATGCTGAAGAGGAAATAAAAGAAAATGGTGATAGATCCAGAGCAGTACTTCCCGAGAGAACAGATCCCTGTCCTTCTATCCCCACTAGTCATCATAGTGACCAAGGAAATGTTGCAGCTATTGCCCAAGCAATACATGAGACAATGGTTCTTACAAGACTTCCAACTCCTGAACCAACTGTATTTTCAGGAGACCCATTGAAGTTCATAGAGTGGAGTACAAGCTTTGAAGCACTTATTGCACGTCGCTGCTCCAATCCAGCAGACAAGTTGTTCTACCTACAGAAGTATGTTAGTGGAGAAGCCAAGAGTGCTCTTGAAGGTAGCTTCTACAGGAAGGATGAAGAAGCCTTTAAACAAGCATGGGAGAAGCTGAACACACGGTATGGTCATCCCTTTGTAGTACAGCGAGCCTTTAGAGAAAGACTTAACAGTTGGCCAAAGATAGGCTCTAAAGAGTATGTTAGGCTTAGAGAGTATGGTGACTTCCTGCAAGCATGTAGCAACGCCATTCCTCACATAAAGGGTTTGCAAGTACTGAATGACTGTGAAGAAAATCAGAAAATGTTACTTAAGCTGCCTGATTGGGTGACCTCAAGATGGAATCGTCATGTAACTAAACAGTTAGACCAAGGAAAGGAGTATACCAGTTTTGAAGAGTTCTCTTCATTTGTCAATTCAGAAGCACGTATAGCATGCAATCCAGTGTCATCTCTCCACATTCTGAAACCTTTGGAAGGAAAGCCAACGAGAGAAATAAAACGTGCAAAGGTCACTTCATTTGCAGTCGATACAATGACTAAAGACCATGATACCAATGAGAGTAAGCCTAAGGTCATTGATGTACTGAATAGAGAGAAAGCACGGACAGAGAGTCACACACCTCTTCAATGCATGTTCTGTGGAGAGAACCACTCCATCTACAAATGTCAACAAATGAAGGAAAGGTCGGTAGAGGAGAAGAAAAGATTCATACTGGATAACCAACTCTGTTTTGGTTGCCTAAGAAAGGGACACAGTGCCAAGGACTGTAAAAGAGCCACCTGTGGCATTTGTAAAGGACGTCACCCAACCCCATTACATGAGGATCGCCCAAAAAGGGATAGAGCTTCAACACACAGTACACTCATTGAGGGAGAAATCATATCCACACTATCTTGCTGTATGGTTAAAAGTGAGAGTAAGAATACGTCAATGATCATCCCAGTGTGTATCTCATCTCCAGGAACAGAAGGCAAGGAGGTACTTGCTTATGCATTACTAGACACACAAAGCAGTAACACATTTATTGACCAAGAGGTCTGTGAGAAATTGCAAGTGGCAATGGAGCCAGTGAAGCTTAAGCTCTCAACGATTATGGGAAAAGACTCATTGGAAGATAGTCAAAGAGTCACAGGAGTAAAAGTCAAGGGACTTTGCTCAGATGTCACCATAGATCTACCTCCGGTCTATACAAGAGACTTCATACCCCTTGATCGTGAACACATACCTACCTGTGAAACAGCCAAAAAGTGGAAGCACCTATCAGTCATCTCTCATGAAATACCCCCTCTGAAGGAGTACCGTGTGGGGCTCCTGATAGGTTATGACTGTTCTAAAGCACTGATGCCACGACAAATAATAACAGGAGGTGATGATGAACCATATGCGATCAAAACTGATTTGGGATGGAGCATTATTGGAGGACCACAACAGGCTGCAAGCTCAAGACAAGTAACCGGGTTATGTCATCGCATATCTGTCAAGACGTCACTAACCCCAAGTCCTGCTGCAGTGATCAAGATTCTTGAGTCCGACTTTGCAGACACCAGCTCAAAGGAAAAGAGTATATCTCAAGAAGACATAACTTTCCTACACATCTTGGAAGGAGGCATTCAGCAAAACCAACAAGGCCATCTAGAGATGCCCTTACCTTTCAAAAAACGCCCTGACCTTCCATACAACAGGAATCTTGCCTTAGTACGACTAAGACGTTTAGAGAGGAAGCTGGGAAGAGAGCCAAAGTTCAAAGGCGACTATTCCAAGTTTATGGAAGGCATCATACAAGACGGAGATGCAGAAAGAGCCGACCATCAACCAGACCCGGGGAAGGTTTGGTACATTCCACATCAAGGTGTCTATCACTTGAAGAAACCAGACAAGATAAGAGTGGTGTTTGACTGCTCAGCAAGGTATGATGGTGTTGCATTGAACGATTATCTGTTAACGGGACCAGACCTCACAAATATGCTGTCTGGTGTTCTCAGTAGATTTCGGAAATACCCCATTGCTGTCATGTGTGACATTGAAAAGATGTTCCACAGGTTTCATGTGAAAGAGGAAGATAGAGATTTCCTGAGGTTCCTATGGTGGGAGAATGGAAACACTAATACAGAGCCTGTAGAATATCGCATGAAGGTTCATCTGTTTGGAGCAGCATCATCCCCAGGTTGTGCCAATTACGGTATGAAACACCTTGCCAATCAAAATGAAGGAAACTATCCATCAGCAGCAAACTTCATTAAGAAAAACTTTTATGTTGACGATGGACTTGTAAGCCTGCAATCAGCTGACTCAGCAATCAAATTAGTGAAAGAAACTCAAGAGTTGTGCGCAAAGGGAAATCTGCGCCTTCACAAGTTCATCTCAAACAGCAGAGAAGTGTTGGAATCCATTTGTGAATCTGAACGTGCATCAGCAATGGAAAACGTAGACCTCAACTACGATGATCTTCCAGTCCAGAATGCACTTGGCCTGAGATGGGATGTTGAAAATGATGAGTTCTTCTTTAAGGTCTCTATTGAAGAGAAACCAGCAACAAGACGCAATATTCTCTCCACGGTAGCTTCTGTGTATGATCCATTGGGTTTCTTAGCCCCAGTAATCCTCAGAGGAAAAGGAATACTCCAAGAGCTGTGCAGACAGAAGCTAGGTTGGGATGACTCTATGCCAGAAGAACTGAGGCCAAGGTGGGAGAGTTGGATCAAGGATTTACAACATCTGCACGGAGTCAGAATACCAAGGGGCTTTGCACCCCACGATTTTGGAAAGTATGAGAGAATTGAACTGCATCACTTCTCAGATGCTAGTAGTTACGGTTATGGCCAATGTTCCTACATCAGGGTGATAAGAGATGAAAAGGTACATTGCTCCCTTGTCATGGCCAAGACCAGAGTTGCACCTACCAATGTCCTCACAATACCAAGACTGGAACTATCAGCTGCCGTAGTTTCTGCTTCAGTGAGCAAGTTCCTGAGAGACGAATTAGAGTTCAAGGTAGATGAAGAGTACTTTTGGACAGATTCACAGGTGGTTCTAGGCTACATAAATAATGAAGCTCGAAGATTTCATGTCTTTGTGGCGAACAGAGTTCAAAGAATTCGAGAAATTACTGATCCAGACCAGTGGTACTACATTGAGTCAGAAAGGAATCCAGCTGATCATGCTTCAAGAGGTCTTAAAGTTTCAGAAATGAAGGACTCAAATTGGTTTACAGGCCCAAAGTTCCTATGGGAAAGGGAAATAGTACCCATCAAAAATTGCCTAGAGCTATCAATGTGTGATCCTGAAGTGAAGGTCATTCAAGCCTTAAACACAACAACCAAGTGCCAGGACGATATGCTCGAAAGACTATCACGATTCTCCAATTGGACTACAGTAGTAAATGTAGTTGCTCGAATTCAGCGTCTGGCAAGACGAACTAGGAAGTTTGAACCCTTGAACGTTGAAGAAAGAATGAGAGCTGAGGATACAGTTATAAAACTCATTCATCAGAAATTTTACAAAGAAGAATTAAAGATGCTCAGTCAAGAACCTGGAAGGATCCCCAACAACCACCCTTTGCATCAACTTAATCTTATCCTACAGGATGGTATAATAAGAGTGGGAGGAAGATTGGAAAATGCACCTTTATCTTTCAGAGTGAAGCATCCAGCGATTCTTCCCAAGGATTCTACCCTTACAAGCCTGATAATTGATCATCATCACACAAGGTCCTCACATCAAGGCAGAGGTCTAACCTTGAGCTACTTGAGAGATGGTGGTTACTGGATTGTGAATGGCAGTAAAACTGTAGCTAAACACATAAAACAGTGTGTACTGTGTCGGAAGACTCGAAGGCCGACAGAAGACCAAAGAATGGCAAATTTACCCATGGATCGTGTAGAACCATCGCCTCCCTTCTCTTATTGTGGCATGGATTGTTTTGGTCCATTCTACACCAAGCAAGATCGTAAGGAGCACAAAAGATATGGTCTACTTTTCACGTGTCTAAGCTCCAGAGCAATCCACATAGAGATGTTGGAGAATATGTCAACTGATGTGTTCATCAATGCTCTTCGATGCTTCATAGCCATTAGAGGCACCGTAAGAGAAATCAGATCTGACCAAGGTTCTAACTTTGTTGGAGCTAAGAATGAGTTGAGAAAGGCTTTAGAAGAAGTAGACAAAGAAAGGATAACCATGTTTCTGGCAGAGAGACAATGTGACTTTCACATGAATGTTCCAGATGCAAGCCATACGGGAGGTGTTTGGGAGCGTCAGATAAGAACCGCAAGGAATGTTCTGAGTTCAGTACTAAAGCAGAGTGCTGGAAGAATAGATGATGCTTCTCTGAGGACTGTATTTTATGAAGCTATGTCCATTGTGAACAGTCGTCCATTGACAGTTGATAATATCAATGACCCAACAAGTTTAGATCCTCTGACTCCAAATCATCTGCTTCACCTAAAGTCCACTCCCATACAGCCACCACCCGGCAAGTTCCTCGAGGAAGATTTGTATGCCAGAAAGAGATGGCGACGTGTGCAATATCTGACCGAACAATTTTGGAACAGATGGAGGAGGGAGTACCTAGCTAATCTCACTCTCAGACAAAAATGGCATACTCCTAGGAGAAATGTTCAAATAAACGACATAGTGATCGTTAAAGAAGAGGACATACCCAGAAATCGATGGAGAATTGCTAAAGTTCTTGAAGTTCAGAAAGACAATGACGGATTGGTAAGAAGAGTGAAATTACAGATGGGAGATTCCAAATTAAGTAAGAGAGGAGAACGTCTCACTACTCCACTCATCCTAGAACGTCCTATCCAAAAACTGGTTGTTCTTATCGAGAATAATAATAATAAGTAAAATTCCCTTAATCTATGCAAACCAACTCAACAACGAATGCATAAATTAAAGGTAATTTGGTGGGAGTGTAGCTGCCCGCCCAAGCCAACCTAACATTTGAGCTGCATAATTCATTGTGACTGTTAATGTAAGAGAAGTTTATAGCAACTTAGTGCAAATTTGCAGTACAGAACAATATATAATTTTATATGCTCTGTTGTATTGTAAGCAGAAAAGTTAGTCCTGCTGTTAAAGTTCATTTGTGTGTAGAGTAACAGCCAGCAGCATCAGCTAATATAGCCAGCTAAGCACAGGTCATTACAGGGTCAATCTGAGTACTCTAGTCACCTGACAGTCTAGTCCAATCAGAACCCAGCCTCACTCTGGGAGCTCTAGAACCTAGCCAGACAGCCAGCAGCCATCTTAGAGACAGAATCTTCAGAGAGTATGTCAGAGTAAAGAAACTGCCCGTAAGATCCTATGAGGCGAAAATAGGTGAGCTATCTTTGTTTATGTATTCTGATTAATGCTGCTAATGACAATGTTATTGATTATATGTTAGAATATACTGAATACTTCTTTTGTATGTTTGCCCCTAGTTCTACCACTTTCTACCACATTCTACCGCATTCTATGCGCACTTACTGCACGTATATCGCAACAATATTAATAAAACTGATCATCTTTGTTCCTGATTCCCTATCCTGATGATGTTACCAATAAAGAAAGTTATTTTTGTACCAGTGGTATGTTCTTAAAGTCTTCCAAGGATCCGAGGACAGTTACACCAAGCTTTCTGGATAATACAGTAGGTCCCATACCTGTACATTACTTGCCTGTCACATTTGTATTACTGAATCTATTTGTCTCGCTATTATATCTGTAAATATCTTTATTTGGATGGTCAATAAATCTGCACTGCTCCCATTCTGTCCCAATATTGTTATTGGCATGGCACAATAGATAGGGTTACAGATAAGCCCCCCTCCCATAGGGTTACATACACTGACGACATAATGCAATAACAATACACAAAGATTGCTCCAGGTCTAGTAACCCACCTGAAATGATCACGGGCCGATAGTAATCGGCCCGTGTATGGGCAGAACCGAGCGGCCTGGCCGACCGATATCTGGCCTGAAAGGTTAGAAAATCCAGTCGGATCGGGGACTGCATTGGCTCGTTGATGCGGTCCCCGAACCGACTGCCCCATGGCCGCAAATGTAATTCGATTGTTTGGCCCCAGGGCCAAACAATCGGATTATTTTTTTTTTTAGCTACTTGCTACCCGATATCACCCACCCTTAGGTGGGGATATCGGGTGAAGATCCGCTCGCTTGGCGACATCGCCAAGCGAGCGGATCTTATAGTGTATGGGGACCCTAAGTAGAATTTGTAGGCAGAGCTGGAACTAGGGGTAAGTAAAAGAAGCACATGTGATGCCCTCCAAAATACATTGTTTATAAAAGTTTTTGTTGAGCAGCCAAGACTCTATTTTCATCCATTTGCCCAAGATCAATCCATCTGCCTGTTATTAGGTTGCTTCAACCGCTAATAAACTGCTGCTTCTCCTTCATTTCCCAAGAGCTCATTTTGTACAGAGAGAAGCCTTCAAGCTGCTGTCAGAGGGATCCAGATGTGGGCAGAGGAGCGAGGGGCAATTAGCGACGATGGGTTGCTCGTCTATGGAATAATGGTGTACCAACAGTGTCAGAAACAAGGCGGAATGATGGCACCTTTTCATCTCCAGCAAGTTCCTATCACACATCTCATACTATAGGATTCCCATCTCTTTGCAGCAGAAGTGATTAAACAGATGCTGGAACCAAGTAAAACACTCAAATTGTTGTTTAAGCGTCTAAAGAAACCTTCCCCGTGCCATTGCAGCTCCTTCTGCCAGTGACAGTCTTTTTAAAAGGAAAACTACGACATGATAGAAATATGTGTAATGAAGTCCTTAGGGGCCCGTTTATACAGAGAAATCAAGGATTAATGTCGAAAACGTCACCTTTTAATAGAGTGGATATTTATAAAGTCCCACTGTAGACAAAACCTGGAGAATAACAATGAGCTTCTGTTTAGTAAGTCCTTATGTAAAATCTCAGAGTCGTGTTGGTAAGCAGAAACTAATAAGAGGGGATGTGGTTGCTTAATATATAGTTGAAGTTGGCCTTTACTGTATGAACCATCCCGTGAGTGTTGGCTTTAAGAGAAAAGATTATGTGTGTGCACAATGAGCTGTATGTAGACTGTGAAGGCACCTTGGGCAGAGAGAGTAGTTGTACAACTCCCTGCAACTCCCAGCCTCCCTATGCGATTGTTACCTTTAATCCTGTGCCTCAGTTGGACTGGTAGAGAGGATCCCAAATGAAACACTGGTCAATAACGATTGCAGGAAATCAACAGTATCTCTTACAAACTCAAACTCCATTTATTGAATGCATATCAGGAATAAGCATAAACATTCCCGATATATCTTGACCTTCGGAGCCTCCTCTTCACAGGATTCCATTCTCTCTCCAGGTCCTATCTATACCCTGAGCTTATACACTGAGGCCCCTGTCTACTAGTGGCCAGAATCACTGCAGGGTCCTAACCCGTCTGATCTCCTTGGTGGGGCCTTGAACTGCCCAACTATTTACACTAATCATACTTCTTGCTCCCAGAGCGACTAATACAATGCTAACTGTGCTCACTATTCTGGACTAAATCCTGTAGCCACCACTAAAGGTGCCCATACACTATAAGATCCGCTCGCTTGGCAATGTCGCCAAGCGAGCGGATCTTCGTCCGATATCCCCACCTACGGGTGGGCGATATCGGGTAGCAAGTAACTTATGGTTATGGGGCAACGAGCCCCCGCCGCCCAGGTACCCTTACATACCTCTACCCATAATGCCATGTAATCACACTATGCACGCTATCTCCCAGTATTGCCTCCTTTCCATGATACCCTCTTGGATTACTGTACAAATAAAACCATAATTGCCAACGTGCCCCCCAGTTATTCTAGCTGCTTTAAATAGATAAAATTATAATTTTTTCTAGTTCATAAGAATACATTTAAATGGCAGAGGGGAAACAGCAGCAAATGGTACATTTCAACTGCGATTAAACAGCAAATGTTCTGGAATATATAACACGTTGCTAAATCAATTAAATGATCAGACCTAATCAATTCAGCCAGTCTCCTGTGAGATGTGATTCTCGATGAAGCAATGTATAATCAAGGAGTCATTATAACTTTCTGTTTTCTGAGAATATTTTCCTACTGATTATAAGGGTGGACTTTGGGAGTTTGAAAAATGCCCCCTGCCCCCTGCCATAGAGCCTGAAAGTGCATGCTCGAGAGCGTTAGGCATAATAGTGCCTCAGGAGTTGGGGAGTTATCAGGGGATGATTTCAGGAATATGGAGCACCTACATTGAAAATCTTTCTCCTATGCGCCATTAACCTAAAACAAGATGGTTTTTAAACACCAATAAAAATTTAATTATTCATTTTAATTGCTCCACCCACTATTCCTATTTTGTGCAAGTGAAATGCTTTTTTTGATACAGGAATTATGTTCAATGCAGTGTGTATTCTATTAGTTCTGGTGGGTTTATCCACCAAGCCAGCCAACCAAACAAGCCCTTGTTACTTGTAGGGGGTCAGTTCAGATTTTAGTCTTCTTCCGACGAACGTTCAGATATCAGTCGTACGTTTAAATGCAACGATGTGAAACTAACATTCAGCCTGAAATTGTAGGATAAAGCCTTGTGTTCCGAACATGAAATAGTTGGCAGACACCAATCATACAAAAGTGACTTCCATTGTAGGTCCCAACCAAAATTTTCTAACCTGTCCAATCGACTAAAGGACCGATTGACATTGTAAAAAATTATTGGGAAGACAATGTAGAGCCCACACAAATCGATTTAATTGGTACGTATACGGCTGGCTTTACTGAGTATCCACCAAACACCATTAAAACCAGACACACATAAATATGCATCCTAGGTCTTATGAGGGTGCCACTGTGTATCAAATCATCACAATAAAGCTAATTTTGGTAATTCTTGTATCCAATAATAAATCTGGAGACACTTAGGGGGACATTTATTAAGGCAGGAACGCTCCGAGCGTATTTTGCATGACTTTTCCGTACCTTGTGTGACAATTTCGTACGACAAAATAGTATTGTCACGCCGAGTAAGAAAGTTTCGGATTCATTCAAGCTTTGTTATTGTGCCTTTCCTTGGCCTGCAGAGTGCCACTGAGTCCTATGGGAGACTTTCCTTGGGCCGGGTTGGAGCTGCAGAGTGCCATTGAGCCCTATGGAAGACTTTCCTTGGGCCGGGTTGGAGCTGCAGAGTGCCATTGAGCCCTATGGAAGACTTTCCTTGGGCCGGGTTGGAACTGCAGAGTGCCATTGAGCCCTATGGGAGACTTTCTTTAGGCCGGGTTGGAGCTGCAGAGTGCCATTGAGTCCTATGGGAGACTTTCCTTGGGCCAGGTTGGAGCTGCAGAGTGCCATTGAGCCCTATGGGAGACTTTCCTTGGGCCAGGTTGGAGCTGCAGAGTGCCATTGAGCCCTATGGAAGACTTTCCTTGGGCCAGGTTGGAGCTGCAGAATGCCATTGAGCCCTATGGGAGACTTTCCTTGGGCCGGGTTGGAGCTGCAGAGTGCCATTGAGCCCTATGGGAGACTTTCCTTGGGCCAGGTTGGAGCTGCAGAGTGCCATTGAGCCCTATGGGAGACTTTCCTTGGGCCGGGTTGGAGCTGCAGAGTGCCATTGAGCCCTATGGGAGACTTTCCTTGGGCCGGGTTGGAGCTGCAGAGTGCCATTGAGCCCTATGGGAGACTTTCCTTGGGCCGGGTTGGACCTGCAGAGTGCCATTGAGCCCTATGGGAGACTTTCCTTGGGACAGGCTGGAGCTGCAGAGTGCCATTGAGCCCTATGGGAGGCTTTCCTTGGGCCGGGTTGGAGCTGCAGAGTGCCATTGAGCCCTATGGGAGACTTTCCTTGGGCCGGGTTGGAGCTGCAGAGTGCCATTGAGCCCTATGGGAGACTTTCCTTGGGCCGGGTTGGAGCTGCAGAGTGCCATTGAGCCCTATGGGAGACTTTCCTTGGGCCGGGTTGGAGCTGCGGAGTGCCATTGAGCCCTATGGGAGACTTTCCTTGGGCCGGGTTGGAGCTGCAGAGTGCCACTGAGCCCTATGGGTGACTTTCCTTGGGCCGGGTTGGAGCTGCAGAGTGCCATTGAGCCCTATGGGTGACTTTCCTTGGGCCGGGTTGGAGCTGCAGAGTGCCATTGAGCCCTATGGGAGACTTTCCTTGGGCCGGGTTGGAGCTGCAGAGTGCCACTGAGCCCTATGGGAGACTTTCCTTGGGCCGGGTTGGAGCTGCAGAGTGCCATTGAGCCCTATGGGTGACTTTCCTTGGGCCGGGTTGGAGCTGCAGAGTGCCATTGAGCCCTATGGGTGACTTTCCTTGGGCCGGGTTGGAGCTGCAGAGTGCCATTGAGCCCTATGGGAGACTTTCCTTGGGCCAGGTTGGAGCTGCAGAGTGCCATTGAGCCCTATGGGAGACTTTCCTTGGGCCGGGTTGGAGCTGCAGAGTGCCATTGAGCCCTATGGGAGACTTTCCTTGGGCCGGGTTGGAGCTGCAGAGTGCCATTGAGCCCTATGGGAGACTTTCCTTGGGCCGGGTTGGAGCTGCAGAGTGCCACTGAGCCCTATGGGTGACTTTCCTTGGGCCGGGTTGGAGCTGCAGAGTGCCATTGAGCCCTATGGGTGACTTTCCTTGGGCCGGGTTGGAGCTGCAGAGTGCCATTGAGCCCTATGGGAGACTTTCCTTGGGCCAGGTTGGAGCTGCAGAGTGCCACTGAGCCCTATGGGAGACTTTCCTTGGGCCGGGTTGGAGCTGCAGAGTGCCATTGAGCCCTATGGGAGACTTTCCTTGGGCCGGGTTGGAGCTGCAGAGTGCCATTGAGCCCTATGGGAGACTTTCCTTGGGCCGGGTTGGAGCTGCAGAGTGCCATTGAGCCCTATGGGAGACTTTCCTTGGGCCGGGTTGGAGCTGCAGAGTGCCATTGAGCCCTATGGGAGGCTTCCAAAATCATGCACTGAAGGTTCAAAGTCAGAAAGGTTTTCCCGCCGTTTACGATCGTTCGGACTTTCGGATCGCCAATACGATATTGTCGTGACTATTCCATACTGCAGGGCTAGCTAGAGCAGAAACCAGAACTTTCTAGAAGCTTGCTTTAAAGGAGAAAGAAAGGTAAAAACTAAGTAAGCTTTATCAGAAAGGTCTATGTAAATACAGCCATAAGCACTCACAGAAACGCTGCACTGACTTCTCTGTCAAAAGATTTCTTGTGTCTGTAATTCATGTGCCAGAGACACGCTGCTTTCTGCTTTCTCCTGCTCCCCCCTCCCTCAAGAATGCTAAGAACTCATTCCCCCCTCCTTAGGAATGTGGATTTGAGCCAATCAGCAGGAAGCTGACTCATAGTCTTACTAACTGAGCATGTACACGGGTCTGGGTGTCTGTGCAGGAGTGAGGCATTATGGGAACTTTCTTTACACAGCTCAGTGTCTTTTCTTCCTGTTTGGCTTCTGATCATCTGAACAGGAGAAATATGGGGAGACTTAAGGGCACTATTGAGAGAACTGAGGGTATGCCTGCAGCTTGGGATTAACTCTTTATTAGCCGTTCCTTCTCCTTTAAAATGGCCAGCTAAGAACTAGAAAGAGCAGCCCGACAGAACTCCTTCCATGGACCCAGTGCCCATTCGCTAGCTCCGGACCCAACCAGCAGAGGTTAAGCTTTCCCAAAAACACTCCATTAATCACTGTTCAGAGGGGCATCAAGGTCACCGCTTCCCTCTGGAACATGTTCTGTGCTGTAATTGGCTAATTTGTAGTGTTAATTATTGCAGTCAGAATGACTAATGACATTAACTGCTCGCTCCTGGCCTTATTTTAACTTTTTGCATCAATGGGTGATGCGGCTCCAATATATTTAAAGGACACGAGTAACTTGATTGGAAACAGTGCATTTCAGCCTGTCCGTCTATAGAACATGGTGTAATGAAAAGGGCTTGAGCAGCGGAATAATTGCCTGTGACTGTGGAAATCATGCAGCAGATCGATATGTCAGGGTACTGCAGCTGCCAAAGAATCATTTTCATTATCAGGCAATGGTAAAATACAGTGACCTGCAGCACCGCTGTGCCACTCGCTTAGAAAGCAAATTGCTCACATCAGTACCATATAAGCAGTGGGATCGCTAAGTGTTTCTCTCTGCAAAATGGATTCAGTCTGAAACAAACTGCACTTAAATGACGGTTCCCTTCTAATGAGAGAAACCTAAATGGAAAGCCTCTCTGGCCTAACATGGAACCAGACCTGGCTGGGAATTCCAAATGAACCATCTGACAGATGGTGGGGGTATTAGAATTGGCGTTTATTATAATAGTTGTACATGCTTTATTGGTCCCCAGTACATATAAAACAAGCAGATGGAGGGGGCTTATTTAAATAGCTGTACAGGTATAGGAACCATTATCCACAAACACGTTATCCAACAAGCTCTGAATTACAGGATGGCCCTCTCCCATAGACTCCATTATAAGCAAATAATTCACAGTTTTAAAATTTAATGTCCTTTTTCCAAATTACAGAAAGATCCCTTATCTTGAAAATCCCAGGTCCTGAGCATTCTGAATAACAGGTCTCATACCTGTATGCGCTTTTATAGTAATTCCAAGTAAATATAATACATGCAGATGGAGGGTGTTTATTATTAGGGTTGTGAACACTTCAATAGCTCCAGGAAAATATTATTCATAATGATGGAGGGTGTTTATTATAAGGGTTGTATTGTACACACTATAATAGTTCCAGGTAAATATAATACATGCAGATGGAGGGTGTTTATTATAAGGATTGTATTGTACGCACTATAATAGTTCCAGGTAAATATAATACATGCAGATGGAGGGTGTTTATTATTAGGGTTGTATTGTACGCACTATAATAGTTCCAGGTAAATATAATACATGCAGATGGAGGGTGTTTATTATTAGGGTTGTATTGTACGCACTATAATAGTTCCAGGTAAATATAATACATGCAGATGGAGGGTGTTTATTATTAGGGTTGTATTGTACGCACTATAATAGTTCCAGGTAAATATAATACATGCAGATGGAGGGTGTTTATTATTAGGGTTGTATTGTACGCACTATAATAGTTCCAGGTAAATATAATACATGCAGATGGAGGGTGTTTATTATAAGGGTTGTATTGTACGCACTATAATAGTTCCAGGTAAATATAATACATGCAGATGGAGGGTGTTTATTATTAGGGTTGTATTGTACCCACTATAATAGTTCCAGGTAAATATAATACATGCAGATGGAGGGTGTTTATTATTAGGGTTGTATTGTACGCACTATAATAGTTCCAGGTAAATAAAATACATGCAGATGGAGGGTGTTTATTATTAGGGTTGTATTGTACGCACTATAATAGTTCCAGGTAAATAAAATACATGTAGATGGAGGGTGTTTATTATTAGGGTTGTATTGTACGCACTATAATAGTTCCAGGTAAATATGATACATGCAGATGGAGGGTGTTTATTATTAAGGTTGTATTGTACGCACTATAATAGTTCCAGGTAAATAAAATACATGCAGATGGAGGGTGTTTATTATTAGGGTTGTATTGTACGCACTATAATAGTTCCAGGTAAATATGATACATGCAGATGGAGGGTGTTTATTATTAGGGTTGTATTGTACGCACTATAATAGTTCCAGGTAAATATAATACATGCAGATGGAGGGTGTTTATTATTAGGGTTGTATTGTACGCACTATAATAGTTCCAGGTAAATATAATACATGCAGATGGAGGGTGTTTATTATTAGGGTTGTATTGTACGCACTATAATAGTTCCAGGTAAATATAATACATGCAGATGGAGGGTGTTTATTATTAGGGTTGTATTGTACGCACTATAATAGTTCCAGGTAAATATAATACATGCAGATGGAGGGTGTTTATTATTAGGGTTGTATTGTACGCACTATAATAGTTCCAGGTAAATATAATACATGCAGATGGAGGGTGTTTATTATTAGGGTTGTATTGTACGCACTATAATAGTTCCAGGTAAATATAATACATGCAGATGGAGGGTGTTTATTATAAGGGTTGTATTGTACGCACTATAATAGTTCCAGGTAAATATAATACATGCAGATGGAGGGTGTTTATTATTAGGGTTGTATTGTACGCACTATAATAGTTCCAGGTAAATATAATACATGCAGATGGAGGGTGTTTATTATTAGGGTTGTATTGTACGCACTATAATAGTTCCAGGTAAATATAATACATGCAGATGGAGGGTGTTTATTATAATAGTTGTGAACACAATAGTTCCAAGATAATATTATTCATAAAGATGGAGGGTGTTTATTATAAAGGTTGTATTGTACGCACTATAATAGTTCCAAGTAAATACATGCAGATGGAGGTGTTTATTATAATGGTTGTATACAATTTAATAGTTTCAAATAACTATATAATACATGAACCCAGAGCCACTAAGATTTGTGAATGAGAAGCAAAAGCGTATATGACTTGCCATTGTTACATTTTGTGGCTTTCTATAGAAGATTCACAATAGAAGGTGGCTTCATCTGTCAGCTGTGAAAAGAATCTTAACTCATAATTTGGGTTTTCCGATAAACCCAAGACTCGTTCTATAGTGTTTTGGTCCCAAACCAAAATATATTCCCATGTAATGGCACCTGAAGAAAAATATTCAGGGTTGCAAAGACCAATTAAAGCCCCTGCCAGGAAACACCGGAGAAGCCTTCTAATAACTGTATCCTTCTGCTATACTAAAACCTTATTTTTTGGCAGATATTATCAGTCAGTCTGGATTATAACCAACAGGCATTGTATCTGCCCAAATGTGGCAATGAAGAAATCAAACAAAATTCAACTAGAGATTTTGGTAAAGTTGTTCAGCCAGTGAATGCATCTTAGTGAGTAAGTGGTCAACATTTCAGGGGGCTGTAGGGGTCTCCTTGTGATCTGATTGTTTGTTTTTGTCGGTGGGGGTCACCAACAAGAATAACAAGGGTGCCTGAAACTGTGGAGAAGGGCAGGCAAACCAGGACTTAGATTCTGTGGGCTCTTATTTCTAGGGGTTGGCATCAAGCACAAGTATTAACACCGGGTAGACTTTGGCCTCTCAACTTTTGGGTTCTTCATTGCTCCTGCAACCAGGCAAGGTAAGACTCTTGCCTCAGTTGCCAGTGCCCAGCACTTTAAAAAACACAATTATTTTTTTATTTACTGGGTATTCAACCCATTGAGCACAACTGCACTCTATGGGGTTGATTCACTAAAGTGCGTTAACTCGTAACGCATGTTTTTTTGCGATAAAATAGATGCGCTAATTAAGTACCGATTCATCAACGAATTTTCGCATGCGTCGCATATCGCACTCGTTAAATTGCGTTAATTAGCGAATAGAAATAGTATGATTCACAACACATATGAAGCATTAAAGGGGACCTGTCACCCTAAGAAATAATTCCAATTTCTTTTTTATTGTGTTTGTTAAGCAAAATTAACTTCACATACTATATAAATGATATAAATCTTGTTTCCTTCAGTCTTGGAAATATACAATCACAGCCAGCAGGCAGCTGCCATTTTGTGGGCACTGTTATTAAGGCAAGCTTTGTATCATCCCAAAATCTTGTGTATGTGCCAGAATGGGGGCCCTGATGCCCAGGCCCATGCACTGGCTACACAATTAGATGGTGAGAAGGTAGGGGGAATGTGAGGGCTGAATGGAAAGTTTAAGTAACTGTCTGCCCCGCCTCTATGCCTGAGGCATAGAGGCGGGGCAGGCAGTATTTGATTGACAGCTGGGATTTTTAAATGCATTTATAATGGGTTTGAATGTGTTAATAGAAAAATGGATTTTGGTTTAATATTTCCTTTGAAAAGGACTTTTATTATACAGCTTTTTATGTCTAGGTGACAGGTCCACTTTAAACGCGATAAATATCGCATTAGTCCGTGCAAATATTAACACCTACTTGGGGCAGTGTAATTATAGAAAATTGCAGTTCGTGAGCTCGTTTTAACGCACTTTAATGAATCAACCCCTATGCCTTTACATTTTGGCCCTGCTTGCCCCAATCAGTGTGCAACAAATGTAAGCAGGAGGGAGCATGGGCCAGCATCTGGTCAAAGGAAAAAGGAAATCAGTAAAAAATAAGAAATGATTGCCTAAACAAGACTAGAGCTAAGATGGGACTGATCGACCATTGTATGAAGCCAAAAAAGTTCCAGAATCTCTGTTACTAAAGCCAATTGCCCCATTAATATTGTATTTTTAAGTAGCTTGTGTGCCATTAGGGACAAATGCTCAGATAGACTCTATACAACCAACATTTCTTAGTAATGCATTCTATTCAAACAAGAATACACTGTAAAAATGGCTTTTTTTATATACTTGGCAATTCAGCATAAGAGGTGCAATAGGAAATATGAATGATCCAGGGATAAAGAGTAGATAAGCAAGAGTTGATTGCCTCTGAAGTGGAACATTAGTTATGTATTGTTTCCTAGTAATCACAAAGGCTTTGTGTGAGCATCTCAAGTAAGTACAGATTGTGTTCCATAGAGAATGCTTCACCTTCGGAGCGCAGCAAGCTGATATTCCCCACTCCGGCAGGACACCTGGGTTTCACCTTGGACTGAAATAACACATTTGTGCAAAAATAATTGCTGTGTGCACCTAGAAATGTCAAATTCTCACCTTATAATTAATGTAAAAGGAGTAAATCTGCATGCTGTGCTTTATATGCTTGCAAACTCTTTTATTAACCAAATAAAGTCCCCAAAAACTCTAATCACATAAGAGAATATCTTCATTTGTGATCTGTGAGTATTTCATCAGGGACCCCAACACTAGTCTGTCTACTTGTCTAAATAAGTAAAGCCGTTCCACACAGTCTTTAAGGTGGGCATACACTAATAGACTAACACACCAACACACTTCTGGGACCCCTGGGCCAACAATCAGATCATTATGGAGTCTTAGGGAGACCAGTGAGGAGAGGAATGCCAGAATAATAATAGATGGCATCCAAAATAGTTCCCCCACATCACCAGCTAAAGGCTTTGTTGCCCTTAGAAAGCAGTCATTAGTCTCTCTCTATACCATTGGATAAAGTCTATGGGACAGGGAACTCCCTTATTTAGAAGGACTTAATCATCTAACGTACATCTGTTAATAAGGCCATTACCACCTTCTCAGTATACATAACACCATTCCATACTGAATTGAAAAATGACTGGCAGTAATGGATTTAATAATTCCAATGTTGAACACCCTATAGATAAGACCTGTCTGCTTATTATCAGACCTGATTGTGCCATTTTCCAAGATGATTCCTTTGAATTATGTTAATAAATACCCAAGCCCTTAAAAGGGAAGTCTGATACTAGGCCTGGACTGGAATTCAAAATAGGCCCTGGCATTTCCAGTACATAGGCCCCCCACCAGTTTAATAAATAGTGACTGTCTATGGTATCATACAGTAGCCTCTCTAGCATTTGCCAGAATTCACACATTGCCAGTCTGATACTATCAAAAGCCAATACTGTATGTGGGATTTTCGACATTTCATTTATACCAATTTGCACTAGCCATTTTCTTTCTGCTTTTCAGCAGCTTTAGGTTGCTTTGGATATAGTTGGTATTTTAGGTGCCATAATTAGCATCTAAAGGGGCTGCAGGGAGCATCTGTGCAATGTCGGGATTTGGAGCTGGAGAATTAACATCTAAACCCAATAATGAATATGTGTTTCTCATGCACAGAAGTCATTACTGGCTCACCCAACCTTGAAATAAAAGACAAACATGATCATTGATTGATGCTAAAGCCTTACTTGTTCAACCTAAATGTGTGCAAAAAGATTTTATTTAGTGGCAGTTATTGTTCTAAGTCCCATGAGATCTTCAGTTCACATCTCGGGCCTTCATATCAACCTACTGAATAAAGTCTGTCTAACTAGAGGTTTGGTCGCCAAAAGGATTATGGGTCATATTTAGTCCAACAGCCGAATAACTTTCTCTGTATCGCATCATTATATAATATAACTACAAATATATATTTTTTAAAAAAGGTTTCCAAGGATGGTGAAACCTGCTGCTGTGATGGCAAGTCTGCCCAACAACCACCTGCAGTGGGGGGGGGGGACGACATGGCTTCTGGCCAGTGAGCTGGGGGTGTTATTGGTTACTAGCCAATTTATCACCCTGTTCCTGCTATTACTTCATGTTCAGTTTAAGACAAAAAAAGTCTCCCACCTACCCACCCTTCTTTAAGATGTTGATCCAGTTTCTTATTGTTATATGCTTCTGTATGTATTTTCATGTCTATGTTCTTTATTGTCATAGCTTTTTTTTAGGGGATGGCAACCCTTTCTCTGCAATCAACATAAACTCTACATTGCTAGCAAAGAATCCTACCGAAGAGTTTCCGACTTTAATGCCATGCAAAGGAAACTAAACATTGTCTAGCAGCACATTTTTTTCCCAAACTATCTTAAATCTGGCAAAAAGGGTTAATTGGAAAAGAAAAGTCATCATTTTATGTAAATCCCGAATTTTATTCTTCTCTTAACGAAAAAAAGATAAATCACCCGGCAAAGGGATGAGAGTCTCATCGTTATTTCTCCTTAATTAGATAGCTCACAGTAGAAAACAAATGTGATCACGCAGTAAGTTAATGAAATGTTGTTTTAATTTCTATTGCTGCTAGAGACCCTCACTGCTTCCCAAAACTGATGTGTGCCCTTCAGATTAAAGCAATTATTGATGGCTTCCGTGATCCTGCGGTATCGTCAGATTCATTACCCAGCATCATTAGCCTCTCCCCAGTCTGCAGAGTTTTAATCGTTTTCTGGAAACTGCTAACTTCCCCCCGCTTGTACCCCAACAGTAGATCTATCACCAATTAGCAGGGGCCATGTATTTGTTCTAGTGTTTATATTAGTCTGATATGGGTGATTGCTGATGCTCTGGGGTATCCTAAGATGCCCTTTGCAAGCCACAATTGCAATATTTATTTAGTATTGTAAAACACCATGATGACAATGCTTGCTGCACATATATTAAAAAAAAACGTTACCAATGATTGTATGTATTTGGGAAGTACAAAAATGTATTCCAGTCAATGGCAGTTGCGCACCAACATATACTATCGGCCCAGACTGGCAATCTGTGGGTTCAGGCAAATGCCAGAGGGGCTGCTGTAAGATTCCATAGACAGTCACTATTTATTAGGCTGGTGGGGGGGCTGTTTGGGCCCCTGTGTACTTTAAATGCCCGGAACTATTTTGACTCCCAGTCCAAACCTGTATACTTTATTGCATTACTAATTGTCCCCTGCTATCTCTGCCAGTGGGCAAAGCAGATAGGCAATGCTCTCACCCAGGGTCGGACTGGGGAGTGCAGGACCAACTGGGGCTGCCACCCCAGGGGCCCCACGTCAACCAAGGTGCCCCGCCGACCACGTCCCCTGCAGGGGCCCACCGGGTTTTTTCCCAGCCCGACCCTGCTTTCACCGGGAAGTGACTCAAAATTAAAATGTTTCCTATAATTTTATTTTTAATGCAAAATAAAACCCCCAAAATGTCTGAGCCCATCAACTGTTGGTCCTGGTCAGCTTCTGACAGACTACCAATTACAAAATAAGTTTGCAAAAACAAAGGTTTGGAAGATGAAAACCTAAAAAATGTGCTCTGGGATCTGGAAACTTCTAGTTATGCTTCTAGGCCGCTCTGCTCTAGTTCTGGCATTCTGGTAGGCAGCTCCTAATGGTTATTGTTTTCCACCAACCATGAATTAGTTACCAGTAGGAAAGGTACCAGAAAATATGCACCAGTACAGTCACTAATTCTAGTAGACAGGACCTTTCCTGTCAGGCGCAGCCACAGGTGGGTGGCTGGCAGGTAGGAGCTTATATGCTGTGTAATATGGGTACAGGGGGTACTTCACTTGTGGATAGCCAGGAAACAAGTTATGCTGCTGAAACATGATTTATTAATGAAAATAGAGTAATAACAATATGGAAGTCCTTACAACAGGCCAGTGGTCAGAGGCAGGCAGAAGACGAAACAAATCCGTAAAACAGGCAGAGGGTCAGGACTGGCAGCAAACAAGGAGGGTCCGGAATAACGGGCAGTGGTCAAAGGCAGGCTGAAGGCAGGGAGAGTCCAATAATCAGGCCGAGGTCAAAACCGGGAGATCAACAGAGGTAAGGAACAGGAGTCGTAGAACAGGGAAAGGTAACGGAGTCAGGCAGGTATGCGGGCAGGAGTCAGGCAGGAACAGGGACTGGAACAAGTAGGTAAGGTCACTGGAACATAAAAGGCTCAATGATCAAGCAACCAGGGGTTGCTTGTGACAGGCTTATAAAGCCCGTTAATTGACCGATTGGAACCACCTGGGCTAATTAAGGGAGGAGAAGGAGAATATAAACACAGAAGCAAAGAAGAGGGGTTAACAGAATGTACAGGGCTGGATGCCCAAGGTCTCCAGTGGCTCAGTGCGGTAATGCTGAACCTGCCTAACATAGAGTCCTGAGTTCTGGTACAGGCAGGTCCTGACACTTTCCTTTCATAGGACAGTGTCCTATCCTGAGTGTACATGAAATGGACCATAATCTGACATATAACTTGTTCATGGACTGGATTATTATGATGGTTGGTTGTTTTTCTAGATTACAAGGGAAAATAACCATGGCATAGAAGACTATTGAGCTCCAAAGGGCTACAAAAATCCCTTCAGAGGTGCAACAACTACACGCCGGGTTCTCCCCACAGAAAAATTCTCCAGAGGGCCCAGCGCGCACCTACCTGCTCCTTTTTCCATGGGCCTGCCCGCCCTGTGCCCCCCCTCCCCTGCAACTCCCAATGAGTAGGTAAGAGAGCCCAATGAGTAGGTAAGGGGACTTCTTAGCTCAATAGAGGAAGCTGACCCCCCTGTCCCCCGGGCCCCACCGTGACCAGAGCCTGCTTTCTCTATAGTTACACCACTGAATCCCATGGAGGGCTACAATGCCTCTATAAGGCCATCCCTGCTCTGGACTGTTTCTAAAAGTCAGCAATGTTCTGATTCTTTTAAAAATAATTTATAGTCCTTAAGGTGCAGAGAACACAAATGCAAATAATCTAAAGGACCACAGTTCTGAAACAACAGAGGACCCATTAAACGTGAAGGCAACATTTGTTACCGAGCAGACTGCAGTTCTAAAGGCTGCAATTAAACGGTGCCAAGGGGCGAGGGAGAATGCGTCGTACGAGGCACCTGAAGTTACGATCCCCGTTTAATCCTGCTGGATATTGTGTTTCTAACAAGCATCTCACACACAACTGCCGTCGTCCTGGCTGAATCCCTGCCAGACACATCAACATGTGCTTTCATATGACCCTCCAGAGACATTATGTCTGCGTTCACACTAATACTCATTTATGTACCCAGAATATAAGCTTTTCTGAGACAAATGCATCTCCCTGCCTGCCTTATGTAACACAATCTCCCAACAAATTGGCGCCCCGCTGCCGGTGGTGCATCTATTTTTTGGGCTCAGTATAGCCCTATGTCTAAATGTTTTTGTCCCCTTTAAACCAGTAAAATACTTTCAAAACACTCATCAAATAAGAGATTATGTTGCATATTCACCCAGTCAAACAATAAAGCCAAATTTACAGTAGCTGTGGCGCATTAATTAACGGGGCGTTTATTATTCATTAGCCTTAGAGGAAAGCAGGCTGATCCCAGCATGTTTGCAAAGACAGTTACGTGCTGGAAGCTTTAATGGAAGATGGATGTGTAGGAAATAAAATGAAGCTCTTGGTTAGTGGAGCCGTTTGACTCTGCAGCTTTTACATCTGCAAAACCTGCCGTGGCAGTTCCCCCTGCTCACTTTACTGCTGAGTAGCGCTTTTGTTTGGGCGATGCTGCAAAGTTTAGCAACTTTATAGCCCATGTCCATTGCAAACAGCTCTGCTCCATGGCCCATATAATAAAGTACAAGTCTTTAAAGGGGAAGCAAACAAAGTTAATTCAGTACTCTTACTGTACTCTTTCATTGATGTTATGTGTTCTTGATTGCAACTGCCCTTCATTGGTCCAGTGAGGATTGAAATAAAGGTTTTATATTAGTGATTAAGGAGGGGTATAGTTACCCTTACATCTGAAAAAACATTGTTTAAAATTTTGACTTTAGTATGAAGTTGGCTCTATCTTTGCTGCTATTGCAGCTTTTACTGTTTTGAAAAGGCTTTTAAGTAGATGGCGGAACATTGTTGGTAGGATTTGCTTGGGTTGGAATGTTGGGGATCAGGTCTGACTCTTAAGGTGGCCATACACCTTGTGATAGGCTTGCTTGGCGATGTCGCCAAGCGAGTGGATCTTCCAATATCCCTCACCTAAGGGTGGGCGATATCAGGAGAATCCAGGCAAATTATAACGATGGGTATAGGCAAAGTCGGTTTGGGGACCGCATCAACGAACCATCAACGAAATTTTTTAACCTGTGCGATCGATATCTGCCCGATTTGAGGCCAGATATCGGTCCGCAGGCCCATCGGTAGTGCCCATACATGGGCCGATTAGCTGCCGAATCAGTCTAATGCGCCAACGCGGAAGAAGGAAGCGCTCGCAGCTACCCTGCACTGGTGCTGTTCTCTCTTAACAGGGGCACCAGCCCGGGGTACAAGGTAAGCGATTAAAGTCACTTGGGGGTGCCTAACATTTTGGCACCCACAAGTGACTTAGGCTTTCCTTCTCCTTTAAGTCAGTGTTACAATTTATCCAACAGTTGTTCAGTTGGCTTGGAGTCAGGGCTCTGTGCAGGGTCGGACTGGGGGGTGCAGGGCCCACCGGGGCTCCCGCCCCAGGGGCCCTGCAGGTGCCCCAGCCGCGTCCCCTAACCCCCCCAAGGGCCCCCCTAACCCCCCCGAAGGGCCCCCGCCTGACGTCCTCCCCGAGCGCATATAAAATGAACGCGTCGGGGAGGAACAGTCAGTAGCGGGGAGCGCCGGCAAAGGTCGGACTGGGCCGCTGGGGCCCACTAGGGCCGGGGCCCACCGGGATTTTTCCCGGTGTCCCGGTGGCCCAGTCCGACCCTGGCTCTGTGCCATTCAAGCTGTTTCAATCTCATCTCAACACTCCCCTCCTAGCACCCATACCAAATCCCCAACCCGATGATATGACCCTTCCCTCTTTCATGACTCTGTCCCCTAAGGTCACAGCTGCCCCCTTATATGCCCACCCCCAGCCCCAGCTGGTATAGAAATTCTAATAAAGGTGGCAACCCCAATCTCAACACACCTCACTTTGTGCCTGGGGGAGTTATTGTGCTGAATTAGGAAAGAGCTTTCCCCAAACTGTAGCACCAAAGTAGCATTGAATTAGCAAGAATGACATTGTATGTTGCCTAAAGAGTATTTGAAATAATAATGTTGTTATTACAATAATAATGTTTTATTATTTTCAGTCATTAAAGAATATGTAATTGCCTTTGAAACTTTTTCTGCCTTTTTTCTTCTGTGAATAAACATTCTACACAAGAACAAAGGACTTTGTCCATTTGCAGTAAATTTCAGCCCCTCTTGAGTAAGTAAGGGAAGGCAATGGCTGCAATTTGCAGGCTAATTATTAGAGAAAATGATGTGCTGATGCCATAACAAGCACAGAAATGAGTGGGCAGAGAGAGAGAGACAGGCCCCAAAAGGAACACTCACATTGGCCTTCTTCCGACCTTGGGTAGAGAAACTGACATCTCATTCACCCAGAGAAAAGGATTTTATATATGATCCGTCTTCAGTCTTACGAGATGGAGAGCTTAGTACTTATCAGAAACAGTCAGTGGGCACAGATATGTAGCTTATTCTGTACAGTAATGTATCTGCAGGGCTATTATACCATATCACTAACATATGCTCCATTCCCCAGTATGGAAAGCTGAAGATAAAAGAGTAGCAGCACTAAAAAAAAAAAAACTATACCCCCAAACAATGTAGGTGTCTATAAAAATACAGTATATATACAGTATAAATGCAATATATTTACAGTAAAAACCCTTCTTTATTTAAATAAATCATCTTCAAAAAAATATACTTTTTTAGTGCAGGTATGGGACCTGTTATCCAGAATGCTCGAGACCTGCATAAGGGGTCTTTCCGTAATTCGGATCTCCTACCTTAAGTCTAATGAAAAAATTATTTATTAACAGTAATTAAACCCAATAGGATTGTTTTGGCTCCAATAAGGATTAATTATATCTTAGTTGGGATCAAGTACAGGTACTGTTTTATTATTACAGAGAAAAGGGAATCATTTAACCATGAAATAAACCCAATAGGACTGTTCTTCCCCCAATAAGGGGTAATTATATCTTAGTTGGGATCAAGTACAGGTACTGTTTTATTATTACAGAGAAAAGGGAATCATTTAACCATTAAATAAACCCAATAGGGCTGTTCTGCCCCCAATAAGGGGTAATTATATCTTAGTTGGGATCAAGTACAGGTACTGTTTTATTATTACAGAGAAAAGGGAATCATTTAACCATGAAATAAACCCAATAGGACTGTTTTGCCCCCAATAAGGGGTAATTATATCTTAGTTGGGATCAAGTACAGGTACTGTTTTATTATTACAGAGAAAAGGGAATCATTTAACCATTAAATAAACCCAATAGGCCTGTTCTGCCCCCAATAAGGGGTAATTATATCTTAGTTGGGATCAAGTACAAGGTACTGTTTTATTATTACAGAGAAAAGGGAATCATTTAACCATTAAATAAACCCAATAGGGCTGTTCTGCCTCCAATAAGGGGTAATTATATCTTAGTTGGGATCAAGTACAAGGTACTGTTTTATTATTACAGAGAAAAAGGAATTCATATTTAAAAATGTGAATTATTTGATTAAAATGGAGTCTATGGGAGATGACCTTTCTGGATAATGGGTTTCTGGATAAAAAATGTTCATCATAAAAAAACGGGATGGGGATGGGGGTTTAAGCGGGCGGAACTACAATGAAACGGACAGCTAGAGAGTGGATCAAGGGGAGATTGGAGAAGGAAAAAGGTAGAGCACTTACGTGAGTGGGTCAGGGGCTACATTTGAGGACATTACATTCTTACCTACAACTACATTGTTGGTAAATATGTAATATTGGCCCCGGCCTTGGTGGGCATTTTACTGGGTGTTTTACTCTACTCTAGGGGCAATTGGTCAGCCTGAACCCACCCGGGTCTAGAGCTAACCCCTGCATCACTACTGTACAGACCTATTAGCAGTCTATTTCATGCTGATCTTTACAGTGTGATTTTTTTTTTTGAGTTATTCACTCAGAGAGAATCAACATTTTTCCATCAAAATGCTCCCATTTCTTTTGGCCCGTGGAGACTGACATCTCCTCCTCAGTTTAAAGAAAGCAATAAAGTGAAGAAATGCCTTGAGATAAGGGAGAAGGGTTAATAGAGGGCTACATGCCGCTGCAATCTCAGCAATTTCCAGATGCTCTAAATCCCCAGGAAGGGGAAGAAAACTCATGAAGAAGATAAAACTGTAATGGAAGAGGGAGGCAAGTGGCTGAGAGCTGCTCGCTGGGGCAGATGGAGCGCTCTGAGCTGCCTGTAGGGAAACCAAGCATGAAGGCTTTCCCCGCTGTAGGTCTGCCTCGGTATTAAATAGATCTCCTATGTAAAGATGGGCTTGTTGTATTTGCAGCTTATCTGCTGGGATGTGGGTGCTTCTCTATCAGCTTAAACACTGAATTTATTTCATCGTTCATCCCGTGTCCTGATGCTACATGGAGATCCTGCTCTTTGGTTGAGCCCCACACCTGCACTTATTTGTAGGTCACTTCTTGCCCCTCCCAGCTTCAGACATGGCCGCCTGCTTAGAGGATTTCCTAGCTCAAAAGACGTGTGTATATTGTGTAGAAAGGGAGGTTTATTGTAAATATTCTGCCAGCTGTTTATATATATATATTCAGGGAGTTGTAGTTCAGTTGTTTATAGAAACACCTTCAATATGACTCCTACAATCCTGTACATAAGTGTGATATAAGTATCCTAAAGGGATTCTGTCATGATATTTAAGGGGTACTTTTTATTTCTAAATTATACTCTTTACATTGTAAATAATTCACTAAATTTTCTTGAACCAACAAATGTATTTGTAGCTGTAATATTGGTGTGTAGGTCCATAGGGCCATCTCAGTGCATTGTGCCTGAGTCTGAGCTTTCAGAAGGAGCCAGCGCCACACATTAGAACTGCTTTTAGCTAACCTATTGTTTCTCCTACTCCCATGTAACTGGAGGAGTCCCAAGCCGGACTTGGATTTCTTACTATTGAGTGCTATTCTGATATCTACTGGGAGCTGTTATCTTGCTCCCTTCCCATTGTTCTGCTGATCGGCTGCTGGGGGTGAGGGGGGGTGGATATCACTTCAACTTTCAGCTCAGCAGTAAAGTGTAAAGTTTATCAGAGCACAAGTCACATGGCTAAGGGCACCTGGAAAACTAACAATATGTCTAGTCCAATATTAAATTTCAAAAACAAGAAAAACAGAATCCCAAAGTATAAGAAAGAGGCTAGAAAAGGTAAAAAGAAAAGCAAAGAGGGAAGAGAGAGACATTCTCATCTTGCTTAGTTTGGGGAGGTTTCAAACATAGCAGTTCAATATGTCCCCGTGTCAGGGACACAACCACCTAACTAAGGGCCACGCCGCTATTTCACTGCCTTTAAGATCCATAAAATTCATCCATCAATGTAGTCAAATCATACAACTTTGTGAGTATCTGTTGTATGATATATCACATATTCAAGCTAAGCTTAGCTTTATTTTTTCAGAAAGTCAGTTTGGTGAAAGTCTATTTTCGCCATAATAAACCCTGTGTGAACTATGAGCCAACAAATAGCTTTAATGTGTTTCTGTGAGTTAGAATAGGAAGTAAAAAAAATGGTTGTACTTTGTGCCAATGCCTTTCAGCTAGTGAATTCTCAGATTTGTATAGGAATAAAAGGGCCATGTCCTCAGCACGGCCTCTTGCAGCTGTCAGGCCTGTGGGCTGAATCCGTGGCTTTGTACTGTGTGACAGGGAGGTGGCAGCTTTGTACTGAGCCAGGGAAACGCCATTCCTGTATAAAGGCAAGTGTACAGCTGGGGCTTCAGTCTGTTGCTAAGTGCCCTGTGAGCCGAACTTGGTCTCTCCCCTGAGCACTTAATACACTAAGAAGGTGTTTTCATGTTTTAAAGTATAAGTGGCACATTGGGATTTAATACGAAGTGAAGCTTTCCATCGTGATTAGAAAAAAATGAATCTGTTCGGTAATGTATTGGGCCCTGCACTCCCCAGTCCGACACTGGGCACCCAGATACAGTTCAGGAGGTGGCAAACAGGTCTGTGCAGTTAGTGGACTGGTTGGAAATGGTTGGGGGGAGTCTGGTTGTGTTGCACAATTCTGCACTCAATGCAACTGATGCGGCAGCAGTCACTTGATAAGGGCAGCGTCAATTCTGTGCCCTCATTCCAACCCCTCACCCTTCTGCTTACCTCCTTTCGCTCCTCCCAATAACACTCACCCGACAACTTTTTGGATAGAAAAGGCCGCAGCCCGTTTATTTAAAACAGCATCAAATTAATTTAACAATAACATATTAATGTCATTAAATAACATAACTTAGCAAATAACTTAACAATAAGCCGCTGAAGGCTGCTTTGCGGGAGCTGTATCTGCCCCCACCGTAAACCGTTCCCTGAGGTTAGAGACCCCCTTTCTCTAGCCAACACAGCCCCATTTACCACCTCCCTATGGCTGTAATCCCTATCCTCAGGCCTAACCTTCCGCCCGGATCAACTTTATTTTTGTGCACACCCGCTGCGACTATGTTACTAAGGGAGGGAGGGTGGGAGCTGCTATTATCAAAATGGATTCTCCCTTCTGCGCTCCTCCCCTTTTCCTCCGTTTGCTCTTCCTCTTCCCCCACTCCTTCTGGACTACATTTCCCATAATGCCTCAAACCTCAAACTCTTACTCCCGGGCCTATTCCTAACCTTATCATGGCCCCGTGCCCTAACTCCTGCCTCGTTCTATTCCGGGGCCCCTTTCCTACAGCAGTTTATCAGCTTTGAATTTCATTTACTTTTATGCTGCAAAAAAACTGTTATTGGGTTATTGAGAGCACTGTAGGGTACTGTAGGAGAAGCTGTGTTATCTATATCTATAATGTAGCTGTATGGTCCCTTTTAGAAGCGCCAGGGGAAAATATATGCAATGCAACACAAGGGATGCTGGGGGAGAAGGTATATGAGCCATTTAAAGGAATTTCCAGCATAAATTTAATTGAAAACTTAACGTTTTATGGATTCTCTGTAAGAATGTATTACCTCCTATCTGATGTCATTTCATTCAGTTTTATACCCTCGCCTGCATTTCTATGAAAAGCTAAATGATAGAGAGGAAAATTACAAAATGTAAGGCAGAACGTCGCCTGGGGAATCTCTCTATACCCATTTCCCTCACTCTGGATCAATGGATTGAGTAGAGCAATCTTAGCAGTTCGGATCTTTCCCTATATATATACATAGTATGAAGCTGCACCATTAATAACATTCCCTGTGCCTCTCAACAATATAAACTGGCATTGAGTGATGTGCATTATCCACTGACGCTTTCAGAAACTCCAGTCTTCAGGTTTTAGATGAACTAAAGGGGAACTGCACCCAAAAATTACTTAAATGAAAACTATACTCCCAAGCAAAATATGTAGCATAAACCAGCTCATATGTAAAACTCTGGTTCATCTAAATAAACCATTTTCATAAAAATATACTTTTTTAGTAGTATGTGCTATTGGGTAATCCTAAATAGAAAACTGCAATTTTAAGAATTAAGGGCTGCCCCCTGGGATCAAAGGATTCACAGTGCACACAAACAAGCCAAGGCACACATACATGCTAGGCCCCATCAGCCAATTAATGGGCAGAGTTCTGTCTTTTACTGTCAGCTGATCTCTGAGGGAGCACACAGCCCATCACTAAATGGCGCCTCAAGGGAAAAGGCATAAAAGGGCAAAATTTACTGATCTATATATTCCAGTTTGGTGAGATTCTTTAATAGGTCATATAATATGTATATACTTACACTAAATGCAAATCTTTATACAGGTGTGGTATCTATTATCCAGAAAGCTTTGAATTACGCGAAGGCCATCTCCCATAGACTCCATTTTTTTTAAAAGAAACGTTTTTTATTGTTTTTGCATATTAAACAGGGAGGGGATACAGAAGGAAAGAAGGAAGGGGAGGGAAGGGGGGTTACAGTCACAGTTGAGTTTTCCATTGCATATTTACTGTTTACACTTATTTGCATACATGCAGATCATTTAACCTTCATCATGGTAATCTTATCAGATGTGTTTCTAGCCATCCACCCCAAACTTTATCAAACTTGATCGGTTGACCTCTGGCTTCATATGTGAGTTTAATTAGGGGAAGCGTTTTATTTACCAGATCTATCCATCCAGTTTTTTTTGGCGGTAGGGGGGCCATCCATTTCATAATTATCATTTTCTTTGCATAATACAGCAATGATCGTAACATGATTCTAGCATAATTGGTAGGTATGAGCTCGTCAATGAGCCCTAATAAGCATATTTCAGGTTGGCATAGAGGAGGAAGGGCTAGGGTCATTGTTATGTATCTGGTAACTTTTACCCAGTACCTGCTAATTATGGGGCAGGTCCAAACCATGCCATAGACTCCATTTTAATCACATAATTCAACTTTTTATTTCCTTTTCTCTGTAATAGAAAGATAGTACTTTGTACTTGGTCCCAACTAAGATCTAATTAATCCTTATGGGAGGTAAAACAATCCTATTTGGTTTAATAAATGTTTAAATGATTTCCTTTTCTCTGTAATAATAAAACAGTACCTGTACTTGATCCCAACTCAGATATAATTACCCCTTATTGGGGGCAGAACAGCCCTATTGGGTTTATTTCATGGTTAAATGATTCCCTTTTCTCTGTAATAATAAAACAGTACCTGTACTTGATCCCAACTAAGATATAATTACCCCTTATTGGGGCAGAACAGCCCTATTGGGTTTATTTAATGGTTAAATGATTCCCTTTTCTCTGTAATAATAAAACAGTACCTGTACTTGATCCCAACTAAGATATAATTACCCCTTATTGGGGGCAGAACAGCCCTATTGGGTTCATTTCATGGTTAAATAATTCCCTTTTCTTTGTAATAATAAAACAGTACCTGTACTTGATCCCAACTAAGATATAATTACCCCTTATTGGGGACAGAACAGCCCTATTGGGTTTATTTAATGGTTAAATGATTCCCTTTTCTCTGTAATAATAAAACAGTACCTGTACTTGATCCCAACTAAGATATAATTACCCCTTATTGGGGGCAGAACAGTCCTATTGGGTTTATTTAATGGTTAAATGATTCCCTTTTCTCTGTAATAATAAAACAGTACCTGTACTTGATCCCAACTAAAATATAAGTAATCCTTATTGGAGGCAAAACTATCCAATTGGGTTTATTCAATATTTAAATGTTTTTTAGCAGACTTAAGGTATGGAGATCCAAATTACATAAAGATCCCTTATCCGGAAAACCCCAGGTCCTGAGCATTCTGGATAATAGGTCCCATACCTGTACTAAAAAAGTATATTTTTATGAAAATGGTTTATTTAGTTGCAGCAGGGCTTTACATATGAGCTGGTTTATGCTATATATTTTTATAGAGACCTACATTGTTTGGAGGTATAGTTTTCCTTTAAAGCACAATGGCAGCATATGTGGCTAGTAAAGCCAAAAGAACAAGGTACATTTAATCTTAGACACCCCAGTGGTTAAGCTTTAGCCTATAGGATAACCCATGTAAATGGGATTTGTTCTAAGGAATTTGTTACCTGAATCCCTTTGGTCTATCTTAGTCACCAAAACTTCAGTCCAAACTTTCCTCCAGTTTATAGTTTGCACCTTGTTGGCAGGGTAAGCAAAGGGTTTGGGCAAGTTGGGTGACTGGGCTGTTATTGTGAGTGACCAGGGGAGGGTGCCAGGGTGGCTCTGGGAAATCCAGGCAAGTTGACATGAGTTGTTATGTAAAGTAAACAGGACAATGCCAATACTTATACAGGTATAGGACCCATTATCCAGAATGCTCGGGACCAAGGGTATTGCGGATAAGGGGTCTTTCCGTAATTTGGATCTCCATACCTTAAGTCTACTAAAAAAATCAAAAAACATTAATTAAACCCAATAGGATTGTTTTGTGTCCAATAAGGATATTTTATAACTTAGTTGGGATCAAGTACAGGTACTGTTTTATTATTACAGAGAAAAGGGAATCATTTAACCATTAAATAAACCCAATAGGACTGTTCTGCCCCCAATAAGGGGTAATTATATCTTAGTTGGGATCAAGTACAGGTACTGTTTTATTATTACAGAGAAAAGGGAATCATTTAACCATTAAATAAACCCAATAGGACTGTTCTGCCCCCAATAAGGGGTAATTATATCTTAGTTGGGATCAAGTACAAGTTCTGTTTTATTATTACAGAGAAAAGGGAATCATTTAACCATGAAATAAACCCAATAGGGCTGTTCTGCCCCCAATAAGGGGTAATTATATCTTAGTTGGGATCAAGTACAGGTACTGTTTTATTATCACAGAGAAAGGGGAATCATTTAACCATTAAATAAACCCAATAGGGCTGTTCTGCCCCCAATAAGGGGTAATTATATCTTAGTTGGGATCAAGTACAGGTACTGTTTTATTATTACAGAGAAAAGGGAATCATTTAACCATTAAATAAACCCAATAGGGCTGTTCTGCCCCCAATAAGGGGTAATTATATCTTAGTTGGGATCAAGTACAGGTACTGTTTTATTATTACAGAGAAAAGGGAATCATTTAACTATTAAATAAACCCAATAGGACTGTTCTGCCCCCAATAAGGGGTAATTATATCTTAGTTGGGATCAAGTACAGGTACTGTTTATTATTACAGAGAAAAGGAAATCAGTTTTAAAATTCTAAATTATTTGATTAAAATGGAGTCTATGGGAGACAGGCTTTCCGTAATTCAGAGCTTTCTGGATAACAGGTTTCCGGATAAGGGCTCCCATATCTGTATTGGGATTTTGCCCCCTCCTAATTTAAATATTAACTACTCGGATAGATACTCGGGCAAATGAGTGGTAATGGGACTCTGTGTGGGAAGGTAGAGGGGCACAATTCAAGAGCAAAATAGCCGTTTGGTAACACTATCCTTTTCGGCAATCTGGATATAATTCCTGCTTCACGTTTGCAATCTCATTGTCTCATTCTGGAAACGTTTCTTGAAGGCTTCACAAAATAAACACAAACAGACAAAATCAATGTACTTTTCATGCTCTTGAGGATAACTCAGGGATTAAAGCAAGAATGATGTGTGTGTGCTTGAGAATTACCCTTAAGACTGATTTACAGTGGATCGCGGATACGGTAATTGCATTTCATTTTTTATTATACGACGGGACGATATGCAAAGCAGGCGCGAGTCCGTTTAGCCGCCGCTGAAGAAGTGGGTTGTTATTGGTGCCAAAATCCCCATCCTTAAGTTGAAACACGATTGCTTCTAACTCACTTTGGCACAGTGATTAAAATGTCTGAACTCAGCTGTACAAGGATTCATGGCACCCGTTGTGAAATAAATTTTGGACCTTGGGTTTGCTAATCTGTTCCATAGATTTAAGTTTCCTTCCCCCGTCTGTTTTTGTGGCTGATGAAACTAATTGTTGGCTAATATTAGCAACTTTCTGTGATTTAAAACCTATAATAATTAATAATTATAACTACAGCAGTATCTGTCTCTTTCTTTTCCCTGCCCAGGTGGTTCTGACTTTTGATAATAACAATAGACTACGCAAAATAAAAATGTTTTCAATATAGTTAGTTAGGCAAAAATGTAATCTATAAAGGCTGGAGCGGGCAGATGTCTAACATAATGGCCAGAACACTACTTCCTGCTTTACAGCTCTCTAAGCTGATAGCATTCAGTAACCAATCACTGACTTGATGGCAAGCCATATGGGACATAACTGTTAGTTTGCATTTGAATCTGACCTGCATGCTCACAACCTAACTGAACAGTTATGTCCCATGTGGCTCCCCCTAAAGTCACTGACTGACTAAGAGCTTAGAGAGCTGAAAGCAGGAAGTAGTTTTCTGGTCATTATGTTAGACATCTGTCCACTCCAGCCTTTATAGATGGGATAGATTTGTGCCTAACTTACTATATTAGAAATATTTCTTATTTGGCACAGTCTGTCCATTTTACCCAGTTTCATGTTTACATTGAACTGTCTTTGAGGCTCCACAGAGGACAAAGCAATATATTCTTTTAAAAACAATAACAATATAGATGTCTTACATTCTTCATGACTACCATGTGACGAATCTCACCTGACATATATTCCCTTCCCTTTTAACAGGTAAAAAAAAGTTATTCTTGTTTACCTAAAGTCCTCCCAACATACCCTACGCTTCTATTTCTTTAGGTGGGAGGGAACCTTTCTAGCATTCAGTTCATAACCAGCCAATCCCTAGTGTGTGTGATGCAACAGCAGCCATATTTGTAAATAAACTGAGATAAAATCTCTTGGGTCAGCAGTCGGTAAATGACACTAAAGTCACTAAACTGATATTTCTGGCCGTACATCAGCTATTACTCAGCAGCCCTGTAACAAGAAGCACAACAGCCATTCATCGATAGTCCTTCAGCTCTGCCAGTGAATGTGACACTAACAGGTTCTGCTTCCCTCCGAGGTCATATAATATGTATATACTTACACTAAATGCAAATCTTTATACAGGTGTGGTATCTATTATCCAGAAAGCTTTGAATTACGCGAAGGCCATCTCCCATAGACTCCATTTTTTTTAAAAGAAACGTTTTTTATTGTTTTTGCATATTAAACAGGGAGGGGATACAGAAGGAAAGAAGGAAGGGGAGGGAAGGGGGGTTACAGTCACAGTTGAGTTTTCCATTGCATATTTACTGTTTACACTTATTTGCATACATGCAGATCATTTAACCTTCATCATGGTAATCTTATCAGATGTGTTTCTAGCCATCCACCCCAAACTTTATCAAACTTGATCGGTTGACCTCTGGCTTCATATGTGAGTTTAATTAGGGGAAGCGTTTTATTTACCAGATCTATCCATCCAGTTTTTTTTGGCGGTAGGGGGGCCATCCATTTCATAATTATCATTTTCTTTGCATAATACAGCAATGATCGTAACATGATTCTAGCATAATTGGTAGGTATGAGCTCGTCAATGAGCCCTAATAAGCATATTTCAGGTTGGCATAGAGGAGGAAGGGCTAGGGTCATTGTTATGTATCTGGTAACTTTTACCCAGTACCTGCTAATTATGGGGCAGGTCCAAACCATGCCATAGACTCCATTTTAATCACATAATTCAACTTTTTATTTCCTTTTCTCTGTAATAGAAAGATAGTACTTTGTACTTGGTCCCAACTAAGATCTAATTAATCCTTATGGGAGGTAAAACAATCCTATTTGGTTTAATAAATGTTTAAATGATTTCCTTTTCTCTGTAATAATAAAACAGTACCTGTACTTGATCCCAACTCAGATATAATTACCCCTTATTGGGGGCAGAACAGCCCTATTGGGTTTATTTCATGGTTAAATGATTCCCTTTTCTCTGTAATAATAAAACAGTACCTGTACTTGATCCCAACTAAGATATAATTACCCCTTATTGGGGCAGAACAGCCCTATTGGGTTTATTTAATGGTTAAATGATTCCCTTTTCTCTGTAATAATAAAACAGTACCTGTACTTGATCCCAACTAAGATATAATTACCCCTTATTGGGGGCAGAACAGCCCTATTGGGTTCATTTCATGGTTAAATAATTCCCTTTTCTTTGTAATAATAAAACAGTACCTGTACTTGATCCCAACTAAGATATAATTACCCCTTATTGGGGACAGAACAGCCCTATTGGGTTTATTTAATGGTTAAATGATTCCCTTTTCTCTGTAATAATAAAACAGTACCTGTACTTGATCCCAACTAAGATATAATTACCCCTTATTGGGGGCAGAACAGTCCTATTGGGTTTATTTAATGGTTAAATGATTCCCTTTTCTCTGTAATAATAAAACAGTACCTGTACTTGATCCCAACTAAAATATAAGTAATCCTTATTGGAGGCAAAACTATCCAATTGGGTTTATTCAATATTTAAATGTTTTTTAGCAGACTTAAGGTATGGAGATCCAAATTACATAAAGATCCCTTATCCGGAAAACCCCAGGTCCTGAGCATTCTGGATAATAGGTCCCATACCTGTACTAAAAAAGTATATTTTTATGAAAATGGTTTATTTAGTTGCAGCAGGGCTTTACATATGAGCTGGTTTATGCTATATATTTTTATAGAGACCTACATTGTTTGGAGGTATAGTTTTCCTTTAAAGCACAATGGCAGCATATGTGGCTAGTAAAGCCAAAAGAACAAGGTACATTTAATCTTAGACACCCCAGTGGTTAAGCTTTAGCCTATAGGATAACCCATGTAAATGGGATTTGTTCTAAGGAATTTGTTACCTGAATCCCTTTGGTCTATCTTAGTCACCAAAACTTCAGTCCAAACTTTCCTCCAGTTTATAGTTTGCACCTTGTTGGCAGGGTAAGCAAAGGGTTTGGGCAAGTTGGGTGACTGGGCTGTTATTGTGAGTGACCAGGGGAGGGTGCCAGGGTGGCTCTGGGAAATCCAGGCAAGTTGACATGAGTTGTTATGTAAAGTAAACAGGACAATGCCAATACTTATACAGGTATAGGACCCATTATCCAGAATGCTCGGGACCAAGGGTATTGCGGATAAGGGGTCTTTCCGTAATTTGGATCTCCATACCTTAAGTCTACTAAAAAAATCAAAAAACATTAATTAAACCCAATAGGATTGTTTTGTGTCCAATAAGGATATTTTATAACTTAGTTGGGATCAAGTACAGGTACTGTTTTATTATTACAGAGAAAAGGGAATCATTTAACCATTAAATAAACCCAATAGGACTGTTCTGCCCCCAATAAGGGGTAATTATATCTTAGTTGGGATCAAGTACAGGTACTGTTTTATTATTACAGAGAAAAGGGAATCATTTAACCATTAAATAAACCCAATAGGACTGTTCTGCCCCCAATAAGGGGTAATTATATCTTAGTTGGGATCAAGTACAAGTTCTGTTTTATTATTACAGAGAAAAGGGAATCATTTAACCATGAAATAAACCCAATAGGGCTGTTCTGCCCCCAATAAGGGGTAATTATATCTTAGTTGGGATCAAGTACAGGTACTGTTTTATTATCACAGAGAAAGGGGAATCATTTAACCATTAAATAAACCCAATAGGGCTGTTCTGCCCCCAATAAGGGGTAATTATATCTTAGTTGGGATCAAGTACAGGTACTGTTTTATTATTACAGAGAAAAGGGAATCATTTAACCATTAAATAAACCCAATAGGGCTGTTCTGCCCCCAATAAGGGGTAATTATATCTTAGTTGGGATCAAGTACAGGTACTGTTTTATTATTACAGAGAAAAGGGAATCATTTAACTATTAAATAAACCCAATAGGACTGTTCTGCCCCCAATAAGGGGTAATTATATCTTAGTTGGGATCAAGTACAGGTACTGTTTATTATTACAGAGAAAAGGAAATCAGTTTTAAAATTCTAAATTATTTGATTAAAATGGAGTCTATGGGAGACAGGCTTTCCGTAATTCAGAGCTTTCTGGATAACAGGTTTCCGGATAAGGGCTCCCATATCTGTATTGGGATTTTGCCCCCTCCTAATTTAAATATTAACTACTCGGATAGATACTCGGGCAAATGAGTGGTAATGGGACTCTGTGTGGGAAGGTAGAGGGGCACAATTCAAGAGCAAAATAGCCGTTTGGTAACACTATCCTTTTCGGCAATCTGGATATAATTCCTGCTTCACGTTTGCAATCTCATTGTCTCATTCTGGAAACGTTTCTTGAAGGCTTCACAAAATAAACACAAACAGACAAAATCAATGTACTTTTCATGCTCTTGAGGATAACTCAGGGATTAAAGCAAGAATGATGTGTGTGTGCTTGAGAATTACCCTTAAGACTGATTTACAGTGGATCGCGGATACGGTAATTGCATTTCATTTTTTATTATACGACGGGACGATATGCAAAGCAGGCGCGAGTCCGTTTAGCCGCCGCTGAAGAAGTGGGTTGTTATTGGTGCCAAAATCCCCATCCTTAAGTTGAAACACGATTGCTTCTAACTCACTTTGGCACAGTGATTAAAATGTCTGAACTCAGCTGTACAAGGATTCATGGCACCCGTTGTGAAATAAATTTTGGACCTTGGGTTTGCTAATCTGTTCCATAGATTTAAGTTTCCTTCCCCCGTCTGTTTTTGTGGCTGATGAAACTAATTGTTGGCTAATATTAGCAACTTTCTGTGATTTAAAACCTATAATAATTAATAATTATAACTACAGCAGTATCTGTCTCTTTCTTTTCCCTGCCCAGGTGGTTCTGACTTTTGATAATAACAATAGACTACGCAAAATAAAAATGTTTTCAATATAGTTAGTTAGGCAAAAATGTAATCTATAAAGGCTGGAGCGGGCAGATGTCTAACATAATGGCCAGAACACTACTTCCTGCTTTACAGCTCTCTAAGCTGATAGCATTCAGTAACCAATCACTGACTTGATGGCAAGCCATATGGGACATAACTGTTAGTTTGCATTTGAATCTGACCTGCATGCTCACAACCTAACTGAACAGTTATGTCCCATGTGGCTCCCCCTAAAGTCACTGACTGACTAAGAGCTTAGAGAGCTGAAAGCAGGAAGTAGTTTTCTGGTCATTATGTTAGACATCTGTCCACTCCAGCCTTTATAGATGGGATAGATTTGTGCCTAACTTACTATATTAGAAATATTTCTTATTTGGCACAGTCTGTCCATTTTACCCAGTTTCATGTTTACATTGAACTGTCTTTGAGGCTCCACAGAGGACAAAGCAATATATTCTTTTAAAAACAATAACAATATAGATGTCTTACATTCTTCATGACTACCATGTGACGAATCTCACCTGACATATATTCCCTTCCCTTTTAACAGGTAAAAAAAAGTTATTCTTGTTTACCTAAAGTCCTCCCAACATACCCTACGCTTCTATTTCTTTAGGTGGGAGGGAACCTTTCTAGCATTCAGTTCATAACCAGCCAATCCCTAGTGTGTGTGATGCAACAGCAGCCATATTTGTAAATAAACTGAGATAAAATCTCTTGGGTCAGCAGTCGGTAAATGACACTAAAGTCACTAAACTGATATTTCTGGCCGTACATCAGCTATTACTCAGCAGCCCTGTAACAAGAAGCACAACAGCCATTCATCGATAGTCCTTCAGCTCTGCCAGTGAATGTGACACTAACAGGTTCTGCTTCCCTCCGAGACGCTCACATAATAAAATAGAGTGCTTGGCTGTCACCTTTCCTACAGCAGAAGACACATCACGGGAAAATGTTGATTGCAAAGACTAAGCTGGTCCTATAAACACAGATATATTGCATCCTACAGTCACTATACCGTTTCATTGCACCCACATTATCTCTGATGTCAGAAGAAAGAAACTCTTGATGGGGGTATGAGCATAATAACTGGTGGAAATAGTCAATATTCAGCAGTCTAAGGGGGAAGACACACAGAGCTACTAGTAGCAGCTACTTGTCACGGCTACAGAAATAGACAATGCTGTCTCTACGTGTGTTTTAGCAGAGGCAATTCTCAGTATTGTCTATGGCAGGTACTTTCTGGCGTTTAGTAGCCGTTACTAAGTAGCTCTGTGTGTCTTCACCCTAAGCTGTAAGCCTTAGCACATAGACACAAATTATGATTCCGGCGCTCACAACAACTTGTGGCGTGCACAGAAAATGTTCTATGCTCACCCATACCTTAATGCTTAATTGAATTCACCCGATGCTATTTGCTCACAGTTCTTGAATTCTATAGGCAAACGATAATCAACATATCAATTTTATTTTGTATATATTTTTTTAATTATTTGCCTTCTTCTCTTTCCAGCTTTCAAATTTGGGTCACTGACCCCGGCAGCCAAAAAACTACTGTTATTTTTACTACTCATTACTTACCTTTCTATTCGGGCCCCTATTCCTATTCCACGTTCCTATTCAGATTCCAGTCTCTCATTCAAACCACTGCCTGGTTGCCAGTGTAATTTAGTCCCTAACAACCAGAAAGGTGCTAAAATTCCAAACTGGAGAGCTGAATATGATACTAAATAATTAAAAAAAAACCACAAATTATAAAAATGAAGACCAATCACAAAATGTCTCAGAATATCACTCTTTACATCATAATTTTAAGGTGAACAACCCCTTTACCATGCACATATGCACAGGTGGGGGGTAGAAGTAGAGAGGCCATTTATCACACATGCAAAAGGGTTGAGGCTAGGATTTGTATGGATCCCCATTCAATCCCTTATGTCTATCTTTAGAGCTGAAATGGAGGTAAATATATAGCTGCACAATCTTCCCCATTATACCCTAACCATACAACTACAGACTCTTCCCAAACCTCCATACATATTGTGCATCTCAAAGCTTTACCAAAAAACTAAGGTTAATATTCAAGGCTTAAATAAAAGGTTAGCTAGGCGGTAGGTAAATCAGAGTGGCATGAATAAGCGTCAAGATGAGCACCACAAAGAAAAATTAGTGTTGAATATATGCCTCTCGTGGGTAATGTAGTCCAGAATTAGGTGACTACGGCTACTTATAGTATATTATTGTATATGTAGGTAGTGCTATATAAATAAAGATATCCATCCATATATAAATATTCCTTCACACGGCTAAAGAGTGAACTGATGTAGTTACTGTTCATTTTATATTTTGTTGCTTGGCATACAGTGCCCCCTAGTGGCAATGGTGGCTTTCTCTGAGTGCAAGGAACAACACTGACTGTATAGATAATATCATCAATGTGCCGGGAGATTGGATCAGAGCAGTAAGGGCTCCAAATGTGATACCGGTCTTTTTTCCATACATGTTAACCCTCCGTTGCCTTGCAAAAGACAGTTTATCTGTTGATTTCCAGTGCACAGGTATTAGGATGGCACACCGAAGAATGATTCTAAATAAGGGCAGGCGTGCACTGTAGGGAGGTACCTGAAGGCCACCATATTGACTATACATAAACTCAAAACACAGGCACTTCTTAGAAAAGGGGTTTTTATTTTCATAAGTGTCATGAATAAAGTCTTAACCTTTTTTTTTCGTCGTGTTTTTGAATTTATGTATCACGTATGTATTTCCTACACATCCAGTGCACCAAGATTGGGCCATGGGATAACTGCAAAAATATCAAAAACACTTGGATTCCTGAAGGACACAAACATCAAATGAATGTCATTCTGAAAAATATCTTTGAAAACCCAGCAACTTAATGGACAAACCCATTAACACCACTTCAACAACACTATTCTAAGACAATTTACACTCAATTTTCATTTTGATTTCTATGCAATCTTGGAAGCTTGCAATTGAAGGGCCCTTCAGACCTGAGAAACCAGCCATTGGCTTAAATAAGATACTGGATGAAGAACAGGCCAGGGAGCGAACAGAAACATGTAATAAATAATAATATTACAAAGTGATGAATGCATCGAAACAGAAAATTAAAAATAGAAAGGCAAATACAGGTTTGGAATCTGTTTTCCGGAAACCCCTTATCCAAAAAGCTTTGAGTTATGGGAAGCCCTTCTCCCATAGACTTTATTTTAATGACATAATTCAAATTTTTAAAAATTATTTCCCTTTTCTCTGTAATAATAAAACCGTACCTGTACTTGATCCCAACTAAGATATAATTACCCCTTATGGAGGCAGAACAATCCTATTGGGTTTATTTAATGGTTAAATGATTCCCTTTTCTCTGTAATAATAAAACAGTACCTGTACTTGATCCCAACTAAGATATAATTACCCCTTATTGGGGCAGAACAGTCCTATTGGGTTTATTTCATGGTTAAATGATTCCCTTTTCTCTGTAATAATAAAACAGTACCTGTACTTGATCCCAACTAAGATATAATTACCCCTTATTGGGGGCAGAACAGCCCTATTGGGTTTATTTAATGGTTAAGTGATTCCCTTTTCTCTGTAATAATAAAACAGTACCTGTACTTGATCCCAACTAAGATATAATTACCCCTTATTGGGGGCAGAACAGTCCTATTGGGTTTATTTAATGGTTAAATGATTCCCTTTTCTCTGTATTAATAAAACAGTACCTGTACTTGATCCCAACTAAGATATAATTACCCCTTATTGGGGGCAGAACAATCCTATTGGGTTTATTTAATGGTTAAATGATTCCCTTTTCTCTGTATTAATAAAACAGTACCTGTACTTGATCCCAACTAAGATATAATTACCCCTTATTGGGGGCAGAACAATCCTATTGGGTTTATTTAATGGTTAAATGATTCCCTTTTCTCTGTATTAATAAAACAGTACCTGTACTTGATCCCAACTAAGATATAATTACCCCTTATTGGGGGCAGAACAGCCCAATTGGGTTTATTTCATGGTTAAATGATTCCCTTTTCTCTGTAATAATAAAACAGTACCTGTACTTGATCCCAACTAAGATATAATTACCCCTTATTGGGGGCAGAACAGCCCAATTGGGTTTATTTCATGGTTAAATGATTCCCTTTTCTCTGTAATAATAAAACAGTACATGTACTTGATCCCAACTAAGATATAATTACCCCTTATTGGGGGCAGAACAGCCCTATTGGGTTTATTTCATGTTTTGCTTTTCAAAATATCAATGTACATAAAAAGTTACCTATAGGTTCTGTTAATAATTTTTCACCAATAGGTTTGCTTTTGTAAGTAACTGTTACTTGAAGTCCCTAAACCTGACTGTTTTGCCAACCTGACTGTCCCTTCTCAACCTGTTAGTTACAGCTTCTAATGCTAACGGACTCCTGCTGCACAAATATGGCCGCCCCCTCATAGGGGAACATGGGGGATCAGATAGGGAATGTAAAAGCATCAGGAAGTACTTGTGTGGCAAAATAATAAATAAAATGCAAATACAATGTTATGTTATATCTAAAAAACAGTTTCATTTCACTTGTCAGTATCTCTTTAAAGGAGAAGGAAAGGTACAATCACTGGGGGGGTGGGGGGGTGACAAAATGTTATACAGAACTCTGCCCATTCATTGGCTGATGGGGCCTAGCATGTATGTGTGCCTTGGCTTGTTTGTGTGCACTGTGAATCCTATGATCCCAGGGGGCGGCCCTTAATTCTTAAAATGGCAATTCATCTAAATGGTTTATTTAGATGAAGCAGGCCTTTACACATGAGCTGGTTTATGCTATATATTTTTATAGAGACCTACATTGTTAGGGGGTATAGTTTTCTGTTAAGGGTTATACATTGCAGCCAGACAGATGCTGCCTCTATAGCAATTACAATTACAAATTACTTTAAAATCACGAATGGTTTATTGATGTACATTGGAGAGCTGAGCAGAATTACATTTTATGTCATTATGTTTTTGAGTGGAGGTGATACCTTTCAGTAGAAAAATAAATTCCCAGTAGGGAAAAAATGTGAAACCAGTGAGCCCAAGGCTCCCCATTCAGCCGGAACTGAATTTGGCAGAGGCAGGAACAACTGAGGAGCAGATTTATTGAAATGTGAATTAAGAGCTTAATACATAAAAATATCAAATGGTGAACTTTCACCCACTGATAAATGTTTCTCAAAATCCCATAGGAATGAATAGAATGTGGGTAAGTTCTTATGTATTAATCTCTAAACTCACATTTTGATAAATCTGCCCTTAATTCATTGGGATTAACAAAGTGGCTGGGACTTGGCAGCGCTCTCTAAATCTGGAGAGAAATAGTGTGTAAGGGTTCCCTGTGTAAGGGTGCAAGGTGCCCCGTGTAAGGGTGCCTTGTGTAAGGGTGCCCTGTGTATGGGTGCCCTGTTTAAGGGTGTCCTGTGTAAGGATGCAAGCATTCCCTGTGTAAGGGTGCAAGGGTGCCCTGTGAAAGGGTGCAAGGGTGCCCTGTGTAAGGGTATCCTGTGTAAGGGTGCAAGCATGCCCTATGTAACGGTGCAAGGGTGCCCTGTGTAAGGGTGCAAGCATGTCCTGTGTAAGGGTGCAAGGGTGCCCTGTGTAAGGGTGCAAGGGTGCCCTGTGTAAGGGTGCAAGGGTGCCCTGTGAAAGGGTGCAAGGGTGCCCTGTGTAAGGGTATCCTGTGTAAGGGTGCAAGCATGCCCTATGTAACGGTGCAAGGGTGCCCTGTGTAAGGGTGCAAGCATGTCCTGTGTAAGGGTGCAAGGGTGCCCTGTGTAAGGGTATCCTGTGTAAGGGTGCAAGCATGCCCTATGTAACGGTGCAAGGGTGCCCTGTGTAAGGGTGCAAGCATGTCCTGTGTAAGGGTGCAAGGGTGCCCTGTGTAAGGGTGCAAGGGTGCCATGTGTAAGAGTGCAAGGGTACCTTGCGTATGGGTGCAAGGGTGCTCTGTGTAAGGGTGTCTTGTGTAAGGGTGCAAGATAGCCTTGTGTAAAGGTGAAAGGGTACCTTGTGTAAGGGTGCAAGGGTACCTTGTGTAAAGGTGAAAGAGTACCTTGTGTAAGGGTCCAAGGGTGCTCTGTGTAAGAGTGCAAGGGTGGCTTGTGTAAGGGCGCAAGGGTGGCATGTGTAAGGGAGCTCTGTGTAAGGGTGGCTTGTGTAAGGGTGCAAGGGTGGCATGTGTAAGGGTGCAAGGGTGGCATGTGTAAGGGTGCTCTGTGTAAGGGTGCAAGGGTGGCATGTGTAAGGGTGCTCTGTGTAAGGGTGCAATGGTGGCTTGTGTAAGGTTGCAAGGGTGGCATGTGTAAGGGTGCAAGGGTGGCTTGTGTAAGGGTGCAAGGGTGCAAGGCTGCTCTGTATATGGGTGGGAGCCTCGAGCAGGGGGTTGGTAGAGAGCTGCAGCCAGTCCATGGCACATTTTCCCCTTTTTAAATCAGTATTCAAGTCTCAATTATTAGTTTCAATTAAGTGCAATTGTCAGAAATAATGACTAGCTATTGAATATTACCAAATTACTGTTTCTGTAGGTATAAATTAGTTGGCCTCAAATGCTCAGTAAATTCCCATGAAAACAAGGGTTGGATTCAACCCCCAAATGAGTCTTCCAGAAGCTTCCAAAACGGCACATTGTAATTTTAAGCTCCTTCCCCAAACATATACACCTTTTAATAGCTTGCTGGCCTTGCCACTACTGACAGACAGTGCTTGTACAGCAGTTATTATCCTCACGTACCCATAGAGCTCTCTACTTCACCATTTAAGGGTAAATGTAGCCTCCATATTTTTCATCCAAAGTACATAACTTTACATTTATAAATACTAGGAACCCTGGGCTAGTTAGCAGTCTATTACTGTACAGTTGCTGTGCAGCACGGAACTACTTAAACATGTGACAAGTTATATAGTGTTAGTAGTGCTCCAAGATGGCGGTGCCCATGGCTGCAATGCTACGTCGCTGCGGCACTGTGTGACATCATCATGCGTTTCAGTACAAAAAATTCTCTAAATTACTTTCTTGGAATGTCATTCTGGTTTCTGACCCTTTTGCCTGATCCTGATTTTGCTGTTTGCTGCCTGAACCAACCGGTGCCTGGAAATCGACCTTGATACGATTTAACCCTTCTGATACTGCATTTCGGACTGTTAGTTTGCCTAAACATTTGCTTGCTCCCTGGTTCTGACTACAAACCCAACAGGAGCTGAGCTGGCCCTGACATAAGAGAGGAACAAATCTAATGTACATATACTTTCCGGTTAGATTAATAGAAAAGTAAAGGGTAAGTATAGCAGCAGGGAGCTAACTCTTAGCTGCCCCCTTTCTGTGGGAGAGAAGTAATGGGAGGGGCAGGCTGCACCATCTTATTCTGACTGAGCAGTCTGCTAATACCCATATTTGTTACCAAGAGACGGAACATAAATGGAATGTTTAAAAACCAACCAAGGAAGGATTTTGAGGGCATGCTTTATACAGATTGATGGATAGATCCAAGCACCATTTAAATGATAGGCAATTCTGTGTTTCAGGGGCCAATTTTACAGGGTTGCCATACCGTCTGTTGTTATAAACAGAGCAACCCTGTCATCTTGTGGTTAAAATCCAGACTGCAACCATTTTCCCCAATTTTCCCCTACTATGGTTACAAAATTAGCTAATGCCAATCTATTTGCCACAGATGGCCAGGCAGCAATCAATATGATTATGGATGATTTATGTGGGTGAAATCAGGGTCAGACTGGGGGGTGCAGGACCCACCAGGGCAATGCACCCCTAAACCCCCCCCCCCTGCGGGGGCCCCTGTCTGACGTCCTCCCCTGAACGCATATGTGAAACATAGTGTTTTACATAGTACATAGTAAGTTTTACATAGTAAGTTGGGTTGAAAAAAGACATATGTCCATCAAGTTCAACCATAATGCCTATATATAACCTGCCTAACTACTAGTTGATCCAGAGGAAGGCAAAAAACCCCATCTGAAGCCTCTCTAATTTGCCGCAGAGGGGAAAAAATTCCTTCCTGACTCCAAGATGGCAATCGGACCAGTCCCTGGATCAACTTGTACTAAGAGCTATCTCCCATAACCCTGTATTCCCTCACTTGCTAAGAATCCATCCAGCCCCTTCTTAAAGTTATATAATGTATCAGCCAGCACGACTGATTCGGGGAGGGAATTCCAGAACTTCACAGCTCTCACTGTAAAAAATCCTTTCCGAATGTTTAAATGGAACCTCCCTTCTTCTAAACGAAGTGGGTACCCTCGTGTCCGTTGGAAGGACCTACTGGTAAATAAAACATTAGAAAGGTTATTATATGATCCCTATATATATTTATACATAGTTATCATGTCACCTCTTAAGCGCCTCTTCTCCACTGTAAACAGACCCAACTTGGCCAGCCTTTCTTCATAACTGAGACTTTCCATACCCTTTACCAGCTTAGTTGCCCTTCTCTGGACCCTCTCTAACTCAGTAATGTCCCGTTTGAGCACTGGAGACCAAAACTGAACGCATCAGGGGAGGACATATATATTTTATCATTCTCATTTGGGGGTACATTATCCTAGATACCACTTGAGTAATCATTTTGGCTAACTAAAGGGGACATTCACCTAAATGAGCTTAGTATGTATGTGGTAGAATAGCAATGTTAGGGTCGACCTTCGTTTTGACTCGCACCTGACCCTAACCCACTGCCTTCCAACCCAACCTGGTAATGCCCAATGCACCTCTCTGACATAGCGAAGGAGCGGGGCAGACACGATAGAGGCTTCCGAAGGCAGAAGTCAAAAACAGTAAGGTTGTGGGCAGGGAGGGCGGAAGTGAGAGCTCAGCCCGACCCGTCAATATTATGCGAGTGTTGGACCAAACCCACCCGACCCACAAGTCCTGCAGGTCCTGCGGGTTTTTGGCCAGCCTGCGCATCACTAGTAGAGAGTGTTATTCTGAGACAACATGCAATTGGTCTTAATTTTGTATTATTTGTGGATTTTGAATGATTTATCTTTTTGTTTAGGCTTAAAGTGACAATTAAAGGAATAGTAACACTAAAAAATGAAAGAGCTTAATAAAAATATAATGCACTGTTGCCCTGCACTGGTAAAACTGGTGTGTTTGCTACAGTAACACTACTATAATTTATATAATAAGCTGCTGTGTAGCCAAGGGGGCAGCCATTCAAGCTGGAAAAAAGGAGAAAAGGCACAGGTTACATAGCAGATAACAGATAAATTCTGTAGAATACAATAGTGTTTTATCTGTTATCTGCTATGTGCCTTATCTCCTTTGAATGGCTGCCTCCATGGCTACATAGCAGCTTATTTATATAAATTACAGCAGACTTTCTGAAGTAAACACACAACTTTTACCAGTGCAGGGCAGCAGCACATTATATTTTAGTTACTTTTATACACTTTCATTTTTTGGTGTTACTGTTCCTTTAATAACTATCTATACATTGATCCTATTGTTTCCTAGCAAAAGATGATAATGGTATTGATGCCCTAGACTTGCATAGATTTCTTCACAGGGAGATTCATTAACTAATTTTTTAATTCACAAAAATGTGACAAAGCAAGCGTTTTTTTCCTTGATCAAGTTTTTTTTCTGATCACTAGCTTAATTAAGGGATAAAACTGAAAATAGTGAAGGAAAAAAAAGCCTCACACAAACAAAAATGACATTGTTCCATACATTCTCAAGAAGGTTAAAAATCACAAAGATGTTTCTAAATTGGAAAAAATTAAAATGAAGTTACTTGAGACAATTCCCATTGTCATCCATAGAAACTCGCTTTTACTTGCCGGGTTCTCCGGTGACTTTGTGTATTTGTTTTCTTTAATAAATCTGCCCCCAAGTCTGTGTGGGTTTCCCCCCTCAGTCAAATACATATAAGCAAGAAATCAGTGTTCTGATAAAACAGACCCTGCTGTAATTGTGTGTATCAGTGGTACAGCAATATTAGCTCTACTGCTTTTCTATTCACTAAAATGTGGTGCTTTTGCCCAGCTTAGGAAAAATGTCCCAGAAAATGTTATTTCTTGGCTTAACACAGATTCAGAAAAATGTGATGACATTTGCGCCTGTTATACTACTTACCCTTTCTGCTTATAGGGCCCATGTTACCTTTATTTATTTTTAAAGAGAACAAGCCCTGATGATAGAGACATATTCAGATGCAAGTAGGTATACAGCCAATGAAAAGTATAATAAGAATCCCAGTCTCTAATACAATGCAGGTACTTTCCAAATAAATGGTTACAAGAACCCATAGTCACATAGGTATTACATAGCATTGTTGTGCCACATACATTTAGTTCAGGAAATGGGATATTACTGATCAGTAAAGGTACGGGACCTGTTATCCAGAATGCTCAGGACCGGGGGTTTGCAGATAAGGGATCTTTCTGTAATTTGGCTTTCTATACCTTAACTAAAAATTATTTTAACATTAAATTAACCCAATAGGATTGTTTTGCCTCCACTTAGGATTAATTATATAATTATATCTTAATTGGAATTGAGTGCAAGGTACTGTTTTATCATTACAGAGAAAAGGGAAATCATTGAATTTGAATTATTTGATTGAAATGGAGTGTATGGAAGATGCCCTACCTACAATATCCCCATACAGTACAATATCCCCATACAATAATACAGTGCAAGGCATAGTTGCGTTGGTAGCTGTAGTTCATGTTGGTACAATGGTGCACATAGGACTCTGCCAGTATAAGATTTCCATAACTGGACATTATTAAAATAAAAACAAGTTCACTAAATATAAAACACTTTATGGAATCACTGACCTGAATCTGCCATAAACCATTCCCACTAATGGTGTCCCATTTTCTCTTCTAGCCTCCGTTGGATTGCTTCCCAAAACTGACGTTTGGGTATTTTTAGATTTTATATTCGTAACTTTGTATAGAGTTTTACTGAGTTTGAAACAATTTTCTCTCAGTGCTGCTAAACTATAAAATTTCCTTTAGGGGTCCTCAAACTTTTCAAACAGGGGGCCAGTTCATGGTCCCTCAGATTATTGGGGGGCCGGACTATAGTTAGTCCTCAAAAAACAAATGCACTCAATAGGGCACACAAAAAAAAAACAGACACCCATTACCCATAGGGCTCAATGGCACTCTGCAGCTCCAACCCGGCCCAAGGAAAGTCTCCCATAGGGCTCAATGGCACTCTGCAGCTCCAACCTGGCCCAAGGAAAGTCTCCCATAGGGCTCAATGGCACTCTGCAGCTCCAACCCGGCCCAAGGAAAGTCTCCCATAGGGCTCAATGGCACTCTGCAGCTCCAACCTGGCCCAAGGAAAGTCTCCCATAGGGCTCAATGGCACTCTGCAGCTCCAACCCGGCCCAAGGAAAGTCTCCCATAGGGCTCAATGGCACTCTGCAGCTCCAACCCCGCCCAAGGAAAGTCTCCCATAGGGCTCAATGGCACTCTGCAGCTCCAACCCGGCCCAAGGAAAGTCTCCCATAGGGCTCAATGGCACTCTGCAGCTCCAACCCGGCCCAAGGAAAGTCTCCCATAGGGCTCAATGGCACTCTGCAGCTCCAACCCGGCCCAAGGAAAGTCTCCCATAGGGCTCAATGGCACTCTGCAGCTCCAACCTGGCCCAAGGAAAGTCTCCCATAGGGCTCAATGGCACTCTGCAGCTCCAACCCGGCCCAAGGAAAGTCTCCCATAGGGCTCAATGGCACTCTGCAGCTCCAACCTGGCCCAAGGAAAGTCTCCCATAGGGCTCAATGGCACTCTGCAGCTCCAACCCCGCCCAAGGAAAGTCTCCCATAGGGCTCAATGGCACTCTGCAGCTCCAACCTGGCCCAAGGAAAGTCTCCCATAGGGCTCAATGGCACTCTGCAGCTCCAACCTGGCCCAAGGAAAGTCTCCCATAGGGCTCAATGGCACTCTGCAGCTCCAACCCGGCCCAAGGAAAGTCTCCCATAGGGCTCAATGGCACTCTGCAGCTCCAACCCGGCCCAAGGAAAGTCTCCCATAGGGCTCAATGGCACTCTGCAGCTCCAACCTGTCCCAAGGAAAGTCTCCCATAGGGCTCAATGGCACTCTGCAGCTCCAACCTGGCCCAAGGAAAGTCTCCCATAGGGCTCAATGGCACTCTGCAGCTCCAACACGGCCCAAGGAAAGTCTCCCATAGGGCTCAATGGCACTCTGCAGCTCCAACCCGGCCCAAGGAAAGTCTCCCATAGGGCTCAATGGCACTCTGCAGCTCCAACCCGGCCCAAGGAAAGTCTCCCATAGGGCTCAATGGCACTCTGCAGCTCCAACCTGCCCCAAGGAAAGTCTCCCATAGGGCTCAATGGCACTCTGCAGCTCCAACCCGGCCCAAGGAAAGTCTCCCATAGGGCTCAATGGCACCCTGCAGCTCCAACCCGGCCCAAGGAAAGTCTCCCATAGGGCTCAATGGCACTCTGCAGCTCCAACCTGGCCCAAGGAAAGTCTCCCATAGGGCTCAATGGCACTCTGCAGCTCCAACCCGGCCCAAGGAAAGTCTCCCATAGGGCTCAATGGCACTCTGCAGCTCCAACCTGGCCCAAGGAAAGTCTCCCATAGGGCTCAATGGCACTCTGCAGCTCCAACCCGGCCCAAGGAAAGTCTCCCATAGGGCTCAATGGCACTCTGCAGCTCCAACCCGGCCCAAGGAAAGTCTCCCATAGGGCTCAATGGCACTCTGCAGCTCCAACCCGGCCCAAGGAAAGTCTCCCATAGGGCTCAATGGCACTCTGCAGCTCCAACCTGGCCCAAGGAAAGTCTCCCATAGGGCTCAATGGCACTCTGCAGCTCCAACCCGGCCCAAGGAAAGTCTCCCATAGGGCTCAATGGCACTCTGCAGCTTCAACCCGGCCCAAGGAAAGTCTCCCATAGGGCTCAATGGCACTCTGCAGCTCCAACCCGGCCCAAGGAAAGTCTCCCATAGGGCTCAATGGCACTTTGCAGCTTCAACCCGGCCCAAGGAAAGTCTCCCATAGGGCTCAATGGCACTCTGCAGCTCCAACCTGGCCCAAGGAAAGTCTCTCATAGGGCTCAATGGCACTCTGCAGCTCCAACCCGGCCCAAGGAAAGTCTCCCATAGGGCTCAATGGCACCCTGCAGCTCCAACCCGGCCCAAGGAAAGTCTCCCATAGGGCTCAATGGCACTCTGCAGCTCCAACCTGTCCCAAGGAAAGTCTCCCATAGGGCTCAATGGCACTCTGCAGCTCCAACCCGGCCCAAGGAAAGTCTCCCATAGGGCTCAATGGCACTCTGCAGCTCCAACCTGGCCCAAGGAAAGTCTCCCATAGGGCTCAATGGCACCCTGCAGCTCCAACCCGGCCCAAGGAAAGTCTCCCATAGGGCTCAATGGCACTCTGCAGCTCCAACCCGGCCCAAGGAAAGTCTCCCATAGGGCTCAATGGCACTCTGCAGCTCCAACCCGGCCCAAGGAAAGTCTCCCATAGGGCTCAATGGCACTCTGCAGCTCCAACCCGGCCCAAGGAAAGTCTCCCATAGGGCTCAATGGCACTCTGCAGCTCCAACCCGGCCCAAGGAAAGTCTCCCATAGGGCTCAATGGCACTCTGCAGCTCCAACCCGGCCCAAGGAAAGTCTCCCATAGGGCTCAATGGCACTCTGCAGCTCCAACCTGACCCAAGGAAAGTCTCCCATAGGGCTCAATGGCACTCTGCAGCTCCAACCCGGCCCAAGGAAAGTCTCCCATAGGGCTCAATGGCACTCTGCAGCTCCAACCCGGCCCAAGGAAAGTCTCCCATAGGGCTCAATGGCACTCTGCAGCTCCAACCCGGCCCAAGGAAAGTCTCCCATAGGGCTCAATGGCACTCTGCAGCTCCAACCCGGCCCAAGGAAAGTCTCCCATAGGGCTCAATGGCACTCTGCAGCTCCAACCCGGCCCAAGGAAAGTCTCCCATAGGGCTCAATGGCACTCTGCAGCTCCAACCTGGCCCAAGGAAAGTCACCATACCGAAGCTTGCATGAATCTGAAACTTTTGTACTCGGCGACAATATGAATTTATTGCGGCGGCGGCAAAAAATTTGCGCAAGATACGAAAAAGTCGCGTCGGCGACGAAACTGTCGCAAAAATAACGAGCATTACGAAAAAAACTAATTTGGACGCATTCAGAGCGTTCGTGGATTGATAAATCTCCCCCTCTGCGTTCTGTTTAGTCAGTCCTGAAACTGGACACGTCATTAGCGTTGGCCGGTGGGCAGGGCTGGATTTGTAAGCCGGGCACCCCAAGGCCGCGCCCTGTCCGTCGCCTTTGTGGCCTTTCCACAAATCCGGGCCTGCCGGTGGGACACGGTGACGTGACATGCTGGGGCCGAGGACTGCGCTGAGGCCAATAGGTAGTAGCCAGGACGCAGTGGGGGCCGGGTAAATGACCTTGGGGGGCCGTATCTGGCCTGCAGGCCATAGTTTGAGGATCCCTGCTTTAGAGGAAAAATGTTCTTGTAGTCATTTAGTAGCTTTAAAGATGACAGTAACCTCTTGATTTCTCTTGCATAAAAAGTATATTATTTTGGTGTTATTTTGAGCTAGCCCTACTGTTGGGAGTTGCCTCCTAGATGTATGTATGTATGATAGATGATAGATAGATAGATAGATAGATAGATAGATAGATAGATAGATGGGTAGATGGCTATATTCAGGGTTTAACACTTTTTTCCTTTCAGACTGACACTTGCCTGGGAGTATGACCGGCAGCATGTACAGGGCAGAGGGAGTTATGGCACGGTGAGTTTCCAGCAGATTTAGGGGCAAATTTATTAAGGGTCCAATTAACCAAGAAAAGTCTATTCTCGAATTAGAGAAAAGGAAGGAAAAACCCTTTCTGTGTTGGCCTATTTGCTGCATTCCAGTCTGATCGTCACCTTTGTTTTGCAATGTACTATTGTCCCGGAGGGGATTTACAGAAGTATATAAGGAAAGGCCCCATCCCACGAAAGAGAGCCGTGTATATGTGCTGCATAAAAAAATTTAATAATTGGGAATTAGAAAGCCACAACCTGCATAAATTTAGGGGAAAAAACAAGAACTGATACTAATGTCTTTATTTTTCTCGTTGCAGATTTTATGCTGCTTGTGTTACGTTAGAGTTTCTGCATGAGCATCGCATTATTCACCGGTAAGCAGTAACACCATTTAGTTGGGCTTTTAGCATTAAAGTGAAGGTAAAATTGATGAGAGTGCTATTCTAAGCACTTTTGCAATTTACATGCATTAATTATTTTTTTTTCATTCTAAGATATTAGAATATATGTTCATCTTAATATGCATTTTTTACAACAGCGCCACCTGCTCGTCACATTCCAAACATGAATTAGTCAAGGATGTTTTTGAGAAGAAAGAGGGCCAGGGTGATGTTCTGGTTAGAAAAGATATGACAAACAAATCTGAGGCTTTTTTCTAACCAGAACATCAGCCCCGCCCTCTTTCTTTCTCCGGACAACTTAATTGACTACTTCATGGTCAGAAACTGACCAGCAATAACCCTGCTATTGCTTCACCAGGGAGTTTTCAGATGAAAATTTCAGCCCGTGCATAAGCGGGCCTCCTACCTACCCCACCTTCGGAGAAATTGCTCACCGGTCTTATGATTAACCAACACTCTGAAGCAGATGATCTAAACTATATACAGGGTTCAGTACTTTATTAAATAAATGCTGTTGTGAATTAAATATGATTGTATAATATATATATATATATATATATATATATGTGTGTGTGTGTTTATTATATTATTATTAAGTATACTTATGTATTATATATTACATATATTATATATATAAAATGTTTTATATATTATATATATAATTACAGCTAATTCTATATAGCTATATCTTCTAATGGGCCAGATGCGATTTGAAGAGAAAAGCTTATCTCCTAATTCAATTCCATATTTTCCCACAAATCCAGTTCAAAGAGGAAAAACTTCATCAGTTTATCACATGAAAACTCTATTTGGGTCTATAGGAAAAAACTGGACCTGAATTAGGAGAAAAGATTTTTATGTGATAAACCATAAAATAACATTGTGGCCCAATATGTGATAATTCAATTTTTTTCCTGTTTCCTAAACACAATATTTATTTTTGCATTTTTGCAGACATATAAAGTCAGAAAAGCTATTACTGGCCAGGGATGGGTACGTGAAGATCGATGATTTTGGATTCACAGCAGACCATACAAGTAAGTCTAATCCTCGAATCCGAATGGGAAAAAAACGGATTGGAAACGAAAATGTTGCGATTTTTTTCGCGACTTTATCGTATTTTGCGCAATTATTTCGTCACCGTCACGATTTTTTCGTATTGCGCTATAATAAATGGCGGAAAAAACAATCCGAATTTTTCGTGACGGCGACGAAAACGTCACGGAAAATATACGAGAAAGTCGTAACGGCGACTAAAAAGTCGCGCAAAATATGAAACAATTGCGACAGCGACAAAAAAAAAATCGCAAAAATACCGATCATTACGAAAAAAACGCATTCGGACGCTTTCGGACATTCGTGGATTAGTAAATGTGCCCCATAGATTTGTCTATTGGGGACAAGCAAGTAAAGCTGCACTGTACCCTAAAAAGACCATAGAGAGTTCTGCCATCTATTTATCATTCTATTCACTGTTCTGTTTGGCCAACTGTGTCCCAGATGTTGTCATACCGTGATGAATGATGATAAGAATTTTTCTATGGAACATATTCCCAAACCTCTTGAAATAGCTTACTCTTTATTTATAGTTGTAAATAATTGTGTGGGGTTCTTTTGCACTATATAGTAATGTTTTTTACCTTCATTTTCTGTTTTAAAGGAACTTTTCTGCCCTCTCAAAATAAAACCAAATTCCCATTCATTCCCTAAGAGGAAACACCAGCTCAGTAACTAATAGCAGCTCAGTAACTAATAGCAGCCCAGTAACTAATAGCACCCCAGTAACTAATAGCAGCCCAGTAACTAATAGCAACCCAGTAACTAATAGCAGCCCAGTAACTAATAGCAGCTCAGTAACTAATAGCAGCTCAGTAACTAATAGCAGCTCAGTAACTAATAGCAGCCCAGTAACTAATAGCAGCCCAGTAACTAATAGCAGCTGTGAATCAGCAGAACAAAATACGAGGAACTACTGGGGACACCTTGTGAAGCACAGATCCTCATTGAAAAAGGTCTTGGCTTGGTACAGAAGCCAAAAACATAAGATGTAGCATTCCCAGTCCAATTCCTTGTTGAACTTTACTTCCAGCATATTCCCAATAGTTGTTAGAGGAACAATTGAGGCAAAGAAGACCCCCCTGCATTCTTCACCAAAAGAACAGAAGGCACCTAAGAATGTACTATTGGGACACATTAACTAAAACTGCTCCATAAATCTTCCATCAAATCATCTATGTTGCTAAGAAACTGATCATTAGATGGAAATCTTTTAAAACCACAGTTTTACAAAAGTATTGTTTATCCACAGCTATCAGCTGGCAGATCCCTAAGTTACGGGCAATTTTTTAAAAGTTCAGAAGCTTTGAGGATTCAGTAGTGCCAAGAGAAAAAGCAAAAGAGAGCCAAAAGAGGTATAGCAAATAAGAAAAAAACAAACTTTGGTGTCTGAGCTGGTTAATACTCAAAGGAGAAAGATAGTAAAAAGTAAGTAAGCTTTATCAGAAAGGTCTATGTAAATACAGCCATAAGCACTCACAGATACTTTAGATAGAGTCCTCTATCTAAAGAAACACAGGATTTATTTTCTTCTTTTGTGCACACATGTTCCTCAGTGTCAGACTTCCTTCTCTCAAAAAAATCCTTCGGGGCACAGGCAAAAGTCTGCTTAGTTTGCTTCTCTCTCCCTCTCCCCCTCCCTTCTACTGCTCCCCCTCCCATCAGAATTTGAGATCAAGCTAAAATGGCATCTGCTATCTTAAACAAACAGAAGAAGCTTCTGGGGCTTTTTACTCAGGTATAATAAAGCTTTCTGCAGAATAAATATAGTGTTCTAGTTGGACTAGAACTATTCACTGTCATACCCTTTTTGTCATACCCTGTTTTATAAACAAAGCAACCCTGACATCTTGTGGTTAAAATCCAAATGAAAACATCACTATCAGATATGTCTGGTATGTACCATGGATATGTTTTAGACTATATTCACATGAATCCCTGCCCCAATGGAGCTTACAATCTAAGGTTCACACACAGAAAGGTAAATTTTACCAATTTGTAATTACTATGTCTATGGGCTATTTCTCAATGTTACAGGGTAACCCTTTTGAAATAAAAAATAACAAAAGTGCTATAAAGGTGTTACCTTTATTGGCTAACTAAGATAACCATAGCAAACTTTCAGAACACAATGAAGCTGTGGTTCTCTCTGATATACAACATTCAGCTCATAGATCAGATCAGGCAAACTCATGGGCACAGGCTCACCTTTCATCAGGAACGGTCTCAAGACGTTCCCATCCACCCACCCCATGTTAGGGTTTACTTTGTAATCATTGTAATTCAGTAGTTGTATATAAATATATATATATATATATATATATATATATATATATATATATATATATATATATATATATATTATTGTCGCAGCTTGAAGGTGTTTATGTTGTTTTAAAATTAATGGGAAAGTTGAAACAAATTTGATATGCTCCTGGCCTGGCAATAAGGTGGAGTCAAAAGATTTAAAATAAGGCAGCTGGAAGAGTTATTATTCTGGCGTGCTTGGTTCATTTTGTGTTTATTTTTGTGAGATTTCATAAATAAGCTGCGGCCATTATCTTCCACCCAGCTCTGGTCTCTGAGGGGTTCTTTATTATTTTAGGTAAACAATATTACATCCAACGTACAAGTCCCATTTGGATCAAAGTGGCTTGATATAAATTAGGGTAAGTTACTGAAGTGTAAAGTGAAAGGAATTCCATGTGATTAATTGGTCCTAGGTCTCTCCAGTTTGTATTTCTGGCTTGGTGCAGGCAGTTCTTAATCTACATAATTTGCCATAAATACAAGGCCCAGGTTCAGTCCCTTCTCCAGAGAGTTGAAAGCTTTCATTAATTTGTACTTCCATACCTTCCTTTCATTCTCTGTTTTAAAGTTACCCTTAAGGACCAAGATTGTCCAGTATCTTCTATATACAGTCCTCCTGTTGGGTATCTAGTGCACTGTATTACGTACACCACATTGGAAGAACAGTTGTACTGGCCATGGATGCTGTGTTCCTCTAATGTGTCTGGAATCCGTATTTTGTCTGAATTCAAGGTGTGTGGGCAGATTTTACATTGTTTTTTGCCACACAAATATGTTCCATTTTTGTTCGGTTGTATTAAGGCACTTCTTGTTATTAGTCTTTTTAGGTTTAGGGGCTGCCTGAATGCTAGAAGTGGTGGGTCTGGGAATATGTTTTGGAGCCTCTCATCCTTATGAAGTTTACACTGTAGATTCTTGGCTATTCTGAGGGTATTTAGTTGGGGATTGTATGTGACTACTAGAGAGTAACCCAATTTATTCCTGTTTTATGTTTGTATTATAGAAGTAGACTTCTGGGTATCCTGGTGGCTGTATGGATGTATTGATCCACAATCCTTGGGTTGTAGCCCCTGTTAATGAAGCCTGCTTTGAGTGTTTTTAGGTGGTGATCCCTTTCAGCAGTGTCAGAACATATATGATAATATCGTAGAGCCTGGCTGTAGATGATGGAGCATTTAGTGTGGTCAGGGTGAAAGCTATCATACATTAGATATTATGGTTTGCCTGTTGGCTTTCGATATATGGTGGTTTGTCTACTATTTTCCCAGAATGGTTGTATCAAGAAAGTAAATATGAGTAGGGGAGTAGTTCAGTTTCAAATTGATAGTTGGATGAAAGTCATGAAATTGTTTGTTAAACTGAATGAGTTCTTGTTCTGTGCCTGTCCAGATTAAGAATATTTCATCTATGCAACGGAGGTACGTCAAAGGCTTGGTGTTACAGGTGGAGAGAAAGTCCTCTTTTAGTTTAGTCATTAAAAGATTGGCATACTGGAATGAAAAGCGTGTACCCATACTGGTTTCCATCTTCTTTAGATATGTTTCTTGGCCAAATACTTGTATAACTGCATGGGATGGTAGACCCTTCTTTTCCAGAAATTCTTTGGAAAAGGAATGTTTGTATAAAGTGATTCCACATTCATTATTGCCAACATGGTGCCCTCTTGGAGTGGTCCTATACCTGCAAGTTTGTTTAGCAGATCCATTGTATCTTGTAAATAGCTTGTTGTACCCCTTACAACAGGTTTCAAGATCTGCTCATCCCAGCCTGATATGCCCTCCATCAGAGTGCCAATCCCAGATACTATAGGCCATCCAGGGTTACCTTCTTTGTGTATTTTAGGAAGCATATAGAAGGCTCCCGTTTTGGGAGTCTGTTAAATTAACACATCTGATCTGTGGCTAGGAGCGTCTTAAGTTTCTGAGTTCTTTCCTATAGGCACATTTCTCAGAAATACACAACTTCCTCTGTGCTTTCCGAGTCTTGCTATAGAAACAAGTGCTTGCTGAGTCTTGCTGAGTGCTTATAAGTACCAAATCTCTCCCCAAGAGAGCAGTTTCTTAAGCACTCTTCTGACAGGGAGACAGCTAAGGAATGACTCAGAACCAGACCCAGTCCTTTTCAAAAGTATCTTCCCCTTTATCACAGATGGATTATCTCTTTAACTGGCAACTCATGGGTAGAAGTATGTGTGTCCTGAATCATGTATCTAAAAAAGGGATTTGCTCTACTAGTAATGTCTGATCCTTTGCCCGTGCCTCAATACATCCCCTGGCATACCCTGAGAAGGCCGCAGGATTGGTGGCCTTTTAAACCACTTGTTTATGACCGTTTAGCTCATTCTACTTGATTCTTTAGGAGTGACCCCGCCCCCCCACCTGGTCACCAATAGTAACAGACAAGTCAGCCTCATTTATAATTTTCACATGAATTAAAATTATCCCTCTGCACTGAAAAGCACCCAAATTCCACTAGAAAAATAGTTGTGCAGCTGAAAGTGCAATCAGGCTGTGGTCAGGGGGTGTACCAGGGTGTGGCTGGGGTGTTGCTAAAAAGTACACATTATAAATGTGCTGGATTGCTGTCTCTGCTCCTAGCTTGCATTGGAGATCTATGTGGCACATAGAGTTACCAGACTGGTGATATATGACTGGCCCAGCCAGTAAATCACCAGCTAGGGCTGGGGCCAGAATTATAAACTTACCAGCAATGTAATTTCAAGTAAACTGGTTATACCCTATAAATCCTACCCTTTCCTGACCCTCTCCGCTGCTGGATTTTCCCTTATAAGAATTATCCTGCCCATTTCCCCACCCCCATGTGACAACACCTCCTATTACCCCACCAAAAGGCCGGCATTTAATATTCTATAATAGTATACTATACTATTATATACCCACGCCAAATCCACTTATATGTGACGGCACTAAAGGGGCAGGGCGGTGCCAGCACAAGTATATATAGTATATAAATATAGTATAGAAACACCCGGAGGCGGAAGCTGAGCATAATGATGTCACCTCAGCGTTTGACCCACATTTGCCAAGGATATGCCCTCGGCAGCCTCAACCTGCCTGACCTGAAGGAAAATCCACTTCTCCCATGGGTTGTGGGCCTGCTCACACATCACTAGATGAAACCCAGGCCCAGACTGGCAATCTGTGGGTTCTGGCAAATGCCAGAGGGGCTGCTGTAAGGTGCCATAGTCACTCACTATTTATTGGGCCTATAGGGGGCTGTTTGGCCTCTGTGTACTGAAAATCAGGCCCAGACTGGCAATCTGTGGGTTCAGGCAAATGCCAGAGGGGCTGCTGTAAGGTGCCATAGACACTCACTATTTATTGGGCCTATGGGGGACTGTTTGGGCCTCTGTGTACTGAAAATCAGGCCCGGACTGGCAATCTGTGGGTTCAGGCAAATGCCAGAGGGGCTGCTGTAAGGTGCCATAGACACTCACTATTTATTGGGCTGGTGGGGGCTCTTTACTGCTTGCATTCACCTTTCCCAGCATAATGTAATTATCCCATTAATTTAGGCTTAAACAGCTAGCATTTATACCAACTGCGCTTGCAGCACTAGGCCTGACTAGTATTGAGCGCAAAGATAGCGCCAAATATCCCACCGTGCCCCCAGACGCCCGGCCTGACTAATGAATACGTGCAAGTGAATATTTATAGACGCCGGACAGTCACTAGAGCTGCCTCATCCCCACAGCCAGGAGGGCGGGTGAAAGGAGACGCATCGGATTGGTGGGGGGTGTGCTGGTTCAGCCAATCAGCGCGCTAATGTCGGGGGCACGTCACGGCGGGCCGGCCTATGTATAGCTGGGCTGGGGGAGGCCGCAGGCTTAGTTGCATCAGGTTTTTGGGGAGGCGTGACAGCCAGCGGGCTCTGCAGGTACAGTGTGGGCAGGTGCGGGGAGGGGGCCCTGGGTATCTCTGGTTAGTAGCTCCCAACATGTTGGCTTTGTTGGGGTGAAATCTGTCTGCTCTTACTCTGTACTGAGAGAATGAGGTGGGGAGGGGGGGCATTGCGGGAAGGCTTGAGACCTCATTGCACAAACCGGGGAAGCCAGACATTCTTACGTTTATTGAACTCCATATCCCAGCATCCCCTACCAGCTTTTTCTTTTTTTTACTATGTAAAGAATGCTGGGCTTTTATAGTTCAGCAAGTACAGGCTGGGTATACTGAAAGTGTCCTGTAGCTGTTTCTTGCTATAGGACATGTATTGCTGGGGCTTATAATTAAGCCTGTGGCTGCCTGGTACATTTATGCCTAGTTTGGGCCAGATATGTGCTTGGTGCCAGGGCCTATTAATAGTTTTAAATATATTTGGTGTCTATTATATTGCATTTAGGGCAGGCTGGCTGTTAACTTTATTACACGTTCCCCTGCCCTGTCAGTGGGATGAGGGCCAGTGCTTGGCTGGCAGTGTTTGAATGAAAGTGAGTTGCAGTTTGGCACAGTGAGTGTATGCTTGGGGTACTACAGGGCAGACTGGGCCTGGGGCAGACTGACCTCTGCCTTCTGATAAGAGAATGGCTGCAAATTGGTGTCAGAGTTTCACCTGACGTGACCTGCTCTGCTGCTCTGTATATTGGAATCGCCCAAAGGATCAGAAACACGTGTATCTGCTGTGTTAAACTGTAACTCTCAGTAATTGGTTGGAGATGGGAGAGATTCCCTTCGCTGTGGCCTGTAACTGTATGTGCCAACACTCTGCATAGTGTTCCAGCCTTTATCTGTGCAATGTGAACAGGCTCAGACCCGTACCAGCAATCTGTGGGTTCTGGCGAATGCCACAGGGGCTGCTGTAAGATGCCATAGACAGTCACTATTTATTGGGCTGGGGGGGCTGTTTGGGCCTCTGTGTACTTGGAATGCCAGAGGGGCTGCTGTAAGATTCCATAGACAGTCACTATTTATTGGGCTGGGGGGGCTGTTTGGGCCTCTGTGTACTTGGAATGCCAGAGGGGCTGCTGTAAGATGCCATAGGCAGTCACTATTTATTGGGCCTTTAGGGGGCTGTTTGGGTCTCTGTGTACTTGAAATGCCAGGGCCTATTTTGAATCTGTCCAGATCTGAACGGTCTCTTAAGGTGCCCATACACCTTAAGACCTGCTCGCTTGGCGATGTTGTCAAGTGAGCAGATCTTCTCCCGATATCCCCCACCTACGGGTGGGCGATATCGGGAGAATCAAGCTAATTCGATCGTTTGACCCTTGGGCCAAACGATCAAATTATAACGACGAGTATAGGCAAAGTCTGTCCAGGGACCGCATCAACGATCCGATGTGGTCCCCGATCCGACTAGATTTTTTTAACCTGGCCGATTTCAGGTCGGGTAGCCCCGTCGGTAGTGCCCATACACAGGCCAATTAGCTGCCAATCTAAGGGACCCATATCAGCAGCAGCGGCCCAGTGTATGGGGACCTTAAGGTAAGTGCCTGCAGCTCTAAAGCTGTTCATGTGACCCATTGCCACAGAGCAGTCACTCCTACTTATTGTAACTTTCCATTCTTGATTCTGGGGTAAAGTAGGGCACAAGTCACATTCTCTGTATCCTGTATTCTCACATTTCTCTGTATCCTTCACTGTTATTTGGCTTTGTGCAGCATTTCATTCCTCTGCTTACAGGGCACTTTTGCAAGAGGCAAATAACTAAAAACCTAAATCTTTCCAACTGGTCCTGTTCCAAGGTGCCAGCATGGTATAATGGGCGGCACTGCTATGGGCAGGCTGCATGTGGAGTGACTCCCTTTGGCTGAAGCTGGGGGGGGGGGCAGGGGTGTGAGTGCTGTAGTTGTGGCCAACTGCACACGTATTCACTTGGGCTTCGACATCTGGAAGCCCAGGCTATTGGCTTGTAGACTTCATCTTTGTAGCAGACTGCAGCACTGCAATGTAAACACAAGGCGAATATGAACTTAGCCACATAGCAACTATAAAAGTAATGGGAACTCTGGCTTCTGAACCACAATTAAAGAGCCCCACACAACACAAACCCCTAACATCCCTATCACTGTAATCTGTTCCTTCAAAAAGTATGAATAAATACCATTTTTATATGCTGAAATCCAGCTGCAAAATTCTTTTTCATTTGAAATCCTGGCAGGGGAGTTGGGACTAAAACACTGATGTTACAAATTGTAACTTCTCCACGGCTTACGGGCAGCATGCAGGAACTACATAACCCACAATGCATTGTTCTATGATGTTTCTTTCCTTATTGAGATCACATGTGCAGGGAATTGTAGGATATGGAGGATGCAGGCTGAAGGCAGGTTGGGGACAGTTGACTAGTGTTACATTTTAAGTCTCAAAGTAGCCAGCCAGATCAGCAGGGGAACAGGGGGTGGGGCTTAGGGAACTGTTCCAAACCATATTACATTAAAAATCATAAGGCTGCATTAAGTAATGTGTATCGCAAAGTTGCTTGACATTTGTTTACTTTTCAAAAAGCTTAATTTGTGTTTGGTCGTAGTTCCCCTTTAATTCACATCCCAGTTGGGTAGTGCTGCAGTGTGCAACATAGTGCATCTGAACCCGTTCACACCAGGACATTAAGTGGTGTTTGTGCTCCGTACATGGTTCTTTAACAGCTGAAATTCTCACGTAATTCAGTAACCGATTTCACATCCTCATTACTTTCACCATCTGACCTTAATGATGCAATCAGGAGGAGTGTTGTGGGCAGGGGCTGCCTGAGCCAATCCGCTTGTGCCTGACTGACAGACTAGTTGCATGTCGTGGGCTAGATGTCATGTTGTCAGAAGGTCTGATTGCAGCCAATTTAGAGCAATTGTGCACTTTGGAAAGTCATTCGTTTGGCAGCTAACTGGAACCTTTTGCAATAGGCAGAATTTGTCTGTCTGTAACCGGGTCATGTTCTTTCACCTAGTTACCCTAGAGATTCTAAACCTAGGGGTCAGGACCTGAAAATGAGATTCCCCCTCCCCATGCTTATATAAGTGAAACTGTTGTATAGGCTGTACCTGTATAAAGATCCCCATACACAGGCCAATTCTAGCTGCCAATATCAGTCCCTTAGACTGTTTCGGCAGCTAATCGGCCCTTGTATGGGCACTGATGGGCCTGCCCGACCTATATCTGGCCTGAAATCGGCCAGATATCGATCGGGCAGGTTAAAAAATTTAGTTGGATTGGGGACCACATTGGCTCATTGATGCGGCCCCAGAGCCAACTTTGCCTATACCCGTCATTCTAATTCGATTGTTTGGCCCCATGGAGAAGATCCGCTCCCTTGGCAACATCGCCGAGCGAGCTGATCTAAAGGTGTATGGCCACCTTTTAGTTTGCTCTGAAACGCGCTTATCCGTAGTTAAGAAGCTCAATGACTAATCAGAAAAGCTGTTCAACGGCAAAGAAACATCTTTTACAACGGATTCAAAACCCCTCTAGTATTAAATGATATGAACAAGATGGAGTAAAGAAACCAGATCTGATGGATTGGCCCTGTGGGCTGATTAGTTCTAGGATCACTAGGGGAAAGCAAAGGCCTATGCAACTGTCATGGCCTATTCCTGGGAGGTGAGAATGGACTGGGAGTATCATTTATGGTACTAAAATTTTCTTTTAGGGAAAAGGTCTTTCTCAAATGTAGAAATGATTCTATAATGAGCCTATTCAGTAATGGGCATCATTGCAAGGAATGGCTGTTAGCTGTTTAAATGTTGCATGTAAGGGCTCAGCTGCACAAGAGTGTGTGACACGACTGCATGGGTGCACTGGCACGTACTTGTGCTCCGTAATGAGCTGATCAGTGGGACGTGCCATCTATTGGCATTGCTAATGGATAATTTGGCACCCACCCCATTCAGGCAGTTTGGCAACGTGCTTCACATTCTGTATTCAGGTGATCTGCCAGCACTTCTGCATGCTTTCTCCTCTCTGGCCAAACAAGGGGGAAGGGGGGATATTTTGTGCTGTTATACTCTGGGCTTAATAAATATCCTCTTTCGAGTGCATAAAACAAACTCTACAGGAAATCTGTATGCTGTGATTTTTGGGTTCATGGGTGGCTCAAATGGGTTATAAACCTTTCATAATGTCAAAACTTTCTTAAAAATAGGTTTGAATGATTTGCCTTCCTCTTCTGCCTCATTCAAGCGTATGTTAGCCACTGACCCCCCAGCAACCAAATTCTAGTCTCACGGAGCAACACTTGATTGTTTTTTTTTTTTATACTTTACTTTCAAGCCCTCTCCTTTTTAATTTCCAGTTTGTTACTGAAACCCCTGCCTGGTTGCTAGGTTCAATTGGATCCAAGCAACCAGGTAGTGGCTAAAATTCCAGACTGAAGGGTGCTGATCAAAAAGCTAATTCAAAAAAAGGAAGACTGATTGCATATCTTACTAAAATTTAACTTGCAATACCCGCTAGACTTTCAACAGGTTAAAGTAGAGCTAAACCCACTTATCCAACAGGGCCAAACCACTGGAACCCTGCGTGGGCTGCCACTGTTACTGTGGCTTTCTATTCAGCAGGGGTCCCTTGATATGAGCTTATAGCTGTGGTGTCCTGGGGCAAGGGACTGTGGTGCCTGCTGAGAAAAACCCCAGGCCAGGGGCCAATTTGCCATGAATGGCTGAATGTTATTTGGCACAGAATGGCATGGGGTGACAGGTTTCACATGTGATAGTCTGGGAATCTGTATCCTCTTGCCTGTAAGCTTACATGGGTGACCTTGCTGTCCGCCATATTTGTATCCCACCCCATGTCCTGGCCACTCTTTTATGTAAATTCTAATTAACTCCTTATTGGCTTTTTAACATTCACTAGTGATGTATCCTCACCATATTCTGTATGTTTTGCTCTCCCCCAGGAGGTACAGATTCTTCCCCCACGTATCCAGAATGCTTTCCAAACTGATCCAGAGACGCACCCTGGGTGTTTTCTATGGCAATGTGAAAGTGTCTATGAGCTCTGCCACAACTGCTGCCACAGAGAAACCAGCGGATGAAGCTTTATCATCGGAATGTGTGTTTGAACGGGAATCCAAATACGGAGCGCACAACTACCACCCTCTGCCTGTAGCACTTGAAAGAGGAAAAGGTTTGTTTTTATTTGTTGGATCCCCAAACTCTCTCCTTACAGCAGAGTAAATTGGGGCATGTCTTTTGCAGAGGTTACTAAGGTAATAAATCATATGGAACCCCCAAAATATGCCAAATAGTGGACAAAAATATAGTTGAACTAGGGTTCTGAACTGAACCATCCTTCGTACAAGCCTATTGCAGATATAACCCAGGTTTATGAAATGAATTTGACTCTTCCCCTTTTATTCTTTAAGGCGTGTATGTTTGGGATGTCGAAGCAGGCGGTATTTTGATTTCCTCAGTGCCTACAGTGCTGTGAATCAGGGGCACTGCCATCCAAAGATCCTCAATGCACTGAAAGCCCAGGCGGACAAACTCACTCTCACTTCCAGAGCTTTCTACAATGACGTGCTGGGCGAATATGAGGAATATGTTACAAAGCTCTTCGGCTACAACAAAGTGCTGCCCATGAACACCGGTACGGCACAGCTATTAATTCTACATTAGGTGTGCACCAAATCCAGGATTTGGTTCAAGATTTCTCAATCTCTGCACTTTTTATCCTTTTAATTTTAACGCTTCAGACATTCTATATCTTGAACCAAACTAATTCTGGACCTAAGGGGTAGTACACCTTAAATTGGATTTTAGTATGAATTGCTATTCTGAGACAATTGGCAATGGATAAAAGTGAAGTTATAGGTGAACCACTCTTTAGTCACATGCCTTTACATCTCTGAACATGGCATTTCTTTCCTTGATACATTTTTTTGTGCTATTTCAATATTCAAATTAGAGTTTTGGTTTTGTCTTTTGCAGAGGATTTAGCTGAATTTAAAAACAAAAATCTAGATTTTGGTAAACAATAAGTCAGCCACAAGCAGTAGTGTTCCTAGAAGTGCCAGCTGGAGCATTCAAACACAAATGGCATGTTACAGTTAACAGTGATGTTAATTTGAATGTGTTTATCCCTATCTGAAATCTTGTGTGGGCTAAATTATAAACAAAAGATGTACCCTTTTAAGATACAAATATTTGTGTCAGGGCACCTTAACATTCTCTACGCTAGCAATCTAGTGACACCCCTCCCTCCGATAAGCAGGAATCTGTTAGTGGCTGAGCTCTGCTACATATGCAGCATAAGGACCTGAATTGCCAATAAGTATAATACTCATAAACTGTGGCTAGCTAGTACAGCTGGTCATTTGGCCAGTATGGGAATTCAGTAGGTTTTTGCCATCTATGCAGTGGTGTGAAATCTTACTGATCTGAACCATACGCACAATCCAACTGTGGCTTAAGAGCTAGATTTTCTTCTGTTTACTTCCCTAGTAACTCCTTAAATAAGCTCCCTGCTCTGCCCAACTTTACCTATTTGTTCATTTTTATTTCTTATCAAGGGCTTGGATAAAAATTGAGATACAGGGAAACTGTGTAAAGGGGGGGGGGGGTTGGAGTGGCAAAGTAGGTTGCTTGCCAAAATATGGGGGGCTGTAGCATTGGCTAGCATGGTCCCCTTCCTATCAGATGTTAGGCAGTGGCTAAACTGATTTTTCCCCTTATGTGGCTATGTCCACTCATAAGCTGTTTCTGTGAGCTGTTAATAGCCTCTGTCTCAGTGCATTGTCTGCCTTACAGTAAGGTGATGAAACTATGGCTTTATGCTGGCCCTTTTGCAGCCTATATTGCAAGTTAAATACACAAGCTAATGGATAACTTCATATGCTTTAAGGTGTTGAAGGTGGAGAAACAGCATGCAAGCTGGCCAGAAAGTGGGCCTACACCGTGAAAGGGATCCCCAAGTACAAGGCCCAGATTATCTTTGCAGGTAAGTCATGCCTGGCGTGGGAATGTCATGCACCTGTAAATACCCTCCATATATACACTTCCACTCACAGCTTTAGTATTTTTAAAATTAAGGTTCTAAATGGCCAAATTCAGCTATTTCAGCTTCATTTGTATTACAAAGCTTAGTTCACCCCAGTTCTGCTGTCATATTTCCCTCTTTGCTAGAAATGCCTATACCTTCCTAACCAAACTTACTTTTTTTTTTTATAGCCGGAAACTTTTGGGGGAGGACAATGTCTGCAATATCCAGCTCTACAGACCCATCTAGCTACGAGGGTTTTGGACCATTCATGCCAGGGTTTAAAATTATTCCTTACAATGACCTTCCTGCTCTTGAGGTAAAAATTTGATTTGCAAATGTAATTGCTATCAGAAAGCTGAGTTTCAAAAAACTTTCAAAAAGATGCCAAGATATTAAGGGATAAACTTACTGTTAGGAGAGAGCAAAAAACATCATAAACCTCCAGAACTTTTTCATGTCTTTCCTTAAATTTAAATTTCAAGTGTTTTAGTGAATGTGCTATTCTAAAGGTTTACTTATCCTTTTAGCCTTGATTTCATTAAGTATTTGAGAGAAATGACAGAGCAGACAGATTCAGCATTTTTCTGACCTTAGAAATGAAATTTATTAAAGCAATCAGTTCTTGTATATAGCATTCCCACCACAAGCAGCTGAATCCCTTATCCAGAAAGTTTCACATTATGGAGAGGCCATCTCCCATAGAATTATTTGCTTATAATGGAGTCTAATTTTTAAAAATGACTTCCCTTTTTCTCTGTAATAATAAAACAGTACCTGTACTTGATCCCAACTAAGATATAATTACCCCTTATTGGGGGCAGAACAGCCCTATTGGGTTTATTTCATGTTTAAATGATTTTTAGCAGAATTAAGTTGGAGATCCAAATTACGGAAAGATCCCTTATCTGGAAAACCCCGGGTCCCAAGCATTCTGGATAACGGGTCCCATACCTGTAATACAGATTGTATTCAGGACACTTTGAAGCATGCAAATAAGCCACATGTTATACAGCCTACAATAACACTTCATGCGTGTGTGAATATATAATATAAATTAAGCCAAAAGCCCCAGAAGAGCACCCAGTGTAGAACCCGAAGCAAGCTTGGTACCAGTAATGTAGCTGGTTTTGTCTGCCTATAAACTCTGCAGAATGTAACAAACTGATCTCTTACAGCGAGCGTTACAAGACCCCAATGTTGCTGCTTTCATGGTTGAGCCAATTCAGGGGGAGGCCGGCGTGATTGTTCCAGACGATGGCTACCTGACAGGGGTGCGGCAACTGTGCACTGCACACAATGTGAGTTTCTATAGAGAAAACCCATGCGTATTATAGTGTAAAAACACGGAGTTACTAGTAGCAGCTACTTTTTCACAGCTACTAAACTACAGAAAATCCCCTGCCATAGACAATACTGGGAATTGCCTCTGCTAAAACACACGTTCAGACAATTATCAGTAAATAATCAGCATTGTCTATTTCAGTAGCCATGACAAGTAGCTGCTACTAGTAGCTCCGTGTGGCTTCACCCTTACATTCATTCCTGTGAAGGAAGCACTGGCTCACTTTGAAGGCAAATTAAAGTGGAAGTAGTGAGTAAAAAGGAACATGTTTTCCTTTTATCGGGGGGCAGAAATAAAATTAAATCTTAACTTTCCACTGGAGTTTAATAACTACATGTTCAGTGCTAATTATCCAGCACACTGTTTGGGGGTCCGTTTTTATTAGTGATATTCTGCTTAGGGAAGGAGATGCATGGCATAATGTAAACCTCCAGTCTTTTAGGCAATAATGAATAAATGGTGCTGGTTTCCCTGTGGGCTAAAAATTCTATTGATCTATTGGGTCCCTGTCTGCTTTTCAAACGAGGGGTGGGCATGTCCTAATGGTCCTGGGCAGATGCACAGTAGTAGGGGAGTAGGCAATCACATGCCTGCAGTCACACATGGAAAGACAGGCTTCAGTCCCCTATCAGGTCAGCATAGCTGCTGATTGGTTCCTATCCTACAGTGCTGAGTGCTGCTGGCTCCTCTGCACAGCCTGGGAAAGAAGGCAGCAGGAAATGGAACAGATGGGCATTTGGAGACATTCAGTAAATTGTTCCAAAACACAATTTTTTTCTTCTATGAGTGTAATGCACTGGCACATTTTTTTTTTTTTGTCTCCTTTAAAGGAGAACTAAACCCAAAAAAGATTATAGCTAAAAATGCCATCTTATATACTGTACTTGCTGCACCAGCCCTAAAGGTCCCCATACACGGGCCGATTGTAGCTGCCGATATCAGTCCCTTGGATCGATTCGGCAGCTTATCGGCCCATGTAGGGGCAGAAACGAGAAGCCTGCCTGACTGATATCTGGGCAATTTCAGGTCAGATATCGATCGGCCAGGTTAGAAAATTCAGTCGGATCGGGGACCACATCGGCTCGTTGATGTGGTCCCGAACCGACTGCCCCATTGCCGCCGTTAGAATTCGACCCCAGGGCCAAACGATTGAATTCGCCTACAGGTTCCCCGATATCGCCCACCCGTAGGTGGGGATATTGGGTAAAGAGCCACTCGCTTGGCGACATTGCCAAGCGAGCGGATCTGCCCGTGTATGGGCAGCTTAAGTTTCGGCATCTCAATAGCAGCAATGATCCAGGGCTTCAAACATGTCACTGGAGCTTCCCATCTTGGGGGAAAGTGTCAGTGTCTGGGATGCTAACCTTAGGGGTCATTGCAAATTATCCAGCAGAAAATGAGGCTGGTCTGTAATATAAAATCTCCAAACAAGGAATTTCAAAAAAGAGAAGTACTCTGAAAAGTAAACACTATATGTGGCACATGGAGAACACCCCCCTAGTGATCACGGAGGGATATAGCAACTAAGAACAAGTTTCAAAAAGCTGCTGAAAAGTTAACCATTTTATTTCAATCCATTAAAAACATTGATAACCCCTACAGATATGGCCTAACGTGTTTCATGCTTACACAGCACTTAATCATATGCCCTATGATTAAGTGCTGGGTAAGCATGAAACGCTTTAGGCCATATCTGTAGGGGGTTATTAATGTTTTGAATGGTCTGTAATATAAGCTGATGCTCCAGGGCTGATTATTATATTCTGGTGCTAATTGCACTAGTTTCTGAGCAGCTATGTAGTGATTTATTTATTTACTTATCAGCCTTACATTGTAATTTTTATGTTCTATAAACACAGTATAGTGTGAGTGAGTCCCTAAGCTCGGGTAAGTGACAGCAGCACAGAGTATGTGCAGGGAATTGGCAGAAAAGATGGGGGGGCTACTGGGGCGCTACTGGGGCATCTTTGAAGGCACAGATCTTCCCTGCTAAAGGGCTGTGGGTGCCTTGGGATGGTAAATATAATGTATAACATTTCTACCCTACTTTAGTTCTCCTAAGGATTATGCTGCATAAGAGATAAGCAGATTTAGGTTAGGATTTTGGATGTGCAACTGTACAGGTATTTGGGGTTAAGCCTTTGCCTTGTGCTTTTGCAGGTGCTATTCATTGCTGATGAAGTACAAACGGGCCTGGCTAGAACAGGCAAGATGCTAGCAGTGGACCATGAAAATGTCCGCCCAGATATTGTGATACTTGGGAAGGCCCTGTCTGGAGGAGTTTACCCAGTGAGTATTTAATCTCCTCATGTTACTGCTGGTTTGATAATACCCTGACTATTTTCTTTTAACTACCAATCCAGCACTTCCCAGTTGCACAATAACCCATACACATCTTTCATGTTCACGTTAAGGTGTCTGCTGTTCTGTGTGATGATGAAGTCATGCTGACCATAAAACCGGGAGAACACGGATCTACCTACGGTGGAAATCCTCTGGCGTGTCGCGTGGCAATGGCTTCTCTAGAGGTACATTCCATTCCATAATGCGAGTAGCATCTCTGGGACTTTGCTTTAAATTCTAAGTGTGCCTGGCTATTCCACTTTACAGCTGCACTTATTGTGTTTGGGTAGGACTGATTGGCTATGTAGCACACATGACCAATACAAAGTGGGACAGTAAAGCCTTTGCTTCTGGGACATGTCTAAACTGCCCATGGGAGCCCTAGGTACTGTACACACAGCTCCTTTAATAATCAAGAATTCTTTTAACTGGATCGAGGTCCAAAGGATCTTTTTTATACAATAACATGACTGCAGTTTAAAAGGGTTAAAATTAACGTTTAGTATGATGCAGAGAGCAATATTCTGAGACAATTTGCAGTTGGTCTTCATTTTCTATTATAGGTAGTTTTTTGATTTAACCTCTTTAACTCTCCAGTTTGGAATTTCAGCACCTATCTGGTTGTTAGGGTCTAAATTACCCTAGCAACCAGGCAGTGGTTAGGATGAGAGACTGGATTATGAATAGGAGAGGGCCTGAATAGAAAGATAAGTAATAAAATATATTTTTATGGCTGGTTGCTAATGTCAGTGTGCAAAGTATGCAAAATGAGAGACCAAGTTTCTAAGAACTGGCCATTTTATAACCTACAAAAAGTTTAACTTAAACGTAAATGACCTCTTTATAGCTAAATATTTACTTGCAAAATTATTAGTACCCTTTTGGTTCCAGGTCATTGAAGAGGAGAAGCTGGCAGAAAATGCAACCGCAATGGGAGAGCTGCTGAGAGCAGAGCTGATGAAGACTCCATCTGACATAGTGACGGCTGTAAGAGGGAAAGGCCTACTGAACGCCATTGTCATAAAGGAAAGCAAAGGTACAGTGTTCTGTAACGGACATCGGAGACATATGGGGAGATTTGCCCTATGCAGTCCATTGTCTGACTTGATATTTAAGTGAAATATTGCTGAACTAGAACTCTCAATCATTGGGTAAAGCATGCTAGGGTTTATAGAGCTGGAATATCTGAGTCTTGATTGCGCTTTACATTGGTTTATATCTATTTTTCAGACTGTGACGCATGGAAGGTGTGCCTCCGGCTACGTGACAACGGGCTTTTGGCCAAACCCACCCACGGCGATATAATCCGACTGGCTCCTCCTCTAACCATCAAGGAAGACGAGATTAGAGAATGCACTGAAATCATCCACAAAACCCTGCTGTCTTTCTAAGCAGCCAGTCACTCCCTTGGTGTCATGTCGTCTTATGTTGCACGTTCCGTCACTCATGTCTCTGATTGGATGGTGTGTTGTTACTGAGACTATTCTGGGGCTTCCTGGAATTGGTTGTACTGGAACTAAAGGTCACTGGAAGATCAGCCTGAGCTGTGCTTCCCTGATGCTTCGGTGCAAACTCCTGTACAGTAGCGCAGTCACCGCTGCAGATGCAACAGTGTCACTGGCTTTGTCTGTGCCCAAAAGCCCTGCAAAGTCACTGGCCCTGATGCATTTAGCAAGCATGATTGTCTGTATGTAGTGCAGAGGGGGCAGAATAGTTCAGTCTGAGTCATGGGTCGCCCCCTGCCCTGAATTAGTGTATAGTTTTATATGTGGTGCAGGTCTTAGTGCATTTAAATTAACAGGACTTTATTTAATATTTAGCTTAATATAAGATAAACTACATTTATTGCTTTGTAATGATGAAAAGAAATAAAGATGAATTCTCTAATTCCCTATGCTGTGGCTTTTTGAAACATCAGAATGTTATTGCAGTAGTTGCAGAGGCTGAAAATGGCACCTAACTCCATCTTTGCTCCATTTTGCTGTGCTGTAATCCACATGCCCTCAACTGTAAGTTTAAGGTTAACCCTCTGCTGGCCTGACTGGCAAGCTGCCTTAGCACTGATTTGGGTATAACCCATAAGTGTAGAATCGCCATTGCCTGGCACTCTGTAATGTAGCCTTAATAAAGTAGGCATATTGGCAGGCAAAGGGGTAAAGTCGCTATAACACCATTCCTGTGCTGGCTTAGGTTTGTGATGTCTTCTATAGGATGTAAGTCTCAAGCGTTATCCCTGCAATGAGAAGAGCCATCCCTGGATCGCTTTCTGGCTTTTTATCATTCTAATAAAAGGACCTCTGTATTCCTTGGGATTGCAGTAAAGCCATGGCTCATTGTGTCATTTTTTCCCCCTTTTCTCTATGGCTCACACTAAGGGGGTGGATTTATCATTAATAACTTGTGTTTTTGTTTTTTTTTCTGCTTTATTTTTTAGTAAAACAGATTGAAAATGACGAGTACTATCTGTTACCACTTTGTTTTTGTTTTTTTATTTAGGCCAGACTGAAACACTAACCATATGGGCCCCCTCTGGACAACATGCAACAAATAATTATACTACATGGTAATGAATTAGCACCTTCTTTTAGTACTGGGGACTAATTCTGTAGAAGTTCTTATAATATGAATGTGCAGCTTTTCCTTCTGTATCAGGCAGAAAAAACATTGCATGGCTAGACTGATGCACCATTAGGCTAGAGGGGTTGGTCTTGCTTAAAGCACAAGAATAATAGTTGCATGCTGGGTAATGTCGGCACAACTTTTCATGCTCCTCCGCCCCAACCTGAGTGGTTCATGCTCTTTGACAGAGGACTTTTGAATATTTTTATAAGTAAAGGGTAACATTGCCTCCCAGCCCCCTGCATAAATTTATATTTGGAAACTTATCTGTGCCATTTTGTTTCCCTGGTTCCTGTTCCAAACTGCAGTAGGAAAGTTACTTGTCTGCTATATGAAGGGGAAAATTGCTTTGAGAACTTTAATGTAGAGCTCTTCTGGCCCAAGCCTAAAGCAAGAATATTAAAAATTGGCATTTTGGGGGGGAAAACTGAATGAATAGGCTGGTCAGTAAGTCAGCCCAGAGAATCTAACCAACAAAAAGACATTGTTTTTAGTAGTTTATTGGTCCCCTTAGTGATGTAATTAGCCCAGGTATATAATAAGTGTTCCCTTTTATTCCTGGAGATTTACTTGAGGGTTCTTTATGTGGATAGAAATGGGAACTGCTGGATGTATAAAGACAGCTGCTAATTGTACAACAATATAAGTAAAAATAATGTATTTTATGTATAGGCAACTCACTAGAAAAAATATTGTCCACAAAAATCAGTGTGAGACAAAGAGCAATGTATAATATGACATTCACTGATGGTTGAACTATATGTGGCTGATGGGGAAAACTGGTGAGGCTGAAACCAATGCACTATAAACAAAACAGGGTTTGAAATGCATTGAGACTTATAACTTTCATCTGTATGGTGGGGACTGTGTGAGGGCTGCATCATTTTGGATTTTTGGCCTCCACTGTTAGACACAACTTGTTATTAACAAAAATCCCCAAATGCTTTTCAAGGTCCCCAACCCACTACCATTTAGTGTATAACTACAATTTATGTTATAGCCTTGCATTTATAAACACTTATGTAGTCAAATTGCTCTACAAAGTAGAAACATTCTACATGGAACTTTATAGTATCAGCTCAAATAGAGACAGTACAATGCCAAGGTGGTTAAAAAGACAGGTCACAGGCCCCTGCAGTAATCTACTAACACTGGTTCAATGAAAAAATGTTCCGTATACCACGACTCTGTGTAATCTATCCTTAGTCAGTCCTCTATTCAAGTACGAATATTATGTTCCAAGCCAATATTCCTTCATTTCATCAGTAACCTGTGTGATATTGGATCAAATGCTTTTAGCAAAATCTAAGTAGATCATATCCACTGTCATTCTAGCGCCTAGGTTCCTTCTCACCTCCCCATGGAAGGCAATTAAATTTGTCTGGCAAGATCTAGTGCACATAAAACTGTTCTGGCACAAACTCATAGTATTATCATTTGCAAGGTATACGAGTATCCTGTCCCTTATTACCCTTTCAAAAACTTTCCTACAGCACCAAGCCAGACTTCAAAGAATCCTGGAAATTTACGTTTGTTAATCACAGGGCATTGGAGCTTATTTCTAACCGTAATGCTAACGGCAAGGGGGGGGGATTAATGGTTTCATCTGTCCCTTCACACCATGTCCCCAGCAGTTCTCTGCATGAAGATGTCCCCATGCACTGCTGAGAGAATGGGTTTGCCTAGGGATTTTTTTAATTATTATTTTGACTATATGTAACAATAAATGGTGTAACTTTTAACAAGCTAATTTAAATTTTTAAATGTCATAAAATGATCAGAGATATATTAACATTATTTATGACAAATATAATATTTATTAATAGTGAATAATTTGACAGATTTTTGAGCTGGAGATTCATCCTCCTGGATCTGTAGGTCTTCATCCCATGGCATCAATACAAGCTCTTCTTGTTGGCTCTGTTAAGGAATAAAAAAAAACAAAACAAATTATTCAAAAATATAACCGTGCTTGACCTGCCTAACTGCCAGTTGATCGAGAGGAAGGCAAAAAACCCCATCTGAAGCCTCTCTAATTTGCCGCAGAGGGGAAAAATTTCCTTCCTGACTCCAAGATGGCAATCGGACCAGTCCCTGGGGCAACTTGTGCAAACAGACCTCCCCCCCAGCCGCAAGCACGCTTGCGCGGACACTTAGGGGCACATTTACTAATCCACGAACGTCCGAAAAGCGTCCAAATGCGTTTTTTTCGTAATGATCGGTACTTTGCGACTTTTTCGAGCTCTCAATACGAAAGTTGCCACAATTCGCGAAAGTCGTAATGGCAATGAAAAAGTCGCGACAATTCACGAAAGTTATAATGGCAATGAAAAAGTCGCGACAATTCACAAAATTTGTTATGGCTATGAAAAAGTCACGACAATTCGCGCAAGTCGTACCGGTTACGAAAAAGTCGCGACAATTTATGGGAAAGTCGTAACGGCGACGAAAAAATCGCAAAATGTTTGTTTTCCAATCCGAATTTTTCTCATTCGGATTAGTGGATTAGTAAATCAGCCCCTTAGACTCCTATATGGAGCAGTGGGGAGAGGCCCTCAGTGCTCCATACAGTCCGATTTCAGTGTTTTTTTAACTGGGGATTCATCCTCCTGGATCTGCAGGTCTTCATCCCATGGCATCAATACAAGCTCTTCTTTTTGGCTCTGTTAAGGAATAAAAAACAAATTATTCAAAAATATATCCGTGCTTGATATGGCAATGTATTTGGTTCTTTGACAGTTGGGTTAATATCTTTCATCAGTCCACGTGTGCCAGTAATAGATTATAATGTTAGATGAAAATACCTGTAAAACATTTTACTATTCAGCGCAAGTAATATGATCAGTCATAGTTCAAAGAGCAAAGGATTAAATGGGTTAAATGTTCTGATCACTGCCAAAAAACTAAATGTAATGTCTGTACCAAGCACTACTGCCTGCTAGTTAGCCAATGGCCATGTATCTGAACTGTAGGAAGCTGTGTTTTTGAAGTGCCAAATTTTTTTTAGAATGGGTAGGTCGTTGATGACCTCCCTAATAGCGGATTTATGATTGTGAATCCTTTCCCGCAATGTGACTCCCATACTCTGTGTTGGCAAAATGTTCACACAATTTTAACTGCAATCAAATGGACCCTGTATGTTAATGTTACCATTAAGTACAAGGCACTGTTTCATTTTTACAGATAAAAAGGAAATCATTTCTAAAAATCAGAATTATTTGCTGAAAGTGAACTTCATGGCAGATGGCGTTCATGGAATTTGGAAATTTCTGCTTTCCAGATACAGGATCTCATACCCGTACACATAAAATATGGTAGAAATAAAAACTTACCCATTCAAGAAGCCGATTGACTTTGTCCATACACTCAAGGCATCAGCTCCATCTTCTGTAAAAAATCTTCACCCAAGGATCCAAAACACGTTTTTTTTCATAGATAGACATGATGTCAGTATCACTTACATCTATCACCAGAGGTTTTTTTTGTTTAAAACCCTCCCCCGCCCACACACCCACCCCCTTTTGGTGTTTCATCTTTAGGCTCAGATGAGGGGGTTATTGCAATGCAAGGAAAGGCTGGAGAACATTTTCTACCAGTGCCTGATCATTGTGCCGCATTGCACCGCCACCCACAGCCCATTGATACTGAGGCACATGGAGAGCTACACGTGCCTCGGAATATAGGTAACAATAGGCTGAGGGGGGTAATGGAGGGTTTTAAACAAAACATGCCAGTGATAGGTTAGAGCGATACCAACTTGATTACTATCTATTACTAATTCCGTATAACTCCTAACACGATTCCTCTTTTATAGTATCCATCCATCCTTATCCACTTTTGGTTGTTCATCGTTTTCTTCTGGTTGTGTGAACTTAAGGTTGACAGGACAATTAAACTCTGCAAATATCTCTTGGAAAATGTGTTGCGCAACAGTAGAATGAAATCCTCCATCTGACATTCTTCTGATCTTGTTACACGGCCGACACATTATCCTAAAGCATCTCAGTGGATTCTGTCTTGGAATGAACGGTGGCTTTATTTGTTTTTGATGAAGGGCTCTAAAGTCTAAGCCCTACAAAAAAGAGAAAGAGTAAAATTATTATTAAGGACGCAAAGTTGCAAAGTTCTTCAAAAGGAATATGAAAAGAGGAGGGCCTAAAGAGGAAGATAAGTACTAAAAAGTTGCAATAGCTATAAAATTGTAGCGTTCACAAAGTAATAGTTTTTTTTGCTGTTCGGTCAGTGACCCAGTTTTAAAAGCTGGAAAGAGTCTATAAAGTCTATAAAAAGACCAATTGCAAAGAATAGGCCATTTTATAACATACTAAAAGTTAACCTGAAGGTAAACCACCCCTTTAACTAAGCTTGATATCTGTACTGATATTTTCTACTGTATAGAGTATATTTTTATGGTTTTTTTTAGGCTTACCCCCAAAAATCCCTGTATAAATATTACAACAATATAAATATCTTTTATTACAAGAATTAATTATACCACAGAAGTCTAACACTCTGACAATGTAAACACTGCTGTTTTACAGTCAAATCATTAACAAAAGATTTTCTGTCTAAATAGGAACATACCTTAAAGAAAGCCATTCCTTTTAAATCATTAAGCTGATTTTCATTGTTTCCTAGTCGTTTTTGTGGATCTTTCATCAGGAGCTATAAATATAAATACATAGAGTCACACACACATAAGTGTATAGATCAGTCAGATACTTGAAGATAAAAATGATTAAGCTACGGCTAATAAAGGACCCTGTGATAACAGCTGTTATGTGCTATCATCTGTTAATGTTACTTATTGCTTACTTATATTGATGTGGCCTACATGGCCAAATACCTCTATTTTGCCATTGGCACGGTCAATATGCTAGGTTTTGAAAAAACATTGACTAATTCTGATGTTGCTTATAAGGTAGATCCAACCAGATTATGATCACCTGGAGCATTGTTAAGAGTTAATCATTATTTGAATGATTCGACTAAATGAGCCAAATGGCAATTATGTACAAGTGTTGGATTTGTCTGGAACAAGGTTATGTCACTTTCAGGTCTCTGTGAAAACAGTTTTTAACTATAAAACAATAGCCATTTTCTGCACTTTCCACACTGATTTCCAAAAAAAGTTTGATTAACATTCAAGTTATCTAATGCAAGCAGCAAACATAAATGTTGGCCAAAGTGGCAATGGGAATGAGAACTATAAGACTGAGAAGTGACTATTTCTGAATAAACTGGATAATAGTAAAATATCAAAATCATGCTGATAACTTACACTTTTTATTATCTCGGTGGAAGGCGCCCCAAGTTTTTTCGGATATTTGGGCTCAGTAGTCCTGATGTTAATAACTGTTCTTCGTATAGATCCCCCTGTGAATGGACGCTGAAGAAGAGGAATTAGATTTGTTTAGCATGGGAAAAACAACAAGCCAAAATACTTATAGATACTATTGTACGAATCTGGCTGTACAATTTCTATTCTGCTGTACTATCGTCTGTTTTGGGATTTTTTGATAAATATGCGTCTAGAAATCCCACAGAAATGAATTGAGCGTGGGTGAGTTTTTTGTATTAATGTCTAAACTCTAAAACTGATAGATCTGCCCCTTAGAATTCTGTGTATAGCAAAAGGGATAGATCCAAGAATACCGAATTGTGTACGCATGTGACAAATGAGTGCACGGCTTAGAATGGACCAATGGAATAGATAATTACAATAGGGATGGAATACGTATACATATGTACTAACCCTATCTGACCAGTGTGTAGTAAATCTTTAAAAGATACATTTTGCAGTTATAACTGTAGGCTGATACTAAGTAGTAAACATCAATTTTCCATTAATCATAACGGTTAATGGGACATGTACAGGATATAAACAACCGTCATGTCCATGCCAGTTCCTTTCTTGTTACTGCTCTATGTACAGTGCTGTTTTTCATACAAATGTAGCTGCAACTCCCTTGTTAAGTCTGTAAATAGGCACTTACCTTGCCGAGACGCATTTCGTAAATCATCACTCCTAATGACCAAAAGTCCACGATTTTTGTGTAGCTCTTTGGTCCGAATAGATCAGGGGCCATATACCAAAGGGTTCCACATATGTTCGCAGCAAAGGGATCCCAGCTTGTAACTGAAATAAAAACAAAGCTAAAAGTTAGCTGGAAATCATAGTTGTATCAGTAGAACACATCCATTGATGGCCTCATTCCATTCTAATGTCTATTGTAGCTGTTTAACATCTATTCATAATCATTTTATTCTTGATTATGTAGCCATTGTTTTACACAGGCTGATCACAACCTTCCATGCCATCTGCCTTAACATTCCTAAAATCTTTTTTGAAGTAGCTAGTGGGGTTATTGTAGTGTTAGTAATTGCCCTAATGATATGACATAATCTGGGGCATGATTAGGTGCACTGTCACCTTAAAACCCGAATAGTTAGCTAAATACAGCAGTAAATGGAATGTTAAAGGAGAAGGAAAGGAATTACTGGGGGGGGGTGTCAAAATGTTAGGCGCCCCAGTGACTGTAATTGCTCACTTCATACTGCAGGCTGGTGCTCCTGTTAGGAGAAAACCTCACCAGCCCGGGGTAGCTGCGAGCGAGTGTTTCCTCTTCGTCGTTCTGTCTTTGCGGCGCTTGGGTACACGCAGTAGAGTGAAACACCGAACTTTAACAAAACACGGCTTTTTCACAGTACTGTGCGCGCTTCGGCCCCGGGATCGCAAATAAAGAAGACAGGAGGAAGAGGATCACTTGCGCACAGGTACTCTGAGCCAGGGCAGTTTTCTGCTGACAGGGGCACAGGCCCGGGGGATCAGGTGACTACAATCACTGGGGGGGCCTTACATCTTGGCACCCCCTCATGGTTGTATCTTTCAGGGAAAAAGCCATTTTTCTAGTGCAAACATTTCCCTGTATCTTTCCCCTACATACAACTACTGTTCTGCAGGTAGGTCCAGGACTAAAGGTGGCCATACACGAGGCGATTTCGCTCGTTGTGCGATGAACGATTATATCGACAAACGATCGTATGGCGATCGAGTTCCCATACGATATGCCATCCACGGGCAACGATAATTCGGGAAAGATTTCGTCGCATCATTATCGTAAAATACGTACGATCGTACATCTACGTACATCTACGTACGATCGAATGTCGTTGACTTCCGCTGCTGGCAATCGTGACATGCGCAGAGAACAATCGTTGAAAGACAAATGTCTGACACTCACACCAACTGGCAGATTTTATCGTTAAACGACCAAAATTTTTAAACCTGGCCGATCGATTTTGGGGACGATAATGTCGGCTCGTTTAGTGGGCCGACGATCGTTCGTACACCACCAACTATACGATAACTTAACGATTCCATCGGATCGTTCGGGAATCGGTCGTTTGTAAAAAATCGGTCCGTGTATGGCCACCTTAAGCTACGGGCTTGTCCCTATGAAACAAATCTGCTACTACTTACATCTGGCAGCGACCCCATAATCAGATATCTTCACGTATCCATCCCAGTCCATTAATATATTTTCTGGCTTTATATCTCTGCAATAATGAAAAAAAAATGAAATCAGTGCAAAAGAACGATATTTGAAGAATGCAACTCCATAGCAACACTGGCCATGTATATGAATTCCCTAGGAAGTTTCTGGAATAGAGAAGGAGACCTAGGAACCTATATAGAAGGGATAGGAGACCCATAGTAGCAGGTGCTTGTGTATTCCAGGCCTAGTCAGGAAAGGCAATTTATGGTTAGATCCTCTAATAGCTCAGCTAGGTTAGCTAGGAAGGGTGGCTTTGGCAAGAAAGAGAAGTAGGCCTGGATTTGCTAACACAGCCCCCCAAGGCTGCCCTCTTCAATTTTAGATAATTTTTTTTTATCTAAAAACGCCCCAGTGAAGCAATAGCAGGACTAGATAGCATTTCCCAATAGGAAACAAAATGTGGGGCTCACAGTGCTAAATCCCCACATCACACAGAATCCTATGTGGTACAAGGACAATGGCATTTTGTTAACACTCACCGATGCATAATGCCCCTGAAGTGCAGAAACTCCAAACCTGAGATGATACAAGCTGCATAAAATCTGCAAAAGAAAACCCATAAAGACTTCAATCAGCTTTTGCTTGTTTTAAAAATAAAATATTCGCTCTATTAATCTAGATGTACAACACAAATCTTATTTAGTGGCTCTACAATCTCAATCCCTAGTTTTTCCTAAAATGTTAGTCTCATTGTAAAAGGATTGCACCGGGCCATAACTGTGTTACTGCCAAAAACGTACCCATGAAAAGCTCCATGAAAGTTAAATACTACTTACGCCGATCTCTTTCGTGACATGGAACATCTTCTTACAAATTGCCTTAAGTCGCCTACGGGACAATAGTCCATTGCCAAACAAAGGTGAAACTCAGACTGAAATGCTGCAAATAGGCCAACACAGAACGGGTGGTATTCGACCCTTTTTACTGCTTCAAGGATTTCCCTCTCTTGTTTTATCCTGAAAAATCAAGATATAGAAATGATGAGCTTCTACCTGTCAACTGAATGGATCATTACATTTAGTCATGTTCTACAGCCACGTGGCCCATATAGCAGTTGGTTGGCTCACAGTAAAGTTGGCACATGTGTGACCACCTCTACTCTAAGGAGGTAAATATATTCAGTTTCCCAGAACTCACCATTCAATTACATGGGGTCTTAATGTATCCTTTCTCATAGCTTTGATAGCGACAGTTGTGTTTGTAGGTTTGTGTACTGCCTTGAATATCTGGAATGATAAGAGACAGAATGAAAACAGTTACCATAAATATGATCACATATGTCTTAATCTTATGTGCAGACTGAGCGACTTACCGTTGTTAAATTAAAATTTCCATAGCCTATTATACGCTTGATATCATACTCCCAAACTGCTGTCAACCTGGGTCTGAAAGCAAATCAAGAAAGGGTTAAACTCTGCATTCAGCTCCTTCAACTGCTGCAATTATGAAAATCTAACTAAGTGAGGGATACTATTCATCTATATTTGTTAAATAACTTGTAACATAAAATCTAGGAACAGTTCCATACCTTTGCAGTACTGCCTCCCATGATGCCATGGACTAAGGAAGAAAATGGGACACCGTTAGTGGGAATGGTTTATGGTGATTCCATTAAGCATTTTGTAGTGAGCATGTTTTTATGAGTGGGATCTGTGATTTGTAATAAAAAATATCTGAAATGAAAGTTTGTTAGGATATAAAACATGGTGATCCTGTATCAGTACCTCCAGGTGCAGCTACCAACACAGCTGTGTATTGTACTTTATTAACAGTAAGTGATAGGGCAGATTTCAGCTTCTGGTCCTTCAAACCGATTTGGCAGCTTATCTGCCCATGTAGGGGTACCCCCGACGGGCCTACCCAACCGATATCTGGCCTGCAATTGGCCAGATCTCCATTGGGCAGGTTTGATTTTTCACCGGATCGGGTTCCCGATCTGATAGCGCCTATGCCCGTGGTTGTAATGGGCCTGATTTTGCCCACCTTTAGGTGGGCATATTGGGAGAAGATCTGCTCTTTTGGAGACCTCACCAAACGAGTGAATCTTCCCACGTGTGGCCCCCTTAAGTATCCCTAGTGCAGTGATATTTTTAAAGGCACAATGCACTTGCCTTTATATTTAGTATGATATATATAGGACTGAATACTTTAGCTCTGAATTAGAACTGTTGGAATGTAATGTTATATTCACTTTACTGTACTGAGTCCCTCAATGACTTCTATTTTACCTGACATTTTTATTATACTTACACTTTCTGAACTATAACTCTTTACATAACTTGACACGTAGCTATCTGAATCATTTACTGCATCTTCAACTGTCTGAGAGCCTGAAAAGAATCACATGATCACTATTAGTATGGCTTGTTCTCTTTAAAAATAATTCTAGGTAACACGGGCCCAATAAGCAGAGAAGGTAAGTAGTGAAACAAGTACAAATTGGAAGCATTTTTCTAAAGCTGTTATAAGGGCGACACAGAATGGCCAATTCTAAGCATCTTTTCGTTTGGTCTACATTTTTTATTTTTTTGTTTTTGAATGTGCCTTTTTCTTCTAACTCTTTCCAACTTTTAAATGGGGGTCACTGACCCCGGTAGCTATTGCTCTGTGAGGCTACAGTTTTCTATTTCTAAGTTACAGTTTCTATTTATGTCTTAGAAATATATCAGTCTCTCATTCTAATCACCCCATGGTTTCTAAGGTAATTTGAACCCTAGCAACCAGATAACTGCTGAAATTACAAACTGGGGAGTTGCCGAACAAAAACGGAATTATTAAAGAAAATACAAATAATAAAAAATGAAGACCAATTGCAAATTGTCTCAGAATATTACTCTCTATCATACTCTAAGTTAACTCAAAGGCGTACAACCCCCATAAAGTGATGGGAAAGAATGAACGCTACATGTGCTATACATGGTTTGTATTTAACATTAGCTTGTTCGGGAAAAATAACGAAAGGCATTTGGGCCTCAAACCCAGCATGAGTTAGCAAACTCGATCGAATAAAATCATGATAATAAAATAAAAATTGAAATTTGGACTTTGATAGGTCAACCCCTTAACTTGTTTGTTTCCAATAAGGATTATTAATTATAACTTATTTACGATAAATGGCAAAATAAAAGAGATTTCTATAAAAATGGCACCTGGAAGTTCCTCCGGTTTCTCCTCTGGAAGCTGCAAAGGTTGAACAATTTCAACGCTTCCTTTCTGCTGTGAAGATACAAACAAATAAAGCTTTTAGAATAAAATGTGAAATCTTCATATTATTATAAAAATGAAAATGCAGTTCCTTCTCCATTCATATTAACGTTTTGTATTTACGGCCAATTACAGGGGTGGTTCAGCCTTAAGTTGACTGTTAGTATGTTATAGAATGGTCACATTCTCTGCGAGGCTATATTGTTACTGTTACTTTTTATTACAGATATTTATATTTAGGACCTCTCCTATTTATATACCAGTCTCTCATTCAAAATGCTCCCTGGTTGCTAAGGTAGTCTAAACTTAGCAACTAGATAGCAGAAATTCCAAACTGGAGAGTTGCTGAGCAAAAATTGACATAATTAAAAAAATACAAATAAATAAAATAAATAAATACCAATTACAAATTGTCTCAGAATATCACACCATGTCTACATCATACTAATAGTTAGCTCAAAGGTAAATAACCCCTTTAAATTAGATATAAAAAAAACAATGAAAATTAGAACCTAGCAGGGTGATATCTTTGTTTTATAATAAGTGTTTATGGGATATTTTTGATAGTAAGCTGCCCCATTCAGCCATAACTTTTTCCTGCTCATATTCACTTGGAAAGGGTTTAGCAGCCTTACCTTCCTCCGACACGAGAACGCGTTGGTCAATCCTCGTCGAATTCTTCGAAACATTTTAGTTGATTCTAGGATATAAAAATGTAGAATAATGAATTCAACTGTCCTCGGTGAATCTTTCTACCAGTAATGATCCCTGGATCTGTGCTCCATATGGGAAGGCAGCTCATTTATTCATTAATATATTATGAGATCATCAATAATTGCAAAATGATCACATTTTCATTTTAAGCCAATACACAAACTAAAGAAATATTCATTAAAATCTGAGCCTGGCGGAATTTGAACCTTCCCTAATTTGTTCTCTCTTACATTGCCTATTGTTTGATAAATATAATTTCATACCTGCTCGGTCACTCTCTGTTTTACTTGTTTCTTTTTCCTCATTTTCCACTTTTTCACTGGCTGTTTTCTCATTTTGTGATTCTTGTGATTCTTCACTTTCTTCTTCTTCCTCGTTTTCTAGTGTTTCACTTTCTTCTTCCTCACTATCTGTTTCTTTCTCATTGTCTGTTTCCTCACTATCTGTTTCTTTTTCATTGTCTGTTTCCTCACTTTCTGAACTATCACTTTCTATTTCCTCATTCTCTGCTGTACAATACTGCATTTCATCCCTTTCCATTTCTTCATTTTCTGCAGTATAATACACGGTTTCCTCACTTTCTAAAGTATCACTTTCTGTTTCCTCACTCTCTTCTTCTTCGTTGTCTGTTTCCTCATATTCTACTTTTTCATCTTTTTCCCCATTTCCAGATTCTTCATTGTCTGCTTCTTGAGACACGTTAGGAGTAGGTTCACTGCTACTTTCGGAGTCCTACATGAAAGAAAAAAGCTCATGAAAATGACTCGACTCATTTGCTGCACAAATACATCCAAATCCACTGTGAGTTGTATCATGGTGCATAAGTGACTAGTCACCTTCTATAACCCCAGACTTAAGGTGGCCATACACAGACCAATTCTAGCTGCTGATATTGGTCCCTTAGACGGATTCGTCAGCTAATTGGCCCATGTAGGGGCACCAACGGCGGGCCTGCCCGACCGATATCTGGCCTGAAATCGACAGATATCAATCGGGCAGGTTAAAAAATTTAGTCGGATCAGGGACTGCATCGGCTCCTTGATGCGACCCCCGATCGGACTTCTCCTATACCCGTCGTTATAATTCGATCGATTGGCCCCAGGGCCAAACGATCGAATTACCCTGGATTCTCCCGATATTGCCTACCCGTAGGTGGGGGATATCGGAAGAAGATCCGCTCGCTTGGCGACATCGCCAAGCGAGTGGATCTGAAGGCATATAGCCACCTGTAGAATTTAGCTCCTTATCAAGAATCTGCTTTCTCATTCAGATAATAAAACAACTAGAGGAGCCATGAACCCTTCAACAATTGTTGGCACTGGTCTACTTCTATTTTGCCCAGGTTTTACACAAATTCCAGAATCATGCATTTATATTTTTGCACATTTTGAGTGCCTGTGATAATATCATTGTGGTTGGAAACACTGGTGTCAGTATGGTATGATGGGAGTGTGACATCTATTGTAGATACCTATTTCACAGCTCTCAGAATATGGCAAATTTATATCAAAAACTTACACTAGAAGAAATGAAAAACTTGATCTCCATCTTCTTTTCAGAATCCTTAGGCTCCTGTAGGCTTACGGTGTTTCCATTCCCTAACTCTGGATCAGCTGCATAGATCTGATCATCTGCAGAAATGAAAGAATATTATTTAATCACTCTGTTATCATTTGTATAAAAAACAACAATTGATGGCACAGATCCTGTTAGTAGATAAGGTTACTCAGAAAGTAATATATTATCATATATTAAGCCAGAGGTATGACTGGTAACTGTATAAAGCCACTGGTATCAAATATTGTTCTTAAAGACCTACTAAAGTCTGTAAACAAATGACATTTAAAATACAGGTATGGGACCTGTTATCCAGAATGCTGGGGACCTGGGGTTTTCCAGGTAAGGGGTCTTTCCATGATTTGGCTCTTCATACATTAATTCTACTAAAAATCATTTAAACATTAAACAAACCCAGTAGGATTGTTTGCTTCCAATAAGGATTATTAATTATAACTTATTTACAATAAATGGCAAAATAAAAGAGATTTCTATTAAAAACGGCACCTGGAAGTTTCTCGGGTTTCTCCTCTGGAACATCGGATATTTTTGGAAGCTGCAAAGGTTGAACTATTTCAACGCTTCCTTTTTGCTGTGAGGATACAAACAAATGAAGCTTTTAGAATAAAATGTGAAATCTTCATATTGTTATCAAAATGAAAATGCAGGCCCTTCTCCATTCATATTAACGTTTTGTATTTACGGCCAATTACAGGGGTGGTTCAGCCTTAAGTTGTTAGTATGTTATAGAATGGTCACATTCTCTGTGAGGCTATATTGTTACTGTTACTTTTTATTACTAATTTTTATATTCAGGTCCTCTCCTATTTATATACCAGTCTCTCATTCAAAACGCTTCCTGGTTGCTAAGGTAGTCTAAACTTAGCAACCAGATAACAGCAGAAATTTCAAACTGGAGAGTCACTGAGCAAAAATTGCTATAATTAAAAAAATACAAATAATAAAAATAAATAAATACCAATTACAAATTGTCTCGTAATATCACACCATATCTACCTCAAAGGTAAACAACCCATTTAAATTAGATATAAAAATACAATAAAAATGAGAACCTAGCCGGGTGATATCTTTGTTTTATATTTCCCACAATCTATAGTAAATGTTTATAGAATATTTTGATAGTAAGCCATTCAGCCATAACTTATTCCAGTAGCCCAATGACCCGTAGTAAAACGTAGGGAAGCAGGGGCATGACAGACGCGTTGGACAGACTTAGCCACTCCCAGTTACAGGTGATTGGTTAGTTCGTAAGGGGTATAAAATGCGGGTAACTGTTCCAGCTTCTCACTCCATTTTAGTCAGCAGAGTAGAACGCCCACCCTCCCTCCCTATAGAGGTGGAGGTAGCGGAGTGTCGTTGGCGGGGTGATTAAGTTGGGGGAAAGCAATGGTTGGGTTAGGAGGGGAGTTTTATAGTTAAGTGGGGCTGGCATGCTTGGAACCTCAGGGGTAAGAAAGTGGATTAGGAGGTAAGTTTTGTTGGGTAGTTGGTTCCGGGCCAGAAGGGCAGCTGGCAGCGCCAGTTGCGCTGCGCAGTTATTGGATTGTTACAGTGTTTGGCTATTTAAAAGTTGGTTTGTTTGTTATACAAACATTTGTGTTATGTTTGAGATGTTGTTTCACATTTGTTATTTATGTTATGTTTTAAATTAAAACTTCACTTGTTGTTAATAAATTTTCTGCGGCCATTTTTATCCCAAGAATTGGTGTCTGTGTGTTTATTGGGGATGGTAAGTAAAGAGGTAAAAGGGGGTTGTTGGTTGGGAGAAGGGCGGGTCAAGTTCCAACGTTACTCATGTCATGCTCATATTCACTGAGAAAGGGTTTAGCAGCCTTACCTTCCTCCGACAAGAGCACACGCTAAGTAATGCTCGTCTAATTCTTCTAAACATTGTTGTTGATTCTAGGATATAAAAATGTAGAATAATTAATTAGAGTTTAATTGTGCCGCAGTTAAGCCTAATTATATATGAGAAATAGAGAAACTTCTATTACACAAAGGGGCACATTTACTAATCCACGAACGTCCGAAAAGCGTCAGTAAACCACACCTGTTTGGTTAATTTGAATTGCATTTTTAAAAACACCCCAATCAAGACCTATAGAATAGATATCTATCTATATCCAAACACACAGTATTATAGTCCATATGTTGTCCTCATACAAAGTGCTGGATCAACCCAACTGAATAAAATAATAAAAATAATAAGGATATATTATTATCATTATTATTATTATACCTGTACTTTTAATTACATATTTACCAACTTCTTTTTTGAAGTAAGAAATTACTCTTTTGAGTACCTAGGTTTAGAAAAGAAAACCCTATACTTACAGCTTAGTTAATAAGCAAAAGGTGTAGTTCACTTATTAACACTGACTGACTGCTGCAAGCGCGTCTGATCAGTAACTAATTAGCAATGAAACCATAAGTGTGGCACTGAAGCTATACTTGCTTCTTGGGCCATTGTGACATCACTTGCTTCTAGGGGCATTGTGACATCAGTGGTCGCCATGACAACATGTGTCCTAGGACCACCCACGATGTTCTAACAATCAGTCTATACACTAGAAATTAATCTTACATTCTTTTACCCATCAAATCTCACAAAAATGATTGCCACAACATAATATTTGTATGTAATAATCCTTATAAAATAAATACAATAAAAAGAAGAATAAGATTTAGATGTTTTTACTAAATTGTAATTTACTTGTCAAAATGTTTAGGATTGTTAGCAGATAAAAGAGACAAGGTTTCTATCGCTATACAGACAGACCCCCTAATGTATGTGCATTTTAGTCCTTTGGCACTGGAGAAGCTGTAAATCATTTATTTTATTTCTGTACATTTGCTTCAGTTGTCAGTGAGTATGTTCCTATCTATATACACACACAGACACCAGTGTATCTGCTGGGTTTTCTCAGGGCATTATGGCATCACTTGTACATCAAGTTGCCGGAGGCCCCCAGAATTCACTGCCAATCAGTCTATAGCTAGAAATGTATATTAAACTTATTTATCAGTCAAACCTCACTAAGTTAAGTCTCACAGCACAATATTTGTATTTACTATTCTCAAAATGAATAAATAACAAGAAAACAAACCATTGGAAAAGAACCTGTTTAAAATGTTTGAAAATGTTGTTTTAATTACATATTTAAAATCACTATTTTTCCCCAAATGCTTCTATCTATCTATCTATCTATCTGTCTGTCTGTCTGTCTATCTAGATATCTATCTGCTGCCTAAATATTGGTGCTAGTAAATATCTGATAAATAAAATTTGTATGGATTTAAATATTAGAGTCAAGACATCTCAGATAAGGAAATCTATTTTCTACATAAAGCGTTATACTCACTGATTAGTTGATAAAATAAAAGTTAGTTCACTTGTTAGCACTGACTGACTGCTGAAAGCGCGTCTGATCTGTAGCTAACCACCAATGACACTTACAGTGTTGCACTGAAGCTATACTTGCTTCTTGGGCATTATGACATCACTTGCTTCTAAAGCCATTGTGACATCAGTGGTCGCCATGACAACAGGTGTCCTAGGACCACCCACGATGTTCTAACAATCAGTCTATACACTAGAAATTAATCTTACATTCTTTTACCCATCAAATCTCACAAAAATGATTGCCACAACATAATATTTATATGTAATAATCCTTATCAAATAAATACAATAAAAAGAAGAATAAGATTTAGATGTTTTTACTAAATTGTAATTTACTTGTCCAAATGTTTAGGATTGTTAGCAGATAATATAGACAAGGTTTCTATCGATATACAGACAGACCCCCTAATGTATGTGCATTTTAGTCCTTTGGCACTGGAGAAGCTGTAAATCATTTATTTTTGTACATTTAATTCAGTTGTCAGTGAGTATGTTCCTATCTATATACAAACAATATTAGAGTCAAGACATCTCAGATAAGGAAACCTATTTTCTACATAAAGCGTTATACTCACTGATTAGTTGATAAAATAAAAGTTAGTTCACTTGTTAGCACTGACTGACTGCTGAAAGCGCGTCTGATCTGTAGCTAACCAGCAATGACACTAACAGTGTGGCACTGAAGCTATACTTGCTTCTTGAGCATTATGACATCACTTGTTTCTTGGGCCATTATGACATTAGTGGTTGCCATGACATCAATGCTTGCCTTGACAGCCTGCGTTCCAGGACCACCCACTGTGAAACTTACTAACCATCAGCTCTTTAGCTAACAATTTCTGAATTAGCTGAGTAGTGAAAAAAAATATTTACACATTATAATATAAGAATTTAATATTTTTCACAAAATAAATGCTATAGAAAAAACACAACTCATCATAGTAAAATAATGAGTAAATATGTATTTTTCTATCTATCTATCTATCTATCTATCTATCTATCTATCATCTATCTATATCTATATATCTATAGTACAGGTATCGGACCCCTTATCTGGAAACCCATTATCCAGAAAGTTCCAAATTACAGACTAATTAAAGGCCATCTTTCATAGACTCCATTTTAATAAAACAATTCACATTTTTAAAAATGTGAATTTTTATTTTTTCTTATTCTCTGTAATAATAAAACAGTACCTTTACTTGATCCCAACTAAGATATAATTACCCCTTATTGGGGGCAGAACAGCCCTATTGGGTTTATTTAATGGTTAAATGATTCCCTTTTCTCTGTAATAATAAAACAGTACCTGTACTTGATCCCAACTAAGATATAATTACCCCTTATTGGGGGAAGAACAGCCCTATTGGGTTTATTTAATGGTTAAATGATTCCCTTTTCTCTGTAATAATAAAACAGTACCTGTACTTGATCCCAACTAAGATATAATTACCCCTTATTGGGGGCAGAACAGCCCTATTGGGTTTATTTAATGGTTAAATGATTCCCTTTTCTCTGTAATAATAAAACAGTACCTGTACTTGATCCCAACTAAGATATAATTACCCCTTATTGGGGGAAGAACAGCCCTATTGGGTTTATTTAATGGTTAAATGATTCCCTTTTCTCTGTAATAATAAAACAGTACCTGTACTTGATCCCAACTAAGATATAATTACCCCTTATTGGGGGCAGAACAGCCCTATTGGGTTTATTTAATGGTTAAATGATTCCCTTTTCTCTGTAATAATAAAACAGTACCTGTACTTGATCCCAACTAAGATATAATTACCCCTTATTGGGGGCAGAACAGCCCTATTGGGTTTATTTCATGTTTAAATGATTCCCTTTTCTCTGTAATAATAAAACAGTACCTGTACTTGATCCCAACTAAGATATAATTACCCCTTATTGGGGGCAGAACAGCCCTATTGGGTTTATTTAATGGTTAAATGATTCCCTTTTCTCTTTAATAATAAAACAGTACCTGTACTTTATCCCAACTAAGATATAGTTAATCCTTATTGGAGCCAAAACAATCTTATTGAGTTTAATTACTGTTTAAATATTTTTTTAAGGTACGAGATCCGAATTACGGAAAGAACTCTTAATCGGAAAACCCCAGGTCCCAAGCATTCTGGATAAAGGGTCCCATACCTGTACTGTATATAAACACATGGACAATAGTGCTGCTCTCATATCCATTATGACATGAAATTGAGCAGCCGGGGACCACTGCCTCTGGAATCTACTAACTGTTAGCCTATAAGCTAGAAATTTATATTAAACTCTTTTATCTCTAATATTCTATTTGTATAACATAATAATCAGATTTGTTATATTTACTAATCATTAGTACATGCTCCTAGTTCCTGCGAGTACTTGAGGCAAGAGCTAAAGAGCCAAACCCCCCCGCTCTGATGAATAGTACGCACCTTCATAAACTGACACTAGGGAACATTGGAATTACTGCCACACTGAATATGGTGGCAGTTTCAGGGCTTCAGTATGGGGTTGGGTCAATAGCATCAATCTTAAGCAAAGACCCTGCAAATCATATGCGCATTGTTTCGCTGGAAGTAACACCATCCCTATTCTGCAAATGTTATCAGCAACTGTTGTGTTATTCACAGGAACTGGAAAGCAGCTATAATGCATCTTGTGCTATTGCGATGCATGCAACTTACTATAAGGCTGCAGTGACGCTGGAGATTTGGGTAAAACACTGTAAATCGCATTCAAAAAATATGATTAGCACCATGCTCTGTGTATGTTAAACAACTCTTTAGATCACTACCTATCTATACATAAATCACCATGCTCATAATGCAATATTTTTTCTTAGAACTCTAGCATCAGAAAAGCTGTATCTGTAACAAGCGTGCGCAATGCACCAAAGCGCACTAAACACTGAGTGTATTGGTGAATTGCAGAAAAGTTGCAGCTAACATTTATAGAATGGAGGTAGCGCCACTGCAGGGATGGAGGGCCCAACACGACCAGTCCCTCCTTCCCCGGCCCAACCATGCCACACCATGCCACGGTGCCGACCTCGCCACTATATTTAAGGTAAGAGAGGGGCCGGGGAGGGGGGACAAAGCTACAGCAAACTCTGCGGTCTGGGCCCCCCTACTGCCTGGGCCCCTGCGTGGTGTGCTGAATATATGCCGTATATAGTTACGCCACTGGTTGGGATGGAGTCACTTTTGGTGCTTGATGTTTGAGCACCATGTGCGGCATTTATTAACATACGGAGTTTCGTGGTTTTATGTTTTTTCAAACCATGACTGAACGCATTTCCACAAACATCACATTTTTGGCATCAAAAACCAAACCCAAAATTTTGAGAATTAGTAAATGCCCCACATTACTGTGGGATTATTTGCATACAAGTCTCCTGCCCCCAGTTTAACAAAGGCGCTTGATTAAACAAAGGGGCAGGATGGGTGCGCTTGGTGCCCACTCTATTCAAGATGTGTGTGCAAGATGTGTGTTTGTAACTCCTATGTAAATTGTAGAGTCCCAAGCCGGACTTGGATTTCTTACTATTGAGTGCTATTCTGATACCTACCGGGAGCTGCTATCTTGCTCCCTTCCCATTGTTCTGCTGATCAGCTGCTGGGAGGGGGGGGCCGATATCACTCCAACTTGCAGCTCAGCAGTAAAGTGTGACTGAAGTTTATCAGAGCACAGGTCACATGGCTGTGGCACCCTGCGAAATGAAGAATATGGGTAGCCTCATGTGATATTTCAAAATTAAATATAGAAAAATCGGTTTGTGTTTGTGAAAAACAGATTACAATGCAGGATTCTGCTAGAGAAGCTCTATTAACTGATGGGTTTGGAAAAAAACACGTTTTCCTGTGACAGTGTTCCTTTAAAAAGGAGCAGACTTGAAATAATACACATTGTGCTTTGGGCTTCTTTTTTAGGCCCATGCTACCACAGCCCTTTAGCAGGGAAGATCTGTGCCTCTGAAACTGCCCCCAGTGACTTTAATTGCTTACCTGAAACCCCCGGCCGGTGCTCCTGTTAGGAGAAAACTGCAATGGCTGGGGTGTATGCGGGCGAGCATCCCTTCTTTCTTCCATCTTCGTGCAGTTGAGGGAAAAGCCGACTTTACAGAAAGCCATTTTTTTCGCTCAGCTGCGCATGTGTTGGCCACGGGATTCTGAAGAAAGAAGACAGAAGGAAGAGGATTGCTAGCTTGCATATACCCTGGGCTGGTGCAGTTTTCTCCCAACAGGAGCAGCGGCCAGGGGAATTAGGGGAATAAGTGAATACAATAACTGGGGGTGCCTAACAATTGGCCTTTCAGCATTAGCTTCTATGTTAGATGAACCTCATTTTCTGCTTGATTTGTTACAACACCTAAGCTTAGCTATTTTAGCAGCCCAGAGCTCACTGAGTATGTGCAGTGCCACTGACACTCAAGTGGCCTAACAATATCTAAAATGGCGAGTGTCTGTGTAAAACTGTGAAAGCGAGCATTACTGTTACACTGCTGCTGAACACCACTGCTGCTACAGTAAGTTCAATATTAAAAATACAACATTTCATTTCTAGTCTTATATTGGGGAACAGACGCCACAAGGGGTGCAGTAGTGTTACATCTTATATCATTTCATGCTATATATCATATTTTATATAAATTTACACAGTGTGCAAATTACAAAAAAAAAGGCTTCAAATGGTCATTGTTTTGCACTCTGCGCTGAGTCTGTGTAGAATGGCTGCTCTCCAGACCCAAGGCAGGTAGTAAGGACAAGGCTCGACTGCGCCTCTTCATGCTGCTCTCTGCTCCTTGTGCCGGATTGGAAGAGCGGACTGTAACTCTGTAAATTACATAGGAGATTAATGAGAATATGATGTAAAACTCAGTCAATCTAAATAATGACTGACACAGTGTCTGGAAAACTCTGGAGGGAAGGTAGATATTTCCCAGAATACTCTATGAGACCCAGCATATGAGGAAACTAACAGAGGCTGCGTATAGAGTCCTGCATTGGGTCAGATACCTGTGGGTACTAGCGGAAACCCACAATTGATGCCCCCACCGTGCAGGTAACCCCTGGGTATCCAACCTGCTGCAGTGGGGTGGCCATTTAGGGCATAACTCAAAAATATATATATATATCAAAAACTATTTCTTGCAATGTAACGTGTGACGTCGCTTGCAGTCAGTGTGGCGCTTACTGTGGGAGGGGTTGGGTGGGCTTGCATAGGGATAAAAAGGCTGGTAAGTGGGAGCGGGTCAGGCTTAGGGTATGTGAGTACGGGCTGGGTGAGGGTCTGGAAAAACAGCAGGTCTCTAGCTGTGTGTAATGGGCCTGAAGTACTAGTATTTGGGCTGTGAGTAATGTCACCGCCTGGGGGAGGGGAAGCAGGAAGTAGAGTTTGAAGCAATAGCTGAGGAGGAAGATTTTGTAAAACTCCTGAGGAGAGTCAGGTCTGGAACACCTGTGTATTATTGTGTTATTTGTTCCTGGTCTCTCCACTGCCCTAAATGGTCTCTCCACTGCCCTAAATGGCTACCCCAACAGCCTGAAACGGCAAGCCCTATGTATGCAGCCAGCCAGAGAACCGGGCTGTGATGGTTACAGAAAATTAATCCCTGATATCCTATATTTTATGTTTTATTTTGATCCACCGCTGTGAGTATGGATGGATTTCTAGGTAAAGTTACCCTGGATGTTTCTGTCCTTAGTTATTGCCAGGCTGCCATGAATTCCTACAATGACTTTTACCCATTAGTATTTGTTGCATCAGTAGAGTGAAATAAATATTTACTTGCACTGCCATCTAGTGGTCAGCCTTAAAACAGCAAAAATGTAATGGAAAGTTAAAACATGAATGAATAACCCTCAAATGAAAAACCTTGCCCCATGAAGAAAATAATACACTTTCCAAGGATTAAAGACTTTATAGTTCATGCACAGTTACATTTTGGTAATTTCTTTATAAAGTTGCACTTTTTAATTTTGCTCGTATCTTGACTAAACGTAATATATTTTGACATCTAACGTCAGTCTCCGGTTACATCAGACAACCTGCGGGTTCCCTCTAATCTGTGGACAAGTTGCGCTGCAAATCTGGAACATGTCACCTTTTATATGAGCTTCCCAGCACTCTGCTCACAAAAGAATCTTTGGAGTCCACAATTAAAGGATAAGTAAACGTTTAAAATAGGTTGCTCTAAAATTGATGAGTGCTGTTCTAAGCCCTTTTGCTGTTTACATTATTTTTTCTCAGCCTGTGTTTCTACAACCGGCTGAGCCGGCATTAGCCTTTTACATATTTACTTTTTTTTAATGCCAAGATATTAAGGATTAAAAGTACAGGTATAGGACCCGTTATCCAGAATGCTCGGGACCAAGGGTAATCCGGATAAGGGGTCTTTCCATAATGTGGATCTCCATAGTCTACTAAAAAATCAATAAACCATTAATTAAACCAATAGGATTGTTTTGCACCCAATAAGGATTAATTATATCTTAGTTGGGATCAAGTACAGGTACTGTTTTATTATTACAGAGAAAAGGGAATCATTTAACCATGAAATAAACCCAATAGGGCTGTTCTGCCCCAATAAGGGGTAATTATATCTTAGTTGGGATCAAGTACAGGTACTGTTTTATTATTACAGAGAAAAGGGAATCATTTAACCATGAAATAAACCCAATAGGGCTGTTCTGCCCCAATAAGGGGTAATTATATCTTAGTTGGGATCAAGTACAGGTACTGTTTTATTATTACAGAGAAAAGGGAATCATTTAACCATGAAATAAACCCAATAGGGCTGTTCTGCCCCCAATAAGGGGTAATTATATCTTAGTTGGGATCAAGTACAGGTACTGTTTTATTATTACAGAGAAAAGGGAATCATTTAACCATGAAATAAACCCAATAGGGCTGTTCTGCCCCCAATAAGGGGTAATTATATCTTAGTTGGGATCAAGTACAGGTACTGTTTTATTATTACAGAGAAAAGGGAATCATTTAACCATTAAATAAACCCAATAGGGCTGTTCTGCCCCCAATAAGGGGTAATTATATCTTAGTTGGGATCAAGTACAGGTACTGTTTTATTATTACAGAGAAAAAGGAAATCAGTTTTATAATTCTGAATTCAGTACTTTCATGTTACACTTCTTCCCACCGCATTTGTGGGAGATGGAGGAGTCAAATTGTCTTTTTTTTTTTTATGCCAAATGTTATTCCCCCCCGCAGTGATTGTAATGACTTACCTGATACCCCTGGCCAGTGCTCCTGGTAGCAGAAAACTCGGGGGACTTTGCGTTGAGCACCGCAGAGTGATAACAGAAGCAGGTATGGGATATGTTATCTGGAAACCCATTATTCAGAAAGCTCTAAAATACAAAAAGGTCTATTTTAAACAAATAATTCTAATTTTTAAAATTATTTTTCTGTTTCTTTGTTATAATAAAACAATACCTTGTACTTGATCCCAACTAAGATATAAATAATCCTTATTGGAGGTCACAGAGGCTAAACAATTTTTAGCAGGAGATATAAATTTAGATCCATTTTCAGAAAAAAACTCAGTGGGCCCCTCCAATCAAGACCTGATCCATGCCTGCCCTCACCCGGTGCTCCCTGCTGCCCTCCCTTGATTCGGCAAAGTAAGTATAAGATGTGCGGGGGGTCAGGGGCTGGTGATAGGTGAATGGGCGGGCAGCAGAGACCCCAGAGGAAGTGTGCGGGCTCCTGGGGTAGCACCCCCACTGGGCCTCACACACCCCAGTCCGACCCCGTCCTTATTTATATCTTTATTTATAGCTCAGGGCCTATTCAAATTTTGATCAGGTAGGAAGGAAAATCATTGTTGTCAGAAGACAGCATCCGGCACCCTGGTTCTACACTGAGCCCCTTATGTGATCCCATTGTTAATTCCATGCCAAATGATTGGATCAGCACAATCTGGGCCCACCAATGGGAGAGTCAAAGTCAGAGGAAGAGCTGCTCATTGGCAATCTAGCATCTGGCCAGCTTTGTATCATTGAGAAATGGCACTGACTGAGCCAATCAGAAGTAAATAAACTTACATGTAAAATAATGATTTCTTTAGGCAGCTGTTCCACTCTCATTCATTTGGGCTGCCAAAATATTTCCTTTTGTTTAGTATGATATAAACTAAATTGCCAAAAGAATCCAGATACTCAGTCTTAGATGACGTCCTCAGTTGGAACACTCACTGCCCAAACTATTATTTGTTGGAGCACAGAGCTGTTATGGGGGAGCAGCTGCACAGAAAGCCCCCTAACGTCAGCCCTAGCCCCCTGTGTATCAGCTGGAGAGATGTAAAGTCACCACCCCTGGAGCAGTGTAAACACTTTCTCTGGACTGAGGAATCTCACTTTTCCTTCTGGAAGTTTGGGTTTAGGCAGATGCCAGGAGAACACTGCCTGACTGAATGCATAGAGCCAACTGTAACGTTTGGCTGAGGAGGAGTAATGCTCTGGGGTTGTTTCCCATGGTTTGGGCTAGGGCTCCTGGTTCTACTCACAGTAAACCTTAAAGCTACAGTGTTCAATGTCGCTTGGCAATGCCATGCTTACCTCAGTTTTTGCCCACATTGGGCATCTCTTTGGGGAAGATTTCTTGTGTCAGTGAACTATTGGCCATAAAATGGGTTTGCTGAGATGGGAGTCCAAGTCCCACACAACTCTGGTGTCCCTCTGGGAAAAAAAACATATTTCATAATACAAATTCTCTGTAATTTCTAGTTTAAATTCATGCAACATGAATTGCAACTTGCTAACAGGAAGGTGACTCAGCTCCTCTCTAAGGCTCCTTTGAAATAATAATTCAAGCAAATGCTGAAGACAGGATGCAGAGCAGTATGGTTTGTTTTCATAGTGCATATAGTGCATAGATAGCGTATATAGTGCATAGATAGTGTATATAGTGCATAGATAGTGTATATAGTGCATAGAGAGCGTATATAGTGCATAGATAGCGTATATAGTGCATAGAGAGCATATATAGTGCATAGAGAGCATATAGAGTGCATAGAGAGCGTATATAGTGCATAGATAAAGTATATAGTGCATAGATAGCGTATATAGTGCATAGATAGTGTATATAGTGCATAGATAGCGTATATAGTGCATAGATTGCGTAAAGAGTGCATAGAGAGTGAATATAGTGCATAGGTAGTGTATATAGTGCATATATAGCGTATATAGTGCATAGATAGTGTATATAGTGCATATATAGAATATATAGTGCATAGATAGCGTAAGCTCTTTTGGGCAGGGCTCTCTTCACCTCTTGTATCGGTTACTGATTGCTTTATATGTTACTCTGTATGTCCAATGTATGTAACCCACATATTGTACAGCGCTGCGGAATATGTTGGCGCTTTATAAATAAATGTTAATGTAAAATGTAATATAGTGCATAGATAGTGTATATAGTGCATAGATAGCGTATATAGTGCATAGATAGCGTATAGAGTGCCTCTAAGTAAATAACATGCAACTTGCTAACAGGAAGGTGACTCAGCTCCTCTCTAAGGCTCCTTTGAAATAATAATTCAAGCAAATGCTGAAAACAGGATGCAGAGCATTATCGTTTGTTTTAATAGTGTATATAGTGCATAGATAGTGTATATAGTGCATAGATAGTGTATATAGTGCATAGATAGTGTATATAGTACATAGATAGTGCATATAGTGCATAGATAGTGTATATAGTGAATAGATAGTGTATATAGTACATAGAGAGTGTATATAGTGCATAGATAGTGTATATAGTGCATAGATAGTGTATATAGTGAATAGATAGCGTATAAAGTGCATAGATAATGTATATAGTAAATAGATGGTATATACTGTAGTATCATCAACGACTGACCAACCCAACACATGGCATATGCTGGCTAAGAAAAATAAATACATTTTACTTACATGTGAAAAACAAATTGTATTGTAATGTGCAGCTGATAACTGATTTATATTATGGTATGGTCACTTTTCCCTGTTTCCATAAGTTAATATATTTCATTCTTTTTCCAGTCCTAGGATTCTTCCTATCCCTGGTATCTTTATTCCTTTTTAATAATAAAAATTATCATAATAGTGTCATGTATAGTGTTGATAAAATATTGCTAACATTGCTTCCCTGCCCTGTATCAGATAGGGGTGACACAGATAAACCTGGACTACAGGTCCACTGTCCAAACTATTGTAAAGTCAAATACATCCAGCTAGTGAATAGAGCATGGGGTACATGCGACTCTGAGTCAGCAGGATGGGCCTTCACTATATAGAAGGTGCTTATGGAGGATGTTGCAGAACTATACCTCCCACTGCCACTGTGTAGTGAAAAGTGCAATAATAGGGGCACGCCAGGAGCTCTTGCAAAAAAAGAAAACTGTTTATTTGTCCAAGACAAATGATGGCAATGCAGGGAAATCAATGCTCACTCTCAGATGAGGTATAACAGGATTCAGCAGTAAAATTGGTGTTAAAGGAGAAGGAAAGGTAAAAACTAAGTAAGCTTTATCAGAAAGGTCTATGTAAATACAGCCAGAAACGCTGCACTGAGTTCTCTGTCAAAAGAAACAGTATTTGTTGTCTCTTTGTTTTCTTTGCTAGAGGCATGCAGCTCTCTCCTCTCCTGCTCCCCCTTACCTCAAGAATGCTAAGAACTCACTCCCCTCTTGGGAATCTGTAACCTGAGCCAATCAGCAGGAAGCTTCCTCATAGTCTTACAAACTGAGCACGTACAGGGGCAAGCTCACCGGTTTATCCCTTCTCTTCAAGACGTTGGGCAGGGATAATTGCAGGCCAATGTCCCTGGCACTTCTGTGTCCCCAATCTAAGGCAAGTAAGCCTGTTAGGAGACTACTCCTTTACTCTCTTCTCCTGGATGGAGCAAGGAAGTTGCTCTTTCTAGATAGAAGCTGTCTGACTCACTTTCCTAGAAAGTGCTATGATGTTATTAAACCTGTTCTAGCTTTAACTCGTTCACGGGGTCCCTGTCCCCGACTTCACTAAGGGTACTTGTCCCCTTAACACTTCTGGGCCGGTGTGGATCCCAGGCTTCAAGGAACACCCACACAGAACAGTTGCTGTAACCCAAGAAGGAAGATCCACCCCTTTCCTATCACTATATTAACGTGTGGTCTAGCCTTGGGCCAATAATCAGGTATATGTAAATACCAACTAGATACATTCATCCTGCCTAGTGACAAGGAAGAAAAGGAAAGGTAGTGTTTAACACCATAGGGGCACATTAACCCTATGGGTCCCTACACTATATTTTCTTTCTTTTCTTCACTCACATTCTTTTTTACTTTACATACAAGTTACCTTATAGCCATATCGCTCCCCTTTCCCTTATGCTTAAAAGGGATACTGTCATGATTTTTATGGGGTACTTTTTATTTTTTATATTTCACTTCCTCTGATGAAGCACTTAGTGTGCGAAACGCGTTTGGAAGGAGAGAGGGTGCCAGGTAGCATGGGATGTACCTACCATTTTGTATAGTATGTTTTGTTTTTTGTTTTTTGAATTTTGTATTTAAATTCTGAGCCAATAAATGGTTGTGTTTCTCACTGAATAATGTGTTTAATTATTGTACTTTTTATTTTTAAATACCTTTTTACATAGCACATAATTCACTCTAACATTTAAAATGTTATTCTTGAACCAACAAATGTATTTTTAGCTGTAATATTGGTGTGTAGGCGCCATCTCAGTGCATTGTGCCTGAGTCTGAGCTTTCAAAAGGAGCCAGCGCTACACATTAGAACTGCTTTCAGCTAACCTATTGTTTCTCCTACTCCCATGTAACTGGAGGAGTCCCAAGCCAGACTTGGATTTCTTACTATTGAGTGCTATTCTGATACCTACTGGGAGCTGCTATTTTGCTCCCTTCCCATTGTTCTGCTGATCGGCTACTGGGAGAGGGGGGGGGGGTATCACTCCAACTTGCAGCTCAGCAGTAAAGTGTGACTGAAGTTTATCAGAGCACAGGTCACATAGTTACATAGTTACATAGGGTTGAAAAAAGACCATTGTCCATCAAGTTCAACCCATCCGAGTAAACCCAGCACACAACCTATACTAACCAATCTATACACTCACATACATAAACTATATATATATACAACCAATAATACTAACTGTAGATATTAGTATCACAATAGCACATGACCGTGGCACCCTGGGAAATGATGAATATGGCTAGCCCCATGTGAAATTTCAAAATTAAATATAAAAAAATCTTTTAGTGTTTTTAAAAAACAGATTACAATGCAGGATTCTGCTGGGGAACCTCTATTAACTGATGGGTTTTGAAAACAACATGTTTTCCCATGACAGTGTTCCTTTATATATGCATAGGCCTTGGTATAGGCATAAAAGGCAATTTAATTTCCTGGAGATAACATATATTGATGCCCAGGCCCCAGTATGGCTGGATGCATCAGAACTTACCCACCCAGGGTAGTGAACGGGATACCTGGGAGTACAGAAAAGATAGCAGTGGGGCACTCTGCATGGAAGTACCTGGGGCCAGTGTCTTTTTTACAGAAGAGAAGAGCATCTGCAAGGGTGGGAGGTGAATGAGTATAATCACTAAGGGGGAGGTTCTGTCTCCTTCCAAATTCCACAGTCTCTTTACATGTGAGAGTGAATGAGAGAATCTGTCAGTAAGGGAAATGACAGCTTCTTAAGGGATTTAAATGCCAGTGTCAGTTTCCCGTCACACGGGGCAAGTCCCTGCAAAGAGATTCAATGAGCAGTGCCTGGTGATTCTGGGTGATATGCAGGACACATCGTTTGTTTTCATTCTGTGGCTGGAATCTTATTAATGTTCATTTACATGAAAAAAATGTTTTTGTGCTTGAATGTACGGTTCCATTGAGTTCCTCAGAATAGGAGAATGAGTTTTTGTTCTTGGGTGGGGAATATATTATCTGAAAGTGACGCAAATTTGTTGCTTCCCATGACATGTAAAAGTGGCCATACACAGGCCGGTAAAAGCTGACGAGGGTCCGAGTTGGCAGTTTATCTGCTCATATGGGCCTATGTGACGGGCCAAAAATCAGGCAGATGTCGATCAGGCAAGTTTAAAAATCTCATTGGGACGAGGAATGCAATGTATTGATGTAATACTCTTTCTGATGTCAATGTGATTCGATCATTTGTGTCTTGGGATAAACGATCAGATGAATCCAGTAGTGTAACACTGCCCCCTACAGGAAAATCTTCAGAGGGCCCTGGACGCACCTAACACCCCACACCCTGACCGCTCCTGCTGAGTAGGTAAGAGAGCGGCTGGACAGGGGGTAACTTCTTATACCTATAGAGGAAGAGTCTGCTTCCTCTATAGTTCCACTTCTGGATCGATTTAATATCATCCATCTCAAAGTGGGCATATCAGTGAAAGATCTGCTTGTTTGGCAACCTCACCAAATGAGGGGACCTTGAAAATGTAGTTGCTCTTGAAATATTTTAAAGCCAATTGGAATTGGAGATTGACACCAGTTTGGGCTGGGATGTGAGCCATATGGTTAATAGCCCATGCTATACACTTAGCATTGTTAACTAAACACATGGGGTAAGAAATGGTCTTCCTGCTGGTTAATATGTTCTTTAACAGCTGAGAGTGTTCCACAGTTTGGGGGTGAGGCTATCCTGACCTTCCATTATAAAGGAAAGGCAATGATGCAGTAAAGCAATTTATGTACTAAGGCTTTTGTGAGAATTCATTTCTTCAGAGGGAAAAAAGGCCAGCAGAAGAAGAATGGTTTTATATTATCATTTATGTTCCATCTAGTTGTAACAGACTCTTTCTTAGCCACTAAATATATCAGAGATCATTTTTTTCTATATCAGAGATGTACGGCTGAAGGCTTGCAGGCTTGAAGAGGTTTTAATTGGCCTTCACCTGGCCAAGGGCTTTGTAAACTTTTCTAGATCACAAAACTAAATTATTATATCTCACAGCCACAGTCCCTTCCCAGAGGCTATTATGTCCCCACTGCTACTATAGGCACCACCTCTCCCTACTATACCTGCTATCCCACAGCCCCAGTCCCTTCCCAGAGGCTATTATCCCCCACTGCTACTATAGGCACCATCTCTCCCTACTATACCTGCTATCCCACAGCCCCAGTCCCTACCCAGAGGCTATTATCCCCCCACTGCTACTATAGGCACCATCTCTCCCTACTATACCTGCTATCCCACAGCCACATTCCTTTCCCAGAGGCTATTATCCCACTGCTACTACAGGCACTATCTCTCCCTGCTATACCTGCTACCCCACAGCCCCAGTCCCTACCCAGAGGCTATTATGCCCCCACTGCTACTATAGGCACCATCTCTCTCTACTATACCTGCTATGCCACAGTCCCTTCCCAGAGGCTATTAACCCACTGCTACTATAGGCACCATCTCTCCCTACTATACTTGCTATCCCACAGCCACAGTCCCTTCCCAGAGGCTATTAACCCGCTGCTACTATAGGCACCATCTCTCCCTACTATACTTGCTATCCCACAGCCACAGTCTCTTCCCAGAGGCTATTATCCCACTGCTACTATAGGCAACATCTCTCCCTGCTATACCTGCTATCCCACAGCCACAGTCCCTTCCCAGAGGCTATTAACCCGCTGCTACTATAGGCACCATCTCTCCCTACTATACTTGCTATCCCACAGCCACAGTCTCTTCCCAGAGGCTATTATCCCACTGCTACTATAGGCAACATCTCTCCCTACTAAACCTGCTATCCCACGGTCCCTTCCCAGAGGCTATTATCCCCACTGCTACTATAGGCACCATCTCTCCCTGCTATACCTGCTATCCCACAGTCCCTTCCCAGAGGCTATTATCCCCACTGCTACTATAGGCACCATCTCTCACTACTATACCTGCTATCCCACAGCACAGTTCCTTCCCAGACGCTATTATCCCCCCCACTGCTACTATAGGCACCATCTCTCCCTACTATACCTGCTATCCCACAGCCACAGTCTCCACAGTTACCATAAAAGCATGGCACTAAACTACACTGCACAACTTGGGTCCTTGGTTTAATTTTTTACCAATATTCTGCACAGTTTATATAGTGTCCATCTGCCTGGGTAGATTTCCTCAGGTTACTTTGGTTTCTTCCCACAGCCCATAAATACACAGGCGGTAATCTGGCTTCTGATAAAACTGGCCCTAGTGTTGGTGTCTCTGTGGAAGGGATCATAGATGGCATTGATGTATAATCTATATATGAAATGGATAAAATATAATTACAATTATCCTATAACTGCTATCCAACAATAACAATTCCTTCCCAGAAGCTGTATTTATTTATGTGTTTCTTTAGCCAATGTGACATAATATAAGCAACCCAGATGATGAGATCACATGTAAGTGAATGTTGCACACAGCTTCTCTAAGCAGATTACCAGCCTCTGATCCGCTTTTAATATAAATACAAGGGTCTGACCATACAAGACTACAAATGATTTATTTTTTCTTAAATCATTCATAAACAATTACTCTCAGGTCAGGCATTTTGATGATGATGAATATTAAACATATCTGTGGACTTGGGAATGGGGGGGTCACCGTCAAACAAAATAAACAAAGTTTATTGGAGATGTATTATACCAAATTCAGTGTAAGACAGAAATTATATTTGCCCTGGGCTTGTAGCATTTGAGGTGCCCCTCAGAGTGAAAAGCATAAGGGTAAGAATAAAAAGTATATATTGTGACTATGTAATGTATATATGTAATTTGTAAAAGGTATTAGGGGAAAGCTATGTTGGGGAAGACAAGGTATCACCAGCATTACATGAGGCCTTTAAAGAAAGGAAGATACATAAAAAGGACATATTTAAGTTTGTATACTCTGCAATTTAACAACTAAAACGGTGCAGACCCGTGATTTATGTACTTTCATTTTCAGATCAGGACCCAACCGCCCTGCAGCTCTAGTGGCCCCTCTTTTCTTTAGTATTGACCCTGGAAATTCAATTCAGTAGTGGCAAACACTTATCAGTTTTAGTCTTCCTTTATTACAGGCTTTGCCAGAGTTATATTTGGTTACAAATGGACTGCAGCCTCATGTTGCTGTACACACAGTTCTCTGGAGTGTATAGTAATAGCCTTATTATACACAGCAGGGAATACTACAACCCCCACACACTCTAATATGGGAAAAGATCCCATTTTATAATGACGCTATCTATCTCTACACTGGTAATCAGTTCCTTGCTCTGTAAAAACGACTCAAGGGGGACATTTAATTATTCCGAATGTTGTTCAAGGCAAGGCACCTCGTCGCTTGATAAATCAGTGGCAAAAAGGTTGGCAATATCAAGGCGAAATATTCCTGCCTAAGCAAGCTGGGGGATTTAAAGATAGTGAAACTTTGCCCACATGCAGGAACCCAATTGACCAATTTGTCCCTTTAGTTATTAGTTTAGCCACTTTTAGACTAAGTACAGCTAAATGCTGAAAGACGCACTTTGGCTCAGTACCAAACAAAATCCAGTTGTTGATAATTTACATTATATGTGAACAAAAAGTGTTCTCGGGTTACTTCTGGGTGCAGCAGATCCCGTGCACCAGTTCTCTCTCATGGGGACACATTCAGTACTGATTTTGCCTCAAGGCAGAAATGGGATATATTGTTCCCATTATTTGTCCAATGTTTTATACTCCTATTGCTTTTAGCCAGTCTGCCACTCCCTTATAGTTTCTTCTGCCTTAAAATGAATCACCACCATTGTAAATTGCTGGAAAGGCTCTCAAATGTTCTCCATTCTCCATTCTCAGTACATACATGCTGTGTTCAGATCTTGATTGGGACACAGCCGTGAGGTAATTTGGCAAAACTAAAAATCTTTCAGAAATATACTTTAGAAGGCTGACATCAGTGTTTGGTTTGGATACATACAAAGTATTAAGAAATACCCAAATTATGCAATAAGTTATTCAAAAACTCATTTACAAAGGGCAGCACAGGGTGGCAATCTATACATTCCGGCAAATGCTGTAAGATGCTATAGACAGTCGCTATTTGTTGGACCTGTATGGGGTTGTTTGTGCCTCTGAGTACCTGAAATGAGACTATTTTGAACTTTTCTACCTTGCACCTTGCTTTTCACCCTGCAGCACTGTATATATGAGGGGCCAATATGGGTTGGTTGTAGGAGTTCCCTCACCCACCTTCTAACTTGCACATCATTCTGACCTCCTGCATTGTGCCTGACCAAGCCTGACCTGCAATTCAAAATAGGCCCTGGCATTACAAGTACACTTAGGCCCAAACAGACCCCTATAGGCCCAATAAATAGTGACTGTCTATGCTATCTTACAGCAGCCCCTCAGGCATTTGCCAGAATCTACAGTGTCTACACAATGTCTGATTGTGCTCCAAGTCCAGATACAGACAGTGTCGGGCTGGACCACCAGGATACCAGGAAAACTCCCGGTGGGCCCAGGGGTCAGTGGGCCCTTTTGCTCCTGACCATTTGGCCTACTTCAAGGTCATTTGCTATTTCTGAATGGGAAGAAAAAGGATAACTAGATGGAAGGATAGATGCTAGCATGTAAATAATAGAGACTAGGAGAATAAAGAGGTTGAGTGAGGAAAGGAGGAAATATAGTTTGGAGAGTGGGCCTAGGGTCTATGGTTTTCTGGGGGGCCCCTGGGGTCCCAGTCCGACACTGGATACAGACAGCAGCAATGCCTCGGACACAAGTAAACAATCCCTCAAATCTCAAACCAAAATCTGGCTTTAGTGCGCCCTTTGTTGCTTACAACTACCACTATTATATGTTAGTGCGTTCCATACAAAGTGGCATAGTTTGGGAGCAACAGTCATGACAAACAGGTGCCCATTCAACACAATGTCGGCCGAGTGGATCATTTGCTGATCCTTTTGGCTCCGGGTCTCTGAGTTATGCAGACATCAGCTCACGTAGATTATTCGCGAGTAACCCTGATTTAACCACCCTCACCCGGTCCAAGACCTTCTGATCTATTTGTGCCACATATTTACTGCCATACACACAGTCGAAACCAGAAATATAAAATCTCCTCAGCCCAAGCCATAGAGCCTGAATTTGTAAAGGGTTAAACGATTTTTTTTCCATTTTCCTACCATAAAACATTGCATTGTGGTTATTTTAGCTACTTGTCCTGAGAAGAAAATGTAATGTTTGTCAAGAAATGTCACTTTATTTGCCATTTTCGTTCTGATGCTTCCAGTGGGCGAGTTCTGAGTGCTGACTATGTTACCTATGTGAGGCCTTGGTCAGAAATGGTTAAGAGCCACTGGATAATCCTCTATAAATTGAATGGAGTATATATTTTAGACTATAGGTACAGAGCTATATGGAGATTTCACCTCATTCCCATCTGTCCCAGCGGAGCTTAGAGGGGGGGTCACTCTAGTGAACCCCTCTCCCACCCACTCTCCTACCTAAGAGCTAGCGAGCAGGGAGTTGGGATGTGAGGAATGGGCAGGGAAGAGGTACATAAGCAGCGGTCAATTGCACAACAGGATGGGCTGGTGGTGCTCCCGTCGTGCATTGGGCCCCTACAAAGATTTCTTAAAATGGGGCCCCACATGGTGTAGGAATGCCACTGCTTACAATCTAAGGTCCCTGTCACATTCACACGCACTAGGGTTTGTGTTGCATAATATGCAATTATCCCCTAAGTTTGGCTTAGTGCTTAATAGTTAGCCTGCCTGAAGGTTTTGTGATTATGTGTGAGGTAACTGAAGTCCCCACATGAATAGGGAAAACATACAAACTACATGCAGAGGGTACCATGACAGCAATAGATGCAATGACTGTTGTCTCTTTATGCCTAGTAGGGTTTGAAAACAGAAGTATTTTTTACTGAAGAAAGTATATGTGACAGAAACGCTTTCTTCACAAAACAACACATTTTCCTTGCGCCTACATTGGGCGCGCAAGCATTAGTGAAATGTATAGGGGAGGTCGCCGCTACTCTACACATTACGGCCTCAGGGTGAGTGGCAGCAGTGACGCGCGTTGGGGCGGGGCCTGCTCATCCCAGGCTCTGGTATAAGCATCCCCAGTGTAGCCGGGCAGATGCTGGCACATCCCATTGATGCTGGCGCAGCGGGGGAGCCGCTCATTTATTTGTTGGAACGCAGGCTTTGGAGGTGCAGGCTCATGCATGATTCGGGATGAGGGGAACCCCTCTATTTTCAGGTAAGTCAGGCTGTGAGTTGTACATGGGGGGCTGCACAGGGGGGCTGCACAGTGTGAGCGGGATGCTGCTGGGATCAGGGTGGGCAACTTCACAGCTGCTCGGAGGAGGGGAGACCGGGACTTTAGTTGCCCAGCTGATCAGTATTCCCAGGGACAATAAAAGGAGCTTAATGCAGCTGTTTGCTGTGTGTGCAAGTTGGTGGGTGAGTATAAGAATGTACAGGGGCTGATCTTGTGCCCTATCAGTATACCAGAAGTTTCTATTATGTAGTATGGTGTGCCTGTGCCATTCATGTGTATCTATATATTGATGTTACATGGCAGCTGTAGGCACAGCGCCAGCGCCAATTTCACTCTCACTCACAGCAACACAGGATTGTATAGAAAGGCAGAATGCTACTGTGCCCTACCGCATTGTATCTGATGCCAGAATGTGCCTATACACTGACCAAAGGAATGACTGGGATACCATACATACATAAATGAACTGCCCAGTATGGAAGTTTCTCCTGTTGGGCTAAAGCTAGCCATACATGCCCTCGATACTGCCCGGCCATCCGGATACATTCGACAGGTCTGGGGGCCATTTCAGGCGATTATCCTGCAAGTTTGTCAGATTAGAGATGATCAAACGTGTGTAACCCCTGTTTGGCTGTATAAGTCAAATGTGTCCAGCTAGTGAATAGAGCATGGGGTACGTGCGACTCGGTGTCACAGGATGGGCCTTTGCTAATTGGAAGGTGCGTATGGAGGGTGTTGTAGAACTACACCTCCCACTGCCACTGTGTAGTGCAAAGCTTAAGTAAATGATAGAATGGATGCCAGGAGCTCTTGAAAACCAACTGTATTGTCCAAGACAATTAGTAGTAGTGCAGGGAAATCAATACTCACACAGAGGAAATAGCAGTAACACTCTGAGGATAGAAAGAGGGGATGTCCACCGGTTTATCCCACATCTTGTCTGGGCAGGGTAAGAAACCTGTCAGCACGGCACCACTCTGGAGGGCAGTCTGGGTAGATACCTCAGGTTGAATACCTTTAGCTTTAAGGATCCCTACAGCCGACTATGGATCAGGGTTTAAGTACTAGCCTGTATCCTGCGTCTTAACCTTGGTTCTATGCTAAGGCAACAGTGCCTGTATGGAAGGGTACTTCCAGCTAACCTCCTGGTTGGAGCCAGAAACTGCTCTTACTATCTATAGCTACCTATGTCACTTTCCTAGAAAGTGCTATTAAGGTGTTCTTCTAGGCTTGCTATCCCTCATTCACTGGGTCCCTGTTCCCCGACTTCTATAGAGATAAGATGGTTTCCCTAGGGTAGGCTGGCTTTACTGAGGCCCTGTGATCCCAGGTTCAGAGGAACTTCCACCTGAGACAACAGATGCAGCCAAAGAGGAAGACACACCCCTTTGCTAAACACTATATGAGACTGCAAAGGGTGTGGTCAGCCAAATAACCAATAAGGCATAAGTGCAAAGGACAAACTAGATTCATGGGTCTTTGCCCAGTAACAGCATAAACTAGGAAGTGGTAGGGTTTAAAGCCATAGGGGCATGTTAACCCTATGGGTCCCTACACGTGTATGAAAATGTAATCGCCGATCAGATTGGAACAATGCTTATTGCTGCTAGTACGGTATCTGTCCATACGTCCCACCGGCCGCATATTGGAGAGTATTGGCCAATTTTAGCCTCCTAAAGTCACTAGCAGATAATGCTAATCCTTATGTTTCTCTTGTTTGTAGAACCGGGTTACTATACACTCACAGTTCTTTGAAATTCCTTTTTATTTAGTATGTTATAAAAGTGTCCTATTCTTAGCAACTTTGCAGTTGGTCTTCATTTTTTATTTTGTATAGATTCTGAATTATTTGCCTCTTTGCAGCTTTCAAATGGGGGTCACAGACCCCGGCAGCCAAAAAAAGCATTGCTCTGTGAACTTACAATTTTATTGTTATTGTTACTTTTTATTATTTTTCTTTTTATTCAGGCCCTCCTCTATTCATATTTCTGTCTCTCGTTTAAACCATTGCCTGGTTGCTAGTTTATATTGGACTCTAGCAACAAGATAGCTGTCCAAATTCCAAACTGGAGAGCTGCTCAACAAAAAGCTAAATAATTCAAAAACCGCAAATAATAAAAATATAAGACCAATTGTAAATTGTCTCAGAATAGCACTTTAAACAACCCCTTTAATGTTTAAATGATTTTTTTAGCAGACTAAAGGTATGAAGATCCAAATTATGGAAAGATCCCTTAGCCAGAAAACCCCCGGTCCCAAGTATTCTGGATAACAGGTCACATAGCTTTATATATAAATGCAGTGCTCAATTCTACATCAATTATTGGGTCACAGAGACGATTACACAAATCAGTTTAGGTCCCTGGACAAAAAATGTTCAAGAACCCGTAGAGCGCAGCGAAAACACATTTATTACTGTTTTTGGACCCACCTACCAGTTTTTTTTCTAAAGATGCGCACAGCCAACACAGAATAGTTGTATCTCCTTCAGTTTATAATACCTGGCCTACATTAGTTGCATTGGCTTTGGGAGCCCAGTTGGCCGACACCTTGGTGCCAGATGATTGTCAGTGAGTCCATCTGTTCTGTTGGAGGTGGAGGAAAGGGAAGTCGATAGGTTTTCCATTAGGTGCAGTAATAAAGGAGGCACTGTAGCAGTACAAATCAGAAATAGAGTTATTGATCGGGGCTCCCTTTAATAATTTGTGACTCAAGTTTTCCCTTGAGTGAAGCAAATTAAAGGGTGGGTGTGTGAGCCTTGTAATGTGCCTCGTACTGAGAAGAAGATCATTTTCTTATTGCAACCAGTGGAAAATATTCAGCGTATGTCTCACGTGACTCAGACCCATGTACATTTTCAGTAGTTGATCTCATAACCCAAGGGGAAGTCTGGCAGTTTCAGGCAGTGGTTATAAAGTGCAACTGTAGTAGATCAATGTAAACCAAAAACCACAATTCAACTTTGTGTAGAAGCCAGCAGCCATCCTGCATGTAAGCCGAGCACTTCTTATAGATAATAATGGGAAGCAATACAAAAACCTCATATTCCATTGGCCTAAAGTCCTCCAGCTAGAGTCCTGTGTGGAACCAATTTTTGAGACCTGGACCCACGGCCTGCAACCCTTGACCCAGACCCACAACCCGCATTTTCACTTTCTTTGACCCTCTACCCAACCTGACCTGCAACGGCTTCATCCACAACCCCATCCACAACCCACTGAACACAATTAAACAGGAAGTGCTGTTGCTGCAAACTGGAAGTGACATCATCAGAAGCAGGCAAGGGTTTAAATATGTTTCAAGGAGTAAAATATAGACAATATAGGTAAAATAATATACGTTAAGAAATATGGATAAGACCCACAACCCAGCCTGCTGACCTGTATCTATACCTGCATCGGAATAGGCTTGCCTTACCTAGGAATACTTCAGACTTTGCTTTTCAGTTTGCTGGCTCTTTAACATTGAGAATCTTACTGTGACTTGTGCTTGTATGGGGAATTAAGTTTCCAAGTTTTCATGTGGTTGCGTCTATTTCCTTTTGTGAAAGGAGCACATTCCTGTCATGGCATAGCGCAATGTTTTGCCGAGAACTTTGTCAGAATTTTAGCTTGTCTGCAGAAAATGATTGGTGACAAAATGGTGCGGAGCTGCCAGTCATCACTTACCCTTATGAAGAAATGGAATTGTCCCCAGCAAGACTGGCTAGTAGTAATGTGTGGGTTGATTTGCAACCCACCATTCTCGCAGATTTATCTTTAGGTCAAGTGGGTTAGCGTTGAAATCTGGGTGACCATTGTGGGTCTTCCTCTGCTCCCGAAGTTTCCATGTCTTTGAACGTAAGGTTCACACAACAGTAGCGTAGTATGGGTTGGGTGTGAGTCCAACAATGGCAACATTTTGTGGGTTAG